>NC_071612.1:13755000-14362500 GCF_014839835.1 Dryobates pubescens | reverse complement strand
TGTCTGTGGAAATGATGTCATTTCAGTCTGAAATTTTCCAGTGTTGTGTGCATGATAAAGGGTTACCATAGCAATTCTGGTGACAAATGTATGCGTGTGTCTTTTTCACCATCAAGCTTCAGGCTATGTGACTGGAGTATTTTTAATTTCTAATGGCAAAGATTCTGATTCAAGGTTAGACAGCCTGTTACTGGTTTGTGCTGTTAACAGAGCTGGTGGGAGCAGTTTTAACTTCTAGTTTTCTGGGTTTTGTCAAGAACTGAGACAAATAATAGGAGGCTGTAGCCCATAGTTTTGAGCTGGTTTGGATAGCAACACTGTATGTAAGGCATTTATCAATTCATAGGGGACACTGTGATGGTAAGGGAATCCTAGACCTTAGGAAAGAGTTGAGTATCTGACAGCAGGAAAGATGGGTAGGAGGCTGTGTAAAGAAAATGCAGCTGAAGTTCTGTGGAGTTTCCCTTTCATTTTTGGTTGTTTGGATAGCCACCTTGTGAAATGTTGCTCTCAGCAAATGCCATTCACTGCTGGGGTAGCTGATGAGGTCAAGTGATCATCTATGTCTTCTGATGGCTTTTTAAGCTGTTGGCAAGATACATAATATATCCTAATCGCTAGTGTTGGAAAGTGGTCTCTACACATCAGACCCTTAGAGTTGGATGTGCTTGTTTTGTACTGACCACCATGAACTGAGTTGTAAACTCCATATTCCTTGTTCCAAACAGTTTGCCTTTTGGAATGATTCAAGCCATTCTACTTGTATGGAGAGTGGGAGAATTAGGAAAATGTACTTGTGAAGGACAGTGTCAGCACATGGCTTGAGAAGTAGTCCATCACCTTGAGAACACAGTGCAGTGAAGTCGCTGCTCCTGAGAGAAGCTCAGTGATTGTATCCAGATTATCAGCTATTTACAGTCTAGAGAATGATCTTTTTGCCTGTTTCTCCTTCTAGAAGCTGACACCTTAAGCCCCCTTGTAAACACAAGATCCTGCTGCAGCATTGTATGACTCAGTTTGGATATTCAAATGCTGATCTGCTTTTGAGTTATGAGTTGCAGGTCAGATTTTGCTGTCACATTTCAACAATTATTTTTCTAACAAAGAAGAGGTACAGTTACTCCAATTTTTGCTTTCCAGGCAAATCTGGAGTCATGTTATCTTTGGTTTATATGTTTGTGTGTGACTCACACTTTTTCAGGGTGCCATCAGGCCAGTATTTCAGTGTAGGTTAGGAAATTCCTTTATTAAATATTGCGTATCTTAGTTTCTTCTGAATTCTTTATGCAAAACTGTGATTACTTATATAGAAATCTCAGTACATGCTAGAATTTGGTGTCAGTGCATAGGGAATGAACTCTGTTATCATTTCAAGGGAGCCAAATATAATTTTGCCTCTAAAGATTCGGGTTCATGTTTCTTCTGAAATGTTTTCACTAACATGGAAAGAGTGGAAACAGCTACTGCATTTCCCATGTTCTGCCCTAGGTATTACCATTGTCAACGGGTGTTGAATACAGAACCTCACATCATGTTGAGGTGGGTCCTTTAAGTGAAGGAGGAAATGTAGTTTCAAAGGGGAATGAACAACTTGCTAGGCTTTGGTAAAGAAATACAAGTACTGGAAGAGAATAAATAACAGATTTATTTGTCTTTCGAACAAAACCAAAACAACAAAACCAAAACATCTTCCTGAATTTAAAACATTTGTAGTTTCATATGCACACCACGTATTTCCTCCTGACTACTGTCATCAAGTCCAAAATAATTAGTTATACCTGGGTAAATGAAAACAAGATTAAGCTTAGCCTGAGAGCTTGGACTCGTATACAGCAGTAGACATAGATTAATGCAGTGTCTTTTGAGAAGATGATTAGTCTCATCTAGTGGCCAGATAGACATAGGAAGAGAGCCAAACACAGTATGTATCACTCTGTTTCTTACTTCCATCTGTACCCATAACAAGGCCAAATTCGTGATCTCGTTGCTACTTATAACAATTTACCATTGGTTTTGAAATCTGAAAGTAATTTTAACAGAGGGCACCACATAAATAAGCTTGTACTAAGTTTCATATGTATTAAGTGGGCAGAGCTCTACCATTTGCTTGCCATTTTCCTTCCTCTCTAAAGCTGTAACAGGATTCCTGAACACTATTGAAATTGTGTGATCCTTTAAGGAAGCACTGAGCCCATACTGACTTGTGAACATGGAAAAACAAATGCCATCATCGTGGCTTTTCATTTTATGTTAATTGCCCAACTGAACCACATCAGAGAATATAGGAGGAGAAATCGTGCTGGAAACTTCTTGTTTACTGTCTGACGTGCACATAAATTTTTATAACACAAAAGATGCAAGAAATGTATCTTCCCAGAAGGAATTAATGGATTTAATTTCTTAAAAGCATGTTGCTTTCTCAGCTTTGTGTGTAATAAATCAGAAGTACATTTTGTTAAAAGGAATTAACAAAACAATAACCACTTTTAAAATATGAAACTCTTCATCTTCCCCTGGTGAACTTATGCACATGTGTAAGCCAGGATAGCTGTGAATATGAAATTCTTTTTTTGGCAAAGCAGATGACATTAGGGCAGATAAGAAAATTCTTTGTTTTGTAAAGACAAAAGCATGGAACTGGAGATTTAGGGGCAAATTATGGTGGACTATAGAATACATAGAATAAACCAGGTTGGAAGAGACCTTCAAGATCATCACGTCCAACCCATCAACCAATCCAACACCACCTAAACAACTAACCCATGGCACCAAGCACCCCATCAAGTCTTCTCCTGAAAACCTCCAATGATGGTGACTCCACACCTCCCCAGGCAGCCCATTCCAATGGGCAATCACTCTTTCTGTATAGAACTTTTTCCTAACGTCTAGCCTGAACCTTCCCTGGCGCAGCCTGAGACTGTGTCCTCTTGTCCTGGTACTGGCCGCCTGGGAGAAGAGACCAACATCTGTCTGTCTACAACCTCCCTTCAGGTAGTTGTAGAGAGCAATAAGGTCACCCCTGAGTCTCCTCTTCTCCAGGCTAAGCAATCCCAGCTCCCTAAGCCTCTCCTCGTAGGGCTTATGTTCCAAACCCCTCACCCAACTTTGTTGCTCTTCTCTGGACTCTGAACTATCAGTTGCACCAAGACTAAGGCTGAAGGGAGTAAGTTCCAGGTGTCCATAAGCAAAATTTTTGTAGCGTTGGATATTGTGCTCTGCTTCCAACAGGGTTTTTCAGTTGTCTTTTCCCACGCTTTTATCAGGATTTGCAAAGGAGCGTCTAATGGCAGATCAATGATTTCCTTACAGTACCTTGCTAAGTGAACTTAGTTGGGGATAATCAGATTTATTAGAGCTCACTTCATCTAATGACAGGTGCTCAAAGCAGAGGACAGACTACCCCAACTGTGCTTCTGTGTTCTTCTACCTGCTATTAAAGGTTTTCAATTTCAAACCTAGATCGTGATGAAATGGCAAGTAGTTCCAATGTTCCACAGAATTTCCTGGAACTCATAATGTATTTCTGATTTTCTTACCTGATTGAGAGAAATATCAGATTTGAAGTCTGTTCATTTAACAATTACCAATTCAGTCTAAGTTTTGATTTTCTAGAAATATCAAAATAAGAATATTTGCTGTACAGAATTTTGTGGAAAGGACTCTTCTTGCAAGGTATTGTCAGCTCTGGATGTCCTCATAAAATAAGTTCTGTTGTTAGGAAGACTTCTTTTACTAAAGCTGAAGATTTCCATAAGCAGTAGGCAACAGATTATGAAAGCATGGAAGATAGGTTCTTGGAACAGTGTAAGTTGTTTGGCACAAGACTTTTCATAGTTCACATAGTGACCATTTATGGTAATATTACTCTGGAAAACCACATCCCAGAGTAAATAAAAATGTAAAACTAATATATAAACCTCTAAAAGAAAACATAGAATCAGAATGCAGTGGATTAGAAGGGATGTCTAGAGGTCATCTAGTCCAACTGCCCTGCAGTAAGGGGGCATCCCCAACCAGATCAGGTTGCTCAGAGCTCCATCAAGCATGACATTGAATTTCTTCAGGGATAAAGCCTCCACCACTTTCCTAGGTAACCTGTTTCAGTGTTCCACCACCCACATAGTAAAGAACTTCTTCCTAATGCCCAGTCTAAGAAGGGCATGAAGGGCAGCTTTGTATCTGTACGATATTACTAACTATTCTTCATGGTAGGATCATTAATTTCTCATAAGAATTGGATTTGTTTCAATAAAATAGACATGAAGATCTGAATCACTCATTACAAATGCTAGCATAAATGTTACATCCCACCTATTCATCTAGAACTTGCAGCTGTCACCAGGGCATACTAGATCTTCTAATAGCAAGTGAAGAACTGCGAAGCAAAATTACTTGTAAGCCTTAACTTGGTATAGCAGAGCTTAGCTTAACGGAGTACAGATGAGTACAAAATGGCAATCACAAGCCTGGCACTGTGGTTCCACTATGAGACGTATAAAGAGTTGTCAAAATATAAGTAAGAGCTCTGAAGTATTTCTTATATTCCTAAATCATTTCTTTATCAAATGACCTTTGTATTTTCTTCATCCTATTCTACAGATGGCAGAAATATAGTGTGTTCTGTGTTTTATTAGGAATTATGTCAAAGCAAAGCATTGCACTCTGTTCAGGAATGGTATAGAGTATTTTACTATCCCGCTGCACATGGTTTTCATTCAATATTAAACTCCTACTGGTTTATTGTTTTTACTGATCCTCATGCGGTGTTTCAGCTTTGAATTCCAGTTCAATTTGTTGCAGATCCCAGTAATTTCACTAGCTTAAAAAAAAAAAAAAAAATTAAAATAAGAGATATAAACCCATGTATTTTGTCTTCTAAATACCAGAAATTCCTTGATCACCCATTATCAATCCCAGGTCCTGGTGACTTTTGTGTGCTGGAACCTCGGAAGTCTTGCAAACTAAAGCCAAGTTGGGAGATTTGGATATCAGCTTCCAGATGGAAGATTCAAATTTAGTATTTACCATTATAAAGTGACACTTTTGTCAGCCAAAGTTTGACATTAAGCAGCCTTATATGTAAGCAGAAATGCTTCAGGTTCTTTATGTTGAATTGGTGCTGGCATGAAGCGCTGTGATGATGATGGGCTATTCTTTCCTGAAAATATGAGTCCACTTTGGAGGCAAGTAGGAAGGAAAAAGACAACCAACCAACCAACAACCCAGAAAATGCAGTAATTCCTTTCATTAGAGTGTTTTATGTACTGACAGTATGACAATGAAACACCCATTCTGTCAGTGAGTTTTAATACAGAATTCTGCACTCAAAAAACAATGTTTTGGCTGTTCCCACAATAGCATAGGAGCCCCCATTAACTGTTTCTGTTGAGAACCATCAGTAATGCTCAGAGGTTGTGAGCTGCTGAGAAACACGTAGGAGAACCATGTATTTTCAGAATTACAATCCAGTTACATTGCACAGTGTGTCTGTTAGTGATCGTTTGCCAAAAAGAATGAGTATCCATTTAAGTATACATATACAGATGTGTGTAATTTCCTCTGAAGATGTTCTGAATTTTGTAGACCAAACTATTAGTCTTGAGGAGAAAACTGTTTTGTTTTTAATAAACTTTATGTTATCTTAAATTGTTTCCTGTATAAAGGGAGATGTTGCCAGCCTTAAAGGTTACAAAAATATCTTCAGTCATCTCACTTTTATGTATGCCTATGCATAAAAGAATCTGTATGTTTGTAGCTGGTACAAAAATTCCTTTCTCCAGTGTCTCAACTCAAACTCCATGAATAGCTCTATGAAGTGTGTCATTGTAGTTTTCCCCTGCTGTAGATGTGGAGGCTGAGGAAGACAAACAAAAAGTTTAGTTCTACCAGCATTTTTTTGTATTATTTTACATGCTATTTTTATGTGCCTTTATTTCTCTATACTCACTTTGATTAAGGGTTGACCCAACCCCATCAAGATCAGAGTCATGACAGAGTGTCTTTGCCTCTTCTAGCAATGACTTGGAGCTAGGATAGTTTGGAGACACTTGCAGTAACAACATTTATAGGTTGCCTCAGATAGATTTGTGCAGTGTGGCTTTTATCACTACGTTTGTAAGGCAGTTGCTGTAAGAAGGCTGCTTTGGATACTGATGGAGCTTGGCATGCACAGAAACTAAAGGCACTACAAGATGTGTAAGGGAAGGATAGGGAAGAAAAGTGGCTGAGATCCCTAGCGAAATGTATGTTGGTGTTTCACTAAAGCATATTTTTTCCCAAGTAATAGCATATCCTCAATTTTTAAAAAATTACCTAGGTTGTGAAATAATTTCAATACTCTTAATCTGTGGAGGTTATACTGCAGTCTCAGAAGCCTTTCTGTCCCTTGGGCTATATTTTTCACAGCATTGGCTTTATACTAATCCTTTATTGCCATTTTCTTTTAACCATTCATGAAACACACCACTTTTTACAGGGTTCTTATAAGTAAAAAAAAAAAAACAAATGAGCAAAGCACTTTGTCATTTCAGCTGAATTATCTACCAGGCCAGTAATTAACCTGGGAAGCAGCAGAGCTCTTTGTATTGCAGAATAGGAAGGATGTTGACTTGCTGGAACGTGTCCAGAGTAGGGCAACAAAGTTGGTGAGGGGCTTGGAACACAAGCCCTATGAGGAGAGACTGAGGGAGCTGGGGTTGCTTAGCCTGGAGAAGAGGAGACTCAGGGGTGACCTTATTGCTCTCTACAACTTCCTGAAGGGAGGTTGTAGATAGGCAGAGATTGGTCTCTTCTCCCAGGCAGCCAGCACCAGAACAAGAGGACACAGTCTCAGTCTGCACCAGGGGAGGTTTACGCTGGAGGTTAGGAAGAAGTTCTACACAGAGAGAGTGATTGCCCATTGGAATGGGCTGCCCAGGGAGGTGGTGGAGTCACCATCATTGGAGGTGTTCAGGAGGAGACTTGATGGGGTGTTTGGTGCCATGGTTTAGTTGTTTAGGTGGGTTGGATTGGTTGATAGGTTGGACATGATGATCTTGAAGGTCTCTTCCAACCTGGTCTATTCTATTCTAGGTCACTATTCAAGGTTTAGGTTAAAAAAACCTGACTGAAACATTAGAATGTGAAATGCTGTTTCAGAAAACAAGAAGTTGTTAACTCCCAGTGAGGACTTGTTTGCTTCTAGGAATAAATGAGAGCTGACCTATGGATAAAACAATCTAACCAAGGCAGTATTAAACTTATTTCACAGTGTATTTTTTTTAATCTCAGTAATCTGCAAACATTATTTCACAAGTTTGATTGGCAGGAGGGTTTTTGGTTTTTTCTTTTCTTCACAATTTCTATTGTGTTGGGAAAGAAAGACAGAATGTACTTCCATCTTCCCTGCAGTTTTATAGGTCCTAAATTCCACCAGACTGTATTGATCTTCCTTTTAGTTTTCTGTTGGGTTGGGGGGAGGGGGGAGTGTTGTTTGGTTGTTTCTGGGGGGGCTTTTGGGGGTTTTGTTTTGTTATAGTTTTCCCAAATTCTCATTTGGTTTTGGAGCATAAAGTAGAATGTCTTGATTGGGTTTGAGGAATCAATACCTAATGCATCTGCTTAGACCAGGAGGCCGGAAGGATACCAGGCTTTGAGTAAAACAGGTCTATATTTGCACAGTCTGCTTCTTAAACAGCAGAAAACTCCTCTGAAGTGGAGCTGTGCCCTTGTTATTTTAATAGATGGGGATAATTAGGAAGTTAAGCAGTGCTAGTTATTTTTTCTCCCTTGTTTCATATCCCTTGTAACGTTCAGTGCAAAATAAAGGGTGTGAAGTCTGTGGCAATAAAAAATATCTAGAGCTATAACTTCTTTCCTGCTTCAGCAGTTTGACACAACAATAAATGCAGTTCTTCTGAGGAAAAGGTGAAGCAATCTACCTTGAAAAATCTTTGCACCCTGGTTCTTTTTATTGTAAAATTTGAGAACAAAAAAAAAAAAAAAACAACCTTTCATTCTTCTTTGTCTTCCTGTCCCCTGACTATTGTGTTTGGGGTTTTTTTAATAGTTGTTCAATTTTTGCTCCTTGAATTTCTGTGTTTCTGTCTTATTAATGAAGGTACAAGACTCTAATCAACTGCACTTTCTCTCGTTATTGAATATTAGAAACTATAGAATCTTATCAAGGAGCCCATGACTACTTACAATTATTTTCATCTTTTGATAGCAGACTCACTTTTGCCTATTCCATAGGTATCACATAAAATGTTAATTTTCCTGTCACTTGTAACAAAACCTCACAGCTGCTGAGTTAATACTGATATAGTAATGCAGTCCTGATTTAAATACTACCACCAGTGTGCCCACACATGTGGGGACACATGCTCACACAGGCAGAAAAAGCATGTGAAGATACACACCTATTTCTATCAGAGAGGACATAACAATGATTCCAAAATAATCTAATGCATGGTAGATTGATATAGGATGGCGAGGGACTCAGAATGTCTATTCTTAATCCAACAAAAGGGAGAGGAGGAAGAAATAGGCTTTGTGGAGGTAAAGGAGTGTAGAACAGCCTACCTGAGGTACTGGAGAATGAGTAGTTAATCTCAGTCATATTGCAAGAAGGACAACGCAGGACATGGAGGTGCTAGAGCATGTCTGGAGAAAGGCAAGGAAGCTAGTGAAGGATCTGGAGAACAGGTCTTAATAGGAACAGCTGAGAAAGCTGCAGGTATTTAATCAGGAGAAAAGGAGGTTGGGAGGAGACCTTCTTGCTCTCTACGACTTCCTGAAAAGATGTTGGAGCCAGGTTGGTGTTGGTCTCTTCTCTCTAGTATCAAGTGAAAACAGACAGAGGAAATGGCCTCTAGTTTGGTCAGGGTTTGAGTGCGTCCAGAGAAGGGCAACAAGGCTGGGGAGAGGCCTTGAGCACAAGCCCTAACAGGAGAGGCTGAGGGAGCTGGGATTGTTTAGCCTGGAGAAGAGGAGGCTCAGAGGTGACCTCATCACCCTCTACAACTACCTGAAAGGTGGTTGTAGCCAGGAAGGGATTGGTCTCTTCTCCCAGGCAACTGGCACCAGAACAAGGGAACACAGTCTCAAGCTGCACCAGGGGAGGTTTAGACTCGAAGTGAGGAGAAAGTTCTTCACCGAGCAAGTCATTCATCATTGGAATGAGCTGCCCAAGGAGGTGGTGGAGTCACCATCTCTGGAGGTGTTCAAGAGGAGATTGGACGTGACACTTGGTGCCATGGTCTAGTCACAAGGTCTGTGGTGACAGGTTGGACTCAATGATCCTCGAGGCCTCTTCCAACCTTAGTGATACTGTGATACTGTTTTGTTTTGTTTCACAGTATTGCTTCAAAATTCTAATGTAACCAGTAAACTTCTGCTTATCCAGCAAGGGGGAGAATAGGAGGACACTGTGGGCAAGGCACTGAAGGCTTAGATTCAATAAATGCTTTTATTACAGTGCATTGAGCAGTAAGTGCTAGTCAGCAGGCTTTTGACTTTACCAGAAGCTCCTTTCTTAGCTTAAATATTGTGACAAACTTCTTCTTTCACCATGTATTTGGTCTTACTGGTAGGCAGAGGAGCTACCTGAATTATAAGGAACTTTAAAAAGTGGTTCAGCTTATTATGTTTGCTTATTTTATGGCAATAGTTAAGTTGATCCTTGATTTTTATGCTCAAACATAGTCTTATACTGTCTGCACCGTAGAATATAGAAGTATTTGTGTTGAGTTTTGTAGGCTTTCAAAGAAAGACATCGGATTTGTCTGTAGAAGGGAGAAGAAGAGGAGGAAAAGCACAGCCTTGTTGTTTAAAAAAAACCCAAAAATTCAAGTAATGTCAAAGAAGGGAAGAAGAGACCTCTAGCAGATTCTTGCTTGAGACATCAACTCTTATGCTTCTTCCTGGGTACTGATCTAGTCAGTTAACACTGCCCCCTTCGCAGGTCATGATGCCATCTGATGATCTTTGGGAGTGACATTTTAGAGTCCAAAAGAAGCACCCCACCTTGATCTCAACAGTAATATCACATGAGAAGCGATTCTCTACATGCTTTCTTGACACATTTTGGGCAAATCATGTTCTTCTGCCTGCAGTTCATGAACTTGTCTGATTTATGTATTGACATGAATCACTAACTTCTGGATAGTGTTGTATGAATTTATGGCAGGGTTTGTTTACAATGTACTGGTTGATGTGAATGTCAAAGGAGCTGTGTATCTAGACTATTATAGCAATCTGGTTTATGTTGCTCAGGTTACAGCCATTTACATAATGTTTATTAAGTGAGGCATGATTATTGTGTCAAATATCCAGGTTTCTTTTTCTCTGCCTTGGAATATTGTAACAAAAACTTGTGAAAGAAAGAAAAGCAAAGCAAAGATTGCTAGGAGTCTTTTGGGTCATTGGTTGGTTTATTTCTTTAAAGTGTTCACCATAAGTCTGTTCTATCCCAGGGGAAGAATAAAATATGTAGAAGAGAAAGGAATATATTTTCTATGGTGGAAAAAGTTCAGATTCACTGGAAATTCTTGAGAAGCTGGCATTGTAAACTGAGCTGTGTAAATGCTGGCTGTAAACATAGCCAAGTTCAGCAAATTCCAAAACCACATCACTAAGTAGTTCAGGGCTTGTGTAGTGGCTGCAAGACTAAAACAAACATAGGAACTCTGAAGTAGTATTGTTTTATATTACTCTGTATAACGTCTTATCTTGTGATTCAGCATATCTGATCCCAGGATTTTGCAGCAATGATAGGTCAGAATATGCTTTGTTGTTCCCATCAGGAGCGTGTGATTTGTGAAAGTCATGAGGCAAATCTCAAAGAAAGAAAAAGGCTGATTTCTCTAACTGAGTATTTTGTTATGTGCTGCAACCACCTTCTACCCTCAAAATCAGTTGCAGTAATGGAATTAACTTAGGCAGCATATCTCATTTCATTTAGCTTTAAGAACCTGTTTAAACTAAATTGGCAAATTGGTTTCCTTTGTGGAGTCGCCTAGTTGCCTTGACACTGGATTTTCTGGTTTGCTTTTCTGTTTATCTCAAAGCCACTATTCCATTATACCACTCACTCCACCTTTATTATGGATGCTGTAGCTGCAAGTAGGGACAAATGCATTGTATGCTGTTTCATCCCAAATGAAAATGAAGGCTGAATCTTGCAAGTCTTGTGCAGTCCTCTAGCTGCCAGGTTCCCTTAGCCTGTGGCTGAAATGTAGGAAAGCAGTGACTATAAGATGAAAAGGTTATTGTTACCTGTGTCTTCTGTGGTGGCCGTCTGATAGGAGCTGCTGAGTTTGACATCTCAGATTGCTTAGGAGGATGCTTAAAGGTGAATAATCCCACTGGCACCTGGGACTGTCACAGTCCAACTGATTCTTCTTGGTTGATTCTTGCCAGCTTGTGCTGGGCATTGGCAGGTCCTTTTTGCAGTGACATCATATGGGTTATCTAGCAGCCACTAAAAATCCCGATTCCACTTTGCAGTTTCCGCAGAATCTAGAAACATTGCTGCTTCTTTGAACCCCTTCCTGAGAATCCCTTTTTTCAGTTCTACTTGCCCCTCAATGCTCAGAGTCTTTTTGGTGAAGTCATAGTAGAACTGCCTGTATTATTGTTAAAGGCAGACCTACAGCAAGAGTGGCTAGGGAAACTGGGGTTGTTTAGAAAAAAGAAGGCTAAGGGGAGATCTTGCTCTTTACAATTACCTGAAAGGAGAATGGAGTAAGGTGGGTGTGGGTCTCTTCTCCCAAGTAGCTAACAATAGGATTGGGCTTAAGTTGTACCAGGGAAAGTTTAGATTGGATATTAGGAAAAATTTCTTTACTGAAAGACTGGTGAGATGTTGGAAGAGGCTGCCCAGGGATGTGGTGTAGTCACCATCCCTGGAGGTGTTCAAGAAGCTTTGTAGATATGGCACTTCAAGATGTAGTTTAGTGGTCATGGTAGTTGGGTTACAGTTGGACTTGATGATCCTAAAGGTCTTTTCCAACCTTAACAGTCTTATGAATATATCCATAAGAGAATTCAGCAAATTTTGAATGCTTGTAAAACCAATATAAATCAAATTCTGGCTTTTTAAGATGTTCTCTGGGTATAATTGTTGCAAAACTGTAAAGGTGGCAATGGCTGCAAGGGTGGAATACCAAATTAGCATATTTCAGGGAATGAAATATGAAATGCCAGCTGTTTGGAAAATCATGCTGATCACACTCAGGTAACCCCAAGGGGAATTTTGTCTGAATGAAGACCACAAAGATCGGTCTCATGTTTTCTAGTACTGTGACCTCTTGCCCTTCTATTTCTTGTATGCATATTTATGAAAGCGTAACTATTTGATCAGAGAATGGAAATGGGTTTTTAATAGTCAAAAGGTCACCTGCCAGTAATGCTGAACATGGCTGTTAGATGGGTTTGACCCTGATTTCAACATTTTTCTTGACTGTCAGGTGCCTGGAGGCTTTTCAGTCTGCTTCAGAAGACCTTGTTTGAAAAACAGTAGTATTTGTCGCCTAATTATGAATGCAGATTTTGCACGTGTTTGTGATTTACAAGGCCTTGCTTATGTGAAACAGGCTATAAACTCTCCTTGGAAATGTATAGTAGTCTGGAGTAGATAATTACACTTTGAGAAAAGAGCCTCTGTTTCCAGTGAAAACACTGCAAAGTTATTTCAGAAATGCTCTGACCTCAGACGTTTCATATAACTTATACAAAATGCTTTCACATTTGTGCAGCAGCTAGCAGCTTGATCTCTGCCATCTCATAAACGAAAGCACAGAAATCTCCCTGGGAAAAAAGCAGGATGTCTATGCTGTGGCCCACAAAGCTAGTGTTATTTTACTCACTCTGCTCTTTGTGTCTATACCCTTAAACAGAAGAAAACTTGCCGTCCTTTAAGCAAATCTGTCTCCTAATCACACCCTACCCCAGCAAACCCAACTTTCCCTCAGCTTTTTTTCCCTCCCTGCCTGTACACTCAATGTACACACACTAATAAATTCTGCAGCAGAAGCCTTGGGAGAATTTCTCAGCACAAATGGAAAGATGATGTCAAAGGCTGAGGAGAGGAATTTTCTTTTTAAAGTTGGAAAAACAATAGAGAACAATTGAGACAATGGGAGAAGAGCCAGAGATGGGTGAACAAGCCGTGAAAGAATTGCATTAATTTTCTTTTGATGAAACCCCACTGGTTCTCTTCACTAGCATCCAAAAGAGCTATTTTTATTTGCAGTTGTTTGTTTGGTTTTTGTAGACTCTCATGGAGAGCAAAAGCCTTGCAAATACAAGTGCAGAGACTTGTGAAGTTTTTCACATCAGAAATGCTCTTGTGGTGTTTTGAAAAGCTGGTTTTAACTTCTGGTAAAGTTGTCAGGTATTGATGACTCTGTGTGAAAAATGTGTGCGATAGAAGGATGACTTGATAGAAATGGTGGCGTGTGGCACTCAGAGCAAACCCTATGCAGTCATAATTGCTGACTGTCCCCAACAGAGAGCAGTGAAGAAAGCCTGGATTGCTGAACATTATTTGGACAGGTAATTTTGAGAAAAAACCCTGCACAGAAAAAAGAGAGCAAAAATGTAATTGACATATTTGATTCAGTCTCATTAAAAAAAAAAAAAATCTTTGGGTATGGATTGTGCCTTCAGAGACCTCTTAAGAGAACAAAATATACAGGTGGAGACAGCTGAGCATATTGCCACCAGTTGTACCATGGACGAAGTCTAGTAGCCCAGCAGATCTGCTGGCTGAACCTCTTGTGCAAGCACACTTTCACTTGTTTCTGCTCCAATGAGTCATGGTTTGCAAATTCAAGGACATAGAGCATGAGTGCAGCCATTTGCTTGTGCCTGGTAGTCAGTGTGGGAAAAGCTGTAATAGCCAGCTTTGACTGATTTTAGTTCTTCCCATTCTGTACTTACTGTGTTACTGATGGGATGAGTTTGCAAATTTGCAAGTTCAGTGACATGTTTGTGTATGTTTTAAAGTGAGCCTGTTGAAAATGTGCTCTACTGTAATGTCGTGTCCAAGTCAATGTGGAGTCTGTAGCTAATTCCAGATAACGCTGCAGGTAGTTTCCATTCTGTATGTATATGAGGATGTGCATTAGAAAGTATTAGTAAAGGTTAAAGTATAAAAACGTAAATGTGGAGAGATCTCAAAGGTGCAAGAAGGTTGTATCCATTCATCAAATTATTTTGTTCAATTTGTTTTTAAAGAGGGCAAGTTCTTGCAGGGCAACACAAAGTGGACAGGGGTCATAATTAATGGACCAGATGGTTTCCACTTAGCTAGCAGTGAGCAGTGTCCTTCCTGAAGGAGATGTGGGGAAGTCAGATAGAAGACTTTTTTTGTATGTCCCCTGCAGCAGACAGAAGAGGAGGCAGGCTATGGAAGGAGAGGCATATGCTTTTACTCCTTGAAAGATTTAGCAGCAGATGCTCTTCTCTGGCATGCATCAAAAGCCCTTAAAAATAAGCAGAAAATTGGCTACAATAGGGATTTTCAAAGACTTGCATGTGATTCATCATGTCTTTAATACACAGCAGACTGACCTTCCTTCCATTTGCATTTATATGAACCACATGAATTTTTCCCAATGTAAATTCTTACTTAAGTGGTTCAAACGTGCTCAGCTCACCTAGGTTGCGCTTGCTCATTTCTAATTATGCTGCTGGTAGCAACCTTTTCTTGTGCTGCACGTTCACACACACACACACAACCTCTTTCTGTTACAAGGGTGGACCCTGCTAGCTTGGACAGCGGTTTCTCTGTTTCCAGCTGCTTTCATATGTACCTCGGGTCCTCCTTTGTAATGAAACACTTGTGTCTCTTTCAGAAAGCTGGAGGTAGAGCCTCCACCGTGTAAGCAGCCAGCTCTCTGCAGGCTGTTAGCATTTTTGTGCACAAGACACTAACCTGAAAACTAGTGTTTTCCAAACCTGATGGTAGCTTTCTGGAAGGTGCTCCATAAAAATGGAATAGGAAAGCACCTTGCTGTTTTGTGGTTCTGTCACCTTACTCTTTGTCTGATGGTAAGTAACAATACGTACACTCCTGCAAAATCCTCTTATACAGAGAGCTCATTTTGCCTAAAATGGGGTGCCTAGGACTAAACATCAACTTCAGCATTGCCAAAGACAGGAATGAAAACACTACTTTTAGATTTCCTAAACCTTTTTTTTTTTTTTTTTTTTTTCTTTTTGGCAATGTGAGACAAGGAGGGTGCCAAAATACAAGGCAGATTTATATATCTGAATTTATTAGCTGTGCTTGCTAAGAAGTTTTGCAGTCTTAGAAAACATTTATTATCTCATAGGAGATAATTGTCCCTGACTGAAATCAATAGAAATTTTGCCATTTCAGGCATAGTTTTGCTTGTCTGTGTAGTCTGATTCAACACATGGGGTAAACAAACTGTTCAGCAATAACTGCACAGTGACTGTTATTAATGCAGCACAGAAGCCATCTCTGGAATAGCCCTGGCATTTGAAGTGAAAAATTAGGAGGTAATACGCTGTTACAAAAAAAAATCACAGGTTGGTGCAGGCTTGTTTCTTGCTGTGTTCCAGGACTTCAGTATCAGTAACTGATCTTTGCTTCTGTTTCTTTCAGGGCCCTCCTGGTCCAAAAGGCGAGAAGGTGAGTTGATGTACAGGTAACACTTGTAAGGTGAACGGAAAGCACTCCCAGCATGAACTGAAGAGACTGTTTGTATTGACACAGTGTAATGTTAGATGATTTAAGACAGCTGGGTAGCACACAGATGCTGTGTTAAACCTATCATCTCATCTTTCCACTTTGCAGGGAGATCAAGGTGATCAGGGCCCTCGGGTAAGCATCTTAAAAAAATGTTACACCTCCCCTTCGCTGAGTAGGCAATTAGTCTCTAGCGCAAAACTAAATTAAATACACTGTCTGAGCTAATTATGCTTATTAGCCGCATTTACCCTGCATGTTGAAGTAAATGTCTGCAGGACAGTAATACTGAACATGACCAGATAGGATCTGGAAAGATTTGAGTAGCAGTAATAAGCAATTCATTGCAATATACCATTTCCATGCCGGATGAAAGCAGGTTTCCTAACTAAACCTTCCCATTTCCCCAGCAATATTTTCATGCCTTGCATGGGCTCCCACAATGCAGAGGGCCGGTGGATTTCTGACGGATGTACCTCCAGATTTCATGTAAAATCTATCTAGTCTTTAGTGAATTATAAACAAATATCAGGTTGGCTCTTTTTCTTCACACGTATGTGTTTAATATTTTTAACAATAACAGTATTATCACCTCGTAAATTCATCCAGACAGTTAGACAGGACATGGTTTAGTTGTGGAAATATAAAAGCTCTTTTAATTTTTAAATACCATGCTTATTTTAACAGAGAAGCAGAGGAATACAGAGGTGAAAGTTCAGATAGACTGGCTGTGCCAGTTCTTTCTTCTTTACATCTGTGCTTCATTAGGACATGTTTGGTTACATTGTTCTGGTGATATAGTGACTCTCTTAAGCTCCGTATTTATAAGTGTTTCCATAACAACATGTTACATGGATATTTTTTCCCTGTCAAAGGTGTTAAATATTTTGGATTTGTAATTTTGTTTTATATTATTTTATTTCATTTTACTTTCAGCAGTCAGTGAGATCATCTAATGTCACAATGTGCTTTTATAGCTGAATTTGTTGATGGGGCTACCCATGCTGGTTACAGGCATGGTGTTCTGTTGTGCTTGGTGATATGACTGCACATTATAGACACAAAAGTCTAGCAGTGAACAATTCTAAATATTCAGTTGAAACTCAAGAATAATAATTGCAAAACTAAAGAAATTAAAAGGAAATAGAGAGTTACAATGTGAGGAACACGGGTTTTTTTCTAGGCTAATGCACAGACTGAAGGTTCTGAAAAATGTAAGATTTTCCTTTTAACTTGTAAGCAAATTTAGAATCCCTCAGAAGGGTTGTATATTTTGGCTGCTTCTATGCTACAGAACCTCATGAGGAGAGAGAGGATAGAGGAGGAGAGTGAAGTAGTGCCTGTGGCTTAGAAGAGGATGCTCCATTCAGAAAGCATAAGAGAGAGGTCTGCTTGGACTAAGTAGCCTTGCATTCAAAAGAACTGGTATTTCATTCAGAGCAGGACAGCAAATTTGATCGAGGTACCACAGAGGGATGGAGTAACATAAGTATGCAAGAGCAATGCTGCAAAGAGTATTACATAGCTGAGCATAAGAGAAGCATAAGAGCATAAGAGAGAGCATAGGAGTGTTGGAGAAATTTCCAGGAAAAGACCCAGAGGTCTGAACACAGGAAAACAAAAGAGGTGCTGTCAGCTTAAGGGAATGACGGTGCTGTTTTTTCTCATGGGAGAAGCAGAGGGCAATTTCAGAGTGCAAGCAAAAGTGTCAGCTCCTCCTCTGGTACAGAAATCTCAGAAAGATGTTGGAGAGATGTAAGAACTAGAAAGTGGTGTGGATTTTAGTCCCTAGGCTGGAAGTGCTGCCAATACCTAGTAAGAAAATGCAAGTTTGTTCAGTGGAGATGGAACACTTGCAAGGACTGCTGTGGAACAACTGCTGTGCAGAGAAGCATACATGAAATGGCTTGAATGGGAAGGGACCTTAAAGAGCATCTAGTTCTGAGTCCCTTGCCAAAAGCAGGCCCATGTCCCACTACACCAGGTTGCTCAGAGCCTCATCCAGTCTGGTTTCAGGTGGTTCTAGGAATGAGACATCCCCAGCTTCTCTGGGCAACCCATTCCAGTGTCTCACCACCCTCATTGTAAAGAACTTCTTCCTAATGTCCAATCTAAATCTACCCTGCTCTGGTTTAAAACCCCTTGTCCTATCACCATATGCTCTTATAGTCCTCCATCTTTCCTGTAGACCCAGTTCAGATACTGGAAGGCTGTTCTGTCCCACTTGGCCACGACATAGCCATTATGTTAGAGGGCAAATGAGTCCTCATTGGACAATACAAATCATGGTTATGGCTGTTTTGCAGTTTTGGTAAAGCAAGTGTAGCAAAAAAAGCATAAAATATCCAACTTAAGGAATGCACTATCAAGTACATCACAAAGTTTTATCTGCAGCAGCAGCTGGCAGTTGAGACTGAATTCAGTATTTCAATGTAGACCAGAAACTGAGTGAGGTCAGCAGTAGACAGGAAGACGTGGTGAATAGGTGCTCCTGATTGTGCACTGATTGTTTAGTAGAGGTACATTGCAGTGATGCACCTCTTTTTTAGGTATATAACTTGAGTAATGTGTCAAATCATCTTGAGTTTTGCTTTATCTTTTTTGAAGTGTGTTCAAACACGTTCTGCAGCAAGCTTCTCCTTTTTTGCCTTGTGTATTGCACAAGTAAAAAGTAGTAGAAAGTAATTTTTCTGATTATTTCTTTGGCCAAGACAGCCAATGGTATCCTGGAGTGCACCAAGAAAAGTGTGTCCTGCAGGTCTAGGGAGCTTTTCCTTCCCCCTCTACTCTGCTCTGATGAGACCACACCTGAAATGCTGTGCTAGTTTTGTGTTCTGCAATTCAAGAGAGACAGGGATCTATTGGAGAGGTGTGAGGATGGTTGGGGGACTTGGACATCTCTTCTATGAGAAAGATTGAGAGACCTGGGAATGTTTAGTCTTCAGAACAGAAGGCTGAGGGGACCTATAAATATCTGAGGAGTAGTTGTCAAGATGAAAGGGCCAGTCTCTTTTTGGTGCTGCCTGGTGATAAGACAAGGAACAGTGGGTATAAGCTGGAACGCAGGAAGTTCCACCTCAACACAAGGAGAAACCTCTTTACTGTGAGGCTGACAGACCACTGTAACAGGCTACCCAGAGAGGTTGTTGAGTCTCCTTCTCTGAAAACTTTCAAAGCCTGCCTAGATGCATTCCTGCAACCCCTAACATTCTGTGTTTTTTAGAATAATGAGCCTGACCTTTGTGTGTGTGTGTGTGTTTAGAAAAAGAAACTGAGGGGTTTTTTTAAGTATTCAGGAATAATCTGTTCCTAGGTCTCCTAAATCATTCAGAGATAGCACAAGGGTTCAGTGCTGTGTGGCTTTGTCTACTTGTGCCCACACTGGCTGTAGAAAATATGAACCAAATAAACATTCCAGTACTGTGAGCAACATTGAAATTCATGCCCTGAGTGTGTCTGAACAGGAGGTTAATATAGCTTTTGTGCCCAGAGACAGGGTAGTGGTGGATGTATTTAAAAGTCCTGATCTTAATTGAAAAAAATGTCTTTTTGATGTCTTTATATATATATTTATATCAGATGTCTACTCATTATTTTAAAGTTCGGGGGGTACCTGACATTTAGGTCAAACACAGAACTAGCTTTCCTCAATACTGGTGTAGGAAAGGGTGAGGTTTATAAATCTTTGGATGCTTTTTGCAGAGGACATAGCTTCATGACATATCCATGGAGATTTGCATTGCTGCACTGAGCTATGACAGAATTAAAAACGATGGAGGTTAGCCTGTGGACTATCAGAATAAATGCTGATGTCAGTCCACTGCTTGGTTCTGGTTGCTCAGCTCAGTTCCAGTCACTTGGCTCTACCACATTTAAGAAAAAGAAAGGAAAAAAAAAAAAAAAGCCTTTGAAGATTTCATTATGGTAGGAATGTAAAGGATATGTTGTCCAAGTAGAGGCTGTACCCTGATTAAAGGAAATAGATCTTCAGAGGTGAAGGCTTGGGAATGGAACAGTTAGTACTGAGTGTCTCGGTGAGTCACTTCTCATCCCTCTGTAAATGACATAATAAATATCTTCTCTCCTTTAGTTCAGATACATGAGAGATTGTTTGCTTATCAGGTCTAGAAATCACCAGCCAGCAGCTTTTAAGTTGGTTTTGGTCTAGGTACGATGAGAAACCACCCAGAAGCCATACTTAATTCCATAAAATGATTTTCTCCTTTTGGTATGTTAAAGTAAATGTTCCTCGCTGCTGGCTCTGCACAGAACTTGATAACATCTCTAAAATGTCTTCAGCAGAAGAGATTAAGTTCTAGAAAAGAAAGGTACTTAGAAGTTTCTTTTTATTGCATTAACCTTTATTGGCTTGAAGACTAAAAAGATTCCTTGTCTACTGTTAAAACAATAGTCTCAGGTAGTGACATAATGTTCTTTCCTAGTTAACCCTTTCCCCTTCCCTCTGTACTTTTAATCCATTTGCTATTTATTTGCTGCCCACTAGAGAGAAATTGCTGGTTTATGATGAAAATTTTGCAGGTTCTACTTTTCCATGCTGGCAAAACTATTTAAAAGTTATCCAATATTGACAGAAATAGTCCTGGAAGCAGTTAGCTAAACTGATGTATCTAAATAGGTATAGACAGAAGCTATCCTATTAAACTGAAGTACTGATTCACTCATTGCATTACAGACACAACTGCTATAAACTGTGCCCTATTAAAGAGAAATTCAAGAGGTCCAACATTTTGACTTGGTTTTATTTTTTTAAGAAAAAAATTAAAAGCATGAGTTTAATATGTGTGTAGTATTATTATCCTTAGCTAATGTGTTTCTGAGGAATGTATAATAAATATTTTGAGCCTTTACCTGCTCCTACTAACAATAACTGGAGAACTTAGATTCATAGATTCATAGACTGGTTTAGGTTGGAAGGGACCTTAAAGATCATCTACTTCAAATACCCCTAGGAACACTTTCCACTAGAAGAGGCTGCTCAAAGCCTCCTTCACCCTGGCCTTGAACACCTCAGGGAGTGGGCATCCATGACCTCCCTGGGCAATCTCTTCCAGTGTCTCACCACCCTCATTGTAAAGAATTTCTTCCTAATATCCACTCTAAATCTCCCTTCCTCAAGCTTCAATTCGTTCCCTCTCACCCAATCAATATAAATCTTTTTACAAAGTCCCTTTCCAGCTTTCCTGTAGGCCCCCTTCACAGAATCACAGAATTGTCAAGGTTGGAAGGGACCTCAAAGATCATCCAGTTCCAACCCCCTTAGCATGGGCAGGGACACCTCATACTAGATCAGGTTGCTCAGAGCAACCTGGCCTTAAAAACTTTCAGGTACTGGGAGGTCACTATAAGGTCTTTCTGGAGCCTTCTCTTCTCCAGGCTAAACAACCCCAGCTCTTGCAAACCTGTCCCCACAGGGAAGGTGCTCCAGTCCTCTGATTGTCTTCATGGCCCTCCTCTAGACCCACCCCAGCAGATTGATGCCACTCTTCATGTCATTAGAGTCAGTACCTCATTTGTAAATCCACAATCAGAAAATAATAGTTACTAAGTGATGATTAAATCATGATCATTAATTTTTCAGTTTCATTCAAAGGTGGACTCATATTATACTTTTTTTTTAAGAAACAAGTTTGCTTCACAAAATAAACAGCAGCATATGAATTAACCTGATTTCTTGCCTTCACCAAAAGCAGGACTGTATTTTTTGGAGGCATTGCCTGCTGTAGCAAATGTAGGTAAATCAGTGATGTAGCTTTGTTTCCAAACAGTGCACGTTACTATTTTTTAATCTTCATTAGTATATTTTTACTTTGACAAAACATTGACAGTTAAACTATTATGTTCATGAAATAGAGTTTTACATCATTTAAACATATTCTCTGAATTTCTCCCAGGACCGGCCATGATGACATTTGACTATATCCTAGTGAAGTTTATTATAATTTCTTCTATAAATACTCTTAATGAATTTTATCTGCCTTAATAGAAGGTCTGTGTAGCTTCATTAGCATAAATTAGCATCCCCAACTTGTTTTTTTTTCCCCTGATTAAATATTCTTTGGTTTCATCTATATGAATATTCTGTCAAAAGCTGTGGCAGAGGTGGTGATATAGTGATGGCATTCCCTTAAGTGATATTCTCATGTGTGCATAAAAGCATATTTTCTGTTGTACTATATGTTGCTTCAAACACATAGTGCAAGCACAGTGCTGTTGTAGACCCATACTTTATCAGTATGATTGCCCACATGCTTCTGTTATTAATTGCCCAGTGAAAAGCAGATTATAGTTCAAGTTATAAACTGTATCTAACCACTCTTTCAAGCTATGCTTAGTGTGCCCCAATAAGAAAGCTAAAGAGCCATTCATGACTTTCTGTTAACACAATTTCCATGACAGCAGCAGCCCTGAGAAAACTGCTGGACACCTGGTTTAATGCCAATTTGTCTGTGATCAGTTAATTTAACTTCTGAGACTGTTTCCTTATCTGCCAGAAAGCAGCAGAGGTATTTACCTAGTCCATTCCTGGGACTAATTATCTCTTCTTCTTCATTAATATTACATTGAGGCTCCTCTGTTTTCCATGAAGCTGAAACTAGGGTAACAAATTAGAGCAAGATAACTTGGAGCTCTGTAACTGGAAGAGGTCAGGAAAGAACTCAGATTGTACATCTGCCAAATTAATCTGAAGCATTGGGACACTTGGACTTGAGGTGTCTCCTTTCAGAGTTCACAGTAGCGTCCTTTTGGCTGTGGATGACTCTCCAGGGATGAGCTATGCCTTTGATGTTTGGCTCTTGAGGTTCCCCTGGGGAATGCAGAACAGCTGTGACACTCTAGAGAGAGTGCCGCATACCTGCACCCAAGATGAGGATGTTGTCATTCCTGTCTTAAGAGCTAGACAGTGCATGTCTTCACTCACCACCAGTTGGTTTGCATCTTGCCCCTTTTTAGTAATGCCAGAGGAATGGTGAGGAAGGAAGTCTCTGTACATCCTGTTCCTTTTCCCACACCTCTGTCCTGTGACTAAGAAAACATCATGTAGTTGTTTCATCTCAAACTACAGCTGTCACGCCAAAGTGCTACAACACTGAACACTTCAGTTAGACCAACTGAAATCAACTCTCTAAAAATATTTCAACTAGCCTTAGCAAAGGTAACAGAAGTGGTTTGAACCACTTCCCTGCATCACATAAATGCAGAGGGTATAAAACTTGAAGAGAAACAAGCCAGGCCAGAAGATTTTTGCTGTGGGAACCAACTTGGTTTTGGGAAGGACCCAAATCCATCTTGAAGTCAACTAAATGCCTCTCACCACTTTCAGTAAGACCAGTAAGTTTACCTTCAGGCAGGATACTTTGTGTAGGTCATATGGTGATGACTTATTAGAACTAACAACAGAGTTGTGTGGAAGAAGTATTTGCCTCATTGAAATTCATCTAATACTAGGACCAAAACAGAAATGTGCTGCCATTTTCCAGCTTTGTTCACTCTGAGTGCAATGTCAGGTAGAGTTCACTGTGAAAAGACACAGAGGCCATTATAGAAAAGCAACACTTTTATTGTGGCCTGTTGGTGCTAGTTCAGAAACATTACATTTTAATTACTTTCAAGCAAAGTCTGGATCATTACATAATGTATTCAAATTAAAACTCTTAGCGGAATGATTGCCTAAGCGAAAAGAAATTCTTGGATCCTTGTCTTAGTGTGGTGCACTGTTGTAGTTAGCAGATTGGCTGATGGAGAAAGCAGCCCTTCTGATAAAAGGGATTATATAAAAGAGCTCCTGCTGGGAGTCCATGGCACCGTACAGGGTGATACCGAACACTGGATTCCCCAGGGCAGGTACAATAATTAGCTGCAGGACTGGCACTCGGTCTGAGGGATTAATTAGAACTGGAGGTGGTGCTGGGGGGAGGCAAAGCAGCCATAAAGAGTGTCAGGATCACTCTGGCCTGAAGCCTGTGCGATTTGATGTGAAATAGCAGCAGCTGGCTGTAACCCTAGGAAGTGCAAGTGAACAGCAGGTGGTAATTCCTGTCTCATTTACCATGTCTTCACAGGAACATGTAAGCTTGTGCAGCCTGGGTTTATTGGCAGGTCAGAAGGAAAATCCTAAGGAGGAGTGTGACATTTACTATACTAAGCATATGCAATAGTCCAAATGGAGTGTACACAGCATGGTGTAAAACCAGAAATGCTGTTGTTTAATGTTATTATGCTTCTCATACAACAAGGTTATGGCAACCTTACAATATTGACCTCCTGTAGACCAATGCACAGAGCTAAATGCACTGTGAAAAATGTAGGACTGATAGTGGGAATTATGTCCTTGAAGGCTGTGATGGATTGAACAGGAGAACAATTTCATATAAGTAAAAAATCAGACAGAGACAATGATCTGGCATGGTTCAGTTTCCTGGTAGCCACTGAATGGCAGGGAGTAGGATTTATCTACATTTCCAGGTAGGCAGACAGGACACCAGGTTATGTGGTCACATGCCTGTTAACCTTCACCCAGCGTCATGTTTTGCTTGGCCTTTCGGCAAAAATTACAGTGAGGCATGCAACAAATGTGTTAATTTAGAAATTATAACCAGCTAGCATTTCAGGGTGAGCTTGAGTTGCTGTCAGCAGAGAAGTTCAGTGGGCCAATGGTCGCCGCTGGTCACTGTAGTGTTTTGTATTCTGTGAGGGCCTCCCAGGGCGTAGAACAAGAGCCCTTCGTATGTGCCGTTCAAGAATCCAACCAAATAAAGAGAAAATTGAGTAACCTCGAATTCATTGCTAAGAACAACTTTAGATAGAGAAAAAATAAAACAGATCTAGGGGATATTTGTGGCTATATTTATAGCAGAGTGACAGGAAAGGAATAGAACTCGTTTTCTGGGAAGGATAGCTCTTTTTATGCCTTTTTAGAAGATCATTGTGTGCCAACATTATCTTTCATGGATGCCAAAAGATGTGATGCCTTCTAAAGCCTCCCACACATGCAAAAACTATGCACCCGTTATAATTTCTTTGCTGGGTTCCATTTAATTCTCCCATATTTCTGGCTCTCTTCAAGTATGTCTGTTACATACGGAGAGGTGATCCAGGTCCAAGCGACATGTCTCTGACCATTAGTTCTGAGGTTATGCCTGCTTTGGGCAAGGTAAAGGAAGCTATGTCCTACTTGGGAATGAGCTGAAAGAACTTACAAAGCTGCTGATGAAAGGATGGGGCTGTCATGTTTTCCTATTTGTTGTTTATATAGGCAGAAAATGACAGTACTGATAGCTGCCCTTGCACTTGTCTGTGTGCTGTTGGGAAGCATTGAGAGTGCTGGGATTGGACTGTGAAGTGCTCTATGAAATAATTTTGTGTGGAGCTACACTAACTTCAAAATTCCTTCATTTATTTTCAAGAAAAAAGAAAAAAAAAATCAGGGCAAACCAGTATATTTTCTGATTTAAATCCTGCATTAATTCTCAGCTCTCCTTCATGTCCATTATTCGTGTAATAAACCAAGCCTAAGATGAGTTTTGAGGTTTCACTTTTTAAAATGTCAGGTTGCAAATATAGTACTCTTAGCAGTAACTGCAAAGTGCTGCGCTATATTCCTGAAGGCTGATGAGAGAAAATGAAGTTGTTCAAAGATTTTATGTTTGTCTTTTTGTTTAATAAATGCGATGTAAAGTTTATGGCTTGCTATTCAGATTTTTAGTTCTTTTGTAGGTTTCTTGTTTCTGCTCATTTCCATTACGTGGGTATTGTAGTTTTATCTAGGAGAGGAATGGACCATGTGCACAGCAGGGCTAATGAGTCACAGATGTAAAGATTCTGGCAAGTTACCATCTAATAACTTCTTTAAATTATATTCCATAATAAGATAAATGCAAATTTGATACATCTGTCTTCAAAATGATGTATCATTCCAGTCTTAGCAGTGTCTCAGGGGTGAGTTTCTTTAAATGTTTGGAGTTTTTGCCTTTTTTGGCTTTGTTTTCTTTATATTTGTTTCTAAAGAGGAGATTTCAGGTCAAAGAGCAATGCAGTTAGCCACACCATGGTTCATCAGAATGAAGTGGGAAGGCTGGTAAAACTGTCACTGGCTTTATGGGATCCACTTACAGGGTCTCAGCTTCTCATGCATTTAGATCAGGAATAAAGGTGATGAATGCAACTCGAAGGTGCTAGTGAAGGACATGCATGCATCAGTAAGTTACTCTGCCAGTTCAGTCTTTGTGAAACAGAGAGACTCTGGTGTGATTGCATGTGGAGATGAACAGAGCAAATATTTGCACTGTTAAAAGCATCTGCTGCAGCTGAGAGACCCAGCAGGCTGCTGGTGGTGCTTTCCACCAGGCCAGCTGGGCTGTAAGGGGCTCATGCACTGTGGTAAAGTGGGTTGCCCCAGCGAGGTCTTTACGCGGGGCTTCTTGAAAGCCACCTTGTCTGGCAACCAGAGCCAGACACAGCCTTCCCTTTCAGAGGTGCCAGTCTGCAATCCTGAATCCATATGCTCCAGGCCTTGCAGAGGGGCTGCACTGCCAGGTCCACCTCAGAGGTGGCAAGTGTATCAGCATGCGTATAGGGAGCTCAGAGATAACAGACAGATGCAATGATCCTGAGCCTGATGTCTCTCAGTCATTGAACAAGCCGCTGCTTCACAGGGTGCTATGCTAAAGGCAAGGAGAGGACCTGGGGATTTCTTTCTTTAGGAGCTCACTGCTCAACCATGGAAGGTTTCAGCATTATTAGAAGGTCTGATACACACTCTACAAGGCAGCATAAGAAAGGCGTTGAACTGAGGGCAAAATTCACCCCTTGTATTGTCAGAGCAGGCCACAATTGCCACAATTCTTTTTTTGTACCAGTACAGTTCAAGTTCTACCTGTGTTGCTAGAGCAGGATATGAGAAACCACACACAGCACATAGTGCTTGACAGGGAAATTTTTGCCCTGGATATGAAAATGCTGCTATGTATGTCTTGAAAATGTTGACCTTGGCCATTCTGGACTACCCAAGATCTAGCAGTAGACTGTTCAGTGTTTGTAGTTGTGTATGTACTACCAGTGTATGTGCTGAATGTCATATGTTAAACAGAACATGAGGAGCAGGATGTTAATTGTACAAAGGGCTTCAAAGTCCACCACCACTGTGGTCAAGTTCTGCATCAATCCAGAGCCACAGCTTTCTACATAGCTCTCTGGAAATGCTGTAACACATTTTACCTAACAATGACTCAGTCATCTGTTGGCTTATTAGCAACTCTCAAATGGTCATAACAGTGTATTGCAATTTAAGGAAAGTCACCTTTGTGGGACTGCTCCTGCTAATATTCTTGTTGTAAAGTAACAACCTGCATCTTTAGCATAACACAAACCTGCCTCTGTTTCCCATATGACAGAAAGGCTGTTTCCCGTCAGTAGGCAATGTGGGGTACACTAAACATAGTGTTTGTTCTGTTTGTCTGTTCGTAAAGTGTCTCTGTGATGTTTGTGATGTGTTGTTTTGGTACCATGTTATGCTGTGTCCCTAGGGTCTGCCAGGCTTCCCCTCAGTCGCTGCTCTGCACAGTAATCAGATCCTCACCGTCAAGGTTTGTGGCTGACATGTACCTGTTCAGTCAGGTCTCTCTGTATCAGCATAGAAGTGCACATGAAAAATTGTTTTGACCATGGAATACCAATGAATCCTTATGGTGGGTCTGAGTCAACTCTTTCTGCCTTTCCATTGCTATAAGTACTCCTCATGCACAGCATGGGATCAAATCTAAAACTGCTCATGCAGCATTAGCCCTGGAAACAGCCACATCCCCTGATCTCAGTCAGTATTTCATTTTCAGATGAGATTTTGCTCTAGTTCTGCTTCCCTGAGGCATACAGGAGAGTGGAAAACACTGTTGAATTCTACTGATCGCATGTAGAGTCATCTATTTGTGTTAGATATCAGGCATTTAATCTGCACATGCAGATTTTTTTTTCCAAAGAGCATTTTCAAATTAAGCAGGAAGGATTGAAGCAATCCGATCAAGCTGGAACTCCAGTCCTTATTAAAACGACACCATTCTTCATGGCACAATATGCTGGTTAGAAAGTCTGACTGAAAGCTGAACTGGTGCTTTGTCTCTAGAAGCTCTGCTGAAAGAATACCATATAAAAACACTGATTTCTTTTTTTATTAGAGCCTAGGTAATAATAATAAATTCATTCACGTGAAGAACACTCACAGGAAATCCCAGGAGGAAAAAAAACTTCTGCATTTAACTCATTGTGTATGATTGGTTCATTAGATGGTGTGTCCTGTATGTCAGAGGTAAATTTCTCCCACGGCAAATGCACAGTTTCTGTCAGGCAGAAGCACCGGTTTATATCATTTTGAACTATTGTAATTCTAATGAATATGTCTTTATTTCTTTCTCGGGCCTTCTGATGTCTATTCTTCAATTCTCTCATCTCTGACCTACAACCTTTGACCTCACCTGCCTGATCAGATGGTGTTTCCTAAAATCAATCATGGGTTTCTCTCTGCTGATCAGCAGCTCATTAAACGCCGCCTCATTAAGGTAGTGCTTCATCTCACTGGAGTCTGGTTCTTCTTTACATTCAGTTTGCTCTTTTGCCATACCCTTTTTGTCAGATGCCTTCTCGTGGCAAGTTGTTCATTGGAAAATGTTTTGCAATGCAGCAACTGTTAATGATGTTAACCATTAAAAGGCTATGGGTATCTTGGCTAAATGCATTTAAGATGCAGAGAGGTTTGGGGCTTTTGGTTTTTTCCAGCTTTTTGCAGCAGCGTGCTGAAGATTAAATTGAGCACCCTTTTTGGGGTGTCTTTTTAAAGGGGAAGAAAATATGTTTTGGCAGCCCTCTTGTAAATTGGCTTTTACAAATTAATAGGCAAAAATCATTAAGAGAATCAGATCATTTATAAAGCTCCCCAAAACAATTGAAAAATTGAGTACAGCTTTGTGGAAAACCAGGGTGGGTTTTTTCATGCTCATTTTTGAAATATATCCATGCATCATTGATGGGCTTGGAAAGCTGCTGTGCAAACTGTACATTCTCACATGTGAGTTTGCTTTTTTACCTCGGCTTTGCTGTGCTTGTGCCAGTGGTGTAGCAAACAGCTGCTCGCTGGAAAGAGTTACTTGCTCTGGAGAACGAGATGAGTAAAATATTGCAAGTCTACCCTGAACTTGGGAATATGACCTGTCATGGGACAAGCTGTTTAGAATGGGAACCTTCTGCCCTGTGGCTGATTACACTGGACAGATACAGTGCCCTGGTCTTCAAGGCAAAGTGCAATCTCTGCCAAAGGCAGTGAAGAAGCCTCTGTCCAGCTCATGGCAGTGTCTTCCAGCCTGTTTTGCACTCTTTCTGGATAAATCAATGTGGTTTTGTGTAGCTGATGCCTCTTAAAGCAAATTCTGATCAGATTTTTGTTGGTTTAGGGGGACCAAGGACAAGCTGGACCCCCCGGGCCTCCAGGGCCCCCAGGACCTAGAGGTCCCCCAGGAGATACCGGCAAAGACGGTCCTCGTGGGATGCCTGGCATACCGGTGAGTTAGTCTGTTGCTGTCACAGCATTCAAATTCCACTCAAGTGTATGCCAGCTCACTGTCAAAGACATTTTCTGAGGTAAGGTTGGCAAGTCAGACGTGGAATCTGAACCACAGGCAGACTTCATGGTGTACCTGAGGACTTCCCTCCACAGAGCAAGTTCATAGCATGGCCAAGAGTAACACCTAGATTCCTTGCCTCCTACCCCTGACAGTTTCCCCACACATTCTAAGATTTCTCAGTTCTTCATTGATGTTTAATAGCTGCATGAGGAGGGTCTGCCTCTCTCCACAAGTAGTAAATGTATCTATTCAGACTTGAAGTTGAATTTGAGCCATGGTAGCATGGATGGGCTTCTTAATGATTTGGCCTCAAAAATCATGGAATTCAAGTATTAAACTGCTCAATATGCCCAGCTAGGATGAAGTTTGGAGTCAAGTTTTGCCACCTTTACAAAAGTAGAATAGTACCATTTTTTTGGCTCATCCCCCCCATATCTTACTGGAATAACCAGCAGAATCCAGTACATTGCTTACTGTTCATTTTAATCACAGGATCAGACACACTCCTTTGTCACTTTTTGATCTAATGATTGAGCCCTTTTTTAACACATGCATAAACATATGAATTTACTTCTTTTTTTGTCTTTAGAAAAGTGCAAGTATGGGTTTATCTTTATATTTTGCAGCCTCCTAAATTTTTCTTCTTTTCAAAGAAGTTCCTCTATTTTCCTCATGAATGTCACTGTAACATCAATATGGAATCAGGATCACAGACAGGAGCGAGGCATGGCAACTGGAATGCCAAAAAGCAGAGATGCACACACACTCACACACCCCTGATAAGTAAGGACACACAGGGTACTAGCAAGGTGAGGAGCAGCACTGGAAGCCAACAGGGATTTTTTTTACTTTTTTTGATGAAAAAGCATGTCTCACTGTGTGGGGCCAGGACCAGATGGCATCACACTTCCCTGCAGAGCCTTTTTTAGAGAAGATACTTACACTCCTTTTCTGACCTTATATAGGTTGCCTCATCTGAAACTGTAGTGACTGTACAAACAGAATGTAACATGATGGCAATTGTAAGGCTCTGCAAAATTTCCTGTGAAAATCCACCAAGGCTTGCCAGTTAGCACCTGTAGTAGACTAGGGGTGCTCCTGCTGTTACTGGTGGTTTGATTTTATTGTTTTTACCAACATTGCCCATACAAGTTCTACCTCAAGGTTATGAAATTACATTGAAATTCTGCTGCTTCCATTCCAATGTTTTTCTTTGACCACCTACTCATTTCTTGTTAGTCCTGCAGCACGTCAGGCTTTGGACCTTGTATTGGCTTCTCTTGTGTTATTTTTATGTGGGAAAGTTGTCTGCTGTCAGCAAAGTTGCTTCTGGTTCGATGTAGTGGCCAAAACCAGAACCCATGTCTGACTGCAGTGGTACCATTTTTGTAATTCATGTACAAGAGGCTTTCAGGATCAACTGGTGTTGCTGATCACAATGTGACTGTTTGTTGCTTGGAGTTCTGTGCCTTTTTAGCAAAGGGAATGTTAGTGTTTCTCACAGCAGGAAAGTAATGCATTTTATGCAATGAGGTCATTCCATTTCATAATAGGTCTGTAGTGATTTTGACTTTAGATGGCAAAAGAGAGTTTCTTTTTATAGTTTTTTTAAGCTGTGGCTATCTTAAGCCCTATAGCATTATGAAAAATCAGCTCATAATGCTGCTTTCAGATACACATAAGCACTCAGACAGAAACCCTCCAGACTGCTGACTGTTGTTACCATCTTGCTCCTTGCTGCTGTCCTGTGCCCTCAGGTTAACCTTCCTGATCCTCAGAAGGCTTGTTCCTCCATGACTGTGTGATATACAGTCAAGCAGGAGAACTGTAATGGGATAACTTAGCCCAGAGGTAGTGACAGCTTTTTATTTGTAAAAGGCTTGCATGGATCTTTGAGCTAAAGAGCTGCAATAGCTGCACCGTGTTATTTGTGCTGAGTGTGTTGCAGCATCACACAGCTATAGGAAGATGTCCTTACAGTGGATAACCACAGTAAGAGGGCACTAATTTCCTCTTTTGCAGTGCTAGGCAAAAGAGAGGTTTGTCTTTCAGTCTGCCCTTCTCAAGCAAGGAGTTTTACAGTCACCAGAACTATGAGACAATGTTTCACACCCACACACTTGCTTAGTATCCTGAGAAAGTCAGGCAGCCAAGGTAGCAAGCCACAGGGAGCAATTCCAGCAGCCACGTTTACTTCCATTTCACAGTGTAGCAGGGCTGAGGAGCCACCTGTGTGCCAAAAGGTCTCCATCTGTGCCCACACATCTCCATCTGTGTCATCACCACTTTGAATTCCAGAAGTGTGAATCCTGTTACAGATACATGAAGCTTCTGGAGATAAGGATGCACAGGTCTCACACACAGGAAATCTTTGGAGCTCAGGAGGTAGAAATGTTAGGGAAACACTTTGGGGCCTATTGCCAGCAGATAGAGCACTGAGAAAGAGTAGGGATGTAAGCAAGGTTTGTGGAACCTTCTGCTAAGCCTTTTCTTTGGATGTCAACAGAAGAACCTGTTGGAACCTCAACATACTTGCCTTCCTATAGAGTAATACCTAGAACAGGTATCTTCTTTTGGCATCACACAGATACTAGCACAGAGAATCTGAAACTTTAAGACCTCCAAAAGGAAGTAAAAGGAGAATGAGATTTGTTGGGTTTGGTTTTGTTTTCTGGTAAGACCACAGAATGTGATACAAACTCATGAAATTATTTCACCATTATTTCCCAACATTTATTGCAATGCTCACTCCAGGCTGTGTGATTGCTGTATACATATGTTAACAAGGCCTCAGAGTGAGCCAAAGTGGTCAATAAAGTTGGGCAATTAGCTGTCAGAAACCTGTGCCTGTGTGGTTTCTCTCTCAAGTATCTCAGTGTGTTTACTTCTGAATGCAATGCATACATAACCAGAGAGGCAGTTCTGATTCTTTTTGGTTGCCAAGAACAACACAGCACAGCAGTGCTCATCTGCCCTCTTTTTTTTAAATTCTTTTTTTCTTTTACAGTTGGCTTTTGTGTTTTGTTGTTTTGTTTTGTTTTATGACAAAGATGCTAAAGATGCTTCAATTGTGGTGATACAACAGCACATGGACTGCCCTGTGCTCCACTGGGTTTATAAGGGAGTGATCCACAAACCAGATAGGAACTCTGGGTTTTAAATCTGTATTTTTTGCCCATATTGTACAACTGATATATTTTACTCTCTACAGGCAGTGGTATATGTTCATAGGTGAAAAAAAGGGAAGATAGATTCTAACTTCAAGTAGAGCCATGCCCACAAAAAAAGAGACTCCATTGAAAAAAAGGATGGATTACCATGAAAAGCCAATCTGGGTGTTTACCATCTGAGTAATTATTGCATTCCTTCAGTACCAAAATAATGCTACTCATGAGTTTATGAAACATGATTATTTGCACCAGTAAATTATGCCTGCTGACTAAGGTGATGACAGAGAGTAGTCATTTTTGAATACGTAAACCACTTGATTCAACACACGTGTGAAGATAACCTTCCTATGTGTCCTTTAGCACCTCTGACTGGAATGGAATATTGTGTTTGGAACCAAGGCCATATCTGGGACACTTAACTGTTGCCTCGAGAATACAATTACAGGAATTATGAAATAGTACTTTGCCTCTTAAATTGTCTGATATTTGTCCTGCCAGTTTAAAAAGCCAACAAATTATACATTTAATGTGCAGTCAGCTGCCATACTAGCTTAAGAATGGGATTTTAAAGATACTTTATTATTAGGTAGGAAGCTGAATTCAAGGGATGTTGATGAAATTATTCACTTTTTTGTTTTTTTCTTGTCATTTTATTTTAAGGGTGAACCAGGAAAACCAGGAGAACAAGGATTGATAGTAAGTCCTCTTCTCTTCCAGTTTGCAAAGAAACTGTCACAAACATGTACACAGTGTGACATTCCCAGAGGTTTTATAGATGCATATTTCCTAACATTCCTTTGTCACAGACTCTTTGAACTCTTATTTCTGAAGAAAACAAAAGACAGCATTCCCTCTTTACATACGGTCACCTGTCATATAAGGCCAACTCCGTCCTGAAGCTTGCAGAAGCAGTGGGAAATAAAACAGCTAAGGGCACAGCAAAGAAAGGAAAAACAAACAAACAAGCAAACAAAAACAAACCAAAACAAAATAAACAAACAAAAAGAGACAGGCTTTCCTATTTCCTGGTCTCCACTTACCACAGTCTCTGAAACCAAGCAGTTTCCACCTTGGGACCCTTGAGAAGCACAAAAATCATCTACCTGAATCATCAAGAGTCAAAATCTCAGCTATCTCTGTGGTAATAGCTTTAGCCCTTTGCCTGATGGAACTGTGAAGACACAGCACAGCAAGCTTGAAACTCTCTGAACATTCTCCTCTCCTGAGGTTTTGGGGTTTTTTCCTCCACATATTTGAGAGGAAATTTTGTGAAATGCATTCAGATACGGAAGTAAATGAGTTTTGTTGCATAGGGAGTTATACTCATTTCAAAACAAATTGAAGCTCCAGTGGTTGTAAATCAGCTTCAGATTCAGGGTACAGCATCAGTTTCTGCTTGTCACATTGCCAGAACTGTGAAGCATGCAGTGGTTTTGTCTTTTCCCCTTAAGATCTCCCTAAGCATAGAATCATAGAAAAAGACCTGTAAGATCATCAAGTTCAACCATTATCTAACTCCACCTAAGCCATGTCACATTAACTATTATGGGGAACCTCATACAACTTCTGATTAAGCAGTGACCCCCTCCCATGCTATCCACTTTAACTGATTAACAGAATGGCAGAGCTTCTTATCATTCACTTAGTCATTGCTGTGGCAGCCATTACTGAAGTGCAGAGGTTACAAAATGCCTAATTTTGAGTCTTTTGAGGTTTCCTGCAAGTCAAGGCCAATGCATTTTACTGTGGGGGAAAAAAAGTATAGCTGCTGGGAAAGGCTGAGAATTTCCATTTCATCTGTTAGTCCTTAGTAAACTTTTGCAGCTGAACAGCTTAAGACCAACACCTTATAAAATTTACTATGAATGTGCTACCAGATTGAAACAAAGAAGGCTTCTGCAGAACTCTAGCCATTGAAAACAAAATTACAAGTAATAGCTTCCCAGAGGAGCTGTGAAGATTCACTTCATCTGAGACTTTGGCCTTGACCATTGGCCTGAAAGGCTGAATTGAAACCAGCAGCACTTCCCAGTCAGATCTGCTTGGTTCCTGTGAGTCCATTTTGTTCATTTAAACCTAAGATGAAAAATTAATATTAATTCATTTTAAAGATGTAGCATTTTGCAGACTTAACTGCAAGGTTACACTTTTCCACTGCCATTCACAGAAAACAGCAATATTCTTTGGAAGAACATCCTCCTTGTTCTGAATATCTAGGAAAAACAGTAACATTAGGTCTTATTTCCTTGAACAGATGCCCAGCAAGACTGTATAGGCACAAAAGTTCTAGTCTGGAAAGCTATATATCTTTAAGCAGAGGGAATTTGCATTTGGGTTAATCATTATAGTATAGTTTTCTTTTGCAAAGAGACACCTTTACCTGAGTTTTGTGGTTATTCTGGAGTGCTCTGTTCATGCAAAACATCTGGAAAACTACTTCCCTGTCTTTAAAGCCAATAATAGATTGGGGTTTATTCCATGTCAAAAAGCAGTTGATTCACGCACTAAGCATATTTAAATTTGCTTCTTTTCCAAGAAGCTGAAAACATTGCAATTTTTGATCTTCCAAAAACACAAGCACCAAAATCTCTTCTATGTGGAAATTAGGGAAAAACAAAGAAACAACACCCCATGTACACCTTCTCTCCTGTTGCAGTTTATGAATCTGAAAATGTCAATGTATCAGTGTCAACCTTGGAGGTTTCCCAACACTGAGTCACTCTAAGTTCTCATGAATATTCTTCAACAAGAAATCCCCGCTCTTGGGTAGAAAACAATCACAAACTCATTTATGATTCATTCTCAAAAGGAGAAAATAAAATAAATACATAAATAAATAAATAAAACCAGAAGAGCTCTTGTATGCTATTTAAGAGTACTTATGATCAGGAAAAGCAGACAAATTTCATGGGAAGAAAGGATGAATCATGAGAATCAGGACACAAATTTAACGGAAAAGATTGAAAAGCCAAGGGAACTAATGGCCTTCCTTCTTACCATACATTTTGCTTGGTCCATGTAACATTTCAAAACTTAACCCTTTTGGTAACCCTAATGCTTGGCCTCACTCTGAATTCTTTTAATCCTTTCTACACAGAGGAATCGTATATTCAGCTCTTACAGAGCTGCAGGGGTTTTAAGTGCAATGGAAACCAGGCACAAATTGCAACTAACTACTTTATGATTTGCTCAGCAGATGAGGGAAAAGCTGTGGATCTTGTCTAGCTGAACTTTAGTAAAGTTCTTGATATCAGTTCCCACAGCATCCTCCTGGATAAACTGATTGCCTGTGGTTTGGACAAGTGTACTCTTCTATAGGTTGAGAACTGGCTGGATTCCTGGGCCCAGAGAATGGTGATGAATGGAGTTAAATCCAGCTGGTGGCCAGTGACAAGTTGTGTTCCCCAGGGCTCAGTATTGAGGCCAGTTCTATTTGACATCTTCACAGTGATCTGAATGACAGTGTTGAGGGCACCCTCAGAAAATTTGCACTTGACACCAAGTTGGGCAGGAGTCTTGATCCACCTGAAGGTAGGAAGGCACTACAGATGGGCCTGGCCAGGCTGGCTCAATGGGTGAGGTCAGTTGTATGAATCATAGAATCGATAAGGTTGGAAAAGACCTCAAAGATCATCAAGTCCAACCTGTCACCCAAGACCTCATGACTACTAAACCATGGCACCAAGTGCCACATCCAATCCCCTCTTGAACACCTCCAGGGACGGCAACTCCACCACCTCCCTGGGCAGCACATTCCAATGGCTAACAACTCTCTCTGTGAAGAACTTTCTCCTCACCTCCAGCCTAAACTTCCCCTGGTGCAGCTTGAGACTGTGTCTTCTTGTTCTGGTGCTGATTGCCTGGGAAAAGAGACCAACCTCCTCCTGGCTACAACCTCCTTTCAGGTAATTGTGGAGAGCAATAAGCTCTCCCCTGAGCCTCCTCTTCTCCAGGCTAAACAATCCCAGCTCCCTCAGCCTCTCCTCATAGGGATTGTGCTCAAGGCCTCTCCCCAGTCTTGTTGCCCTTCACTGTACATATTCAAGAGTCTCAATGTCCTTCTTAAATTGAGGGGCCCAGAACTGGACACAGTACTCAAGGAGATTCAACAAACCCAAGTGCTGGGGCCTGCCTTTGGATCACAACAACCCCAAGGACGCTCCAGGCTTGGGGCAGAGAGGCTGGAACGCTGTCTGATTGAAGTAGACCTGGGGGTGTCAGTCAACAGCCAGCTGAAGATGAGAGAGCAGTGTGCTCAAGTGGCCAAGAAGGCCAACAGCATCCTGGCTTGTATCAGAAATTGTGTGGCCAGCAGGACTAGGGAAGGGATTGTCCCCCAGTACTTGACGCCAATGAGGCCACATCTCAAACACTGTGTTCAGTTTTGGGCCCCTCACTACAAGAAGGACACTGAGGTGCTGGAACACATTCAGTGAAGGGCAACAAAGCTCATGGAGAGTCTGGAGAACAGGTCTTGTGGGGAACAGCTGAGGGAACTGGGTTTGCTCTGTCTGAAGAAAAGGAGGCTGAGCGAAAACCTTCTCACTCTTTACAACTGTATGAAAGGAGGTTAGAGCCATGTGGATGTTGGACTTTTCTCCCACGTAACATGATGAGACAACTGGAAATAGCCTCAAGTTGCCCCAGGGGAAGTCTACACTGGATATTGGGAAATATTTCTTCATCAAAAAGGTTGCAAAGCATAGCAATAGGCTGTTCTGGGTAGTGGTGGAGTCAAAATCCCTTGAAGTACTTAAAAGATGTGGCACTCAGGGACATAATTTAGTGGTGGACTCAGCAGTATTAGGTTAATGAATGGGCTCAACCATCTCAAAAGGCCTTCTCCAAGCTGAATGATTCTATGATTCTCTTCTGGTTGTTTCATGATTCTTATAGGCACCAAAGGGGAAATACCTGTTTTCAGGGACAGTCTTGGAACTTCTTCTGTCTCATAGAAATATACACACAATAACTCCTGGAGTCTTTCTAGGTACAAAAAGCATTTATTTTACATGGGAACTATGGAAATGTTTTTGAAAACAGGCCTTTTATTTTTGGTTGTTGTTGGGTTGGGGATTTTTTCTCAAAGCACTGGAATAAGAGTGATTTTGTATAATCATGTATGGCACCATTGTGGCTTTGTTTGCTGCATAACTTCTTCATTACACAAAAACATTCACTTTTTCAATATATTTTTGTTAGGCATTTTCATTTGGTGCTTGTGCTTGATGTCCATGAACTCTGATAGCTTGTAAAGGAAATCAAACTGAAAAGGCCCCAACTTTCTATTTCATACATTTCTTTGAATGTTAAGCAACTGAATCACTAGAGGTTGAATACAAAAGCACCTTGATAGGCTCTTGCTGTATTACACCCTGGGTTTCTGTGCTTTGAAACTGCAGCTTTAACCTTTACAGGGCTGCATTATTTCTTGTTTAGCAGCTTGCCGAAGGATGAGGAACAGAGTAAAGTTAAAAGGAAAATATAATTGTAACACTAGAAAGGAGGCCTAGGAAGAATTCTGGACTCAGAATATTTGTTCTAACTCCATTTAGGTCAGACTTTTCAGTTGGCTTTTGTTATTTTTTTACTATTTTTTATTTATTCCAGGTAGTTATTTGTCAAGGCCTAACCAAAGTGTCCAGCTTCATCCAATCATTTCTGTGATGCCAACATTTGGTACGACACAAGCTCTTGGAGGTCTGCTGATTTCAGAAAGCGGTGTTTGAAGAATGGCATTCATAGTGGAAATATTTTAGCTTTTAAAATGCAGTTGCTCAGAAGACTTCTATAAATATTTATTTTTTCTGGGTTACTCAGTTTTCTAAGTGCTTAAGTACCTATCAAATAATTCTCCATCTCCAGACAAACACAGATGATAACTGAACTTCTTAAGAACAACAAACCTTTTTCCATCTTCCCATCTGAAGAGCTGTCTGGATGAGAACATCATTCAGTGAGGCTTGTGATAGCTGCCTAGATTGCAGCCAATTGCACGTGACAGCAAAGGGTTCTTCTGAAGCATTCATGGTAGCTGAATAAGTGAGAACTGCTTTTAGTTTTTATGACATTTTCTTCCTGTTCTATGCAGTTCTGACAACCAAAATTGTCAGCCCTCAGATGAAGTTTCTCAGTAAATGTGTGTCAATTTAAAGAAAATTAACTTAATTTTTAACATGCCAAGCAGTCATGGTTTCATGAACATTCACTGGAACTTTTGAAGCCTAGGTGCTCTTTATAAAATGGGCATTTTAACATTAGTCACCCGTGGAGTTGATGCTGAACATCCTGGATGTTCATCCATGCTGGAGAAGAGGAGGCTCAGGGGAGACCTTATTGCTCTCTACAACTACCTGAAGGGAGGTTGTAGACAGGTGGAGGTTGGTCTCTTTTCCCAGGCAACCAGCACCAGAACAAGAGGACATAGTCTCAAGCTGCACCAGGGGAGGTTTAAGCTGGTGGTTAGGAAAAAAATTCCACACAGAGAGAGTAATTGCCCATTGGAATGGGCTGCCCGGGGAGGTGGTAGAGTCACCATCACTGGAGGTGTTCAGGAGGAGACTTGATAGGGTGCTTGGTTGCATGGTTTAGTTGATTAGGTAGGTGTTGGATGATAGGTTGGACGCGATGATCTCGAGCATCTCTTCCAACCTGGTTTATTCTATTCTATCCCTACATGGAAACTCTGGCAGCTTCCTGTGACAAATAGTTACTGTCAACGTTGTCTGCATAAACTGTTGTAGACTGATTCATTGATCGGTTTTAAAGAAGGTAGGAGGTGAAAGAACTCTATTGCTCTTGCCTTAAAGGCTTTTGTTTTACCTTCATATTCCCAGGGATGGTAGTTACAGAGGCTGAGTGACAATTCCTTTCCTGTAGTAGCAGATTGAGCCTCCAACTAGTATGTGCCTGGTCACTGCTGAGCAGAGGCTTTAGGGATGAGGGGTTGAAGGTGGTAACAGCTGTCTGCACTGGGCTGCCTGAACCTAGTTGTAGAAGAGCTCTATCCAAAGTGAGGTTTAGCTGACTCTGCATTTGCAAAACATCCCCTCAGCTGCATTGGAGCAACCAGCAGAGCCCGTATGCCACTACAGCTGTTATGAAACACAGAGAAGTTGAAGAAACAGAAAGGAAAAACAAAATCATCTAAGGAGTTGGTTGGAAAGCTTCATGTATTTCTTGCTTTCTGCTTCTGTCTCAAAGACCTACACAGTTGCTGATCCTACTGCTTGTTCATTAAGCGGGCAAGACAGCTCTCTCCCTAGTACGGCATAATAACTGGGGCAAAAAGAATCCACATGGTCATATTGATTCTGTAGATTCTTCTAGAAGCTATCTGGAAATGAACTTGGTGGTGGGTTTTGTGTTTTTTTAATCCCTTCATGTTCTCTGTTATTTTCTCAAATGTCATTTACTTGCTTCTTTCCATCTCTCCAGTGTGATTCAGTGCCTTGCTCACTGAATGTAGATAACATAGAAAACAGCCAATTTACAGCAATTCTGGAGTGGTTTAGAGTGTTTTTTTAATGTAATTTTCTATTAGTGATTTAATTTCAGGTTTTCTAAGTGAGGGCTGGCAGGCTTATGTGAAGGAGGGATGTGAGCTCTCAGTGGATGAGCTGCTAAGATTTCAGTAGCTTTGAGCTTCCTTCCCAATGCTAGGGAGCAGTGCTTTAAAGAAAAATTGTTCCTATTCAGTTATGTTTTGCAGTCTGAACTTTAAAAAGGTAAGAAAACCTAATCAATTGTGTGTGAATTGTGAAATGTATCACTTTAGGTAAGCTTCTAATTGAAGTTGTTTTGCTGAGCATACCTTTTCTGAAGATCCTGTGTTGAGGACTTTTCTTGTCATCAAGTGGCGTGGTAGCTCAATGAACATGAGACAGAACCATTTCCAGTCAGAGAAAAACTGCTAATTGAATAAAATAGTATTAAGTATCTGCTGGTTCTTTTCTCTAATTCATTTTAAAAGCACCATAAAAATCTAGGCTATGCTACTATGTAAATATTTTCTTATTCAATAACTCCTCTGGAGGAGCTGGAATGACTACAACAGTGAGGGGAAAATTCTGAGGAAAGATCTTTTCCTGTAGACATCTGCAATGTCTTGAATTATATCCATCCCACAAGCTGACAGCTGCAAGCACCAGGCACAAAGCACTCAACAGAGCAGCATATTTAAACAGTTTACTTTGGAGGATAGGATTAATAAGTGAGTGATCATTTTCCCTTCAAATAGTAACTTGGTACTGAGGGCTCCCAAAATAGTAATTTAATACAGTTGAATGTCTTTAGAAGGTTTTATTAGCTTCTTAAGTAGTTAGAAACTGAAGAGGCAATATTCATTCACTGGAAATAAAAGCAGCAAGTACAAACCATGAAGGCAGTCATCAGTTGCTCTATGTTCAGTCTGGCCTACTGATGGAGAAAGTTTTCTGAAGACCTGAAATACTCCCAAAATGCAAGACGTTAACATGAGAAAGGTCAACAGATAACTGTTGGCCGGAACATAAACATCTGAAGCATGTTTTGATGAGGGTGACACAGGAAAGCTCTAGTTTGAGCAATAATTTCTTAGAATTTTTAAGATGTTAGCCAGACTTGCATCTCTCTCACAGAAGAAGGGGAAAATTTTTAGTTCATCACCTGACATGATGTTGGGCACTGAAAGAAGCTGCTTCTTCTCTGGAAGAAAGGGAAAAAGACCTGTCTGTTTGGTATGTTGTTAATATCCATGGCTCCTTTCCCAGCAGGGCACTGTCCCCTACCAACCTCATCTTGATTTTTTTTTTCTTTTTTCTTTTTTCCACCACCTTCAGTTTTCTTGGGGACTATATGCAAACAATGCTTAGGAAATAGGCTGTTCTTCATTTGCCGCATTTAGTTTTGCTGCTGTCCTCAGGCTTGAGATCAAATCTTGAGGTTAGAATTCAGGCACTTGTAAAGTAGACCTGATTTTCAGGATTTCTGAAACACAGTGGGCTGGAGAGGTTTGTGGTTTTTTTTTTTTTAATTCAGTCTGAAAAAGTAGATGATAACTCTACTCATTGGTCTGGTCATCATTAGTGCTGACTGCTTGGGTATTTTCCATTAGCAGTTTAAAGCTGCATTGGAACAATGTTCCAAAAAGCTTTGCATCAGCCCATCCACCAATGGTAGAGGATTCTGTCTAACTTCATGCTACCTTAAGAATAAAATAGGCCTTCCATTTCAAAACAGTAATCCTTTATGTTTTATGAATAATTGCAGTTACGACATCAGTCAATTCTTTCTTTATTCTTTCACATATCAAAAGGATTTGGATTCTGCAGGTTTGGCCTTTTTATTCTGGTTCTTGCTAAAGCAGGCTGCCAAAATGGTTGTGAGATCTATTTCCTTCCTACCTTCCCTCTTCACTGCGGCCACAAACCACCTGGGTACTTCAGAGATGCCAGATGAGAAATGGGTCCTATTAATATCAGTGGGACTTTGACTCCCATCTGACACTAAGCAGTTAAGCTTTCCTGAATTGAGATGTCTCTTCCCGCCTTCTCATGTCATGGGGACAAAATGGTGATTCCTTTCTTCCCAAGAGCATGCTTAATGATTTCTAAAGTGATTTTTCTCTTAACTTGCAAGCAATGGCACAGGTCACATCTTGAGTAAAACATAGTCATGTATGCTGCTGTCGAGAAGGTGAGAAGATTTTGAGGCTTCTACTTCTCTTTGTTTTAAAAAAGTACTTGTTTTTTATAAACCTTGTTTTTATGCTACTGAGCAGATGTCTTACTGAGAACACACAACTGGCTTTTAGCTGGTATCAGCAAGAGGAAAAACACAGTCATCTTAATGCTAACAGATTTGCCAGTATTAGAAGAAACAGATGGGTTGGAAGAGAAAAGATTAGAAGGGGGGGCAGGGTGTGTGTGTGGGGGGGGGGGGTGGATAATTGAGTCTTCCAGTCAGTAGTTAGATCAGTTCCAAAAGAGAAGAGAAAAGATCCATTGTGTATTTTGAGCTTAAAGTTTTACTTTTCTTTGATGTATAAAACATCAACTGGTTTCAGTCCCGTATCAGAACACTTACACAATAAGACAGTTTTAATTGGTCATTTCAGTTTCAATTGGCTAGAATCGTGATGTTAATTGAATTGTTTTCCCTTTGCAGGGACCTCAGGGGCCTCCAGGACAAAAGGTATAGTATGAACAACAATGCTGTGAAAGTGATTATTCCTTCAGGTGCCAAATTGCTAGCAGAATGAGTAAATGGAATTAGCTACTGCACACTGCAATGAATCAGTTAGTTTAGGCTCTGAATTTTGTTTTTGCAAAATGCAGGAGTACAAGGTGAGACATCAGATTTCTCATTTCCCCCATCATAGGAAGTTCAAGCAATGCAGAGCAGACTGTTTCCAATCTGTCTGCTTAACTTGCAGGTGAAAAGGTCACTATAATTTTCTTATTCATGCACTAGTACAACTAGGAAACCAAGGTTAAAATGTTGTGGAAGGTGGGGAGATAGAGTTTCTGATTAAATGCATGTCCTTACTCAAGTAGATCAGTGCCATATGACTAAAAAAAAACCTGACCAGCATAAACAAAGGACATAGGTGTTGCTGATAAATGGAGTTTGCATGGCAGTGTTCAGGTGGTCTGATGGTGTCTTCCTGTTCTTTCAGTAACCCAAGACCTGACTTCCTGAGTATGCTTTCAGTGTTATTTATGCTCATTAGAGCTGACTGCCTCAGTTTGATGGAGTGAGTTTAGGATTTATGGAATGACACCATTAAAGCAGTCCTAGATATATCTTCAATAACAGCTAGTAAGTGGCATTTTACCAGCATCTCACCTACACACCACCAAGGCGAGCAATTTTCTAGTTGATTTCAAAAGATGAAAACGTTGTGTGAAAAAGGAAAGAAATATATTAACCTGTGAGAAGGATGCCACCTCTAGTTTTTCTCTTCTCAGGTAATACTCTTGAAGGTAAACATCTGTTCAAATGTAAGTTCCTGAACAAAAGAAAGTAAAAAACTGCTAGCATGCAAAGATGTAATCCCAAACTATAAATTGATGGAATTTTGTCAGCTGCGAACCATACAGAGCTTGTAAGCTGGAGGAGAGAACTACCTTTCATGTTAAGCAACACAAGAATGCGGCATTGTAAACCTGCAAAGATGTCTAAGTTGCCTTTATAACATTATACCTTAAGATTTGAGGAGAAGGATATTTTATTTGTACAGCATCAACAAGACCCATAAGCTTTCAAATATCTGATAAACTTCAGCTATAGAAGACTCACTGAGAGAAGCAATTGGTATAAAGAGGATAGTTTCTTGAGGATGATGGTTTAAAGCCCCCTGACCATTGTCCCAGTCTCTTGACCTTTTTTGTTTTGTTTTTTAGTGTGCCAACCTTTCAAATAGCAGTCATGGGTGTGTATGCTGTTGGGGTGTTTATAAATGAAAGACAAAAAAAATCTGCTTTCAGTTTCCTTGCTGAGCTTTTTATTATTGCAGAAGAGGAGAATGCTGTGCAAGCACCTGCAGTTTTCCTGCTTTCCTCATGCCTCAGGTTTTCACTAACCATCAGTACCAGCAGTCACACAAGTTCCTTCAGAAAAATTGCCCATCATGGAGAAACTTATAGAGTGGGAGCTTTGTGAAAAGATCACTGTAATGTCACAAGTCAATATTAATGTTTTGCTTTCCTTCTTTGTCTACTCCTTGTGTTTGGCTTTTACATTTTTATTAGAGTAATACTGATGGAATTTCAAGGAGTAATTTGCACCATCAATTGTGGCGGATTATCTCTTAAAAGCCTTAGATCAGCACCACCTGCTACTGAGCTTGAAGCATCTGTCTTGAAGTGCAAGGGGGAAGGTGCAGGTGCTGTGTTTGATTGTGTGGGATCAGTCTGAAAATTTATTCACAGCATTAAATGGAATTTCATTTTTAACTGCTGCATTTCTTGGGAAGCATCCACAACATTACAGGGCAACCATCAACCTGGAACGCTTGTTTCTAGAAGAGGCCATACAGTGCGACAATCATTAAAATGCACAACATGGGAACTTGTCTAATTGGTGTCAAATCTCAACTGAAAAGAGAGCTCAGCTTGGAGGGAAAAATGGTTTTTTTCCAGAATTTATTGCAATTACAATAAGCAAACATTCACCATCATTTCTAAGTACTGTATTAAGAGATGAAAGGTTTCATGACCTGTTTAATTTGCTAAACATCAGCATCTGTTTCCCACCAGGGCTCTGTTGGAGTGCCTGGTGTTCCAGGGAGAGACGGACAAGTGGTGAGTTCACTGACTTTGTCAGCACTGCCATTATTTATGTAGTTGATTAAAGCTACTCAGGGCTTGTTCACATGAGCAATATGCAAACTTAGATTCAGAACTGTAGTTTCAATTTGGCTTCATGGAAAAGACTGTACAGTCCAATTTGTGCTCTGAAGTAGCTTTTGCTAGTTTTACTTCAACAAGCAACAAACCTAATTGATTAAGGTGAAGTTTGGCCAGAGTTCATGATGACTGGTAAGTTCCTGAAAGAAATGAGTATTACTGATGTGCAACTCTAGACAATGTATTTACAAAGTTTTAGACTCTTTGTGTTGATACTGGGCATTTATACAATGTCAATACATTGTTAATGCAACCTACAAATACAGAATAAAAAGATACTGGAAACATAGATAGAGAATAATGTGAAAGAGAAGAGGAAGAGGAGGCTGAATGAAGACCTCTTTCCTCTCTACAACTACCTAAAAGGAGGTTGTAGTAATGTGGGGGTTGGTCTCTTCTTCCTAGCATCAAGTGATAGAACAAGAGGAGATGGCCTCAAATTTTACCAGAAGATGTTTGGTTTATATATTAGAAACTGAAAGAGTGTTCAGGCATTGGAACAGAATGCCCAGAAAGGTAGTGGAGTCACCATCCCTGGAGGTGTTCAAGAAACGTGTGGACATGGCACTTTGGGACATGGTTTAAAGACCATGGTGGTGTTAGGTCGAAGGCTGGACTCGGTGGTCTTAGAGGTTCTTTCCAACTTAAGAAGTTCTATGATTCTGTGATTGAAGTTGAGTACAAAAGTGCAGAGAAATAAATCAAACAGATGTATTCTTGAACACCACCAGAAAGAAACAGTAACTCAGGCAAGCCAGTGTCATCTTGCAGTGCCATCACCAAGTTAACTCATAGTTCAGAACAGCCCACCATAAGGAGGGGTCACAGTCAAGCAGCAGGATTTCACAGCATTGCTAAGGTTTGTTGGCAAATCTAGGTAGTAGGTTTTAAATAATACCCCTCCCTGACTGTAAAGAGTATTATCCATCTGTTGTTCTCACAGGCACTAACCTTCCAAGTGAACTTCAAAGGCACCTGCAGTGAATACCAAAAGAAAAATGTGGGATTTAGGTTGTTTGCTGTGTTTAAGCAGCAAGCAATGGTAGTGTAAAACAGTTATTTGCAATCCTTTAGTCTGCCTTCCTCCCCAAAAGCTCTAGGAATAAAACTAATAAGGTGTTTCAAATAATTTCATTTCAATCCCTCTTTCCTAACAAAAAGGATGTATTGTTTCTAATAGCATAATATCCAGTATTACAACTGTGTCTTGACTGTGGTTATAAGAAATTATGTAGCAATCAGTTATGTCAATTCAGTGATAATGCTAGGACCCTAGTTTTTGAATAGAGTATTATCATAGAATGATAGAGCTGTCAAGATTGGAAGAGACTTTTGAGATCATCTAGTCCAACCACTTCTACACATTGGCCACAACAACCCCATGCAGTGCTGCAGGCTGGGGTCAGAGTGACTGGACAGATGCCAGGCAGAAAGGGACCTGGGGGTACTGGTCGCTAGTAGGCTGAACATGAGCCAGCAGTGTGCCCAGGTGGCCAAGAAGGCCAATGGCATCCTGGCCTGGATCAGGAACAGTGTGGCCAGCAGAAGCAGGGAAATCATTCTGCCCCTGTACTCAGCACTGGTTAGGCCACACCTTGAGTCCTGTGTCCAGTTCTGGGCCTCTCAGTTTAGGCAAGATGTTGACTTGCTTGAAGGTGTCCAGAGGAGGGCAACAAAGCTGCTGAGAGGTTTGGAGCACAAGCCCTTTGAGGAGAGGCTGGGATTGCTTAGCCTGGAGAAGAGGGGGCTCAGGGGAGATCTTATTGCTCTCTACAACTCCCTGAAGGGAGATTGTAGACAGGTGGGGGTTGGTCTCTTTTCCCAGGTAACCAGCACCATGACAAGAGGACACAGTCTCAAGCTGTGCCAAGGGAGGTTTAGGCTGGATGTTAGGAAGATATTCTTCATAGAGAGTGATTGTCCATTGGAATGTGCTGCCCGGGGAGGTGGTGGAGTCACCATCCCTGGAGGTGTTCAAGAGGGGATTGGATGTGGCTCTTGGTGCCATGGTTTAGTAGTCATGAGGTGTTAGGTGACAGGTTGGACTTGATGATCTTTGAGGTCTCTTCCAACCTTATTGATTCTATGATTAAATAAAGTTAAACTGAAGCAGTATTTGTCTAAAGTTACGAAATATAGTCCAACCCAAGACTCCCATGATAATATTTTCCTACCAAAGGGTCCATTCTTATACTTTCTATGAAAAAAACCAGATTCTCATGCAGTGTGACACAGAAGATACTGCAAAATGAAGACCAGAGCAGTAATTTTAAGAGCTATGCTGTGCTGTGAGCTGTCTGCTGGCACTCCTGTTTTTTCTCATACAGATTCATGTTGATTTGCAGAATAGTTGAACTCAAGCTGAATGTGTGATGCAAGTCATTCCCTTTTTAAAATGTACATAGTAGAAAAGCTTTACAAAAGCCTCACTGTCTTGGTTGCCTTTTAATCTATGAGCCTGCTCTGTCAAACAGCAGCATGTGCAGTGCACTAAGTTCCAAGTTAATATTTTTTCTTACTTTAAAAGGCAGTTAGTGTTAAGCTCTGTGCTTAAAATTAAGTGTGTGTGTGAATGCTTTCCTCATCTGGACAATGAAATATTTTTCAGCTGATGAATGCCAGCAATGAATTATCTTTGCTGTCCCCTTAAGCAGTGGAATAATGCAGAGTGAGGTCAGCTCCATCTTACACATCTCTCTGTAATTTTTCTTCTCCTTTCCCTTTGCCACTTTAATTAAAATAGTGGATTATGGGAGACGATTGACAAGTCTGGCCAATAGGTCTAGTAATGAGGTCATAAATTCTGAATGCATTTAGACAAATTTTCTAATCCCTTAACTTATGAACCACTTCTCTTAGACTATCTCTAGACATTAGAGTAAGTGTAATTTTACATGACCCACATGTTTTTGCGGGACTGTTGAGCAGTAGATTTTTTTTTCCTTCCATGAAGAGTAGTAGCAAAATAATTGCCATAAAAACTTAACTTTCTTTGGTTGGTTGGTTTTTAGACCAAATTTCATGAAACATTACAGATAGTCTTGCAAGAGTGCTTACATTCTTTGCTTATTCCTGCATTTGGGAAACTATGGTCACACTCTGCTTATCTTGTTGAGAACAGCAGCTGGAAAGGAGCTGCCCAGTAACACCTACAACTGAGTTGTTGGGATGGACAGAAAACTTCTGAGAGAGCAAGGAGGTTCTTTCTGAGTGCTCCCCTTGCAGACTGTTGTGCAATCCACCTGCAGCAGGTTGCTTCACAGCAAGATGCTATGGGAGATAGCCTTCACTTCCTTCACACCTCAGGTACTCAAATAGCATGAGAAAGGACTATACCTGCATGGAGAATATGAGGATGCAGTGATCTTGGGATATCAGATCCCTACATTAATCATGTTGAAATGGCCTCAAAGAGATTCTTGAAAAGTTCAGCTGTGCAAATATAGAGCACCTATTCTGGTATTTGCTAAGTGGTATTGATATAAGGACTCCTAGTGACAGCAGCAGCAACACAAGGAGAAAAAGGGAGGTCCTCTAAGCAAGGATTGCACTTGCCCTGAGGCAAGGAGGCCAGTTTCTGGAGTCTGTGCAACAAGCTCTCTAAATAAGAGTTTGCCCTTTATACTTCCATGGAATGCCTTTTCTCACGTGGTACTTGCTATTTGGGGGTTTTTGTAAGGGTTTATTGCAAACAGAGTGTGTGGCCAGGCTAAATCACTTTGTTTCAAATTGCTTCAGTAGTCTGACATTAGCAATCTGATAAATCTCAGAAGAGCTTCCCTTCTTGATCAGTTGCCTTCAAGTCTGGCTGTGTGCTGTCCTTATTGCTTTCTTCAAATTTCGTTTTTACTTCAATTTGCATGAACTTCCCCATCAGCATGTACTATGTAGGGGACACATTTTGAAAGTAGTATTATCAAATCTCTTTAGAGAAACGAGAGAGGGTATGCATGTGCTAGCATTTTTTTTTTTTCAAATAAAGTGCATAAAAGCAGGAACAATCATTAAATGTAGTTCACAAACCCTCAGACAGGTTTGTAGGCCAGCTGAGTCTTGTCGAAGACTCTTTCCACTTAATTTCAGGTAGTGAGTGGGCCAGGAGAGATTTCCAGTCCTTAAACAAACAATTTTAAGTTACTCCTGAGGGAGGTGAAAAGAAAGTTGAAAGCTGGTAATTCAACCCTGGTTTGAAATGGAAATCACAGTAACATGTCTGAGAAATCACTTTTCCCCCTTCTCTCCTCATTTATGTATTTTAGAGTAAAATTAGGCTGGATTAGACTTTGGGGCCTCTTGTGTTTCCTTATCCCTAAAATTGATTATATTCTAATGACTGAAAAATATAGCAATACTGGCAGCCTTTCCTCTCAGGCTGAGGTGGGTATCAACCACCTGGAGTAGACAGAGTTATGCATCTCAACCAAACTAAAACTGTTTCAGAGCAGCAGCCTCCAGGCTGTTTTTCTCTATACAAACAAGAAAAGCTGGGGCCTCTAGCCACGTTATTTTTAGCTGATTAATCCTAGATGTGAAGGTATATGCCTCCAGGGCACGGAGCACTCCAGTAAGGAGAAGCACTCTTTCAACTGCTGTGACTCCTTTGATATGGACTCTGGTGGGTGATACATTTTCAGACCTGTCCTGAAGCAGTTTTTATGAGTCCGTATTGACAGATTTTTCTCATATTAGCAGCAGAGCCCACACAGTGCTCTACACATTTAAATGCTCAGCAAATTCAGAATCACTTCAGTGTGAACATTAAGACTCCTATTACCACAAGACTATTCAAGGGTTTTACTACACTTATTTATTGAGCAGGGCATTGAAGGAGGTTCTTTGCCCAAATACAGGAAAAAGATACGGTCTTTCAGTGCTAAAAGACTTGAACCAAGGTGTTCTTGTGTGCTGTGAAAATCATAGAATCACCTGGGTTGGAAAGGTCATCTTGTCCAACACCACTGCAGTAAGCAAGGACATCCTCAACTAGATCAGGTCACCCAGAGCCTTATCGAGCCTCTCCTTGAATATCTCCAGGGATGAGGCCTCAACCACCTCCCTGGGCAACCTGTTCCAGTACTCAACCACCCTCATTGTAAAGAACTTGTTCCTAACATCCTACCTAAATCTACTTGTTTCATGCCATTGCCCCTCATCCTATCACTACAGGCCTTTGTAAGCAGTCTCTTGCAGGCCTCCTTCAGGTACTGGAAGGTAGTGATTAGGTCTCCCTGGAGCCTTCTCTTCTCCAGGCTGAACAGCCCCAGCTTCCTCAGCCTGTTCTTGTAGTAGAGGTGCTTCAGCCCCATGGTCATTCTTGTGGCCCTCCTCTGGACCCATCCCATCAGGCCCATGACCTTCCTATATTGAGGGCTCTAGAGCAGAACATCCTTTCTGATTATTCTTTGAATTACTTGGAACTCCTGAATGTAATGGCAGAGTTGGGTGTGTTCTTGGCATTCCTTGGGAGGAATCTTAACAACTGGTCAAACACCTGAAGGGAAGGTGAGAGGAGGATGAGCCAAGTGCTTTTCAGTGGTGCCTAGTGACAGGATCAGAGTCACTGGGCACAAATTGAAACACAGGAGGTTCCCTCTGAACAGAAGGAAACACTTTTTTAACTGTGAGTATGACTGAGCACTGATGCATGTTGCCCAGGGAGGCTGTAGAGTCTCCATGTTTGAAGGTCTGGACAGTGCTATCTGGACATGGTCCTGGGCATGTCGCTGTAGGTGACTATGCTTGAGAAGGGACAGCTGAACAAGATGGTCTCCAGAGGTACCTTTTAACCACAACTATTCAGTGATTCTGTGTAAGGGGAAAACCAAAACTGCAACATGCAATCTCTATTTGAAAGCTAGATGATGGTCAGAAGAAACCAGTTTCTACAGCCTAACACCTTTTCTGTGTTAAGTGCTGTTAAAAAGAGACTGCAGTGCAAGTAAGGAAGGGCATTAGCCATGGCCAGCTGAATGTAAACAAGTATGTGAGATTAAGGATCTAGTTTTGTAGTTTGGTTTTGTTTTGTTGTGTTTTTTTAATTGTTGAATGTCTAGGTTTCCCTTGCATGCATCACTCCTTGAACAGCAGCATAACCATCTTCAGCTTTTTAAAGGACAGTTATACTTTTTGTTCATCTCCAAAACCCCAACCTGTGAGGCTGAAGCATGCTTGTACAGCAATTTGCACTCTACTTTTAGTATGTGCTTTGACTCATAAACAAATGGAAGGAAAGTGGTGAGACACTGGAACAGGAGCTGGTAGAAACCCCATCCCTGGAGGTTTTTAAGACCAAGCTGGATGAGACTCCAAGCAACATGATCTACTGTGAGGTATCCCTGCCCATGGCAGGAGGGGTTGGAACTAGATTATCCTTGAGGTTTCTTCCAACCCAGACAATTCTGTGATTCTAAGTAATTAACTATAGTTTGTAACAGAAGTATTTTAAATTATTTTCATGTCAAGAAGCAAAATCATCTTTTGGGACCAATATTCCTAACACAACACAGTATTTTACTACATAGTAATGGAAGAGCTACCAGTCTACTCATTTTCTAAATGTTAGCTGCAGTTTTGCTTCATGAGTGCTTAGGGAATTTCCTAATTGATGGGAGGTCTGTCAAGGCTTTGTTTGCTTTCTCAGTTGGTTGGGGGTGGGATATTGGTCAGGGGTTTTTTTGGGGGGGTTGGGGTGTTTTGTTTGGTTTTTATTGATTGGTTGGAGAGAGCTGGTGTTTTGTATTTTTGTTTCCTTGGGGTTTTTTTTTATGTTAGACTTTAAAGGAATTGTTAAAATACCTACACATAAAGCCAGACTACCATGCTTACAAGACATGCAGCATGAAAAAGAGAGGCTCACTGACACGAAACTGATTTTGCTGTGAACTGTGAACATCCACCAGGGGTAGGATATAGAGTTGCTTATGTTCTGTACATTTTTATTTCACCATTTTACTCTCTGATTCCTTGTATGGAGAAGAAAGGAGGGTTCTGAAATAGGGAATAGAATGTTATAGGTATGACAGAAAATTATTTTAGCCCCTGCTCTTCAGACATAATAAACAGAAAGATAATAATTTCAAAAGTATGAAGCCACAAGGTCATTTCTGTCCTGTCTTTCCATGACTGCTTTCAATCTTTCACATTCCCAGAGCTAATTTCTGCCTTTCACTAGTACTAGAACAGTGCCCAAAGTGTAACATTGGCCATAGGAAAGTGGCCTATAGGTCAGAAATGTGACTGTTGGTGTGAACAGGGATTTAATGTGACTACATGACAGCCTGAGCTTCTCACTTTTTTACAATGGAAATAAGATAATTCTAAGATAATTCTTTTGTCCCCTTTTTGCAGTCTCCTTTTCGTCACAGTAGTAGCTCTCTGCATTCATAGCACTGATATGTAAACCTGGGAGGAAAGTGCAAGCTGGGGTGTCAACCCTTTGATCAGAGATTTAAACCCCTGAAAATGCCAGCCGACAGCAGCTGCTTTAAAATGAAGGGAACAGAAAGAAACTTGTTTGTGGTGTGGGGATGAGGAGAAACAAGTGCATATTCATTGGTCCCTTCTGCTTCATTTTGTCAACTGGCAGTTTTCTTCAAGTGCCTTTCAGGTCAATCCTTTTTAGGACACTTTTGCCTAATCTCCAACAGCTTCAAATCCTGACTACTCATGTATCAAATGCCTGTGCTACTCCTTCAGCCTTAGAGCTACTGTAGTACAAAGGAGTCTTGACAAAGGGCTGACTCCAGTGGCTATTTAACTCCCTGTGAGCTTAATGCTACCTAACACATTTCTCTACCTTGGAAAATGCCTCACTGGAGTTTTGGTAGAACATCCATGGTTTTGTTTTACATTTTTAAATAGTCCAGATGTTGATGAAATTGAAATAGAATCATAGATTTGTTTCAAGTGGAAAAGTCCTCTAAGTCCAACAATCAAGCTAACATCACCATGACCAATAAACTATGTCCCAGAGTACCATGTCTACACAGTTTTTGGACACCTCCAGGGATGGTGCCTCCATCACCTCCCTAGGCAGCATGTCCCAGTGCCTAACGACTCTTTCATTAAAGAATTTTTTTCATAACATCCAGCCTAAAGCTTTCCTGGTGCACCTTGAGGCCATTTCCTCCTTTCTATCACTTGATACTAGGGAGAAGAGACTAATATAAAGGAAAAAACTTTTCCACAGTGAACCCTGGAACAGGCTGCCAGGAGAGGTTATGGAGTCTCCTTCTCTGGAGATATTCAAAACCCATCTGAATGTGTTCCTGTGTAACCTACTCTACTGATCCTGCTCTGGTAGGGTGTTAGACTAGATGATCCTTTGAGGTCCCTTCCAACCCCTAACATTCTTTGATTCTGCGTGATTCTGTGATCTCCACCTCACTCCAACCTTCTTCTAGGTAGTTGTAGAGAGCAATAAGGTCACTCCTCAGGCTCCTTTTCTCCTGTTGATGACCCCATTTAGAATATAGAGTAGAACTTGCTTTTGTGGAGAATCAGAGTTTATATATCTGTGATCAGAATATGACTGTGAAAATAAGAAAATTCCTGTCTTAATGAAAGGTTTTTATGGAGGACTGGGAGATGCTTGTTGTGTTTGGAACAAGCCTTTGTCTTAACTCCTCTGTAACTTCTGAGTAAAGTGTTGGTTCATTATGTCTGCTAACTTTGAAGACAGTATGAAAATTGTCCACTGAGCTTCTGATATGAACATCCTGATGGAAAGGTCTGTTTCCAATTACTATGACTGTTATAATATTTGCCATATTTACACAGCAAAGGGCTTATGGAAGGACCTCAGTACAGATTTTTCCAGATCTTTTTTTGGATGTTGTTTGCATGTGTTTTGCAACCTCAAAAGTGCAACACAGCTGTGTACATGAGGGCTACCAAAGATAGGTATTTCTTCTCAAAGTGGGACATACTCCTGCAGGTTTTACATAAATTTGGAGGTGTCTTTAGGATGTTTTCTGCTTTGTTATTTGTTGCTATTTTCTGATTTACTATTTGTCGTGTGTGTGGATTTGGGGATTTTGTTTCTAAATTTGAGAAGACAAGAAAAAAGTTTGCAGAAAGTTAGTTGTTTATTGACCCCTGAAAATTATTTATGACTCTTTGAACAGTTGAAGGGCATGCATACTACCCATTAAACATGCCTACAATTTGGAATATTGATGCAATGCTGAAAATTTTAAAATCTTTTAAATTTATTCTTCGGCCGGTGCTATAAGAGTATGAAAAATGGACAAGGAAGGTATATTAATAAATAAGTAAATTAATAGGATGTCTGTCCTTCCAAACTCTTCCATTTCTGGAAGGGGTCCTTCCAATTTTTCTTCATTATCTGCCTTCCATGTGTCACCAGGAGCACAAATGTCAAAATCATTTCACATCAGCTTTTTGTTTGTGCAGTATTTCTGAGTTGTAAAAACGGGAAAGCATTGGCAGTCTTGCTGGGACAACAATGCTCCTAAGTGGCCTGCTTTTCAGTACCAGGAGTCACAGTTCTGTTTACTGGTTTAGTCTGACGTCTGTGTATTTCCACTGCCTTCAGTAGAATTACATCTTATCCACACAGGAGTTAATTAGACTAAATCCACACAAAATGCAGAAATAAGATGGTTTAGTGCTAAGCAGCAGAATATGTATTCACAGAGACTTTTTAGATTTTGTTTATCATTATTTCCCCAATATGAGACAACAGGGGAATTGCTGCTGATACACATCATCATGTTTTTCTTAACCTCATCTCTTGTTTTCTTTGCCTCTAGGGTGAACCTGGTTTGCCTGGTATAGCAGGAGAGAAGGGAGCAGCAGGGCTTAAGGTTGGTATTGAAAATGGATTAAACCAAAAGCACACAATGCACGAGCGCATGTGTAGACGACAGTCGTGCTTTCCAACTTGTTTTTGTATTCTGACTGGCTTTAATGATCTGCTCCCTCCAGTGATCAGTGCTGTAAGAGGCTTTGCACATTTCACCATACAGAAGCATATTCTTCTGCCGTGCATGTGTAATTCCAGTCAGTGGCACTGACGCATACGCGTCCACGGCCAAGCGGTTGGGAATCTGGAGACCTTTTTAGAAAGGCTTTGTTTATGCTCCTTACAATATATTTCAGGCTTCTTTTCAAGAACTACTGTGGTCAATTCTTTGGTGAATGTCAGGGTTAAGTCTTGAGGGCTGATCTTGCTATTATAGAAGTCAGCAACAAGCCTCATTAGGAGCATGTGCCAGCCTGTATCTGTTACATCAGAATGTCTCTTTGCACATATTGCTGGATAATTTGCTCTGCTGTTTTAATACTGAACAAGTGAAATACAACAGAAAGCTTATGACAACTTCATTTGAAAGGAAGCTCGATGTGTCTGAGATGATGGGATCTGTGGGCCTCTTGGAAAGGGTAATGCTACATTCTAATACCATCAGCTGTGAGCGTGTGTCTTTGGTGCACATGTGCTCCTCAGCTGATTCTGTGCATCACTCTGCTGCTGACAGACATGCAATGCAGGCTTTTTACATATGCTGACTGGCTGCTTGTCCATCAAGAACAAAAACAAACCATCTGGGAGCATGACCTTTTCTTACTTTGTATACAGAAGCAGCCAAATTATGGCAATTAATGCTTAATTCATGTTCACAGCTGTAGTCTTTGAGTTGCCTAGCAACCGCCAGCCATCAGAAGGGACATACTGCAGTTCTGAGCCAGAAATGCAAAGATGAGTTTTCAGGGTCAGGTTGGTGTCCAAAAGTGCATTTGCCAGTCAGCCAATTTCACAAGCAAGTTAAAATTTCGAAAAGTAGTGGCTCTAAGCCATCTTTGGGCTACAGAAAATGTGAGGAGCACCAAAGGGTCTTGTTGGGGAAGATCTATACTTTTACAGGGTCTTTTCCCTAAATCAATTATAAATTAGTTCAAGATACTTAAGGCATTTCATCTCTCCTGAGGAGCCTTGTAAACCATTAACAGAATCAGAAGACTTTCCCCTCACATTCAGCTTTTGAACATTTTCTTTTTTTCATTCCCCAAATAAGGAGAAACAAATATGAGAGCCACCTAGGTCCTAGAAAACCACTTCAGATAGATGAATTCCTGTTCATAGGGGCTTAATCTAGGACAAACTGGGGGTACAAAGTAGTTGTGTGCAAATTATTAAGGTGCCAAAATTATGCTGAAGTTATATTGTTTATTAAGTTCTATTAAATGCATGTATTTTATTCTTTATTGGAGATTTTCTTGTTGGATTTCATCACCTGAAACAGTGTCATCAGCAGTGACAAAGTAATTAATAATTGCCTTATTAGTGATAGTAACACTGGCATTTTGATTTTTGTTTGTGTTAGTAACTTACAACTTCTTTGATCCAATTATTTTCATCAGGGTGACCCTGGAGAAAGAGGAGAAAAGGTGAGACATGTTTCACTTCCTTTGTGGTGGTACTGTTTTGTATAATTGCTTGGAGAAGTATCAAGAAAAAGAAGACAAATAAATACATCTACTCTCTAGAATTTGAGCAGCACAGTGCAGCTTTTGCAAGTGTAAAATAATACTTACGGCTAGAAGTTACTGATCTGTGATTATTGCAGTGGGATTAGGCACAGAGAGCAGTGGTCATGTGTTAAACATTGCACAGTTGAGCAACTGTGCAACTAATCCTGACTATGATTAGTCTCAGAAAAAGATGAGTCTGTGTGAATAAAAGAGAGATCCATATGTTTTTCATTACTTGGTTTTGATTCTCTGTCACCTGAGTGGAACGAAACTATTGGATAACAGAATGCAAGATAACAAGGTAATTAGATAACAAGATAGACACACAGATAACCAGTTCTCTGCATACTTAAAGTGTAATCTTCCATTTTTTAATCAGGTTAAGCAAGAGCAAGGGAATCTACTGCAATGACCTTAAGCTATAGACCATTTGGAGAGGTACTAGAAGCTCGAATGGTACAGTAACAGTGCTCTGACTTGCAGTGAGTTAGTGAGGTGTTACTGCTCTGGCATCTACCATCATGCCAAGATGAGACAAGGGAGCAGAACAATCACCACACTGTAAAACATGGGTGCAAATGTGCCCTTCCAGAGAGACTGGCCAGTAGGAGCATTTGTGTGAGAGTACACACAGAGTCAAGCTTCTGTGCCTGTACTAGGGGGATGAGAAATGGTGTAAGCTTTGTTTTTAGAGTAGGAATCAGTGCACTGCAAGTACTCTGACACACTTTTTAAAAGTTAATTGCTTGTATTCACAAGAATATTAGGGTTTGGAAGGGACCTTGAAAGACCATCTAGTCCAACCCTTCTGCCAGAGCAGGATCACCTAAGATAGGTCACACAGGAGCGCATCCAGGCAGGTTTTGAATGTCTCCAGAGGAGACTTCATAGACTCTCTGGGCAGGGTGCAATTTGCCATTGAGAAATGTTTACCCCTGTCTTTGCATCTGCAATTGAATTTCACTTCCAGATCTGGGTAAATCCATGTAAAAGCAGCTGGAGGCATGCTTTGCCAGGCAATTCATTCCACATTTTGAAAAGCACACCATAAAAATAATCTGGGGGACTCTTGAAAGCATATACCCCACATGTAGAAACATGTAACTGGGAATCTCTTTTCCAGAAATTATAATGTAGCTTAAAACTCTATTTGTTGAAGAACCTCACTAATCCTTTTTTTTGTGTTCAGAAACAGAAAGAAATAACCACAACTTTTAACATAGCCTGAGTTTCTGTTACTCAAAATTGTTATATTTTTCCATAACCATCCTTTAATTTTTTCCTTTAAAAAAAATATATACATATAATTAGGAATGGGCTCAGTGTGTTTTGTCATGTCAAATGAACTTGGGATAACATCCCTAATAGTGTTTCATGTTTCCATGCTTCATCAAGCCTTTGGTTAAAGTTCTGCTAGATTGTTAGCTGGTTCCTATTGTCTCAGTAACTGATACCTGAACTGGTCTCTGTTTTAAAGCCCTCTGAATGGAATTTTACATTAAGGTTTTCAGAGAAATATGTCAGAGTACTGAGTAAATATTGTCATTTGAATACTGTTCCTGGTTATCTGACCAAAACCTACTGGACTGTTTTTAAGCATCTTAAACTTAATATTTATCAATACTTTTGGCATTTTAAATATTTCTCAGACTTGACATGAACTTCAAGTCCCACAGAAATAGCCTCATAAAGAAAGAAGATCTTTTCAGTGTAGGCTGGGCTTAGTGGTAGGGCTGTATGACTATAAAGAGAAATTTGGTCTTTTCATAGATCAAACTTCTGAAATGTTTCTTTTCAAAGTTGGCTTTAAAGTAGAAAATGTCTATCCAGCCATGAAAAAGTCTTATCTGGACCTCATTTTTCAAATTATTTACCATGTATACAATTTTATGTAGAGGTAACAACCATTTTTGTGACTCCTTGGAGGAGCAATATTCAGTGAAGCTTTTCTAGTTTGTGAATCATTCATGAAGGTCTTCAGCTTTAAAGAGTATATGCCACAAATTACTTGAGAATCCCAGTAAAAAGTCTTGGAATTGTGTAGCTGTCGCCTAAATTTGATTAGATGTATTTAGGTAAATGTCTCTGTGTTGGAAAAAAAACCCATATGTGCTGGTAACTTGCCACACTGAATCATCACAAAATCATTCCTTCACTGCTAAACCCCAGTGAACTGGAGAAGTCTGTAGGCCGTGAGAACCTGTGAAAGAGATTCCAGCTATAGCAAAGATTGTTTAAGACATAACAGCTATATAAACTGTGCTTCCTGACCACATCCTAGAGATTAACAAAATTAGCTTGCTAATCTTGTCAGAATGCTGTCTCTTCTCAATGTGCTGTCTGCTTACATCAAATCATTACAGTAAAATATGTATTTTAATTATAGGGTGATGCTGGAGAAAATGGACCCAAGGGTGACACAGGAGAAAAGGTACACTACTTATTAGTAGAGAAGAAAATGCATGGTTTGGGCATGCATACAGTCTACCCAGAATTTGATCAAAAGAAAAATGTATTTCAGTTGTTGTTTGTTTTATTTCTTTTGAAGAAATGAGTGATTCAGCAAAGTTTGCAGAAAAGCAGCAGAAAAAATGTCACTGTTCTGCCCAATTAAGTGTAAAATTCCTGACTTTATCCAGCAGCAGCTTTAGTACAGGATGCATCAGCATGTCTCTGATTAACGTTCTTCTTTGCTGAAATTCATGCCATACAGAAATTCTGGTCGCAACCTGCCAGACTGTTGGAACTAGGTCTGATGAGTTATAGCCATTTCTGACATACCCTTTTATGTGTCTCCTTCTGTGATCCTCTCAAAGACAGGTGACCAATATGGGACATAAAAAACCCAGTATGGTGATACTGTGACTTCCCTTTGAGTTCCCAATTGGAAAATTGAGAGTTGAAGATAAGAAATATGTTGTAATTCTTTTTGCTGGGTGACATCACTTAAGAGCTTGTTAGTTCATTGTTGCAAAGGACCAATGTAGAGGTCATCAAAGAGCAGACATGGTAACATTTGTTTTTGTTACTTAGTTTTGATTTCTTTTATACAAGACTTGCGTTCAAATATGAACCTGACTTTACAAACCTAGTGTTAGACATGAAAGAGTCAGCCATAGTGATCTCTTCTGACCATTGCTTTGGGACTTTTGTGCTTCTAAAACCAGTAATTTTAGTGACTACACTTGGGCAGAGGCACAACTTCTTTTACCCCTATATGTGTAGTTGCTTTACTGACTCACATCAGTTTAGAGCAAGGAGAAATTTGTGATGGATTTATCAAGCTGGTAAGGAATGTGTGCAGACCTCTCAGATCCTATCATTTGGGTACAGTAAAGCTATGCTTTCGAGAACACAAAGATTTCATAGTGCATATTATAATCAATCACCAATTAAAAATAGAGATTAGGGTTAAGAATAATCAGGTTATTTGATTCCCAGAGTTCATTTAAATAATTCTTTATCTGCAGTTGTGTTTATTAACCTAGATGAGTCCTAAGAATCTTATCCAGTTACTCCCAGAACATGTGCTAGTACTATCTCGATCCACTTCTCTGTGATTCAAGAATATAATCTCTAGTACAAGGTGGTTGTTCAGATAAGCAATCCTGCAACAAGTAAATGGGAAGTTCATAATGTCCTTGGGAAGCCTAGTGCAGCCTCACTTGTTGCTTTTCTCCTTTATCATCTGTGAGAGCAAGCCTGCACTGCGGTCTGCAGTGTGCACATCTCCTTGCTTGAGATTGTGCTTAAGGGAAGAAAAAGTTCTCTCCTTTCTTCAGTGGGAAATCTTTTCTCTTCATGTATAACATTTTCAATATTTCTGTCTCAGCTTTCAACAGTTTGGCTGCCTAGTTGGGGCTGTGGAAAGTATAGGTCATCAGGAGACTTCTTATATTGCTGTGTCTGAAGAAATTTCAATAAACTTGTTGAAGTTCATCATACAGAAACCTCACATCTCTTGCAGGTTACACAGACTTTTCAGAGGCGGGGTGGTGACATGGGAACGTACACTGTGAGGAGTGCATTGCTTTAGCTGTATGGGCTACAATCCACTGCATGAAGTTTTACAACAGTGAGCAGTCCTGAGACTTAGTCAACTTTCACTATTTTTCCTGCCTGCAAGACAGTTGGCCACCTAGAAAATAAGATCTTGATCTCACAAGAGAGCTGCAGATTGAAGTTTCTGATAGTTAGCTCTGCAAACAGCACTTTTTAGGGAATTTATGAGGGTGTTTTGGACAGATAATTTAGGAGAGAGCATAAAACTTGGTGCCATTACATTTGGCTTACTAAACAAGGTCTGTATTCTTTCCTGCTCTTCAGCACAGGGGGAATTTTTTTGCTGTATGATCATTATGTATGATTCCAGCATAAATCTGTGCAGCAATCACTAATCATATAAGTGTTAGAGGAAATCACAGTGACTATTACAACCACATTTAATCAATATGTTCACAAAGTAGCCTTGACTTTTTTCCTTTATTTTTTTGTATTTGTCTTTTTCTCAATATAATCATTTGGAGGGAGGAAGTTAAGCTTACCTTGACTCTAAACCCTACTATAATGCAGGGCTTCAGAGCAGCTCAATAGCATTCCTTCTGTGTTTTCCACTGCTTTCTATTGAGCAGGAGATTAACATAAAAGAATATGTCTGTTGTCTTAAAAGAAGCAGATGAAATTAAGTTCCAGCAAACTTCACAGCCAGCCTTATTGATGCTTTATGCTTATACTTACTTATCTTCTGTTATAGTTTTCCCCTACTACACAACCTTTGCCTTGTGTTTGGGTAGGTCTGAAAAATCTGGAGCATGTGTTGCATTGTGGAACTTCACTTCCAGATGAATACTGAAAGTTTGTGCCAGCTGAACACTTGTGGGGGAGCAGCATAAGACTTGATAATGCTCTGTTTTCAAAGACTGTTTTTTGAGAGAGCTGCTGGATGAGTTCAGAGATGAGATAAAGCTGTTACCATTTAGTTCTCAGGTATTCAACTGCATACATGTACAAACCCCTCCTGTTCAGTGAACCAGCTGTTAATTTTACATAAAGAAATGCAAAGACCATTGTGCTAGATCATGATGCTGCACATAGGGTTAAGAGATTTAATTCATAGTGCACAAGGCTGAAAAACATTTTGTTAAAAGCTGAAATAATGTTTCTGTGAGATAAATACTAGATTTTCATTTATATGGTGAGAGAGGTCAAGTGCCAAAGTTTCAGACTTGGTTGAGAAATGGGTTCCTCTTTGTTCAACTAATGCAGCTTTCTGTTCTGAACTGCTGTTTCTAGTGTACCCTCAGGAACAGGGACTTGAATGTCTACTTCTTGACCTGTGACTTGAGAAAGCTGTCTTTGCCTTTCCTGTTTTGATGACAGCATCAATGCCAGATTTGTGCTCTTGCTCCTACCCTTCTACAGTAGCCTGGATCCCTTGAAACTATCAAGTATCCTCCTTCTGTGTGCAAGTTTCCCTGATAGAGCTTCTTTATTTCCAAACTGTCTGACTCATCAGAGAACTGAGAACATGCTGTACCATGACATGTTTTTATTTAATCTCAAATTAATTTTCATTCTTGCATGAAGGTGGATTTTAAATACTGTGTCTTATCTTCCCCGTATCCATCATTATCCTTTAAAATGTTTAACTGGTGAATGCCTCTTACCAGTTGTTTTGACACTTTATAGCTATAAAAAAGTCCTTGAGGCTTTGCAGTTGTACATGCTTGTTCAGGGTATCAGCAATATCACTCATGCACATCTGTCAAAGTGAGGCAGCTCGGGTTTCCAGACATGAATCAACCCTTCAGAATATTGGGGTTTGTGTTTTCTTCACACGAGTGCGAGCTCCAGTAACTGTGTAAAGAAAATCCATTCCTACTTTTCAAAGAGCAGTGACCATGTTATCTGGTACCATTTAATATCATGAGGCTGTTACCAAAAAGATCCCACCCCAACCCGAATAGAATAGAATAGCATAGATTAGAATAGAATGTAGAATAGAATATAGACTAGACTAGACTAGACTAGACTAGACTAGAATAGAATAGAATAGACCAGGTTGGAAGAGACCTTCAAGATCATCGTGTCCAACCTATCATCCAACACCACTCAACCAACTAAACCATGCAACCAAGCACCCTATCAAGTTTCCTCCTGAACACCTCCAGTGATGGTGACTCCACCACCTCCTCGGGCAGTCCATTCCAATGGGCAATCACTCTCTCTGTGTAAAACTTCCTCCTAACCTCCAGCCTAAACCTCCCCTGGTGCAGCCTGAGACTGTGTCCTCTTGTTCTGGTACTGGTTGCCTGGGAGAAGAGACCAGCCTCTGCCTGTCTACAACCCCCCTTCAGGTAGTTGTAGACAGCAATAAGGTCACCCCTGAGTCTCCTCCTCTCCAGGCTAAGCAACCCCAGCTCCCTCAGTCTTTCCTCATAAGGCTTGTGTTCCAAGCCCCTCACCAACTTTGTTGCCCTTCTCTGGACATGCTCCATGGCATTCACAAGGTATTTCCTGTGGCTTTGCTGAACCATCAGGAATGGATATCCCCTATTTGTATTTTAATGCAAATAACATTAAACACTGGCACTCTGCTTATACACCTTCAAAGTGGAGTACAGTACTGACTCCTACACTACTTATGTATCTTGAAGGTCTCTTCCAACCTGGTTTATTCTAGTCTAGTCTAGTCTGGTCTAGTCTATGTAAATCACTAGCAGGCTTTAGGTGGAGCTTGAGGTTGCCACTGTGTAGCAAAAAATGATACTGTTTTCCAAAGATAAACACTCTAGCCATCCTCAACAGCATGTGGTTTAACTAGCAAACTTTTCATTGATTTTTGTTTGGCATGTCACTTCAGAAAATATATACATATATATACACATAGTAAAGTGAGCTTAGAAGGATTTTAAAGGTCCTGTGACAACTGTACAAAACAGGGAGCCAAAAGCTTCCTTGGACAGGTTGCTAGTTGATCCTCTGCCCTTGTGCATGTTACTGCCTATTAAATCCAGTAAACCCAGCAAAATACATTCAAAGTTTTTTGAATGCTCAGTGCCTCCTCAGAACAGAGACCTTTCCTGAATACACATTATAACACTTTGACTTCATTAAACTATGAGTTTAAATATGCTGAAGAGCTGTGGAAATAGAACTGTGACCTCTCCTGATGAGAATACACATACAGGTCACAGTTGTAGGTTTTTTTTCCAGGTGAACCTTCATTAAGACAAAAAGCTTTGTCAGTTGAGACCTGACATTTGCCATCTGTAGAATTAGGTCAAAAGATTGCTCATGTGCTTTGTAAATGGCAGTAAATTAGTTTAATGTGTATCAGCAGTGTAGAGATGTCAAAACATGCCCTGTCTGCTGGCTTTATGAAGTACATTTATACAAAATGTGCAATTACAACTTCAACATCATTAGTTGTGAAGCTTGAGGTTAACCATTATGCTGTTTGGATGAGTGAAGCCAAACCTCTATGCATGTACTTGAAACCAACCCCGTTCCTTTTCCGAATCCCACTGCTTTAATTCATTGGGTAAATTCCTGTGTAGCAGCACAGAGGAAGGTAATCTTGCTAGGTAGCTGTTTTGCTGTATAGTTTTGCTGTGCTCTTGCATGTTTTGTTGTATCTGTTTCCTGACAAACTGTATATGTAATAAATGTGATTATTTCTTGTGGATTTCATATCAGGGTGACCCCGGTTCTTCTGCTGCAGGAATTAAGGTAATTTAGTTGTAAAGAAGTTGTACAGGGAGAAAAGGGGTGGTTGGTCTGTGCAGAGCATCACAGATATTTTGGGTACTATTACTGTAATGGCTTCCCCCACTTCTACTTTTAACCCTTCTGGTCAGATCTTATGTCTTTCATCTCCTTTCTTTTAGGGTGAACCTGGTGAATCTGGACGGCCAGGTCAAAAGGTATGAGTTGGAAATGTTTGATTTACCTTTTCTTCTCTATTGGATTGTGGACAACAGTTGTTGCTAGTGGCACTTCCCCATACTATAACAAGCCCAAGGCAGTGCAATTTAACAACTCAAAGCCTGTGCACAGGTGGTGTATGAACATTTTGTATCTTAAAACAGCACAGGAATGACAATGCTAATGGACACGAAAACCAATGTAAGACTAACCAACCTCCCCTTCTAGCCACAGCACGCTTCTTGTGTTGTAAACTTACCCAGATGCAGCTGGTGAGACTAACAAAGAATGGCTCTGCTCCATGAGTGATCACAAGTCAGTCCTGCATGCTTGAATGAATATTAACCTTCAGACTGTGGTACATCATTACAGCTTATTAGGAAGAAAGATAATGTTGGTCAGAATCCCTTTCACACATTCAGCTGTGAAGTGAATCAAGCTGTCAGAGGCATGTGGTGTGTTTGGAAGGACATAGAGTAGGTAATGCTGCTCTGTTCCTCCTTCCTCTGGATACTGCATAGCTGAGGATACTTTTGCAAGTAGAGGTCCAATATTAGCTGTAATAACTCTGTGCAGCATGTGGCCTTCTGCAGCTGGGGAATTTCCTCTCTTGAATCCATAGAACATGGAGCACATTGAATGCTGTGCTTTCAGCTGCCTTTCAGGAGAGTAGGAGGCAGGTCCTTCTGGGAGAGCTGGTGAAAGGGAAGAGAAGAGTCAATGAGGGAATCAGATTTTTGCTTTGTGTTACCTGGTTCCCCTCAGGAGCCTTCAGCACTGTTCTTACCTCATACAACATTGAAAATTACCCACTCTTGCCAGAATGGAGCAGAGTCCAGCCACCAGTTGAGGTAGCAGGCATTCCAGATACAAGAAGACAGAGAAGAGCTTGTTTTCTACATAGTGAATGGCAGTACAACCATTTTATAATCTTCAAGGTCCTTTAGTGACTAAGCAAAACCCTAAAACACACATAAGTACAAAATAAAATAACTTAGGTTACTCCATTTGAGAAATTACAGCTGTCATCAATTATTACAGACTAAACAAAGACTATTATGGCTGCAAATGCAGTTCTTCAATAAAATGCAGTTTTAATTAGGAAAGGTAATCAAAGTAGTTTAGAGCTATCTAATCCATGGAATCATTCAGTGTGTTCATTCTGCAGTGCGTGATTTGCTTGGGTAATAAACTTGAAAATGCACTTAAGGGCCTGTTGAGATTCATACTCTCATTAGTTGGCTGCCGTGGAAGCAAAACTAGCAGAGATTTATCTGCAGGCTGATGGATTTCAGTCCTCAGGCACTCAGGTTTGATGTCATTAGGGTAACATAGAGAAGTGAGGTGAACGCAGGCCTGACTTCCTATAGTCTGGGAGCTTAGTGTGTTCTTTCCACTTCACCTCACAAGCTTCCAGTATGCTATATTCATGTCTGTGGCCTGAACCAGTAGCTCCCATAATGTGCTTATTCAGAGTGCCTCTCCCAGCCATGGATCATGTGCCTGCTGTTCTCGCCCTGCATAGCAGGGACTCATTCTCTCCACCAGACTGGGTTGTGGGCAACACTTTTTCCACCTGGAGGCATGTCCCTACCCTCAACATCATCTCACTTCTTTTACCCCTACTGTCCCATTCCCATTTTCTTCCTGTATCTTCCCTTCTTCCTTGTATTTTATTTCTTCCTCTTCTTCCAGTAATTCCTTATCCATCTCCTAAGAACAGATTAATATTGAGCTGCCCACCTGAATGTTACTTACATTAAACGAAATGTGATGATATTTCAGCGGCCTGACAAGGCTGTTGTGTGCCCTAAGTACTTCAGAAGTTATAGAACAACCTGTCCTGCCAATCCGAGCATTATGAGATGGAGTTAGTATACAGCCTTGGTTTCCTTAAAAATCTTTCTTCTCATCAATCATATCCAGATCTTCTATATCAGGAAGGGTCCAAAAAAAGAAAATATGTATTCATCTGCAATATCAATTCCAATGAAACATTAGTGATTTTGTTGTGTTTCATTTTGTTTAATGTGTCTTTGAGAGACATTAAAATTGGTTTAGATTGATGTGCTTCTGAACTGGCTTTGCTCAATCCTTTCTGCTTGTTTTATGAGGGTCCATGGACACACCAAGCTTAGCTCTGACATAAGACTAAACAATGACCTACTGCAGCAAAGACCATCAGTTATAATTATTCAGACACTGTGCTTACAAACGAAATTCAGTGTTTCCACAATTTGATGAGAAAAAGTCATGGCAGTAGTGTGGTTTATACAGTTACTCAAGTAAGAAACCAAAAGACAAAGAGAGTAGGGTTTTGGAGCTAGTGTTTTGTTAGGAATGAGTGCCATGGAGGCCTTTTAAAGGACTGCCCTTTTGTAAGAATGACAACTCATTTTCTGCTTTCGAATGGATTAAGCAACATCCCAAGAAAATAATAGTGTCTATTGAAAATGGTATCCTAGCCTCTACTCTTTCACCTGATTTAATAGTTAATATTGGGAGAAAGAGATCTTTCTTGTGCTTTTAGGCAATGTGAAGAGCTCTAATTCTTCAGTAACTGAAACAGAAAAAAGAAGTTGTTATCAGATCCTTCTATGACATTAAAAAATCATTCCATTTGGTAAAGCAATTTGCAGACCCTCTCTTGTGTTTCTCAGTTTATGGCAGAGTATATTAGCACTTCAAGTCTATTTAATGCTACTGCCTCCAAGTAGTGGCTCTGAGTACAGTAGCCTGAACATCTGTACTATGTATACACATGTGTATGTGTGAGTGTATACACGTGCACATGTGAGTGTATGAATGGATGTGTCTGTCTATACACACACATAAAGTATTTTAATAGCAAAATCTGCATGAATGCACCCAAACCACAGAGCTGAAATCTGGATTTTTGTAAAGCTCAGGAGTCTATGAAATCTGGAATATAGTTCAACTCAATATAAAGGTTGGCTTCAGAAGTTCAGACCTGAGCTTTCAGAAAGTTCAGGGAACATTGAGATTCAAAGCGTTGGTTAGAATCCATCTCTTTATAAGACCTCCAGCCTGTGAAATAATGGGGTTTATTCACATCTTGTTGCTCTCTTTTTTTTTGTTTTTCTTTTTTTTTTTTTCCTTCTGTTCATCATCTTTATTTTTCTAGGCAACATATCTCCATGTAGTTGTTATCTCAAAATAAGCACTGATGTGAATGCTGTGGTTCTCGTCAAAGACTAGTACCAACCTCATTTCAAAATGAACACGTTCAGTGTTCAGCTCCTGTTGTAACATTACCCTTGCAAATGCAGTTCTATAGGTCTTGTCACTGCTATTTTAAATAAGCAAGGCATAAGGTAAAGCAGTAGAAGGTTATGTTCCCACTGTCCTTCATGACACCACTGGTATTCACAGATATATAGCAAGCACTGAAATGATGCTATGGATAGCTCTATAAAAATGATGGCCCAGTTATAATTAGGCAGTTCTGTTTGAACTGCACAATTTAAACTGTGCTCTTTTGAATTGCTTTGTAGCTAAATCAGACAGTTACACAGCTCTCAGCTGAAAATGGAACAGAATTAAACATTTTGTAAGTATGGAAGTGAAATGGCAGCATGTAAAATGAAACAGTGCTGCTTGTTTTCTTCTCTCTTGGTGAGGGCTACTGTGAATTCATTTTTTACTTTTCTGACATGTATTTTCTACCTGTCATCTTCACATCCAAGGTTCCCAGAAGATACTTAAGTTCTTAATATGACTCTTACTAATCATTTTGAAAATATCAGTCCTGTTTAAACTGACTAGCAGTTATCTATGCTCTTTTATCTTGCTGCAGAATATACAGGACAGTGACCATAACTGAATAATGCCTGTAATATTATGTAATTTTCCTGTATAGGGTGAACCAGGCCTTCCTGGGCTTCCTGGACTCCCTGGGATAAAGGTAAATAAACTGTAGTCTGTTGTAATGGGGAAACACTAAAAAAGGTGGTGGGGAGTCATCAAAAGAGGGAGGGACTGCAAGAATGTGGCTAAAATTGACTTACTGTACTTGTGCTGTATCTTCTTCTGTGTCTCTTGTATGGAACTGCTAGGGATTATCACAGAAAGGTTTCACATGGAAAACTGGTTAAGTGTCTATGAGTAAGCAAAGAGTATATCTTACATTGAAATATAAAGTAGAATATTGCTGTCTAGTGCTTTCAAAACATAATCTAATATAGTAAGTTTTTATGGTTTTATTTAGTGAAAGAGGCTTGTCATCAAAGTTATATTTGGGTCCCGCCTTGATGGTTGCTTTCGAGTAGCAATAATCTACTGACTTTAACAGCCCTTCAGCCAGAGAACTGCATTAGTTTAACATAGGCTGTGGAGAACTGGCACCGTGGACAGAAATCCTCTGTGCTCCATTACCCAGTAGTGATCACAGTATCACAGTTATCACTAAGGTTAGAAGAGACCTCAAAGATCATTGAGTCCAACCTGTCACCATAGACCTCATGACTAGACCATGGCACCAAGTGTCACGTCCAATCCCCCCTTGAACACCTCCAGGGATGGTGAACTCCACCACCTCCCTGGGCAGCCCATTCCAATGACAAATGACTCTCTTGGTGAAGAAATTTCCCCTCCCCTCAAGCCTAAACTTCCCCTGGCACAGCTTGAGACTGTGTCCTCTTGTTTTGGTGCTGGTTGCTAGAGAGAAGAGACCAACCCCTTCCTGGCTACAACCACCTTTCAGGTAGTTGTAGAGGGCAATGAGGTCACCCCTGAGCCTCCTCTTCTCCAGGCTAAACAATCCCAGCTCCCTCAGCCTCTCCTCATAGGGCTTGTGCCCAAGGCGATTTCCCCTGACAAGTTAAAATGCTTTAGTAAGATTCCTTTCAGTATTAGCTACAGTCCCTGACCTAATAACTGCTTTAGTCCCTGCCTCCTGGTTTGTCTACAGTCTTTAAGTAACTTGATACAGAATACATTCTAGCCTAAACAGTCACGTTGGAAGTTGCAGACATTTGCACAGTTTAAGCTGTGACTGCATAGTTCTGCAGAAAGTGAAAGGCTTCACATATCCTGAGCGAGTGCAGATTGAAGCTGCTGCTGCTTCTTCTTCATGGCAAAGACTGTTCTTTCAGAAAACAAAATCTCTTTGAAACTTCTTATTTGCATTCCAACATGGGCCTGCATATAGCACAGGAGATATTTTTATATCATTTCCCCAATAACAAGTTGGATAAGACAGAGGCCAAAGTTGTGACTGTTTTGGTAGGATTCAGAATTTCCCTCATGGAATGTAACATTTTCACTGCTTTTCTCAAGGGACCTGTGAATTACCACAGGACTGAATCAAAATGTCCCTTCTGTGCTACTAGTGAATTATGGGAAGAATTGAACATGCATGTTAATTAGTTTGTTTGCTGTAGCACCTGAAAATACCATGTTCACACAGACCAAAAATGTCCATGCATAACATCAGCAAGTAAATTAATAAATAAATAAATAAATACATTTAAATCTGAGTCTCTACTCTGGGAAAATTAGTGCTGTTAAGCTTTATTTATGGGTGGGGAAAAAAATTGGCTCAGAAGGGCATCTTTCAGATTCACCTGAAAAGCGAGATGTTAAGTGAAAAACAGATGATGTGTGGGAGTTTTGCCCAGTGAAAATTTATTTTGGAATTCAGTGGGTATGGTGGAAAAGCAGTACAGCTGCCTGCACAATAAAATGGAACGATGTGGTCAAGTATTAAACCTTTAGGAGAATTCTGGCTTCTATTAAAATCTTACTCCACAAAGAGACTAGTACTGATTCGGTGAAGAAATTCCATCCAGTGAAATTCTGGATAGAGGTGGCTAGGTGCACCCACAGAGAGTTGTTAGCCATTGGAATGTGCTGCCCAGGGAGGTGGTGGAGTCACTGTCCCTGGAGGTATTCAGGAGGGGACTGGACATGGCACTTGGTGCCATGGTCTAGTAGGCATGAGGTCTTGGGTGACAGGTTGGGCTTCATAATTTTTGAGGTCTTCTCCAACCTTGTTGATTCTATGATTCTATGGTGACAGCAAGCTAGCAAAACATGCCTAGGAGGGAGCAAAGCAGATCTAGTCATATCAGACTTGCAGGAAGAGTGCTTTTCAATTTAAGGCCTTTGTAAATTCCAGTGTTCCACCACCCCCATGAAAGAATCCTAATGTCCAATCTAAATCTATCCTGCTCTAGTTTAAAGCTGTTGCCCCTTGTCCTACTGTTACAGGGCTTTGTGAACAGTCCCTCCCCACCTGATCACCCAGGTAATTTCAAATGAACAATCTAGTTTTCTGAGGGTCATGTTTACTGAGCTCTTATATTCTAACACCTTTGGAGATGTTGGGTGTTGATGGACTGATGTGTTGGGGCATCTTCAAGACAGATGAGAAAAAAGGCAAGAGAAGACTGCATGTTACCTAAATTTGAAATTTCCTTTGGTATATTCTACTACTTCCATGTAAAGAAAAGATCAAGATACAGGGATATTCTATGAATAGGAACCTCTTGGATGTAGTTCTCTGGTCTTAAATTTTTGCCCTTTGACTGTTGCATAAGGATTTGAAGTCTCCTTTTCCTTAAACCTGTGAACTAAGCCACAAATTTGCCTTCTTGTGAATGAGTCTCTGCACAGTGGCTGGCTGCATTATGAGATGTTTAGGTAACTGTGGACATGCACATCACTGTTCACAAATGCTAAGCCAGCCTGTGAAAACATAAATGACATGCCAGGCAGTGGACCATATCTTTGCAGCTACATTTCCTCATGGTTGAAGAAACTTTCCAAGGCATTCAGTTTCATACACTTGAACATGTACTCAAACTACTTAAAGGATTAATACCTTTAAATCACTGGGGAATTTTCAGCTTCTTATAATGCCATTTCAATTAGTTAATCAATGTTCCCAGGAACCTGTTAGAGCTTGGCTGAAGGTGATATTTGAGTCTCAATGAACAGCAACATTGGACAGACATGCAAGTATCATATCTGAATTCAGAGTATGAAGCAGGGTCTCTTGTTACATGGTTTTCTAGACCCATTCACTGTAGATACTTTGAGAGTTCTTCCTGTTCTTTTTTGTTTGTCTCCTCATTGTCAGTTGGTGCCATGGAAGAAACACAAGTGCAGTCAGTGATTTCCAAGACAGTGATGAAGCTGTCTGTGACATGCTGGAGAAACATTTCTCAAGCACCTGTTGCTCTTTAGGAATGGCTAGAAACTTAATGAGCCCTTGAATGTGTTCCACCATGTCACTTGGGAAGTGAATAAGGCACCTAAACACAGAAGATTAACTCATCGCTCTGATATCCCCCAACTGACACCAGGCAGGCACAGGATACCTTCTGCAAAGCATACTTGATAGATCTGGTTTATCTCATAACTTCCATGAGATGATACCTACAAAGCATCACTCTCTCTAATGGAATTCATGCCCTTACCCCTTGTAATATCAGGGTCACTGTCCCTGGAGGTGTTTAAGACTGAATGAGACAGTGCCATGGTCTAGATGATTAGTTAGGGTTGGGTGATCAGTTGGACTTGATGATCTTGGAGGTCTTCTCCAACCTGGTTGATTCTGTGATTATGTTATTCTGTCAGACATCTCTTGAATCCTTTGTCTTGCATTTCATGGTGTTTGGGCACTGCAGTCTTCTACTTCACGCTGCACTGAGAAGCTTTCACAGAACACAAGCCTCTTCTCAGTAACAGCAAGAGCTTATGCAAGATCTGGCTTTTCTTCAACATTTCTGGTATTTCTCTCTCTGTTTTTAAAACAAATACTGAAACAAAGTTTGTGAGTGCAACCTAGTTTTTATTCTGTCATGTTCAAGAATACTATTGCTGAACGATTTGGCGTGAGAAAAGAAAGGCTCTTAGCCCTTCTGATTCTGGGAGGTAGGGGAAGATTTTTGTGTTTTCAAATCCTGATTCAATCAACTTCATGCAGCATCTTGTGTCCTTTTATACAATTACTGTGGATTGACTTCCCTGGGACTGTGCCTGAGCAAGGTTTCAGAAGAACCTTGATAAGGATATGGGATTTTTATTTTCATAAAAGGAAACCCAGTTCCAATTTTCATCTGTTCTGTATTGATTTTCATTTTATGCTATGACTTCCCGAATTTCATGTAACTTGCTGCTGCACAGAACTCATTTTTTTTTAGCTCTAGAAGACCTAATACTCCTTTCTCCCAGTCAGTTCTGTTACAAAAGAAAACTTTCAGAGATAAAGAGGCAGAATTTTCAAGCTGTACACATAGAAATTGGTCTCCAGCTCAAACTCCTTTACAAAATATAGCAGCTGATGTTAAAGCTCATGTGTTTAGATGTTGCTCTTGTCACCTGGTAAGAAAATGAAAGAATATCTGAAGTAAATGGTAGTTACAAGCATTGAATTCAGGAGTTAACACCAGGCATCACCTATAGGAAAGTTCTTCAAACTCCTGTCTTCCCCCAGGAGTTCTTAGGGGCTGAGTACATTTTCCTAATGCATTTTTCCTTTACTATATTTCCATTCTTCCTGTTTGCTTTTTTCCCCTTATTAGCAACAGTTACCAGGAATTCTGCAGGGCCTGTATCTTTTTCTTTCCCTTTTCCAGGACTCAGATATTCTTGCTGAGGCTTCAGTCCATTTTCACCCTATAGGTCACCATACTCAGAACTCTTTCTGGCCTGAGCTCAAGGGCTGGAAGGGACCTTGTGACAGACATCTCCAGATCCCTGATGCAGGGATGTGTTGAAATGGTTAATTGCACAAGTGAAAATTGTGGTAATTCAACTCTGTTTCACAGAAATGTCAGTTTCTCCCTGATATTCACTTGGCTTGGCTGATACATATTTTGAAACGTTCAAGTGTGAATGAATTTCCAACCTGTCATCACTCACAGCGTTCTTAAGAGTGGGTCATCTGTCTGAGCAGAGGATGTGCAGCACAGTATAGGTCAAATACTGAAAGGTAGGATAGGATAGGGTAGGGTAGGGTAGGGTAGGATAGGATAGGATAGGATAGGATAGGATAGGATAGGATAGGATAGGATAGGATAGGATAGAATTTAATTAACCAGGTTGGCAGAGACCTTTGAGATCACCGAGTCCAACCTAGGTGTTGGTTGTTAGGTGTTCAAGAGAGGATTGGACATGGCACTTGGTGCCATGGTCTAGTAGTCATGAGGTCTTGGGTGACAAGTTGGACTTGATGATCTTTGAGGTCTTTTCCAACCTTGTTGATTCTATGATTCTATGATTCTATCATCCAACACCATCTAATCAACTAAACCATGGCACCAAGCACCCCATCAAGTCTCTTAGAATACATAGAATACATAGAATAAACCAGGTTGGAAGAGACCTTCAAGATCACCGTGTCCAACCTATCAACCAATCCAACACCGCCCAAACAACTAACCCACGGCACCAAGCACCCCATCAAGTCTTCTCCTGAAAACCTCCAGTGATGGCAACTCCACCACCTCCCCAGGCAGCCCATTCCAATGTGCAATCACTCTTTCTGTATAGAACTTCTTCCTAACATCTAGCCTGAACCTCCCCTGGCGCAGCCTGAGACTGTGTCCTCTTGTTCTGGTACTGGCCGCCTGGGAGAAGAGACCAACATCCGTCTGTCTACAACCTCCCTTCAGGTAGTTGTAGAGAGTAATAAGGTCACCCCTGAGTCTCCTCTTCTCCAGGCTAAGCAACCCCAGCTCCCTCAGCCTCTCCTCATAGGGCTTGTGTTCCAAACCCCTCACCAACTTTGTTGCTCTTCTCTGGACTCGTTCCAGCAAGTCAACATCCTTCCTAAACTGAGGGGCCCAGAACTGGACACAATACTCGAGGTGTGGCCTAACCAGTGCAGTGTACAGGGGCAGAATGACCTCCCTGCTCCTGCTGGCCACACTGTTCCTGATGCAGGCCAGGAGGCCATTGGCCCTCTTAGCTGCCTGGGCACACTGCAGGCTCATGTTCATTCTACCGTCGACCAGCACCCCCAGGTCCCTCTCAGCCTGACTGCTCTCCAGCCACTCTGACCCCAGCTTGTAGCTCTGCATGGGGTTGTTGTGGCCAATGTGCAGAACCCGGCACTTGGATGTGTTAAATCTCATGCCGTTGGACTCTGCCCATCTGCCCAGCCTGTCGAGGTCCCTCTGCAGAGCCTCTCTACCCTCCAGCAGATCAACTCCTGCCCCCAGCAAATTTACTGATGATGGACTCGATGCCCTCGTCCAGATCATCAATAAAGATGTTAAAGAGCATGGGGCCCAGTACTGATCCCTGGGGCACACCACCAGTGACTGGCTGCCAGCTGGATGTGGCACCATTCACTACCACTCTCTGGGCTCAGCCCTCCAGCCAGTTCCTAACCCATCGCAGTGTGCTCCCATCCAAGCCATGGGCTGACATCTTGGCCAGGAGTTTGCTATGGGGAACAGTGTCAAAGGCCTTGCTGAGGTCCAGATAGACTACATCCACAGGCCTCCCCACATCCACCAGGCAGGTCACCTGATCATAGAAGGAGATCAGGTTGGTCAGGCAGGACCTGCCCCTCCTAAACCCATGCTGGCTGGGCCTGATCCCTTGGCCATCCTCTAAGTGTTGTGTGATTGCACTCAGGATGACCTGCTCCATAATCTTTCCTGGTACTGAGGTCAGGCTGACAGGCCTGTAATTCCCTGGCTCATCCAACCGGCCCTTCTTGTGGATGGGTACCACGTTGGCCAGCTTCCAGTCATCTGGGATCTCTCCTGTGAGCCAGGACTGATGAAAAATCATGGAGAGTGGCTTGGCCAGCTCATCTGCCAGCTCTCTCAGCACCCTAGGATGGATCCCATCTGGTCCCATGGACTTGTGGGGGTCTAAGCTGCTGAGGAGAGCTCCTATCACTTGCTCATGGAACACAGGGAAACTATGCAGCTCCCTGGCTCCTTCTGCCAGCTCTGCAGGCCAGCTGTCTGGTAGACGTTCTTTCCCGCTAGTAAAAATTGAGGTAAAGAAGGTGTTAAGTACCTCTGCCTTTTCCTCATCCTGTGATACAACATTTCCCTCCATGTCAACCAAGGAGTGGAGGTTGTCCCTGCCCTTCCTCTTGCTATTAATATATTTATAGAAGGACTTTTTGTTGTCCTTCACATCAGAGGCCAGTTTAAGTTCCAAATGTGCTCTTCCTAAACACCTCCAGTGATGGTGACTCCACCACCTCCCTGGGCTATAAGGATGCATGGTCTGGGTGAAAATGGAAACAGACTTAAAAAAAAACCCACAGGACTATAGTGCCTGCATTTGAAGGGCTGGTTTTCAAAAGCAGCTCTATGCAGGCGTAGGTAAACTACAAAATAACAAATTATGCAGCTGTGTAATTAATTTTCAATATTCAGTTTTCAGAATGGAAATATATACACAAATATATTCCTGCATGTGTGGAGTTACGCATCTAGCTTTGCTCCATCATTTCTAGCTATCTAGTTTCCCTATGTTATGACAGCAATCATTTGCATAGTGTAGACAGGTGATTTCCCAGAACTAATCCTGAGAATCAAGGCCAGAAAATGAAATCATCATTACCATTGGGTGGTATGCACGTCAGGAGCGTTTACTGGGGCAGTTCTTACTCATTTGTCAGAAACTATATCCTTCAAACCATGAAAGCTTTCATTTTCTTTACTAAGTAACTGAAACACAGGATGATGTTTCCTCTAAAGCTATTACTAGTTGGAAGACTGAGTTTATAAGGATCTATTTCACAGCACCTGTTTTATATCATAGTTTAGCTTTTATTTGTTTAAAAAAAAAAATTGAAAAATTAAAAAATTCTATCTAAATCCAGAACTTTGAAACAGCTGAATAGTCTGAGAGTCCCAATAGTCTGCTGTACTCAGTAATCAAATATTTTGCCATCCACTAAGAAGACTTGACATCAGTCATCTGAAAGCATTTCTATGCCAAAAATACACAATTTTAGATAGTCAGAAAGGAGTACATACAAAAAAGGTTCTTTGTCTTTCAGGTTAGTAATAACAGTTCTTTATATTTGTCATCTGGGCTCCCCATCATTCTGGGCTCCCCAGTTCAAAAAGGAAGGGAAACAGCTTGAAAGGGTACAGCAAAGGGCTACAAAGGTAAATAAGAGACTAGAACACCTTTCTTAAGAAGAAAGGCTGAGGGACTTGAAGCTATTTAGCCTGGAGGAGGGTGGATGTCAGGAGGATGGGGTCAGTAGTACCCAGTGACAGGACGAGAGGTAACAGTCACAAATGTGAACATAGAAAGGTCTATCTAAATGCAAGGCGGAACTTCTTCATGTTGAGGGTGATGGAGTACTGCAACAGGCTGCCCAGAGAGGTAGGGTCACCATCTCTGGAGTCATTCAAAACCCACCTGGAAGCCATTCTGTGCAACTTGCTCAAAATGAACCTGCTCTGGCATGGGGAGTTTGGACTACATGATCTCCAGAGGTCCCTTCCAACTCCTATCATCCTGTGATCTGTTTTCTAGAAGAAATGGTTTGGGGGCAGACTGGTAATAATTTAGCAGTTCAGCCATTTCAAAGAATTAAAACTGAGATACTCCTTACAACATGTGCTTTTATTCTAATCTTCAATGCTGACTTGAATTATAATTATCCTTTAAGTGAGAAGTCCTTGATATGATTAATGCATGCAGAATTCATCAGGTTTATTACTGGTTCTCTTAGCACCCTTCCAAAGCAGCATATACCTTCTAAGCAGGAAGAACTTAAAAGCAATGAGAAAATTAAGCTCACTGAAAAGCAATAAATGTAGTACAAAAGTAGGGCTCCTCTTCAGCGTTTTAGCCAGGTTATAAGGTTTTACTTCTCTAAATGAATCATAAAGGCTCTAGCTTTTAGCATGTGGAAATTCTAAACCAGAATTGTTTTTCTAAGTTTAGAGACTGATTAGGGAATAAAGATATTGTTTCAAATGTGATGAGTGAGCCAGACAACCTGTTTTAACCACTCATTTCTGAAGCCAATTCTGAACTGGGATGAAAAGCCTTAACTGAGACCTTATAAAATGGGGTTAGGGGTTTTTATCAGATTTCCTTTCACCTTGCTCATTTCCTTCTTGTGAGATGAATTCTGTAGTCCTCCTGAGAATAAAATTCCCATGAACATCAGGCTATATATAAAGAGCCTTTAATGCTCTTCCCAGTGAGAAAGGATAAGGTGCTGTTCTCTCTGACTTGTGTAGCCTAAGGGCAGTAGAGTTCTTGAGAAACTGCTCCACTGGAACTGAGCGCTGCAGAAACAAACAGGACACAAGTGAGCAGGGCTTCAATTGCTGTGGGCTCTCTGTTCCGTACTACCGAGAATTTGGCCTTCACTCCTCTCAAGAGTAGAAAACTTGCAGTATTTTGTTTAACAGCCACCTCAGAAGCAATGTGTGAGGGCAGCAGGTGGCACTTTGTGGAAAATCAACACAGGGACATTTGAACCATATAATTTTTATTATAACTTCGTAGCTACTCTTCAAATTGCCTTGCCTCTGGGTTTGGGGATTTTGTTGCTAGCTCTTCTACATATCTTTACCTTTGCAATATCCTTTTAGGAGAGCTGGGAAAGGAAAGATAATAATGTGTTTATTTTACATTTGCCTATGAGTGAGTCAGGGTAACATTTAAGATAAGCATACCTTGGTCTCTTGATATGATTACAATGAGGACCCTTCTATTGTTGCTTGTTAGAAAGGAGGCTGTGGACTCTTCCAAGGTCTGTGATTCTTCAGAAATTTGCAGGCTGCCCCATGCCAGATGCAGGAAGTTTTAGAGAACTGCTAGACCTACAGCAGGTGTTTGGAAGCTCCAAGCCTGGCTTCAAGCTGCATGTTGGAACATAACAGGGTTTTCCCCACAGCTCACACAGCTAGGTTTTCAGTGTATGGAAAATATGGGGTGGACCCACATTACCAGAGCCCTCCACGGAAATTCTGGATGGTTCATATTGCTTTGCCAGCACAGAGGGATGCACTCAGAAGTCCTGGCCTTCATGCATTCAGGCTTGTAAGAGAAGTCCAAGAAAATGTGTGTGTGTCCTGGCTCCATGGCAGACCCACCAGTCAGCCCTGGAGGCACAAAACTACCCCTGAGGCCAGCACTGGGGCAGACATGTAGCAAAATATATAGGATCAATGAATTATGTTAATAAAGGTGACAGGTTGACATTTAGACTTCTCTGGTGGACTATATAAGGACTGAAATTACATTATTCCTTGGAAATTCATGGTTTAAAGTTTGGTTTGATCTCATTTCTACAGCACAGAGGAAAACATGCAATAATCTGGTCCAGAAGAAAAATAGTAAGGTGGTCATGATACTTAAAAAGATTTAATATAAGAGCTGATGCACAGTTTCTACTCATAAAAGGAATAACTCAGTCATTTCTTTCAAGACCTTAGCAACAAGAAAAATGTTTATCATTTGCTTCAAATGTTTTTATTTGTTGTAGTAAAACAATAATTCCAGCAATGGAAGAACATGTATTTTGTTATTATAGAAAAGTTAATGGTTTGGGTGCTTTTCTGCAGCACAGGTTTTGTTTTGGGGCAAACATTAATCTGGATGGGAAAACGTTTTGCATTCATTAAAAGAATTATAGGAAGAAGACCCTTCTGTGGGGAAACAGCGCATCCAACAACTTTTGTTCTTTGCTGGTTGCTGGTATCAGTATCAAGTTGTGTGTTTCAGGCACTAGAACTGGGCTAGACCTGTCTGTGAGAATAAAGTTTGAAATAATTGTGGTGCTGTGTGTCCCAGCTGGGAATGAAGGCGGATTCTAATGGAATACCAAATGAGTGATGTTTAAAGCAGCGATTGGCATTGCAAATGGAATTTCAACTGTTGCATCTTAGCCAATTCTATAAAAGTTAAGACAGTGGCAGCAAAGAGTGTGTCTTAGGGCTAACCTCTACTATCTTACCTAGCCTCTACCTCAGCCCATAATAGGTTTGAGCATCAGGAACACCACTTATGAATATGTCTAGATAATAATCCTCATAAAAATTGAGTGTCCTCTGAAGTAAATTACGAGGTGGCTTTTTTCTTTTATATTCTGATGGAGCTCAAACTATGCTAGGTGCACAGCATGCCATTATAGGGCCCTTTTCTGTTTCAGACAATTTATGGAAAGAGCTGAAAATGCCCATTAGCAAGGTTTGTGAACAGTAGTATATCATTTACTGTGTGACCCACTAATGTTTCAACAGCTGACAAACATTTGAGGGTGAAAATGAGCACACAAAGAAGTAGTCTTGTAAATTGCTAACATACCAAGCCATTACAAATTTTTTCTTAAAAACATTAAAAAAAAATCACTCCTGCAAACTAGAAGCAGTTCACAGGCTTGTTGGGTTTTTTTTTAAACTACCTAGTTGCCTGTGCTGTATGATTGATACAAATTGCTCCAAGCCCTAACAGCAGATGAAATCTGAATGCTGAAATTCATCTTGTTGGTTTCCTGTGCACTGTGGTGGTTTCTAAGCACTGATTTCTTTACTGTGCCAAAGGGTTCAACTGAAATGCACAAACAGCCATCACTTGCAGATGGCTTTCTATGAAGCTGACAGACAGTGGTTTGAATGTGCCAGATCCTCTTCTTTAAAAACCAACCTGTATAATTGCTCTTTCCAGAATTTGTGCTCCCTGCCTTCACCTGAGCAGGCAAAGAGTTTTGTGAAAGGCTCTTGCTAAATAAAACTTTGTTTTAATTGTGAGAAGTTGTAGTGAAGTTGTTGATGTAGCCAGATCTTAACTACTGCAGTTTGTTTCATGTATGGCAAGAGAGCACTGTTAGATTATCTTCAGCTTGACATTCACCAAACTGTCATATCTTGCTCAACAGAGCTGCTGCTCAGCCAATCAGTTTCTAGTCCCTACTGACACTCCACTTCTTCCACTCCATAGTTAACGTTCTAAAGCTCTGTGTCATCCAATCTGTATTCTACTTAGGCTAGTTTAAGTCACCGACTTCTTCCACTATCCATTCCACTAGCAAAGCTCCTTTTTCTTATCTCTTTAGATGTTTGGGGGGAAGGTGAGACATCTTCTTGGACTTTGTCCAGAACTTTTCTTGTGGTATGCAACTGATACAGTCCTGAACTAAGTGTGAGGATGTGACTCAAAAGCTCTATATTAATGGAATGTCTGAATGACACTTCCAAGCCTTACCACTGAAAAGATTGAATCATGTTGTCGCTGCATGTTTGTTCCTCCTGGAGTCCTAAATAGCTGGCCAAGAAATTAGTCCTGGTAAAGTCAGTATTAGATCAATCTGAGGTTATCAAGTGCCTTTTCATTCTAAAGTAAATGACTGAAGCTGCATTGTTCTTGTAATGAAAACCTTTTGTTACCCTTGCTGGTGTGCACCAGTACAAAGATTTATACAAACTGCGAGGTTCTTTTCCTGTGGCTTCAAACCCCCATGTTTCTCTGTGACACATTTGGCTTAGTTTATTCCTTAGTAATCTGATTTTGAACCATTGTCAGATGGAACTTCATGGGGAAAAAAACTCATTTAGTTGTGGGTTTTTTTGATAATCTAAATTGAGGTTGCTGAAAGTTTGCTGTGGTCTTTGATACAGCCACAGGAAAGATTTCTCTGGTTATAGGTTTGCTAGAAACCTTCTTAGCTTTGAACTGTTAATGATGGACTGCTGGTGAGGGCACAGGTGAAAGTGCAAGAACACTTCCTAATTTGAGCATCTCATGCAACATGCCTATATTTCTATGGAGACAGAGGCTGCATTTTTCAACTGCATGTATTCACTGTCTCTACAATTTTATCAACACAGGATTATGACACATGCCCTTTAGCTATTTAAAGAGGCATTTTATGGGTAATTTTTAATCATTAAGTTCAGTGATATTGTTAAAAGGCTAATAGATATATCTTTATTAATTAGGTAATACTACTGATTTTAAAATTTGCAATAGCTTGTCATTATATCTCTTTTATGTGAAAAAAAAAATGCAAGACTAAATATCAGGAAACTTTGTTCGGGAGAGTCTGTGAAGGAAATACATGGCTTATTAATCTCCCATTATCCCTCTTCAGATATGGAGATAGGCAGTAAAATATGCCCATACTCCTCTGCTTAATGCTATGTCTGCTGCAGTTCAGCTTGACTCCTGCTGTTTGTTGTGTTGGTACAAACAACTGGGCAGGAAGGGAGCCAGAACACAGGGAATGAGGAGAGATCAGGCTTTCTCCAGCTGCTCACAGCCAGAGAAGTTGTCCAGGAGCAGAATGAGGAGGGAGAGTACCATGGTGCAGGAAGCCCCTGACTTGAAAGGAGAATGCTTTTGATCTCATTTCAGAGCAATGCAGCAGAGCACCTCCCCTGAAAACACATTGCAACAGTACCATCTGGCTCTCTGTTTGTCATTGCTTTGTCATATCCTCACCCTGGTTGCCCACCTATTTACTTGCTGCAATAGGAAACTGCCTTACCACACATGACTGATGTGAACTGTGCCTTTTGACATTTAGGAATCACTCAGAATTCCTCTCCTGCCTTCAGAGTTGTTTTGATATTAGTTTGCTATATTATAGTCCAGGTTGCATATTAACAGCCCTTAACGTCATAAAACTGTGTTGGACACCTTCTGCCTTGTTTGCATTTCATGTGCTGTGTGATGGCTTGCTATAAGCATTTGTGCTGATGAAAGTTACCCCTGATGAAAAGTGTCTCTGGATAACTGTTGCATCACAGCTGGAGAGCCGTAAGCAATACTGGGAAAAGATATCCAAAAGAAACTTGTGCTACTGTAATTACATACTGCCAAATAAATAATCTACCTTCCCTTTTATTTTGTGCTTTTAAAGGGTGAGCCAGGTTTCATTGGTCCGCAAGGAGAACCTGGGTTGCCAGGGCTACCAGGAACAAAGGTAAGGATAATGGTCCAACACTCTGGTGCAGAACCCTTAAAGCCAGTGTCAAATTCAACTTCCTCAGCATGTAGCAAAGACTGAAATTGTACTAATGGAGGAAAATGTGGAAAGTCATAGTTCATGGACCACTGCTAGGATATGTATCATTGTACTGATGCCTTCAAGACTCAGGGGTGACCTTATTGCTCTCTACAACTACCTGAAGGGAGGTTGTAGACAGGTGGGGGTTGGTCTCTTCTCCCAGGTAACCAGCACCATAACAAGAGGACACAGTCTCAAGCTGTGCCAAGGGAGGTTTAGGCTGGATGTTAGGAAGAAATTCTTCATAGAGAGAGTGATTGGCCATTGGAATGGGCAGGGGGCGGGAATAGGGAATAAAACCTTTTACAATCCCCTTTCCATTTTGAAGCCCACATTTTTTGCCTTCAAGAAGACTGTCACAGATGAACCTGAAAAATGTTTTCTTTTGATGGTTTGGCTTCTTTGGTCATTCTGAGTTGGTGGTGTGTTGAAGACTCTCCAAGACTGTTGAAGACATATCTGTATCTGTTGCAATAGGGTGACAGAGGAGAGGCAGGCCCTATTGGGAAGGGTGAGCGAGGTGAACCTGGAATGCCTGGACCAAAGGTCAGTTCAGTCTTGCACTGGAAATGTTTTGTGTCTTTTACACCTATGAATACATCTTGTTCTGCTCAAAAATAGAACTAAAACTTGCTAAGTGAGCTTTTAAGTCTAGATGCTGTCAAATACTCTAGTTCAGTCCACAGATAATGGCAGTTTTGTGTTCACAGCTGTTGAACTGCAGTCTGAATGGCCTCTTGTTTGGTCTACAGAGTAAAGACACTACCTACACACACTGTCATGGAGCTGGTCTAATTCACTCCCGCTAAAGTCCTGACCTCCCGGTCCCTAACTTTCATCATCAAAGTCTGAACACTTGAACCAGTATAGCTACTGAATGCAGAGAAAATCCATTTTGCATACTGTTTCTAAGTCTATTAGAAAGAGATCATTCTAACTACATTCTAGCATTGTCTTCATGTTTTCAACTGTGCCAATACCACCAAGTATTCTTTTTCTAATGCATCTTGGAAACCATAAAACAAATTCTGTGCCCCTTGGCTAGTTAGTTTCTACTCACTAGAACTGTGGGGAAAAGAAGATGTGGTAACTCTTTAGTTTAACCTCTTTATTTTAGGATATTTAACTACCTTCTCTGCCTTAGCTGTCATTTTTCAGGAGCTATGGAATGACATAGCTCATTCCTGCAAACCATTGTTAATTATGTCTACTCTTTACTAACAAAAATACTACTTTTCCTTTGAAAGGACGGAATCTGTCTCCTTTGCATGCTGGTGTTAAAGAATGTATTAGCTTGGGTACTATTAAACTTGATGCTTTTACAGATTCATTATCTTGGTCATAGAAAATTAAGTGTTTCTACTGTTCCATACTGTAGTTGGTCATTACTAATTTCTTTTTTTGTTCTGCATTCTCATTTCTCTGTCATTTTTCTTTTGTCTACCTTCCTTCAAACAGGGGAAAACAGGTGAACCTGGATCTAGAGGCCCAAAAGGGTCAAAGGTTAGTAGAAAAGAAACTGTCTTTAGTGGAGTAATTAACACAATGATTTTAGGATAAATTACATATAACAGTTCATTGAAGCTTCACTTATCTCTCTGAAAGAACCTGTAACATTTTGCAGTGTTCTTTATAAGAGAAACTTTACGACTTGCAGCTTGAGATGTTGGAGCTGAATCCTCTGTGTTTTAAACACTGTGATTCTAGTTCTTTTTCTGTTGTAACATCTATTCCACTGTGCTCTGGATTTGCCTATGCAAATTGGTTTCTCTCTGCCTAACTGATATGGGTTAGTCCTCCCACGTGCCAGGAGCCAATACCTGATGATGTTCATGGAGATTTAATTTTTGTGATAGTTTTGTGGACCCAGCCTTTGGTGAATTAGGAATCGCTGGTATTCCATGTACTGCAGGATGAGATGTGATGACCAAAAGTCCTACAAAGGCACAACTTCTAGGTTAGGTTACAGTTTTACCTGCTTAAAGTAGTGTTTTGATTTTATCCATCCATTCACCTATGCATCTCTGTATGAGGTAGTTGATTCACATACATGTAGAGAAAGATAAAATGCATACTATTCCATTACTTCATCCACTGTGCAAACACTGAGCTCTCAGGATTCCTTCATGTTACATTATGGAGTCAAAGCAAAATGAAAATAGATTTGTTTAGGCAATTATTGAGTCTACAGTCAGAATAAAGATGAGAAGACAATGTAGGCTGGTGGGATACTGATTGCAGTACTTATAAGGGCCTTGAAGAGCAGCTCTTTCACAAGGATATGATTAAATAAGTGCTACTTATTTATTCTCACCAGAAACAAACATTGGAAAATGAGAGAACCAATGAGGGGATTAAAGCATCAGAGTGGGAGTAGAAGAGTAAGACAACCATTCATTTGCCTGCAGTACCTGGATGCCCCCCATATGCACAAAAAAAGATAAAACTAACCCTTTTAATTCCCTTTTTGCTATAAAAGGATGCATGATTTCACTGTCTTGAGAATCTGGTCCACAGAAGTCAGTCCAGTAGTTGGGAACTTGGGTTTTTAACAACTCCAATGACAAGTTCATGGGCAACACTGAAAAGAAGGCAGATGACTCAACCTTGATTATGTCCTGTCACCAGCCTTCTCTTTATATTTCTTCATTACCCCCATTAAAGCTTTCCGTTTTCATCATTCTCTATTCCCAATGGTGAATTAATTGTTCTTACCTGAGCTGTATCAAAGTTGTATAGATCTGAATAGGCGCAAAATTTGCAGTTCTTACCAAAATTAACTTTGATCAAGAGAAAAACCTAAGATCTTCCTATGAGAGTGACTGCAAAATTAAAGCACCTGTAGTCACTGAAAGCTGAGTTATGGATGCGTACAGGTTTGAAATTCCCTCCATCACTTGAAATACAACACTAACAGCCAGGAAGACAAAGCTGCATGCAAGATGACAAAGATCTTCAGCCTTTTGCAGTAAGAGAGTAAAGGGATTCTAATGCTGACAGTAATGTTGTGTTTGTGCAGGAAGCAACCCCTCAGAGCAGGGAAGTTCAGAAAGCTCAGAGTCTTGTTTACAGAAAGGAAAGTTTAGACACTTTGAAACAGACTGAATGATTTCATTTCACCTTCTGTAAAAGCTTTTGATGTTAGCACCATTAAGAGTAGGGATGTTATGCAAATTACTTCATTGGTAATCTCTCTTCTTGATTCTTTGGGATTTCAGATTCCAAACCAATACAGGTCTCTGTAAGAACTCACATTGAACCAAATGCATCATTGTCAACTCTGGCACTACATAGGTTCTGAAGGAATTTTTGCTTTAATTAATTAAGATCCACATTCTGTTTATTATGAGAGGCCTTTTAAACCAGTTTATTTATGGTAAGCATATTTAAATGGGAAGAGCTATTGTCAAAAGGCATATCTGTTTTCAAATGTCATTTTTACATAGGGTGATACAGGTGACAGAGGTGACACAGGATCTGCAGGTCCACAAGTAAGTCTCTTTCTCCTTTCAACTCTTCGGTTTGTACTCTTAGATTCAGGCCATGATGAATAGAAATTATAGCAACAACTCCAGTTAAAGTGGTGAAACTGGGCACTTGACTGGTAGAACATGTGTTGCTAATTGTCCTTTAATATTTCTAACAGCCCTTGCTACTATCTGAAGCGGTCTCTTGCTCATAGTCTGTGGGCAGGATGCTACACACCAGATTGTCCTGACATGGTTCACAGACAATGGAGAACTAGAGTGTAGGAACTGCTAAAATGTTTGACCTCAGAGGCATAATAGATTTGCTTTCCCACTGCAACACAAGTCACTGTGTGGTGACTTGATTGTTTATGTTTATCTTTAAAAATAACAAATAACTCTTTTCTTTTAAAAGCAATCTTTAATTTAATGCTGCCTTTTGTGCTTTGTAGTTATTTTAAGTACAAGATTCCAACACTGCACAACAAAGCATGCATCAGTAGTAAAATGTCTAAACAGTCTTTGGCAAGTGTTTCACAATTCTTGTGGAAATATCTTACAGGGACCACCTGGACAGAAGGGTGATCAAGGTGCAACAGAGATAATTGATTATAATGGCAATATCCATGAAGCTCTGCAGGTATGCAAACAAGGCAGGAGTGGCTTAGTCTGGTCTGGGATAAAGCAGTCTGACAGCATTGTATTTCTCTTTTGTGTAGACTTTGAAACCATTTTGTGTGCAAAGATTTACTGAACTTATTAATCTGGAATCTCTGCCTATGTTTGGAAACCAGGTTTTCTGTTCGGTGATAGACAAAATGTTTCCTTGATACAGTTTAGCTGAGGGAATTAGTTTCGTTTCCCATGGAGAACTCTGACATCATCTAATGAGGATAAAGCTGATTCATTGCTGACTCTGGTGCTTAGTGCTGAATTCATGTAATAAACCACATACATAGGTTCAAGAGAAGTGTCTGCTTTTCAGTTTATGTAGTATAATATTGACATTTCTTTTTTTCCTCCTCTTCTCCCTATAAAATGCAAGGAGCAGAATACTTGAGATTTGGAAAACGTATAATGTGGTTCCATTAGCAAGCTGTGGATTCAATCAGCAACTCAAGTACATTAAATAGACCAAGCACCAATCTTCCCACTTATTCATTTCCAGAAAACTTATTTTGACTGGTGTGCAGAAAAGTGTGGAGGATTAAAGTGGGGTTACAAAAAGAATGAATGAGTGTTTGAATAAAAGCAAAGTACCGAGTTGACATATGTCATTGCAGTCAACGTGATTTACACTGCAGCATACTCAGATGCAAATTATGTGCAGTGTAACTCTACCAAAGTGAATGGCTTGCTTATGTGCAACTCAAGACCAAATTTGGCTCATTGTGCCTCTGAACATTTTCTCACTGAAGCTACTGAGCTTTTTTTCTTGCATTTACTCAGTGGTAGAGGATAGATGTCTGGCCAGTCAATTGGTGTTCAAGACTCTTTTGAAAAATGAGGAAAAAAACCCAACCAAACCTCACTGCCTTTACTAAAACCTAAAAGCCTGCATATTGTTAAGGCTGGGTCCACTCTTTGTGAGTGGTGTCTGTCAGGAAGTCTACATGGGCATGTGTGAGGCTCTGCATTAGATCTGCCTCATTTGGCTTACTTTTAGGGAATTGAAACACTCAGTTTTCACTCTTTTAAGTCATTCTGAGTTAGATGCCTAAAGTAGCCTGAAATTGATGCTGTATGTTACCAGACGCAGGTCTACCAGTCCCTGTATCCCCTGTATTCTGTGTTTGAATCTTAACTCTGGCATCAGTGTTACTTCCAAGATCCCTCAGAAAAGCTGCAGTTCAAAAAGAAGTCTTAAAAAGGGACTAAGGCCTATTGCAGTGATTGAAACGTATTAGGAAGCCCTTACCCCATTGTAAATCATTTAAAATGTCATCACCTAGTGATCCAGGGTAACAAATAATTTATATTAATGGGAATGACTGTCCAAGGATGGTGTAAGTAAGATTATATAGGATCAGTCAGAAATATACTTGCCAAATCCAGCTCAGTCTTTTCAGATGGCAAGCACCCATTCCTAAGTCTCCTGGTGCCAAATTCTTAGGGACTCTGAGATTTGCAGCTCTCCCATAGAAGCAAATGAGATCTTTCAGTGCTCAGCACTGAGCTGTGAACTTGCACAGAATTTGGCCTGCTGGTTTAAGAAGTTGACAAGGGCTTGCAAGATCTTGGCTGCCTGTCTGTTTTTTTAGAATTCAGTAATAAATCATCAAGCACCCTAGAAGCTTCAGAACAATTCAGTTACTGTGCCTGTGCTTTGTAGTCAATCTCATGTGTCAGTGGAGAATAAAATGCCTTAGTCCATCAACACTGAAAACTGTGATCTTAAAATAACCATCACAGTTCACACAAGACCCCTTCTGTATCTGCAGGACCAGATACAAAATTCCTGTCTCTGTCAATATTGTTCTTCAGACCCATTTGGCAGAATTTCCTAAGGCAAGAGACAGTAGCTGCAAAAGTTTAACCTTCGTATGGACTACAGGATCAGATACTGAAATCTGAATGTGCTTCTGAAAAGGAAGCCATTAGTGTGAACATGCAAACATACAATTTGCAATAGTTAGTTGAAGACTGATAGCTAGATAAACTGAATCTTTTCAGTATTTTAAAAATTCTTGCTATATTTCCATTAATATATTAAAACACACAGGACATCAATATATTAAAGCAATATATTAGAGAACTTTGTTTTTCAAGTACTTTGTATTAAGCAGGTTCCAGATTCTTGATGACCATATGCATTGTTGCACTGGCAAATGAAGATTATTATAAAGCCTAAAACAGATTTGAAAACCCTTTGAACACAGGAAAACAATTAGAAAAGCTAAATATTTCATGTTCTGTGTAGGCCAGCAGGTTCTTCACAGACAACAGGCAACCATGAGCAAGCAGCAGTATTTGGGGGGTTTGCTGTGTTTAAAAACATAGACAAGCATTTAAAACAGCTTTTAAAAACCTTTTCACTTGCTTTTAGATTCTTCTTTGAAAAATAAATAGTGACAGGGCTAGATATTTTACCTCCTTCCATGATGGAAACATCTTTTGTCTTTCCAAACATTTAAAGCAAAAGTAACATATATCGCTGGGTTTGTGGACAGCAGTTCTGGATTTAGAAATTAACTGTTTTGTATGTCTGCATTTTTAGCTGAAAAGCAATGTTCTATCTCCATGCTAGGAATTGTATCATTAGTTAAATAATAAGAGAGAAAGAAAGAAAGAGAGAGAGAGAGAGAGAGAGAAAGAAAGAGAGAGAGAAAGAGACAAAGAAAGAGAGAAAGAAGGAGAGAAAGAGAGAAAGAGAAAGAAAGAGAGAAAGAAAGAAAGAGTGAAAGAGAGAGAGAGAAAGAAAGAAAGAAAAAGAGAAAGAAAGAAAGACTCTAATGAAAATAAATAAATAATATAAACACTATAGAGTTTGCAAAACATGGGCCAAGTCCTGTAGTCAACTGAAGACATCAACTTGTCTGTTCTTAAAATTATTTGAAAAACCTTTTGGAAGACTTTTGCTCTGATTTTGCTATTTCATCATCATTTAATTGATTTCTTCAATTATACAAGAACCCCTAGTCTTCACCTGTGTAAAATCCTGGGTTCTGTAGAAGCCAAGCAGCTAGTACAAAACTAGAAGTTAAAACCAACATGGGTTTTACTCTTGCTTTTTGGAGGCATGATGCCTCACAGACACAGCACCAGTTTTGTGGAGCTGGTAATCATATCAGGCAGAATATTTACATCCTTGTTCAACTCTGGTAATGGTCTCTCTTGTGTATCCATTTTGCCAACAGAGGATTGCCACCCTGACTGTCACGGTAATTCCCGTTTCATGACTCACTGTGTATTGCAGAGCTTCTTTGTGTTGTAGCATGTTCATTATACTACTAGTTTAGGACATGCGTTCATTGGATGTCACTTTGGTTCATCAGCACATGTGCATTTATTTATTTGCTTGGTGTTTCCATAACAAAGAACCCACCACTGAAAACCATTCAACAATGGAACCAGTTCTATTCCTGCTGAATTAATGGCAAAACTTCAGTTCACTTAAGAGACCAGGAAAATAGAGAACTTAGTAGGTAGGGACGTAGGTAGATAACTCCTTTGGAAGTTCTGATGTATGTTCCCTCTGTGTCTAGTCAGGAATCAAGCGAAAACACTAAGCAGAATTTGAATACCAAACAATTTCAGAAATTCAGTTATTCTAAACTGGCTTATGAAGATACTTCGTGTGGGAGTTTTCAGACCAGATGCAAATTATTTCTTTTCTGAGCAGTGGCCTGTCTCATTTAGCTATAAATAAGCAAAGCTAAGTAGAACGCCCAAGTATGAGGAATTCCCTTGTCCCATCTTATCAGCAGCTGTCCCCAAAACGTGTGGAACACTGAACTCTCCAGTGCTCTTACTCCAGCCAGTTTCTGTGGGAAATTTATCCACATCAGGCCAGTCACAATTTCTGAGAATACTGACACTACAGGTATTGCAGGTTCAGCCTTCCCTTAAAGCTGTAACTTGGTATGAACAAATTATTTTCTTCATCTTTTATTTTTTTCTTCAATTCTTCTCTGAAGATTGCTGTTAGTCCAAGTTTCCCCTCTGTATAAATGCTCTCTTTGTATTAATGGAAGGGATTTCTCAATGTCGTGGGATTTATTTTTTTCAAAGCATGCCTACTGTGCACTATCCAGACCACTATATGATGCATGATAGTGTCCACAGCCTGGTGTAGAAATGATAACAACAGTGACAACTTATTTCATGGCAATTTCACTGGGTATCCCCAAAAGCACTTAGCCTCTTTGAGAAGAATCCTCTTTGCAATCAGTTGAGATTTCTCCTGACTTTGAATTGTTTTGGATTAGGATGCAAGGGCTGCAAATGTGGCTAAGAATAGTTTTGGTCTCCCTGCCATTAGGAGGAGCTTTGCCATTTCATCAATGGGGAGCAGCAGGATTTTGCTTTAAAATATGATCTGCACTGTCTCTTTAACATGGTGTTTTCTGGTTGTTCAGAGTTGCCATAGATTAACAGCTTGTCCATAGCTGCTCTTTGTTCCTCTTGTGTAAATAAAACCCATTTTTTTGCTGTGGTACCTCTGTTAACATCCAGCCTGTGTTTACATGACAATTTTTGCAGGAATTAATTTAAAAGCTGAGAGGTTTTAATGTTTCTGTTTAGGGGCCACCAGGACCACCAGGACCTCAAGGGCTGCAAGGGCCAAAGGTGATCATCTTCATTTTACCTATTTTATCTTAAGGATGGAGGTGTTTTCTGGTGTACACTGTTCACACAGGTACCTGGAGCTCTCCTGTACAGCATATTTAACTGGAATTTTACTGAAAATGGCATGTTTCAAACTTTGTGCTCTAGTCTTTTGAAATGTAGCTTTCCAGAATAGGTGCTTTGTTTAGCTACCACACACAGGTGCTCAGATGAGAGCCAGCAAAATTAAATTAGTCTTGAAACAGGGCAAAGGCATCTCCTTCATGAATCGGCACTGAGGCTGTTCCCCAGGACTCCGCAAAGCGGTTACACAACCAAGAGAGTGGGCCATGAGCATCATTTCTGGGTGGGTTGGGAATGAGGTCAGCAAAACTGTGTGCAAGGTAGCACTGGCCACAGTATGAGTGCATGTGAATGCAGCTTTTATATTACAGTGGTGCCCACCCAAAAAAGCACAATATTTTTTCACGTCAGTAAAAAATTACAACATGCACATGTGGGCAGGAGCCTGGCTGCAAACGCAAGTCTGCTAATCCCACATGGCTGGTGCTACGTGTACTACCAGAACTGTTGGTGAGCAGCCCACACAGAGACAATGAACACCATATGCTGCACTGTTTTAGGAAACTTAAATACTAAATTTATTTGCACTTTGAAAAAGAGGAGTGTTGCAGTAAGCAGACCCTCCTTAAATTGTTTTTAAATTAGTCGAGATCATTCTCCTGTATCTTGAATACTAGTTCAATAAGTTCATGAAGTTCAATAAAGACAAGTATAGAGTCCTGCATCTGGGAAGGAATAACACCAGGCACCAGTACAGTCTAGGGGCTGTCCTGCTGCAAAGCAGCTCTATGAAGAAAGACCTTGAAGTCATAGTGGACAACAAGTTATCCATGGGACAGTGATGTGCCCTTGTGGCCAAGAAGGCCAGGGGTATCCTGGGATGCATCAAGAAAAGTGTGTCCAGCAGGTCTAGAGAGATGTTCCTTTCCCCTCTACTCTGCTCTGGTGAGACCACACCTGTAATACTATGTCCAGTTTTGGGCTCCCCAATTCAAGAGAAACAGGAATCTGCTGTAGATAGCTCAATGGAGAGCTACAAGGATGATTAGGGCACTTGAGCATCTCTGCTGTGAAGAAAGAGAGAACTGGGGCTGTTTAGTCTGCAGAAGAGAAGGTTGAGAGGGGATCTTATTAATGTCTGTAAATATCTGAGGGTTGAGTGTCAAGATGAAGGTGTCAGGCCCCTTTTGGTGGTGCCCAGCCATAAGAGAAGGAACAATGGGTACAAGCTGGAACGCAGGAAGTTTCACCTCAACATGAGGAGAAACTTCATTATTGTGAAGGTGCCAGAGCACTGCAACAGGCTACCCAGAAAGGTTGAGCAGTCTCCTCTGGAGACTTTTAAAACCTGCCTGAATGTGTTCCTGTGTGGCCTACCCTAGGTGATCCTGCTTTGGTAGGAGGGTTGGGCTCAATGATATCTGGAGGTGCCTTCCAAACTGTAACACTCTGTGATTTTATGATACCATATATTCCATCAGCAACTGTACTGTAAGCCCTTCCAAGAGCAGAGAAGCATTTCTCCAATAACAATGCTAGGCATCTCAATTTCAGTCTCCATCCAAGCTGTCCTTTGGGAGTACACAGTGTTATATATGTTATTTGTTTTGAGAAATTGTGAGGAAACAGCTTCATTCTCCTATGTGAAAACTGATAATAGAATACCCAGTCAAGTGTGCAGAAATGGCTTTCCGAACTGGGATCTGCCAAGTCTTTCTGCAGCCTGGACTAGCTTGAAAAACACAGAGGAGTTGCAGTGTGTAAGGTCTCAGAGCACTGAAACAGGCTGCCCAGAGAGGTGGTGGAGTCTGTCTCTGGAGTCATTCAAAACCCATCTGGATGCCATTCTGTGCAGTCTGCTCCAGGTGAACTTGCTCTGGCAGGGGTTGTGGGACCAGATAACTCCACAGGCCCCCTTCCAACCCTTATGATTCTGTGTTCCATCATACAGTTGAGCATTCTCTTATTGAGTTAATGATGTTAAAGCAGAATTCAGCCTTACATGAGTTTGTTTCCAACATCATAATGACATCATAGTCATCCATAAACATCCAACATCATAATCTTTACCCATAGATATAACTTGATCCCTGGAGAATTCTCTTCAAGAACCAGTCACAGGTCAATGTTGTGAACTCTTTCACTGGGTGATTTATCTTAGCCAGGGAAAGAAAACATGAAGTCTCTGTCTACCCTACATATATAAGAGCCATGATTCCAGTAACTGACAATGTTTCCATTGGGTAGGGGTCATTTAATCTGATTTCTGGCATTTCCTCTTCTTTATTTTATTTTTTTTTTAATGTGCTTATCTGGCCTTTGTATGACCAAAAGGTTGTGCAGCAGACAGAGGCTTTTTATTCAACACATTGCGTATTTTAGATATGCTGTTCTCTTTGATAGAATGTTCTCTGGGTTTGTCATTATTTTTTGTCATTTCTCTGCCTTTTTCCTCTATTGTCTGAGACAAGCCAGTTCTGCCTTATCTTTTGCAGGGTGAACCAGGATCCCCAGGAACTCCAGGAGTTGATGGGGAGCAGGTACATTGGGTGTAAATTATGTTATGAAGATCATGTGAGCAAACATAGGTGATTTAGGGAGATTAATTCTGTCATCCCAAATTGTAGCTTAGATTTCATAATCTACATAATATAATTATGGTCATTTATAAAGGTCATTATTGTGTTCCTACATACTCTGTGGTCTAATAGTGGCTGTGATTCTTACATATTAGGAACAAAAGTCAATCCATAATATGACTTATTCTGCTTATTAGGATCAAAACTAGAGTTTTCTTGGTTCTCTGGGGTTTTATACTTGACTTGCTGAATAAGTTGATATTTTAGGGTCCTAAAGGCTCAAAAGGAGATACAGGTGATCCTGGAATGCCTGGAGAAAAAGGAGGAATTGGACTGCCTGGACTGCCAGTGAGTATGAAAAAGAAATTAGTTTTAGTTACAAGTACACGTGTTTGTTCTCTGTTCCACCACCAGGGATTTCCAACAGTGCTGATAAACTGCAAATGGGACACAAAGCACTGGGGAGGAAAGTTCTGAGATTGTTCTGCAGCTAACCTAGGAGGAAGCGTGAGATTGTCAGGAGTTTTCATTCCATTTACAGTCAAAGAAAATATCGCTATGGTTTGAGAGAGCTTGGTTGGCATGCTGATCAGATATGTACCTCTGCTGTAAATTATAGCACAGCTTGGGCAAGTGTAGCTTGCTGGAGAAAAGTCTTTTGAACACTTGTCAGGAATTTCAGATGACTTAGATTGAGGAGGGAGGGAAAAAAAAATGCATCAATATTTATGAGATACATTCTTCCTATTCCTATAAAAATATATAAATGCAACATTTCTCAGTAAAAATAGAAACCATTCCAAAAATGTATCCACAGGAGTGCCAACTTGTAGAATTGTCATAAACATCAAGTCACAACTGAAGGCTGATGATATAAAAAAATTAAAAGTAGGGAAGTAACACCAACATATTTCTTTTTTAAAGGAATTCTTTGTCTGTGTGTTGCATGATTCTCTTTTTTTGAAACTATAATTATTTGGAAATAAAGGTTATTGATTGCCAATAAGAGTCAAGCTGTTTGTAAATGCTCTTCTGTAATGATTTTGTAGGGAGCCAATGGTATGAAAGGCGAAAAAGGAGACATTGGCCTGCCTGGTGCCCAAGGTCCTTCAGTAAGTCTCAATGTGCCATTGCCCTGACCATAGTCCAGCAATGGTTCTCCAGCTTTGGATTCTGAATAATGTTTCATATTCATGACTGATCTTTCCTGACATCTTTGGTTCCTACACTTGAACTTTCAAAATATTTTTCTTCTTTGAATCCTTTTTTTGCCATCTTGAGAGTGAGTGAACTTCTAGTCATAGAGTTCCATATGGTAATTAGAAAGTAATTTTGTTGCATGAATAAATTCTACAGATAAATGGGGCAATGGATGGAAGCTGAGGCATAGGAAGTTCCATGGAAATATGAGGAAAAATTTTTTCACTGTTATGGTGACAGAACACTGGAACAGGCTGCCCAAGGGGGGCTGTGGAATCTCCCTCTCTGGAGATATTCAAACCCTGCCTGGATGCGTTCCTGTGTGATCTGGTAGAGGTGATCCTGCTCTGGCAGGAGGGTTGGACTGGATGATCTTTTGAGGTCCCTTCCAGCCCCTTACATTCTGTGATTCTGTGATAAATCCTGTTCTGTTTATTCTTTCACTATGAACAACAGCCCTGCTCAATTCAGTGACAGCCTGCTGGCTCTGTAATTAACTAAAAGACAAATGCTTTGCAAGATAAAGAGATAAAACTGAGGAAAAAACCCACAACCCAAATCTCCCTCAACACCTTGTATTCTGGACATCTCAGAAATCCCAGTGATAGCCAGCCTAGACTGACCTCAGCAATGTCAAGAATATGTGACTCAGGATGGAGATCAGTTTTACAAGACCAGCTGTTCTCCTGATTTTTCAAAGAATTGTGAAGGCATTAAAACCAAACAAACAAAAAAACAAGCAGTCTTACAAAAAACCAAGCAGTCTTACATTTCAAAGCTCCTTTTGCTGCCTCTTCTGCCATCACCAGTGTCTAGTGTAGCAGAAACGTTGCACATAAATCTGGAGAGCTGATCACCATCACTACTGCCACCTTAAACCTGCCCTTTGGGATTAAATCCAGGAAGATGATATTAAACTGTAAATATCTTCCATGAATTTGTTAGGAGCACAGAAAACCAGCACAAACTATGCATGCACTAAATGTTGAGCAACCTGACTACCTATTTTAATTACTTTAGGGAATTCTTGGTGCAAGTGGGCTAAATTAAGGGAGAGAGAAAAAGCAGTTTTGAAAATACACCAAGCCCTAGCTTCAATTTAGTATCTTTTCCATTCATCAGTATTGGGGCAGGAATAAAACCATGCATCTTCTGTTTCTGCAGATTAAGCAGTACAGAGACAATTAAGGAGCACATTCCATTAAATAAGTTCAAGCATCCCTGCTCATTACTATTTATTTTAGAGAGATGGGGAGGGGGGCTTTCCCATAGTGTCTTAAAGCGTGTCTTAGACCCAAGGAGTAAGAATCAGGAGACAAGCACACTGCCATATAGCACAGGCAAATCTACACCTAGGTACCCTATTCTATGAATCAAACTAAATCGCATTCCTAAACCCCTTTCTAGACATGCTGTCAATCTGCGCTGTTGCATTGCTGTGTTTGTAAGTGCTTGCCAGCAGATGGGTCAGTCTGACTTTTGGTATCTGTGAAGGATTTCTTTACTCTGCATGACTTAATGCCACTGTTTTTTATCTGTAGATGATAGGACCACCTGGACCACCAGGGCCCCATGGTCCTCCAGGCCCTATGGTAAGCTTGGGAGGGAGAGCAGGGCTGGAAAGGGCTTAAGCCCTCTTGTCATTGTAATGTGGCTTGATAGAAGTGTTATGAGAGCTTGTGACCATTGGAGAAGGACCTAGTTTGGGACCTTTTCTATGTCTTACAATTCATAGGAAGTAGAGAAACAAATTACTCCTGTCTACGTTATTGTGGCCTTCGAGTATGTTAAGGTGACCTACAAGAAAGCTGGTGAGGGACTTTATGATGTCAGGTAGTGATGGGATTAGGGGAAATGGAGCAAAACTAGAAGTGGGTAAATTCAGATTGGATGTCAGGAAGAAGTTCTTCACCATGAGGGTGGTGAGACACTGGAACAGGTTGCCCAGGGAGGTGGTAGAAGCCCCATCCTGGAAGTTTTTAAAGCCAGGCTGGATGTGGCCATGAGCAATCTGATCTAGTGTGAGGTGTTCCTGCTCGTGGCAGGGGGATTGCAGCTAGATGATCCTTGAGGTCCCTTCCAACCCTAACAATTCTATGATTCTATGTTTGCATTAACAGACTAGTGGCCTGGTTCATTCTCTGAATCAGCTGTTTACAGTTGCATTATTGGTGACAGCATTTCATTTGGGAGGAAAGCCTCTTAAGAGCAACAAACCCCTCCAAATTTTACAACGTATTTTCATAATGAAAAATGATATCTTTATTTTCAGGGACCTCACGGACTGCCTGGTCCAAAGGTAAATTAATGGCTGTCTTGAAAAGTCATGTTTTGATGCCTGTAAAGTGCCACACTCTGTTCTTCAATGCATGCAGCTATGTTTTGTCTTATGTCTCATGTATTAAGTGCTCATGATATTCTTAAACCTTAAAGCAGATTTTAGTATTGCAGACAGCTTAAAACCTTCTTAAATGTTCTGTGGTTGTTTCTGAGTAGGATTTCTCTTGAGCAGTGGCTGGATCCATTTTTTTTGTAGTAATACCTGTGATGTGGCACTAAATTATTTCCTTCCTGTTTGTGGGCAAGGTGCTCACCATCACACTTTCAATTGGAGTTACTTTTGAACATAAAAGCATGTCATGTGCTCAGGAAATGGAAATAAACTCTTCTTCAGTTACACTCTCATGCATCTTCTCCTTCTTCCAGTAAAAATGGCCTTTCCCTTTCTTAGATGCCATGGATTTTGCTGACCAGTTCCTTCACATGTTACGCAAATTCCTTGTCACAAATCCATGGGTATATTTTCATGTTTTCCAACCCAGAATGCCTGATCAGGCAGATCTGCTTACTATTTGAAGATACACTGTAGGGACTCTCTAAGCCAATGAATACAACTCAGGAATGGGATTTTGGCAGAGCTGGAATATTTTAGCCTGTGTTTTAATTCAGTAGTCACGACTATTCCAGTGTGACACTATAGACTAGCATTCATTAGGGCTAGGGATCTTGCCAGGCATGATCATTTTAATCAGTATGGATTCCTAATCACATGCACCTTTCTCAAAAAAAAAAAAACTAAGAGGGAGTTGTTTAGTGGGATTTGTTCTGGGTTTTAAGGTGTGAGACAGAAAATCACAGGTTTGACTGCTTATGAGACTGTTTGTGTTACCTTGGCTCAAGAAGCCTGACTCATAAATCATCTGTTGAAGTCAAGTCTGTTTCATCTTAACACCAGTTCTGCCTTACCTCAGGCTTTTGGCGTGAGACTCAGGCTTTTGTGAGATTTCATGGGTCTGTTTCCAAAACTTCAGCATTTTCAGTGCTACTGCTCTGAAGCCACATCAAGTCAAACAGAAGAAGAATGAATAAATGGCTACTTAGGCAAAGCAGGCAGATGATGTCTGGAGTTACTTAAAGCAGCAGACCAGATTCTGATGAGATATAAAGAAAAAGTTAAAAATTAATATGCTGTAAGGTAACATAATATATAATGGGAAACCTAGGAACAAGGCCATGGGGAGCAACCTGGATGAAATACGTGCGTATTTATGTTTCCCAAAAGAGGCAGGTTTGGTCAGTACTCTCCTGAGTGGGCAGCCCTCAAGCTGAAGGAGTTGATCGTGATGTGAGAACAATTTATTGGAATTCCAAGCCCACCATTATCCTCTTGGTGATGTTTGATGCAATAGCCTATGCACAAACTTAACACTTACAACAAGACAAGTGCCTTTTTGTACATTGTTTAAACTTCTCTGTATGAACAGACAAACTACAAACCTCCCAAACAGTTTGGTACTGTAGAGCCTATACTGCTTCTTTCAACCTTTTACTGTTTAATTACGTATGCTTAAAGGTTTAAGATATCTTTGTGTAAGATTTTGCTGCAAATTCCAGTTTGCTGTAAGGGAAAAAAAAAGGCAACAACAAATTGCTTCCTTCCAAAATGTACATTTCAGGAGATTCCACTCTAGAAGCCTGCAGATTTGAGGCTTATTTTTCTGCAAGTTTTCTTTCCATTTGAATTATCTGCAAAGGGTGGTTTATAGGATTTGAGGAAATTCCCAGAATCCCTGAATCTCCTGCTTCATTCAAACCATCTAATTGTAGTGATAATTATTAGGAAAAAGATTCAAAAGAATCCATTACTCACAAGTTTCCTGTAGGTTTTTGCTTGGGTTTGTTTGTTTTCACACAGATTTTAAATCTCCAGCAGACACTTCCCAAGCGCTCTTGCCCAGCACGTAAACTGGCAGTAAGCTGAAATGTTTGAATTTGTGTCCTTGTTTCAGACTGGAGTTTGCAGCCACTTCTAAGTCTGTCCGCACTTGAGCACCTGTGATAGCACCAAAAATTTGGCATTTATACTTTTACATTTAGGGTGAACCAGGGTTAAATGGTCTTAAAGGATTGAAGGGTGAACCAGGTCACAAGGGTGACAGAGGGCCCCTTGGTCTTCCAGTAAGTAAAAAAAAAAACCCAAACCACAACTATTCAATCTCAGTGCAAAGCACAAACTTCTCTTTCTATTCCTGATGAACAGCTCTGGTTTACTCAACAGCATACATAAAACATACAATGTTAGAGCAGAGCACCAGTGTTGTTTTGTTTTACCTCCAACCTGTGCTATTGTCCAAAGTAATGTCCTGTGCCTCCCCAGTGCTGTCATTTTGGGGTTGTTTTTTTTTGTTATATGTCAGTTGAAATTGTTCAGTGTCACAAGGATGCCATCACCTCCATTGCATAAATCATACTGTTATTTAAGTGTTGTATTGTTGTGCCATAACAAAAAGGATCTTCCCTATTCAGTTATTCCTCCTCTCTTTCACTTCTGCAGTTAAAATGGAGAGTGTTAACTGAGAGGAAAAAAAAAAAAACAAACTGGCTTAGGGAATTATTTTAATTATTTATTTTTCATTCATTAGAGATTGTCAGCTTCACTAAGAACTTTAATTTATTTGGGGGGAAATTAAACAAATATTTCAAGATGACAATGAAAGCTAAGAGAGCTTTGGACTTCTGGTCCAATCCCCCTGAAAATGGCTAAAAGGAAGAAGAATATTTTTGTTCTGCCAGAAATGTTTGCTCTGACCCAAAGCAAAACATGCCATTAGTTTTTCACATTTACATAGATCTTGGCTTGCTGCTGCTTACTATTTCAAAATGTCATTTTAAAGAGCAAAGTCCAAGTGTCTGCCCTTCTAAAAATGTCTCATTTTCACCCGTAATGACAGGGGGATGTTATTTTTTTTCTCTCTCTCTTTTGTGGGTTTTCTGTTTGTTTTCTGTTTGTTTGTTTTGTTGGGATTTTTTGCCTAAATTATTCCCTATGCCCCAGATAATTCTGGTCCCACTAACCCCAGCATTCCTGCGAGCAGTGCTGCGATGGTGGAGCAGTTTTGCTGCTGTGTTATTCTTCTGCAGCCCACCAGAGGTCAGCCGGTCCCCAAGGATGCTGAAGCGGAGAGCCCAAGGTGCCGGGTGCTGCCCGTTTCCAGCCCTTGACTGTGCTCTGAACTTCGGAGCGTACTGGGAAAACAGGAAATGTGATTGTCTCCCGGGCTCTGGGAAATGAATGGGGCCATTGTAGTCAGGATCCAGATTTTGTTGCCTGCATAATGCAGTGTTCTTGCACTTAAATACTTCCTATCAGCGTCAGCATACATTTCTCTGTGTTCAGCATTGTCGTTAATTGCAAATTAGAAAGCATATGACTACGATTGCAAAGTCAATATTTACAAGTTAAGGCTCAAACCCACCCTAACAGCTGGTGTTTGTAGCACTCCTAGAGCTCAGCGTTTTCCTGGTCTAATATAGTGTGACATAAAGGCAGGAGTGGGTCAGTGATGTTACCCTGAAGTGAGAACAGAATCAGGCTTTTGATAGTTTCTGTGAATTTTTAACTAACATGCCGTTGTGGTGTGATACCCGTCCCAGACCCCCCTGTCACAGCTTGTACTGTACGTTTGAATTGTGTTTCTTCATCAGCACCACTTACTAATCTCACGTTCTTGTCGTTCGTGTCGTACCCATCATCCATGCTTCCACCTAACCACACAGGGAGCATCTGGCTTAGACGGAAAGCCAGGACCCCGGGTGAGTCCCTCGTCTTTCTGTGTCGCTCTTCCTTACCAAGTCCATGTCCTTTCCTGCAGCTTACCGGCCTCCTCAGGTGCTGTATGGAGGAAGGAAGGCCAAACATCCCAGGAAACATCCACACTCTATAAGTGGGGGCTTCAAGCAGACTCTTAGGGCAATGTGTGTGGGAAGGAAAATGTTACTCTCCATAGAAGGAGTTCTGAATCTTTTATAAAAGGTTTTGATTTTCCTTTGGTTGACAGCCTTGGTTGGGGATGCTTATTTTCCTGAGTAAAATTAGGGATTTAATTTACCCAGGAAAACATTCCTGGTCAGTGCTAATATGGAATCAGTGAAACAGATGTGCTGGGGTTCTGTGGCGGGCATTCTCATATTAAGCTTAAATGGTAAACTGCTTGCTTTTTATAGTCATAAAATAATGGATGCAGTGAAAGAGGAGTGGAGTTATGCGTCTGAAAAATTCCCACTGATCACTGCAACAGGCAATTCCAACCTTGCAGGTGGACATTTAACAGTGGTATTTTTTTTTAAAAAATAATCCTTTTTTGACTGTTTCATTTTTTCTGATAACATTTCTTTCAATAAATTTCAAATCTTGATAGCCTAAAGTAAAACCCTAATAGGAGAAAGATGGATTACCTCATACCAGGAGGACTTTGACAGGAGGAGTTTTGAAAACTCAATGGATTCATTTGACCAGGTCCCATCACACTTAAGCCTGAATTTTCAACCAACTAAGACTGATTCCATGTTAGTTTTTGGCTTAGAAGACAACTATTGAAACTAAAGACTTGTAAGTGCAAGACATCTCTCTTACCCTCTTTGTTTCCTTTTGTAGGGTATAGATGGCCCAGTTGGTCCCCATGGCCCTGCAGGTCCTAAAGGAGACAGAGTAAGTCTGTGTTCCTCGTGCTTCTCTTTACAAAGCAGCTGTTGCCAAGGCAAAATGTCATGTGGCTACTTACAGTGTGCCTGGATGTTACCAAACATAACAATATCTCATCTATTTAAGGCCCAGGCTAGGGCTGTCTATACGTTCTGTTTACACACACATTTCACTCTTTAAGGGTTGCTCTTGTAACTCATACTTCAGGGAAACTGGCGTTTTGTAATAGAATCAACAAGGTTGGAAAAGACCTGAAAGATCATCAAGTCCAGCCTGTCATCCAACACCTCATGACTACTAAACCATGGCACCAAGTGCCATATCCAATCCCCTCTTGAACACCTTCAGGGATGGTGACTCCACCACCTCCCCAGGCAGCCTATTCCTATGGCTAACGACTCTCTCAGTGAGGAATTTTCTCCTCACCTCGAGCCTAAATTTCCCTGGTGCAGCTTGAGACTGTGTCCTCTTGTTCTGGTGCTGGTTGCCTGGGAGAAGAAACCAACCCCCTCCTGGCTGCAACCTCCCTTCAGGTAGCTGTAGGCAGCAATAAGGTCTTCTCTGAGCCTCCTCTCCTCCAAGCTAAACATCCCCAGCTCCCTCAGCCTCTCCTCATAGGGCTTGTGCTCGAGGCCTCTCCCCAGCCTTGTTGCCCTTCTCTGGACATGTTGAAGTGCCTCAATGTCCTTCTTAAATTGAGGGGCCCAGTCATGACTACTCAGTTAGAAACTTGCAGGGCTTTCAAATTCATAGTGCAACACAGAATATAATTTTGACTGATTTCATTATTTTGTTTAAATTAATTGAGAGAAAAAAAAAAGGAGTATTTCTTACTTCTTTGTACTTACATATTTTTATCTCTACCTTCTAGAAAACTTTAAAGATTCTTTGGGTTTTTATCTAAACAGAAAAATAAAAGAAAGAAAAAAAAAAAGGAGGGGGGAGGAGGAAAGAAAGCTTAGAAGATAGAAGCCCTCTGAATATATCTGAAATGCTCACAATAGATTTTCTACCATTAGGATAGGGACATTAACTGTAAGCCTGTCATCTTTAACAATACACCCACCAACCTGTACAACAAAACACAAAAGATGATGCTTTAGACTAACTAAAAACTCCAAGGAGTTGCCAGCCCAGAATTTTGTCTCTTTGAATTTCTGTGCTAAAATGACTTCAGACTTGCTGTAGTAAGGAGGCAGCCATATGGCAGAAGTCCATTTAGCTTTAACAGCAGTGTATCTGAGAAAGGTATGTGGGACTTGGTGATTCATTTTTACAGGGCTGAGAAATAAAAACAAGACATGCAGCAGAGTCCAAATCAGGAGCAGTACACTCTAGGTACCACTCAGGCTAGTTAACTGCCTGAAGGACTTGGGTACTCTGTTGGGATTGGGGTTGGGTTTTGTTCATTTGGTTTTTCCTAAGGGATTACAAATTCAAGTCCTTTTTCTTATTTTTTTTGCATAAGCTCTGTAAAAAGATAGCTGAGCATCATCTTCTGAACTTCAGAAAATACTTAGGACATACATGTAGAAGCAGATATAAATGCTGTACATTCTATTCTTGCATTATGAGCTTTTATCTTGAAGGATAGGGGTAGGTACTATGAGTTGAAATGTCTTTCAAAACCCATGTCCTCAAATGTAAACTAGTCTCCATATGTATAGAAGATAACTACAACTGGGTTTTTTTCCCATGAAAATCTCTAAAGTCATAATAATTCATACAGCTGGCTCTAGAATCAGCCCTATCATGGCTCTTGACAATAGTTACCAAGAGGATGGCAACTGCAGTGGTGTAAATCAGTTCAATAATTACATGAGCACAGAGGGGTAGAGCTGCACAAATATAGAAACTAAGATGTGCAAGAAATTCCTGCACACACAGTTTTCTGTGCAGGTAAAATAGTGGGAGGAAGTTCTCAAGATACTTTTTTTACAAGCAATCAAATAGCAAGATTATTGCTGGAAATGTTCATTGAATTATTCAGTCCTGTTTGGGAGGAGTTGTTTGTAGTGTCATTACCTGCTGTGTGCCTGGCAATGATAAATGTCTGGTTATCTGAATAACAAATTGTGTGTTTTTAATGCAGTTTTGCAGCTTGCTTTTGCAACTCTTCAAATTGTTTATGTGAAAGCAGGAGGAAAACATTTTTTTGCCTCCAGATTTCAAACTTTGCCTTTTACTTTAAAATGGTGCACGGTGCCATTGCTCACTATCACTGGACAGGATCACATCTTGTCCATATTGATAAGAAAAAGCTTGGGCCAATATTAACCTAGGGATAGGTTAGGAAGCCTGCCTTGGAATCTCTAACTTGGAGGAGTCTTTTCCTAAAGAAGGACACTAGGCATTCCTAATGTGAAACATAGCCATGTTCTTGAATCCATGGTATTTAAAATCTGGAAAGGCAATGTCACTTTAAAAGACCACTTGTGAAATGCTGGTTACTATATATTTATGTCCCCTTAAAAGTTAAGGAAAGCAAGTATAATCAAACAACCCAGGGATTTGTTCTATATAAATCTTGGATCCATTTTTGCACAGGCTGCATTTGAGGCAATGCTGAATTAATCTTCTTAGGTAAGAATGACTGTTCTGCAAATTAGGATTGGGGTGTTTTTTTTCCAATTTATCTATTTTAATTAAAAAAGGAAACACCAGACAGTCTTTATACAGAACTTATTTAGATGATGAGAGAGTAGACTAGGAAAATAGTGCATGCCACCAGAAATAAGGAAAACATACACTTTAGGTCTTGCAGGTCTTAATATTTGGCTATTGAAAATATCATTCTGCTGGAAGCTTACAGAGCTTTTACTGAAACCCCCTTGATTAAGTGGAGGAGCTGATCATAACAGGCCTCTGAACCTCGCTGTGCACTTATTAACCTCACTTACCCATTTTTCTGAGAGAAAACAGAGAACATTGGTAAACAGATAAACATCTTAAACTACTACCAGTGAGATGATATGTTAACCTGAAGGGTTATGACAGGCATAATGTGTATCCAGTAATGTGTGTCCATCTAAAAGAAGCCGAGAGAGAGCATTAATGAAATGCTAATGTCCTGAAACTCTTGTCTTGATAGTAAAGACAAAGTTTTGGCTCTCAGATGGTGTAGTCTGTGCAACACTGTCATCACTACACATATTCTGTCCTGGGAGGGAAAGTGCATTCTCTTTAATTTGGTTAAAATGTTTGTCACCATGGCAGTGTGATGACATCTCCCTATCAATGTTAGTGGAGACAGCAATCACACAGCTTTATGCATGCAAATGGTAGTTCATATTTACCCCACGATTCAGAAGAGGGAAGTGAAATTAGGAGGTAAAAACCATGAGGTTTGTTCTTTGGGCACTGACAAATTGTCTTACCAAAAAAAAAAAAATTAAAATAAATAGATATTAAAAGTATTTCTGGAGTTTGTGAATGTCTGTTTGCCTGGAGGACATGCTTTATTGTGATGGGTGAGTACGCCCTTGACAGTTCATCAGTCTTATATGATCCATAAACACTCAGGACCTCATCTGATATTTCAAACACTTTTCAGCATGTGCTTTGTATTGGAGGCAAAAAAAAGGAGAAATGTGAGATACATTTCTGGAAATATCTTCTTACACAGCAGACGTACATAGCATATTCTTACACAGCAGATGATTTCCTAGACTGATGCATGCAGTATCTTTATGTCTACCATATGTTCAGCAACATTACAGGCCTGTCTTGAGACTTGCTACAGCCATCTTTGCTGCTGAAGGTTTAAACAAACAAAAAAAGCCACTTAACTAGTCTTGACATACTTCAAGTACTGATCAAACAGTTTTGTGGCTGTTGCTTACATAGGTCAGCACAATAGTTTCTTCTTGGCAGAAAGTTAGTTTTAAAGCTGCAAGGGATTTACTGTTTTGAAAATCAGATGTTACTGCCCAATCCCTCCTATTGTATTGCAAGGGCATCCAGCCCAAGTGCTGCTCAGAAATGGCTGGAGCTTAACAGAATCCAGAAAGATCAGGCATGACACATCTAATCACCACTAGAGTGAAGTTCAGTATACAGTGTCCACCTCTGTAAAAATATCAAGTATCTAAACCAGATCAAATGTCAGTTACTCTCCTTACTATTCAACAAACCCCTTACTATTCAATAACAGGTTCAGGCTCAGTTTTTTCTGGTGCCTAATTTTTGTATTATCCAGTCAATAGGACTGAGGCTTAGAGCTGTGCTAAGGGACATGGCTGTGTGGGTGATCACCACTATTAAGGAGGTACACATCGGCGTCCCTTTTAATAACAGAGTGATGGATTGGTAATGACTAGTAAACCCTCAGGATTTTTAGAGAATCTTGTACACAGAATTATCTCAAGAGCTTAAGAGTAGCAATTTCTAGGATGAAACACAGCACTTCTGTATGCCAGGAGCCTTGCATGAAGCCTTGCATCAGGCTGTGTTAAGGAGAGGAGGTGAAGAAGGGATCCAAATATCCCAATGTAACAAATCCAGAGTATGAGCTTTGAAAACTGGAGGTAGCCAGGGGTGGTTTTTCTAATCTCATCAAGATGCTGAGCAGTTTAGTTCTCTCAAGAGAATATGACTTTTTCTGATAGTCTTTATTTAGAAGAGCACCACAGACCGAAACAGAACTACTGCCTGAACCTACTTACCAGCCCTGCCTCCCCAGCAAGCTCACAGAGAGCTGTGCTGACAGTTACAGGGACTCATGTTGCCTGACTCAGGAAGTTTAACTCTCTATCAATCTTGAGGAAGAACATATGGAGAGTAAGGAAGACTGCTGCTGTTAGCCTAAAATTTGTTGCCTTGAAATTTTAATTAATTTGTAAAAGTTTGCTCTATATTAAGCTTACAAAATTCTTTTGGTAGCATCCCTCCAGAAACAAGCAATTTATCTGTGGATTTTAATGCAGAATGAGATCAGCCTTATGGAGTAATCTCTGTACTTGCTTGCTTTGCACATTAATATGGTTTTGGTTTTACAAAACATGGTATTTGCATCACTAATCTAGAATCCAATAGAGAATTTATCAACAGTACAGTACATGAGAAAATCTTCACAGTGTCCCCATTAATAGTATTGCCTGCTTAAATGCAAACTGTGACTGACTGACACATTGTTTTTGCTTGTCACTGCATCACACCTGTGCCACTGTGCTGGAGCTTGGTGCTGTATTTCCTCAGTTTTCATTAAAACATTGGATTTTTACTGAGCATGAAGTTGTAGCTGTTAAAAGCTTCAAGCTGAAATTGGTGCAAGTCCAGTTTGAAACATATTTTTCAGGTACTAGTTGATTTTGAACCAAATGTGATTGGCCATTGGAAATGGGCTGCCCAGGGAGGTGGTGGAGTCACTCTCACTGGAGGTGTTTAGGAAGTGACTGAATGGGGCACTGGGTGCCATGGTTTAGTTGATTAGATGGTGTTGGATGATAGGTTGGACTCGATGATCTCAAAGGTCTCTTCCAACCTGGTTTATTCTATTCTATTCTATTCTATTCTATTCTATTCTATTCTATTCTATTCTATTCTATTCTATTCTATTCTATTCTATTCTATATGCCTGAAAAGTAGTTTTCCCCTAGAAGGTAACACACACTTTCTCTTCACCCCTGTCATCTTTTCTTACAAATAAAGGAGCATGGATGGTTTTTAACTCAAAATATTTAAGAATGCATAAACTTTAACCTAAAGCACTTGGTATGGATCCTTTCTAAGACAGACAGTGTTTTTGCTTGTTTGTTCTGTTAATTTTTTCTCAGGGTGAAAAGGGAACTGTAGGTGACCCTGGACCCAGAGGACCATACGGCTTGCCTGTAAGTTGCACAGTTTGTACACATTGTGCTTTTCATCACCCCTTGATTAAATTTTGTGTGCTTTAGGACTGCTTTTCACCTAGCGATATGACCATTTGGAAAAGGCAAAGACAGATTACTGTCCCTGACAGCACAAGGTCACTGGTTTGTATCTCAGACTGTGTACATGGTCATGCAAAAGTGGTGAAACAGACCTGACAACAACCATAAGAGAGAGGAAATGCAGAATGCAAGTGCTCCGTTTCCACAGCCTGTGGCTGTCAGCTGTTTAGGGACCATGCCAGAGTAACAGAAGTCCAGGATGGACTCTGGAAAGCTGTGATTTTCTTACTGTCAATAGATGCTTGGATTTCCATGCTGTGAGGCTACATCACCATTATATTTTTGTTGTGTTTGACACTTCAGAGACCAATTTTGTTTTCATTTCCATACTGTGTGCTTAGAAGCAATTCAAAAGTTCGCTGTTGATCACTCATAGGTGGAGATAGTATGCTTTAAATCAGTCATCTAAATGATATCATCCATTTCTAAATTAGAGCAACAAAGATGGTGAAGGTTTAAGAGAACAAGTCTTATGAGGAGTGGCTGGGAACTGGGACTGTTTCGTCTGGGCTGACAAGGGAGAACACTCCAAACACTCCAGTTCCTGTTTCCCTTTCCTGTGAACTAAAACTGAAAAATTCTAGGCTTTTCCACACTGTGTTTTTAGCTTGCTCCTGGAATCTGTGCACAAGAAAATTTTACAGTCAAGCAAAATTTTACAGTCAAGTTATCAGTTCCTGGAAATGTCCAACACTGACAGAAATGTCCTTCACTAGTGGCAATGCTGTGTGTACAGCCTTAACAATGCAGGGTGCCACCAGATAGAGGGAGCACAGATGCTGGGCATCAGAGCAGCTGTTGGTGTCACTTAGGGACACTAATGTAGCTTATATGGTTCTTTGGCAGGGCAAAGATGGCGAGCCTGGCCTTGATGTAAGTAATATGTCTGACCAATACACTCTTAATGGTAGGTAAGCATCTCTCAAGGAGTAGTTTACTGAGTGTAACACCTTTGTTTCCATTTAGTGTGCATGCAGTGCATACAGAGAGCCTGACAAATGCTTCATTTGCTCTTTCTCTATGATAAAGAGGACAAAGATTATGCAATACACAGCCCTTATCAACAGACCCCACCAGATAGAGGGCTTAGTAATACAGCTAGTTGGTCCTTTGGAAGTCAATGGGCTGAAAAATTGCACTTTGTAAGAAAATACTCAGACTTGTTGTAGGAGAAGAAGGAGTCACTAACATTTCATTAAGTAAATTTATCCCAATTAGAGAAGAATTCCATAATCTCTTTGGGGTCCATTCCAAAATATAGGCTCTTTTTTTTTTTTTTTTGGCATGCTAAGAACACTTCCTGAATGCCTTTTCCTCTGCTCCTACATCAAAATCTCTAACTTGGAGGAGTCTTTTCCAGAATATAAATATGCTACATAGCATGGACTATTGCCATTTTGAGTGCTATGATTTCTTCCCATTGCTGGTAAAATGACTCTACCAAACCCCTTTGACTCGTTTGTCTCCCAAGCTCTTGCCTGCATGCATGTGTGCACACATAACACATGTGTACATAGAAAGCATGTCCTGAAATTATCTTTTATATATTTTTTTTCCAAGAGTATTTGAAAGCTTAACCTGCATGTGAATAAAAGTCGACCTGTCTTTGTCCGTTTTGTTTTTATAGGGTTTCCCTGGTCCTCGTGGAGAAAAGGGTGATATAGGAGAAAAGGGAGAAAAGGTGACCACAGTGTTATTAACTGTTGATTGATGCCTTAGCCTAGTCAGTTCTGCTGTCTTTATGCTACAGATTGTCCCATTCAACCTTAACTTTGTCTTCACTGTGTGCCAAAAGGCAGGTCACAGATACATACAAAGCCAAATCCTGAAAATCCATGGAAATGTATGCATAGAACTAGTAATATCAACATGTCCCAAAGCACAGCTTGTTTTTAGGCTCATTGTTCCAGAATCCATCCTATGCCTGTTGAAAATCTCTACCAACCTGAAGTGTTTAATGCAGACATGGCCTAGACATGTCATTGTGGCAGTAACTTCATACTAAAGACTTCAGGCTCTGTTCTTTGGCCCTATTTGCAATGTAACTATTGATGCCAGTGTACCATGCATGTGCCACAGGACTACTTGTTCCACACCAAATGGATAACACTATTCTCTGTTAGACCAAAACCACACAAGTTCAGATCAGTGACTTTCCAGTTTAGAAACTTAATTCAAATTGCATTGCAAAGCTATCCATTGTTACTAACACTCTGTTGAGAACCAGGGATGCTTGTTGTTTTTCTTTTTCATAGGCTTGCTGTGATAGGTGGGGAAGAAATCTTTTCTTTTTCAGTTTGAAATTAATATTATACTGAATATTTTTATTTTAGCCTGTCAGTAGATCTGCTACAGTGAAAGCAAGTCAGTGTTTGCATTATAATATCTGTGTAACTTGGCTGTAAAAATAATGTTTTTTCAAAGTGGTTTAGATGTAATTATTCTTACACAATTATAGTCCAGGAGCACTCAGCATGAGGCAGGTTTGTAAAACTGATTTTTGTATTTTTGAGTTGTGTGAATGGGGGGGGCAAAAATCCTTTTAAAAAAGAATAGCTTTTAACAAAAGGTGTTTGTTGATCCAACATGTGCAGTTGTGCCTCTTGTTATAAATATTGACCAGGGAGTGTGATGAATCACAGCAGTGGCTGGAAAGCCATCATCCTTTTCCATCTGCACTCTGAATTGATGAAAACTTGTGCACGTGAGGTCTGGAAGATCTTCAGGCCGTAGTGGTATTAAGGAAGCACCACAAATTTGTATTTCTCTAGGCATTGAGGAAGGGCAGGAAGGAATTTTTTTAATCTCCATCAGTTGTAGACTCTCTGTAGCTTCTGTGAATCTGTGATTCAGGGCAAAGAGGGGGAAGATTAAGAGCCAGGAACTCAGTGTATGGAAAAAGTAATAAAGTACTCAGGACATCCAGAGTGTTCTCTACACAGATAACTGCTGCATTGGTTTGAATCAGATCATAGGTTTGCCCCTGCAAAATTGGGAGTTTAAGTAGTTATCTACTGACTTGTAGCACAACTAGCTGAAAAAAACTACAAGTCTGAAGGTATGTCATGCCCTGTGCTTCCATACACTCACAGCAAATACACTGGTGTTGCATCAAGCATAAATAACACCAGATTTGACCTTGAAACTGTCGGGCTTCTGTGCCACACAGTTCTGTTTGTAGGTCTTAGATGAAAACTCAGCCAACTTGCAGTTCTTCACTTGTGGGGAATTTTCTCAGAATTTGGTGAAAGAGGGTAATGTTTGGGTTACTGTTCTCCTAAACATTATCCTGCAACTTTTTGGCACACAGAAAAGATAGACGAGAAGCTTTGCTGCTGTCATGTTGTGAGTGCAGTATGTTTTGGTTATGGAGGACTTTTTCATTTGAATGTGCCAGGTGTGCTATGGCAGTAAATCAGTAACATGAGTTCCTTCCTTTTCTATTTTTTTTTCTTTGTTCAAATATGATATAGCTAGCTATTTTTTAATTGTGTATAAATGTTTTGGTTTGTTTTGCTTTTTTTCCTCTTGTTAATGGGTTAAGTCTTTCCGTGCTGGTGTGGAACTAGTTAAATGTCTATTTACTATGCTTGACCAAATTCTGTTTGCCTTTCCAAAGGGGCATTCCTTCCTTCTCCTTCTACCTACATTCCTTACACTTCCTCTGTCTTTTTTACCCTTTTCCTCACAAATTAAATCCTCCCAATAGCCACAACCTTGCTTGCTGGATCTTCAATGTCATACTAATTTTCCTATGACTATTATTCCCATTTCTTTGTGATATTCCTGATTTACTCATCCTTCCTATCCCATTTTTTTTTTCAATCCTAGCCCAATTAGTTTCTTTATTTTTAACCTTTTTTGATTTTTGTGATATTGAGAGCAAACCTGAAACTCATTTACCATTGTGATCACTGGTGTGAAATCAATTATAAAATGAACTCTCTAAACATCTTATACTGCTTGAAGGTGAGGTCACCTTTGCAGGTAGCTTTACTGACAAGAGTCAGTTCATTTCCATGAGTAATTACAGCGTTTGGAGCTTTATGTTTAGAAAGAAATCTCAGTGTGAAATCAAAGGGCTCAATTTTGGTAAAATAAGTAGATAAAATAATGCCTGCAGTAGTGAGAACATTTATGTGATGGGATGTTTAAATCTTGTTATCTCTTCTGATTACTTTATTGTACCAAGACATTATGAAATCATTGAAAGTGTCATAGCACCTCTCCATCAAGCAGTTTGAATGTTTTGATTCCTACAACAGGGTTTGAAATGGTCATGTTATTTTTGGAGCAGCAGGAGTGGACCCTTAGTGATGTCTGTGGGTTTCTACGGCCACTGCTTAGCACAGGATCTGTCCCAAACTCATAGCAGAGTGCAGAGCCAGTTCAGCAAATGATGCTCTGGGCCAGGTTCACCCTTGATGTGACACCATGGAAGCTGTTAGAATTTAGCCAGAGGCTGGTCACCCACACAAAGCACCTATGCCATGCCACAGGTCTTTCTTCGGGTGGACTATGCTGATGTGCTCTGCTCCGGCAAAGTTACTTCCAACTAGTGATGAATCTTCCAGGGAAGCTGACAAACTGAACTTAGTGTGCGTGTGCACTTCAGCACCATCACTTAGAACAAATAGAAGACCTCTCATTTCAGACTCTGGATTAGGGGAATCTGCAGATTTGCCTGTCTCAAGAAATCAGTGATTTCAAGCCCTGTTCTAGAATTGAAAACATTCATAACACTGATGTGAAATACCAACACTATTACCGACTGATTGCAGTTCTTACTTGTGATCATATAATTTATTTTTCCACATAATGCACCATCCAAACCAGAACACAGTGGTAAGTGTCCTTTCAGCTCTCCATTGGCTTAAAAAGAAAAAACCCAAACTTTTAAATCAACCTTTCTTTAATTATTTTTTTTTTCCCAAAAGAATGAAACTTGTTTTATCCAAACCGTTGTATCCACAGGGGGAAAAGGGAAAGAAAGGCAAAAAGGGGCCTAAAGGGGAGAAAGGAGAACAGGGTGCTCCTGGATTAGATGCACCTTGCCCGTTGGTACGTCTCACTTGTGTATTGGACAGTCAATTGTCCTGCAGTAGACTGATGGAATAAGAAATGAGGGAAGAGGAACAAGCACTAGCGACTGTGTTACCTGTTGCCCTTAGTTAACTAGGACTTATCTTGACTTTTAGCAAATTCTGGACCAAACTTTTTTGTCAACCTCTTGATTTGGTTAAAAGCACCAGACTTAAGATCTTCAGGATTAATTTCTGGGATTTGGTGATGTTGTGTCTTTTTCATTCTTTTCTACCAAATCTGTCGGAAAGGAACCAAATATGGGATGTGGCAAAGTCAGTGCCCCAGGGGTTGAAATCAGAAAAATCACGGTGCTCCGCTTGTTCCTCTTGCTTCTCTATTGTCATTTATTCACTCCAGCTAAGTCAATACTGAAGGCATTTTCTTGACAGTAACGTTGCAAGTTAATCTTTACAAACAGGGATTCCGTGGAATTAAGGGGGAAAAAGGGGAGCCAGGCCAGCCTGGCCTGGATGGGCTGGATGCCCCTTGCCAATTGGTACAGTATTTCTCTTTCCTACCAACCCTGCATGCAGTTCCTTTGTTTGTAGTCAGCCATCCTCAATGTAAAGTGATGTTTTTCTGAGCTGACTTTACATTATTCATGTAACACATGCATGTGCATGAACAAATCAGCTGCTTCAGTGATCTTAACCACAACAAGAGAACACATGTTTTTGTGAAACCTCAAACCTAATGCTCAGCAGTCTGCTCCCACATCACATGGCAATCTATAAGTTTGTGTCCTTCCCACATTTTCCCTGAGAATTCTTGGTTTGCTATTTCCCTCACAAAATACCTACTGCCTTACTCACCCTGACCACAAGTCCTTGTAGAAATCCAGCACAATGTCCACTTCTAATCAAGTCTGATGACTTCCCTCTGCACTGGCTCAGTTCTTCACCCAAGCCTGTCCCAGAGCTACTTTGCACCCTGGACTTCCTTCCAAATCCCATGCAGTCTTAGGTGCATGTTTTCAGGATCTGGCCAAAATGAGAGTTGTGTACAGAACAATGTAAACAACATTGCTAAAAATCTAGTCATAGGTTTCCAGTAAGCCAAGCTGGAGCCTGATCTCCCAGACCTTACACGAGTAGTATTTTTGGTGTCTGGCCTGTTCACCAAATAGCATTCAAATAGGTCTGGAAATGAAAAGCTTTCCTGAAGTTTGTAAGAAGATAACAGTCTGCAGCCCAAACCTTTACTGTCTTTAACGTCTTCAATTGAATGGTCTTACCCTTGGAACTCACCTTCCTGCAGTACACACAACACTCCCCACCCTATGTTAGCATGAATTCAAATTCCCGCCTATACTAAAATGCTACCCTCTCCTTTGTACCAATCTGGCAACAGTGATTTTTATTTAGTGGCAAAGTAAGTGTAAATTCTTTTCCAGTTTATTTGTTTTAATAGAAGAAAAAAAAAAAAAAAACAACCAAAGCAGCACATACACATTTCCTAAAGTTGCAAAGAAGAGTTTAATTCCTCGCTGTAAAATTTTCTCTGCATGTTCTGATATCGTTTGGTGGCTAAGCACGGTTCTCTAAGATTAATGTTCAGTGAAGTAGATTTTTTTCCTTTCAACTACAGTGCTCCTAATTAGAAGTCAGTGGATTTTAAGCATAAATACATAGTCCATTAAGATTATTCCATAGTCCATCTTGTTTGTTTCCAATGAATGGTAACCGTATCTCATGTTTTGTGGGGGATAATCAAGCATGCTTTAGCAATTTAAAAATGTTTCTCTGCATTATCACTTGTATCTGGAGATTCACCAACAATCTTTGATGGATTAAAAATTGTCACTTCATAGGAAGCTACTAGAAAAAGCTGCCAAACAAACAGAACTCGCTTGGCTATTCAATGTGCAAGCATATTCAATCGTTCTCATTCACCACTATCTCCATGCGTAAATTAATGTAAAAAAAGTATTGTTTATTCTATATTCTAAAACATGTCAAGGGTTGATCCTTTTTTTTGTTTTTCTTTGCTTGTGTATAAGATAGTTACATGATCCATGCTCCTAACTCTAAGCATGTAACTCTGGATAAGCCCCTATAGCCATGTAAGTTGGAATTAGCTCTACAAAAATCAGTATGGCTGTAGTCAAAAGCTGTCTCTGATCTCTCTGGATGCACAGAGATACAGGAAAGTAGGGTGGTGACAGAAAAGAAATCAAGTCTCACTAACACAGGAAGAGATTACACACATTACATTGGCCATACTGTCCAAGCCATGAAAGAGTGCTCCTGTACTCTCCTGCTCCCAGCACCGATGTTTTCTTCCTCAGTGTCGCTTGAGGTGTGTTCAGGCCATGTGATTTTTGCTGCTAAAAATGGAAACTAACAGAAAAGATTCTTCTCACATTTGAGTCTTGTTATCATTGGGTTAACCTTGTACTAGGGACCCATGAAACACAATACTCTCCAGATAGAAGTAATAATATTTTTTTGCTTGTTAATCTTGTACATTCAGCTACAGATTGTTGCAACAGATTATATTTAAAGTAATATGCAGCTCAAGCTCTAACAGCAATAATAAATTGATGAAGATGTTCTAATGGTTAAGGGGGGAAAAATCTTTATGTCAGATAGGTGCACCTGTATATATACAGTGTAAACCTTCTCTCCTTTGGCTTTTCCTTCATTTTAAGGAGAGGAAATAAGTTAGGAACTAATATCTGTTTATTGGATATAAAGTCAGAGTTCCTTCAGCTGTTCTAGCAGATGTTGATGGAAGATATTATCCTTTCAAACCTAACTATCTACTCGGTTTTTGTTTTTTTTTCTTTTAATTCCTTCTTCCTCCCCTCCCCTTGAAACAGGGTCCTGATGGATTACCAATGCCTGGCTGCTGGCAAAAGGTAGGACAGGCAGAGCTTTTCCTTTTCAGAGGCAGTATATCCTTGGCACACAGGGATGCCTGTCATAGCCACACTGAACAGTATCAAGAGATCCTCAATAAAAGAACTGGAGCACTTTCCCTATGGAAACAGGCTGTGAGAGTTGGAGCTGTTCAGTGTGGAGAAAAGGCAGCTCTGGGGAGATCTTACAGTGGCCTCCCAATACCTGAAAGTGGCCTACAGAAAAGCTGGGAAGGGGCTTTTTACAAGGACTTGTAGTCATAGGATGACAGGCAACAGCTTTAAGCTTGAGGAGGGCAGATTTAGACTAGATATTATGAAGAAAATCTTTACAGTGAGGGTGGTGAGACACTGGAACAGGTTCTAGATGTTCCCTCCCTGGAGGTGTTCAAAGCCAGGTTGGATGAGGCCTTGAGCAACCTATTTTTGTGGAAGGTGTCCCTGCCCATGGCAGGGGGGTTGGAACTAGATGACCTTTAAGGTTGCTTCCAACCTAAAACATTCTATGAATCTATACTTCGGAGTTGCTTAGACAGATGAGTGCTGCAACACAAAGCAAGACCTCTGCTATCATACCATACCTTGGTATGATGAGGTTGTAATTTGTATAGAAGTAAGGCAGTATTGCAGAAAGAGTTGGCTTAGAAAGTTGCAAGATTTTTCTCTTTCATATGAAAACTCACACGTTCTTTGGTTTCTACACAGGATCACTGCTTCCTATTCTTTATAATTTATGGGCATGTAATTTTTAATCAAGTATTTTTATTAATCTATTATGGTATTGTTTTTCTGAGATACCTAGAAGAACAATGCATCTTGCCTAAACCTTCACCTTACCTATATATTCATAGGATCATAGAATCAGTCAGGGTTGGAAGGGACCACAAGGATCACCTAGTTCCAACCCCTCTGCCATGGGCAGGGACACCTCACGCTAGATCAGGCTGGCCAGAGCCTCATCCAGCCTGGTCTTAAACACCCCCAGGGGTGGGGCCTTAACCACCTCCCTGGACAACCCATTCCAGGGCTTCACCACTCTCATGGTGAAGAACTTCCTCCTCACATCCAGTCTGAATCTCCCCACCTACAGCTTCATTCCATTCCCCCTAGTCCTATCACTACCTGATATCCTGAGAAGTCCCTCCCCAGCCTTCTTGTGGGCCCCCTTCAGATACTGGAAGGCCATAATTAGGTCACCTCGGAGCCTTCTCTTCTCCAGACTGAACAGCCCCAACTCTTTCAGTCTGTCCTCATAGGAGAGGTGCTCATATTCCTCATTGCATTCTCCTGGTTGCTATGTCACATGCTGATGTTAACTGGCAATGTTATTTTAGTAAAGATTTAATCTAGGCAGTGCTGAATAATGTGGGTGGAGAAATACTGGCGTATAATCCATTAGAAAGCAAAGGATAAGTGAAATCCTAGGTGCATCTTAACTCTGAAAAATAACTGGTGCCCAGGAGATAACTGTCTGTATTTGCAACTCAATGTGTTTGGGGCTAGAAATCTGAAATATTTATTTACTAATTTGATTAATCTGTGTGTCTCTTTTTGTCTCTGCAGTGATGAATCTAACCTTACAAGCATGAAGTTGTGTATATAGTGCTCCACTTTTTGTATTTATAGTTGAAAACTGAAAATTTGATTTTACAAGTCTGAGATATGTTTACATGTAGCTGCTTCTACTTGTTTGCAATAGTCCACGTGTACATCTTTTCCTTTTTTGTTTTTTCACTTACATCTGTAGTTAGGTGATATATAACTGCAGGGTAAACCTGCAAAGATTCTCTCTCTAATGAAAGAGAGATCTCAATGCAACAATCTGATTATTTCCATAAATTCTGCTATTTTGGCTTGCGGACCCACATGGACAATGAGTGCCATGAACTAGTTTACAAGAAATTGTGACCAAATAAAAGCAAAACGCTATGAAATGTACTGTACCAGCTGCCATTGGAGTTTACTGACTTGGCTTCCATGTCCATCTTAAACACTTCACTGATCCATGCCACCGTCTCTGCTTGTATGGACTAAAAGCATGAGTTTGTGTGCCAACCCTGCTTGCTGTGTGATTACGTCACGTGCTAAATGGCTGCTCACGGTGACCTTTGGTTCCAGCTTCTGAATCATTTCCTTTTGTCATCTCAAGGGAGTCACACCCTGGCTTATTGCTAAAAAGAGATAAACCAGAGGAGGATAGAAAGAGGCCTTGAATTTTTGGGGAATAGAGTTCCAGCTGCAGGTGGATGGCTTTCAGTCTTGCGGGTCACCTGGCCCCTTTGATCAAAGAGGGTCCTGCCTGTTCATCAGCATCGGTTTGCCTTGCACTGCTCACGGCCGTGAAGACAATTCACGATAGGCTGTGTCGGGTCCTTAATCGAGAAAGAAAGAAGTTTGAAGATGAAACCAGACTTCTCTGTGGGTTGTTTGAAAAGGTTGCAGAGGTGCTGCAGGGATCATTTGATGGCAGACACCGCCTGAGACCAGAAGTTTCTCAACTTTACTCGAGGATGGACAGAGTACCTGCTCTGCGTATTGTTATCTTAGGACTGCCAGAGGAAAAAGCGTTCTTGAGGCGGGGATGGATTGGAATATCCTCTGGAGGAGGAGGAGGAGAATGGAACTGACTAGACAGGGATGTGCCAGCGTGTGGTTTTTCAGGTGATTCAGTGTAAATTACACAAAAGTAGCTGAACTTCTCTGCAGAATTTTGGAAGCTGTGGTTAATTTTGTTTCCTTTTCCAATAACTGTTGCCATAAAGGCTGCATATCAGCCACCTATTCAACATATGTGATGACAGCATTGAAGAAAGTACTTCAAGCCACGCGATCGTCTTGCTTTCAGTATTAACAGTTTTCATTTTCAGAGTTTTTGAAGCCTTCAAGTCTGAAAAAGGAAAAGAGTTTATTTTTGTGCTTCACAGACTGATTTATTCATCTTGTTCCTTTTCTGCCATTACAGTGACCTTAGTGGACATTATTACTCACAAACCATTGGAGAGAAACAAGTCTGTGTGATTGCCACTGCATGCTTATCAGCGTGCTCTGGAAGATGTTGATACTTCAGCATTTCTGTTCTAACGATAAGCTTTCTGGTTTTCTGGATAAGTTTTGCTTCTCCAGTGGTTGTGTTTGTTTTGGGGGGTTGTTTGTTTGTTTGTTTGTTTTGTTGTTGTTGTTGTTTGTTGGGGTTTGGGTTTTTGCTAGATAACTGCACGTTTGCAGTTTCTGCCATGAGGTACTTTTTCCAGTTTTGAGTCTTCATATGGTGCACTGTAGTTAGTTTGAGAGACTAGTTTATAAGCAGTGGTGCCATATTTGGCAGATGGAAAACCTTTTCATGTCACTTCTGTTCCTAGTGTATAGCAGTGTAATCACAAATGCTTTAAGCTATTTTTCAGAGGGTTGTCTTTCATATGTAGACCAAAACCGAGTTAGAGGAAGACAGCCTGTCTCCATCCATGTGCCCATCTTGTAATGCACATTTTTCCTTGCTCCATCATTTGTAGGTCTTGTGAAGTGGTTGCACTTTTTGTGTTGCTTCACAGTCTCGGATCAATGTAAATGCCTCTATCACGCAATCTTTCATTTTGCTGAATCCTTATTGTCTTTTGGGTATAACAGAGACAAAACCAGCTCTTCATGGGGGAAAACCTTCCACACGTTTTTAAAACTAAAAAATTAATTTAGTGGCCTGCATCTAGTAATACCTTACGAATAAACCCCAAATTCCAACACTGTGTAGATATACGTACTGAAAGTACATTTGACTGCTTGATTCCATCCTTACAACAGTAAGAACTAAATAAGTGTTCACAGATTGGAGGAAAAATGTTTTTCTTTGCTTAAATTTTCAGAGATGCAAGTATTAATCTGTTTAAGCAACCATGATTACAATAGTGAAAGCCTTTGCATGGCATAAACTAAATATAAAGTATTAATAATGAAAATGCTGCTGCAGTAACATGAACGAGGGACTTTCCAGAAAGAGGGCAAGAGGAGCACCATGCAAGCCTTCCAACTTGCCAGTTTTTTGTCTGCTTGCATAAGAAGCAGCATCTCAAAAAAAAAACCCTCCAAGAGGCTGAGGAGCGAGCTGCTTGCCTTACAGAAAAGAGTCTTTTATACCTGTGTCCTGACTTGGCATATTTGACTTTAAGGATATTCTAGATGTGAAGTTAAACATTTTTATAAAATACCAAAAGGGTATTTTATAAAACCAAAGTAGGTTTTCAAACGTCCCTCAGTGTGTTCAAATAATACATCCAGTAGGATGTTTATTCCCCAGGTAGATGTTTCATACTGAGAGCGTCCACAAACACAACTCATTTAAGAAACACGCCAAAGGTGAGGAGCTATGAGGTGCAGGCTGTCATTGGCACTGCCATACTCTTTTCAAAGGTGTATTTGATTTTATTTTTCAAGCTCTCCTCATTTTTGTGTGCATCAGTAAAGCTAGCAGAACCTTGGTTCAGGATTTCTTTATAGAAGACATACTGTTAGTCAAAATTCAGTTTTCCTTTAACTCCCTGATACTGAGACCCTGCTGAAGAAACACTTAAGCACCTTCACTCACTTTCTTTTCTGCCTTGTAAAGTAACTTATTTAACTCCCACCAGGTAGGAATACTTTACACACACACACACACACACAGATAATCTAACTTACCTATTTTAGCTTCTGTATTGTTTAATGTCATGAAAGACTCATTCAATTTAAATGACCATGGGTGAACAGTAGATAAACAATTCAATTTGCCATACATAGATTTAACACTAATATTTGCATCTCCAAGACGGACTGGAAATGAAACAGCTGTACATAGAAAAGTTGCATGTTCAAGACAAGCAGAAAAACAGCTCAGTTTAATGTTTCATGAAGAAAAGCACCCTGTGAAGACTTGCAAAATGTTTATTTTGTTTAAAAAGCAACTGGGTTTGGTGCTAGTATAAATTTTTCTTCTTTTTTTTTTTTTCCTTTCTTTTCCTTATTTGATTGCAAAGCTACATTTTGAACCACCTGTGTGTCGGGTGTATCTTTTAGTAGCATTCCTCCACATAGATGTGATTTGCTTTCTTTAGTTTGCGACAGGAGCATAGCTCCTCTACCAGTTGTGGAAATGTGTAGTGGGATTAGTCCATGCAGTTTCCACACCCCTGCCTCTTTCAGGCATGCTTAGTTCTTGTTTCTTTGAGAGTTTTCAGCATTTCTTTCACACCAAGTTTTGTAATTATCTGTTACTGCAGTGTATGATAACCACATTGTGCAGAAGTCCTGCTACAGAAGCAGCGAGCTTTTTAAGCACTGTATGGCATATGTCTGGCATATGTGGTCCTTGTCTTTGTATTCATAGAGTAGCTATTGGGCAATTTTTCTTTCAGGATGCTTTGAGCACATTTTTATTTTTTCCTGAGGTAAAGCATGAAATGTTAATTCATGGAATATGAAGCAATGTATTTTTTTTTTAGTTATATTTTTATTTATTGCTGTTGTCGGTGTCACATTCTGATAGTGTAACGAGACAGATTGACGCTCTCCATCCAGTTGCTCATATGCTGTTTTAGTCTACCATGCAAGTGGTATGAATGAGATTCAGGATGATCAAATCAATGTCCCTGCACAAGTGTAGAGTTTGAGAAGGGATAGTTCTTAAGATTAACGCACAGCATGGAGAATTAGCACTGGCTGCACTGACGGCTTCGCTTGTTGAAGCGTGCACGTGAGCATCATCACACCAGTGGAAGAGACAATGCAAGCCCAAATGAGATGAGCAGAGCTTTGGTCCTTGTGGGAAGGTGGTGCTGCATGAGGCTGGGGGCCATGTCAGGAGATGTGGTTCAGATCCTAGATCTCATTGGGGCTTTGAGAGAGTTGTCCCACTGACCACCACAGAACTGGGATTGTAAACTTGAGCTCAGCCATGCCAGACTGCACTTGGCTGTGTCTCCCTTTCCTCAGCAATGAAGCATGGAGAGTGATGAACCCTTTCCTTGTAAAGTGCTTTGAGACATGCAGAAGGAAGGACCCAGGTACTGTGCTTAGTAATAAGGGGAATTTTCAACTTCAGCAGTGGGGTTTTGCCTAAGGCAGGACCACTTCAGAGAGTAAAAACTTCAGAGATACCCCCAGTCTTTTGAATGTGATGAAGATGTTCAAGTCACGCAGAAGCTGACCTTTCAATTTTCCTGGTCTCTGCTGCTTGACCATCTCAAATTACTTTTTTAAATCTCTGTATTTTACCTAGTAATTAAAGACTTGCATTTTCACACAATGGAGTCAGATAAAACACTGATATCTGCAACGATAATGGTGAAAAGAAAGTCTAATTTTTAGTCATTGCAGAAAAAAAATTCAGTTGTAGTGTCCAGAGTTAGAACTAAGACCTGATTTCTCAATTTCTTTATTTTAATTTTCCTTTCTGCAACTTGCTTTTATGGATCTGAATGTTGTTGTCATGTCCAAATGAAGGTTTTCTTCCACCCTCTGTTACTGAAGTATTTGCCATGGTGGTTGGAATCATTCAGTGCTGTTAGAAACAAGTGCCTGCCACCATCATTTCTGCCAGAATTTGAGAAAGGTACTCCACAAAATAAGTGGAGTTTGTATTTTAAAAAAGGAAAAAAAAAAAAAAAGTAGGATTTGGAGAGGTTGGGTTTGTTTCATTTTGCTTTTACAAGCATCAAATTATCAATGCTGCTTGGAAATTGAATTTTTGTTTTTTCCTTTGGCAAACAGGGGGCCTTAACTTAACCTGGGACCGTTAGTGATTTACTTGTTGCTATTCAAAAAAAAACAAAAGAGAAAAAAAAAAGAAAGAAAGAAAAAAGAAAGAAAAAAAAAGAGAAAGAAAAAAAAAAAAAGATAAAAAGAAAGAAAGAAATAGTCTGAATTTCCCAGATGCCATTGGTACTTGCACACTTTTGCTGAAGTATTACGAAGAGCTGGGTTGGTGGAAGAATGTTTTACACGCTGTTGACATATATGTGGATATTCTTATATTATTGTACATGTTTGGGAAAATATCACACACCTTTAAAAGTGTTACTAAGGTGTATGTGTCTGACTTCCCCCCAACCCCCTTTGGAAAATATTATATATATTTTTATTTGTATTTTTTACTTAGTTGGGTTTTTTCCCCCCTTTTTTAAGTTTCTCTATCCGTGCTGTTATTTTTTGCATTGCAAACGGGGCTCGTAGATGCAGTAGAGCAGGTAAGAATACAAGGGAAAGCAACCCCAAAGGAAATTTGTAAGTAATTGCAGAGGGAATCACGAGGGAAAGGATTATAATGGCTGGGTGGAGGGGAAACACACGGGTCAGTATCATTATCAATACCCGAATTTGCTTCTTTTTTGAGTGTCTTAGCACTGTAAATACATCACGAGACCTCCGTTGACGAGTGGTGTAAAGGATTGCAAGGTTTTAATCACCCGTTTCAAGTTATTCTTAATTACCTTTTTCTTGTGGCCTCTGGTCCTGACTTAATTGCACCCGGTCAAAGAGCATGCTTTTGTTTCTATTATTAAAATTCCTCCTTGTTTTTCAGTGGAAATACTGCTTAGCTTTCTTTCAGTTTTGTACTTTTGGAGGGGTTCCTTTTTTGTCCGTCCGTTCGTTCGTTTGTTCCTTTGCTTGTGAGAAGTTGATCTTCAGAATTATTTTTACACTATTTATGATTTATTTTCATAATGTAAAAAAAAAAAAAAAGTGTGTAATTATTAAAATCTTAATCCAACCATTGGTGCTGATTTTGCATCGTTAGAAAGTTCATGGTGCAAAAAAAAACCAAACACCTAAACCAAAATCCAACGTAAAAATTGTTCTGGTCTGTCTGGATTGGAATATGCGTGCGTTGTGTTGTGCCAATCTGTAGTTTGAAGTCCTAGTGCAGGTTGTGTCAGTCAGTATCCACACTCACACAAAAATAAGGACTTTTGCAACATGTTCTGTTTTCATAGGGTGTGCAATAAAAAACTCCACCTTGCTCTTCCTATTCTGAATGTGTCTTTTCCCTTCAAATTCAAGTCTGTTCAGCCACCTTTTCTAAGCAAGCAGCACCACAAAAGGAAGGAGGAAGCTTTGCTGCAAACCTTAGAGAATGTCCTTGCTCTAAAAAAAAAATGCACGAGGATCTGTGAATTGACCAGAAGTATGTCTTAGGCAAGTCCACAGGCATTCCAGGAGCCAAAGAAATAAAGCTGAGAATCACTAGTCTTCCCCTTCTATAGTATCGAAGATGAAAACTAAACCTGAACTGCTGAGAAATAAAGATGCACATGGTCAGTGTCATGAGTAACAGTGCAGGCTTGAAAATGTGGTCTGTTTTACCACCAATCCAGCTTTGTTCTCAAAAGGTGGAGCATAATAGTTGCTGCAAAATGGCGCATTTGCAAGCCCCCTGGTGTAAGGGGGCACATTCTTGCAGCAGTCTCCTTGAACAAAGGACTTCTTTTGAAAAATACAACACTGGGCAGGAACTGCAATCTCTTCAAAGCACTATTTAAATGTTTGGGTTTTCTAAATCCCAAAATACTTCAGACAAAGCAGGACAACTCCCCATTGTTTCTAATTCCTTCACCTCAAAAATGTAGTCACTCCAGGCTAAGAGAGAGAATAAGCACTATGGGCATTTGACCTCTACTCTTAACTCTTGGTAATCTCCATAAATGTCTGTTAATCTTATCTCACTCTGCTTTAGACTCTTGGGGGGGACTAAAAATAGCTTTACTCCCTTTCCCAGATGAGGTGCTTGCAGCTTAACATGCCCAGTGTCCCCAAGGAAGCACCCAGTGATACCAAGAGCTGAGGCCGCTCTGCCATGCTCTACATGTGGCTGCCAGTGCTGCTGCTCTCCCCAGCCCTGGCCTAGGTGAAGGTCTTGCTTTTGTCACAGTTCACTCTTGGCCTTTCTTCTTCACAGTGTTCTCCTTTCTTGTTTCACACAGAAGGGAAGGTGGTTCTAGATGCTGCAGTAAGAAGCAAACACAAAGTATGTTCTGGCCAATTCACACTGTTTTCTCCTCTCACCGCTGTAGCTACTCTGATGTTGGCCAAGTCACTAAAAGTGCTCTGCTTTCAGTCTGTATTTTTGGTAGTGTCATTGCCAGTGTGATATCTACCAATGCCCTCTGGCTTCTGCTTTCACATTCAGTGCTTTGACTGCCTCTGTGTTATTTTTCAGCATCACACTCCTCCAAACCTCAGCTATATCCTATAGGTTCATTGGCCAAGAAGGCAAATGGTATCCTGGGGTGCATTAAGAAGAGGAAGGTTCGCCTTCCCCTCTACACTGTCCTGGTGAGACCTCATGTGGAATATTGTGTCCTGTTCTGGGCTCCCCAGTTCAAGAAGGACAAGGAGCTACTGGAAAGAGTTCAGTGGAGAGCCACTAAGATGCTGAGAGGACCAGAACATCTACCTTATGAGGAAAGGCTAAGAGATCTGGAGAAGCCTAGAGAAGAGGAGACTGAGAGGGATCTAATTAACACTTATCAGTATCTGAAGGGTGAGTGTCAAGAGAACAGTGTCCAGTGATAGGAAAAAGGACACAAACTGGAACACAGGAGGTTCCACATAAAAATAAGGAAAAAATTCTTTAATTCGAGAGGGGCAGAGCACTGGCACAGGCTGCCCAGAGAGGTTGTGGAGGCTCTGTCTCTGGAGACATTTAAAACTGCCTGGCTGTGTGCCTGCATGATTTACTCTGGGTGATCCTGCTCTGTCAGAAGGGTTGGACTACACCGTCTCTTTCAGAAGTCTATTCTGTGATACCTTACTGTACTCATAGGATGTGACTTTCCTCTGCCATTGCCTCCTATCCAGATACTTCTATCATTAGGTTGTAGCCAGGTGGGGGCTGGTCTCTTCTTCCAGGCAACCAGCACCAGAACAAGAGGACCCAGTCTCAGGCTGTGCCAGGGGAGGTTTAGGCTGGAGGTTAGGAAGAAATTCTACACAGAGAGAGTGATTGCCCATTGGAATGGGCTGCCCGAGGAGGTGGTGGAGTCACCATGATTGGAGGTGTTCAGGAGGAGACTCGATAGGGTGCTTGGTTGCATGGTTTAGTTGATTAGGTGGGTTGGATAATAGGTTGGACGCGATGATCTCAAAGGTCTCTTCCAACCTGGTTTATTCTATTCTATTTTTCTATTCTGTTCATTTTATGCCACAGCAAAACATGCACAGGGCTGCATGTGCCGTATCTGCCACTTCTCCCTCCTTTTGTTTAATAATGGGTCTTGTAACAAAAATACTTGAAGACTATTACTCACATCCAACTCTGCTCTGTGGACCTACTAAAGCTGCTAGTCCCTACCCATTTGTAACAAGGACTTTAGAGAAGTCCAAAAATGCAACAGACATGGCTTTTGGTACCCTCTCTCGCAGCTTCACCTAGTGGTTGAATTGTCATAACCACACATAAAGAAACATTTAAAAACGAAAACAAGACAAAACAGGGAGCTGACAAAGCATTCATGCTCCAGCAAGTAGTATCAACTGCACCCAAATAAACATGAAGGGAAAACAAACAAGGGAATGCCAAAACATTTAAGTCATGTTTCTGCAAGCAGACCATCTTTCCAGAGCTACTAATTTGTTGTCTCTTCTGTTGGCTGACTTCCAGGTGAAGCTCTCACAGAGCATTCTTCCCTCTCTTCTCCTATCTGCAGTAGAAAATACAGTAGGGTTAGATTCTTGCTCAAAACTTGGAGCTTGGATTAGCTATGTGTATAACTATATATGTGTGTGTCTATGTGCACATGTATGTAAGTATATGCATACAAATCTGTGCATGAATGCATCAAATATATACACATGAGCTGCAGCATTCAGGGAAATGCTGTACACAAACCTCCTCAGAGAGATGACAGTCTGCTGGTTTAGTTGTACTCAAGATGCTTTAGAATCATCATAGAATGCACTGGGTTGGGAGGGACCTCTAGAGGTCATCTAGTCCAACCTGGGAACATTCCCAACTAGATCCATTTGCTGAGAGCCCCATCAAGCCTTTAATTTGTCTCTGAGATTAAAGGTGGACACAGCTCCTGTCACACCAGCCAAGATGCAGGTTTTCTCATGTGCTTACACCAAGAGAGAATGTCCAACAACAAATAAATGCCTTGATTATTTCTGTATACGCAGGTTATGGTTTGACTGAGTTTTCCAAGTGCCAACAACTAAACAGAGATCATGAGTGCTCGCTGGCATCACCTCTGTCTGGCTTGCTCCATCCTGGAGCTAACAAATGCCTGGCAATTTTTTGTAAGCTTTTAGGAATTCTCATTATTTGGCATATTAAGATTGTTGTGAGGTAATGGATTCTGGTTGAGACAAAGCTGATAAAAGCAAACACAGCCAAAAAGAAATATATATATATATATAATCTAAAACATCAGCTCTCAGTCTTGGATTGGATCTTGGGTCGGAAAGGTGTGTGTACAATAAATTTGGCATTTAAACCCTGGAACTGCAAACACCGTGGGTACATTCAGCACTGAAATGATTCTCCACAGAAACTGTCCAGGACCCAGCAGGCATGCAAATGGCTCTGGAAGGTGATGCTGCTATGAAGCTCAGGATGTAAGATAATCTTGCTCTTTTCTGCCTTCCCCCTGGCCTGCTTGTACCCAATTAACACATCCTGCACTCGACTGACTCAGGGGCCTGATCACAGCTCACAGGCAAGGCCATTCCCTTTCGGAGTAGAGACCAAACAGCTGGTGACCCCTGAGAAGGTGCAGACAGCTGCAGTTTGTCCATCTTTACTACTCTGTGCTGAAACAGCTCTTCAGTGCAGATCATTTTCTACAGGCCATCTCTAATGGGTTTGCTTCTCAGGCTGCACCAGCAATACACTGGTTCTCAAAGATAGATTAACTCTTTAAACAGGGAGATGGAAGCACCTTACTTGGATGCTTTTCATAACATTTTGAGATATTTACTCCTTTTCATCTTTCATAGAGGGAGCCAAGCTGCTGGTTGATGGTACCCTGCCAGTAATAAGCCCTTAAACAAGTGTGAGGGAAAAAAAAAACTATGCAAAACAATTAAAAATGTTCTGAAAGCAAACAGAGCAGGATGGAGAAAACAGTATTAAGACAAAAAGAGAAACAAATAAATCCCACAAGTGAGAGAGGAGAGGAGAGGGAGAGGGGGAGGGAGAGAAGGAAAGGAAAGAAAAGAAAATAAAAGAAGAAAAGAAAAGAAAAGAAAAGAAAAGAAAAGAAAAGAAAAGAAAAGAAAAGAAAAGAAAAGAAAAGAAAAGAAAAGAAAAGAAAAGAAAAGAAAAGAAAAGAAAAAAGAAATAACTGTTTTAATAATTTTCTGTATCATGGAGTAATAGCTGCTAATATTTACTCAACGGAGTTATGAGGGCAAGTGGAAGAAGCAGGAGAGGAAAAAGAAAAAAGAGACACCAATTGATAAGGTGCTGGAAAGCCCTATGTCTTGGGCAGGGTCTCTCTGCTAAACTGGAGGGAGACCTCTTTTGCTCTACAGATGAGACTTGGCAGGCTTGTTCCTGCTGATAATATCACAACAGCATGCAAGAGCTATGAGCCAAGGGGGAGGGATGTTTTCTCAAATGCCAAGCCTCTTTCCATGACTCAAGGAACAGAGAAGTAACATCAACCACCACTACCCACCCCCCCACTACCACCCACCCTCCCACCCCCCCACCCTCCTCCCTGCTTCTACAAGCTACTTCACCCAGCACTCGGAGCTCTCCTGGTTCTGTTTACTAGTGCTTCTAGCAGTTACTCCTCTAGCTGTGAACAAACTTTCTTTTGCTAAACCTGGAACAAAAAGCCCTGATACAAGCAGGGCTGGCTGCTGATGCATGCTTGGAAGGGAGCGGAAGTACAGTAGCTTGCACAGCTCATAGATCTGTCAGTGGCAGAGGGTTTCTGTGATAGCAAGAGCAAGCAGGTCAGCATAAACAGCTGACATTTGTCAGTGCTGGCATGCCCAGCAGTCCCGGAGGAAGGCCAAGATGTGTGTGGCACTGGCAGAGGGCTGGCACCAGCTGGGTGTGGGCAAATCATCTCTCCCAAAATACCTTTGGACTCAGAGAGTGGCATGTTGCCTGCCAATCCCTGCCCAGGCTCTGGCATTTCTTTACATCACTGTTACAAAGGGATTGCAATTAGGTCCAGTATATAATGAGTACAACTTGAACTGTATCTACCCTATGCTAAATTATCGTTCCACAGCTTTCAGAGGACAGAGGCAAAACAGAAAAGCATTGCAGACAGCATTCCTGACAAGCTCTAGCTTAGGCTCCATTTAGATGTTGGCAGATTTAAATGCCTCTTTTCTTCTTCAGATCCATCAATGGGGTCTCAAGACCCTATGGCTGTCTGTACAATACTCTAGCTGACAGCTTTGAATTCTCCCTCATATCTTTTAAGTCCGTGTCCCCTTCTGCCTGGACAGGCAGCTGCTGTCTCTGCTGGGATATGGAGGTGTAGCTGCTAGTGCTTCCTACCACTTCTGCTAGATGGCTGTTTTGTTGGTTGGTGAGGCAAGGGTTCCAATGGAGCAGGAAGGCAGGAATGTGAAAGATTCAAAATTAGCACTGTCTGAAGAAGCTCAAGAAAAAGCCTGTAGGAAAAGAAATGCTTAGCTGAAAGGTGGCTGACTGGCAGAGATACAAAAATATGCAAAAATCAGGAGGTGTGTTTCTTCCATCTGCAAAATCTGGGATGACTTACTGGATGCTGATCTAGAAAAGACAAGTATCATCAACACAGGAAATTGTGTGGCTCTGCATATGCTCCCTGAAGACTCTTCCAAACATAGTGCTGCAGGTGGCACAGACAAGCTACAGATGGGGAGCAGGGGTGTGGGGACAGGTTTGATTGCTGTCTGCCCACACAGCTCAGATAGCAGTCTCCATATGAGGACAGGGTGCACCCATGGCAGGGAGGAAGGAAAGCTGAGGTGCTGCACCCATAGCTTTGCTTCTTTGAAATTCAGTGCCTCTTGATGTGAATTCTGACCTTCCCCATGAAATCACCCACTCTTTTTCTTGTGGGCTTTGATGTCCAGTGAGATCGTTATCATTGGGTAACCATGAAGAAAACATTCAAGCAATTGACACTGTGGTTAGAAAGAGATCATAGGACCAGTTACACTTAGGCCCTGCCTAGACTGAAAAAGAGTGTACTGATGCATCACAGCACCAGGCTTAGCATGAAATAAACTAGAAAACCATAGCTCTTAGCTATTTGCCCCATTTTACAAGAAATACAGATAGTGGCTTTGATTGACATATACAAGTGTACACCTCAGCCTACACTTGCAAGCAGGTTCTGGGATATAAGGAGCTGTGAAAGTCCTAGGGTTTACCCTAACTTTTATTAAACAAACCTTTTGGTTCTCCCCAACTACAATGGCTGCAGGGGAAGAGATTTTGCCATCACAGTGAGCAAGGAAAGGCGTGGAACTGCAGGCACAACATGCATGGCTGTCAGAGCAGGGTGCCCACCTGTCTCTCCTGCCATCCCTCTCCAGCAAGGTGAGCGTTCTGGAAGCTTGTGCTGGCTTCAATTGCTAGAGCAACTCCAAGGGGTGGTGGCAAGGCTAGAAAAAGCTCCAAGACAAAGCGTGACTGAGCCTTAGCGAAACAATAAGCACGAATCTCCCAAAGCTGATCTGGACAAAGGGACAGAGTATGCCCTCGGCAAGGTTGCTGATGACACAAAGCTGGGAGGAGCAGCTGACACACCATCGGGCTGTGCTGCCATCCAGCGAGACCTGGATAGGAGTTGGGCAGAGGTGAACCTCATGAAGTTCAACAAGGGCAAGTGTAGACAGTCCTGCCTCATGTATCAGTACACGTTGCAGGCTGACATTCTGGAGTGTAGCTCTGCAGAAAAGGACCTGGGAGTGCTGGTAGACAACAGGCATGAGCCAGCAATGTGCCCTCATAGCCAAGAAGGCAAATGGCATCCTGGGGTGCATCAAGAACAGTGCGGCCAGCAGGCTGAGGGACTCTATCCTATACTCTGTCCTGGGGAGATCTCATGTGGAGTAATGCATCCTGTCCTGGGCTCCCCAGTTCAAGGACAAGGAGTTAATGGAAAGAGTCCAGTAGAGATTGGCTAAGATGCTGAGGGGACTGGAACCTTATAAGGAAAGGCTGAGAGACCTGAGGCTGTTTAGCCTGGAGAAGACTGAGGGGAGACCTCATTAATGCTGATCAGTATCTAAAGGATGAGTGCTAGGAGGATGGGACCAGACTCTTCTCAGTATTGTTCACAGGACAAGGAGCAATGGACACAAACTGGAACACAGCAGGTTTCATGTCAACAGAAGGAAATAATTCTTTACTGTGAGGGTGCTGGAGCACTGGGAAGAGAGTGCCCAGAAAGGTTGTGGAGCCTCCTCTGTAGGCATTCCAAACCCGCCTGGACGTGTTCTTGAGTGATTTACTTCGGGGACCCTGCTCCAGTAGTGGGGTTGGACTAGGTGATCTTCAGAACTCCCTTCCAACCCCTGCCTGTCTGTGACTATGAGAAGAAAAATCCCCGGAGGCGGAGTAGGGGGCGGCCGGGTCATCCCCTCAGGGAGGGCGGGAGGGAGGCAGGCACAGGGGAGGGGTTTGGCGAGGACCGGCGCCGGCATAAGAGGCGGGGAGTCCCCGGGCGGGTCGTGCAGTGCCGTACCTTACGGTGCTGTGCTATACCCTACCACACCATACGGGGCCGTGCCGAGGGGATGGAGGAACGTTACAGTAAGGCGGAGACCCTCGCCCTGCGGAGGAAGCACATCGGGTAGGAGCGGCGGCGGGGCCGGGATCAGGGCAGAGAGGGAGGAGGAGGAGGAAGGTCTCCGGCGGTGACAGCGCACGGCCGGACCAGCTCGGCACTGCCCGGGGGCTGTACAGGACTGGGCAGCCCCTCCGGCCCCGCGGCAGGCCCCGGCTAGAGGTGGGGGGAAGTAACCTGTCAGACCTTCAACCTGACAAATCACTGAATCAGAGAATCGTTTCTGTTGGAAAAGACCTTTCGGGTCATGCATTCCAACCATTATCTAGCTCTACCAAGTCCGGTGCTAAACCGTGTCTCTCAGTACCGCATTTCTGCCTCTTTTGAACACCTCCAAGGATGGGGATTCATCTACCTGGCTGAGCAGTCTGTTCCAGTCTTTGACAAACCTTTCAGCCAAGAAGTTTCTTCTAATGTCCAATCTAAACCTCCCCTGGCACAACTTGAAGCTATTTCCTCTCGTCCGGTCTCTTGTTAGTAGGAAGAAGAGTCTGACCCCCACCTCGCTCCAACCTCCTTTCAAGGAATTGTAGAGATCTAGAAGGTCACCCCTCAGCCTCCTTTTATTTCCAGGCTAAGCACCCCCAGTTCCCTCAGCTGATCCTCACAAGACTGTTCTCCAACGCAGCACATCCAATGCTACTTCGCTCTTTTAACAGATCAAAGCAAGCAGCCAGAATGTGGTACCCAGGAGTATGACTCAAATGGGGCTGTGCTGGGCTTTTTTGTGAATAAATTTCATGCTCCTGAGAAAAATAGACAGCTCTGTTAAATGAAGCTGAGGAGATTTCTTAAGCTGAGTCTAACTGGGGGAACTGCAGGAAGCCTGCCAGTACTTGTGACCTGAGCAAGAGTCCTGGCTGTGCACGTATCTGATCCCACAGTGTTGCAATATTAGTTCCTCCAGACCATGCAGCTTTAATTCCTTCTTCAGTAGCTGTCGCCAAGACAAAAACAAGTCCAGATGGTTAAAACCAGTGCTGGCTATTTGCCGATTGCATCCTGAGTGTGTGGCATATATAGGAAGCCCACTGAAGATTCACAAAAGTCATGGGCTACTAAAGCATGCATGCCGACCTCTCTTCATGGGCCAGCTCAATGTTAAGGGACTCCCGCCTGTGCAGGGTTGTAGGATTGGGCTGTGCCGGGCAAGCAGAAAGAAGCTTTCAGAGAACAGACTGACACAATATAGAAGCAAAAACTGTAGTCAAGAAATGCCCAATAATGATTATGATAACGTGCACTGCTTTTAAAGAGGAATCATTTTGGTTGGAAAAGACCTTTAAAAATAGCCAGAGATGACAGGAAAAGATCTGTGCAACAGGGCTAAAAGGTAAATGACTTTGCTTTGTAGGAGTCATGCTCAGGCTTTACAAGTTCATAATCTCAGCACACCTGACAATAACTCTCTGAATTATCTGAAAACAACTGTGCTTATCCATTCAACATGATTACATAGCCGGCGTGTTCTCCAAGAGAGGGAAAAAAATAAAAGAAAGAAAAAAGTGTTAAAGAGTGCTTTGAATACTTTTACAAGGAGCCTGAGCTTTGCTGGAAGCTGGTGTAACTTCCGTGCTTATGGAAGGTCATTTAAAGATTTTATCCAAAGCAGCCAGGATAAGATAGTGAGATTTTTAGGACCTTGATAGCACCTCTGAAAATAAAGCCTACAAGGCACTAGTGTTTTGTTCTTTGGCTGTGACCTCTATACAGTACAGTCACCCATTGCATAATGTATTTTTGGCTATAGTATAAAACAACCCTTAACACCTCCCCTCTATTCCCAGCCAGTTATTTGCCATACATGTTCGTAAGGCATGTCAACAGAGCTACAGCCTAGAAACACAGCAGGACATATAAGGACCTGGAATGACTTGCAGTCCTTATCCCCCTGTGAAACCACTTGCAGACAGTCATGCTTTGAAAACTACACTTATTAAAGCATTACTTCTGTTCTCTCTGTCTGGGGAGGTGTGCCCAGGTTGATTTTAATTACAGCAAGAGCCCTGATTGACCATCATCTGAACCACTCACAAGCTTGCAGGGGGAAGCAGTTATCTCCTAAGCTACAAAAGATCATAGAATCACAGAATTGTTTAGGCTGAGAAAGACCTTTAGGATCATCAAGTCCAACTATTAACCTAACACTACCAAGCCCACCACTAAATCATAAGAACCCCCTGAGCACTCAAAGAAGGGGAAACAACTGAGCAAACTAAAATGTTGTTGGTTTATTATGTGTGTTTTATAGGCCTTCCTGCAAAATTTTCTATGCCAAGGATCCTCTGAAGATAGTGCGTGCTCAGGGCCAGTATATGTTTGATGAGAAAGGAGAGAAATACTTAGACTGCATCAACAACGTTGCACATGGTGAGCGGTTTAACTTCTACGACTGCTTCTATTCCTTCATTACTAAGAGGGACCAAAATGCACTGCTTCCAAGTGATGATGCTTGCAGGGCTTCCCTGAATCTCCTCCTGTGGTTCAGTAACTCACTGCTTGCTAGTAATAACCCCACTTATTGTATCTTCTTTAGTTGGCCACAGTCATCCCTACGTGACAAAGGCAGCCACAAAACAGATGGAGCTGCTCAACACAAATGCACGGTTCCTACACGACAACCTGGTACAGTACGCCCAGCGCCTCACAGCCACCCTGCCCGAGAAACTCTCTGTTTGCTACTTTGTTAACTCTGGGTATGTCTCAGTGGTTTTCGGTTTGGGTTTTTTTCCCCATGATAACTACTTTGCTCCTGTATGACACAGACACTCAGAGCAGCTTAGTATAAATCTTAATGAGTATGACTTAGTAATAAGCAACAACGATGTTTCCGGTACTGCTTGAAGGATCCTTCCTATTTACAACCATTGTATGCAGTGTGATGGCTTAATGCAAGAGAGTCAAAGCATGAATCATAGAATTGTCAGAGTTGGAAGGGACCTCAAGGATCTCTAGTTCCAACCCCGCTACCATGGGCAGGGACACCTCACACTAGATCAGGTTGCTCAGAGCCACATCCAGCCTGGCCTTAAAAACCTCCGGGGATGGGGGTTCTACCACCTCCCTGGGCAACCTGTTCCAGTGTCTCACCACCCTATACTGAATGCTATGTAAAAAATGGGTGGGAGTGCAAGAAAAGCAAATTTCTCTGCAAATTGGTGTATACAGATTGGTGAATGCTATTTGGAAATTGTCAAGTGAGTAGTCTTCTTTAGACAGCCCATTTAGTCTGTGGTTGCTTGTATTTGTTAGCAGTGACAACCTGCAAGTATTTATAAGCAGAGGGGCTGCTATGGGTCAGGATGAAAATTAGAGTCTTCATCTGAGGAACAGAACTGTGTTCTCTGCTCTCTGATGGTGCAAATACTGGGCAGGAGTGGGTTCTGGTAGTGGATGGGAGATGAGGCTGATGCCTTTGGAGAGTTTGTGGCTCTCGGCTGCAAAGCCATCCCATTTGTAGAAAGAGGAGGTAGATATCTACAAGCAGACTGAGGGAGGAAAAGAAAGCATCTCTTTGTCTGCTGTTTATACAAAGAGCTTTTTTTCCTTTGCCCTCTTACATGGCATTTATGGTCTCAACCTTAGCATTGTAATCTGTATGGTAACAGAGCCTGCTGTGTTGATGTGTTACACCCATTAGTTCCAAGCCTCCCAGTCTGTGTCAGAATGCTATCTTAATTGGAAGTGCTTCATTGCTGGTTTGTGGCTGTTATTATGCAGGTCTGAAGCCAATGATCTTGCTTTACGACTGGCTCGGCAGTACCGTGGGCACCAAGATGTGATCACCCTTGAAAAGTAAGTACCTGGAGCAGCTTATGTGAATGCAGCTAGCAGCTCCTGCCATTACTTCAGAAGCAGCTTTGCAGCTAACCCCTGCTGTTTGTACTCCACTGCTTGCTGAAAGAAAAGCTTTGTTGCTTTCATAGTAGATCAGGTCAAGAAATCCCTTTTCCACATTTGGATAAACACAGGTTTTGAAGATCTCTGAAAAACAATCTTGTCAGTCACCCCAGAATGGCACTCACCTGTTACAGGGCATTTCCCACAGAGATTCTCAAGGCAATTCAAGCCAGAGACTTGAATGTGGTTTTTCAACACCAATGTGTGGTCTGGTCACTGGGCTGCCCTGGAAAGAGGATTTCTGTTTGTCATGCTCTGCTGGACGTGTTTCTTTTTGTAAAAATAAGGTATGCCAGTTTTGTACAAAATTTGTACAAATTCAGTAGTCAAGAAGAAAGCCCCTGTGGCTCTGCAATGGTGCTGCAGTGATTATCAGCTCTCCTCCAGTAAGCACAAGTACACATGCAAAACCAAGCAGCTCCAGAAACAGGAGGCACTGAGAAGGCCATCAATCAGCCATAGGGAAGGTGACCAACCACCTCTCAGGATTTCCCTACCCTATGAGCAGCTGTAAGGTTGGCAAGGCTGCTATAGGCCTGGATCTTCTTGGGTTGTCATTAAAAAGTGCAGACAGAGAAGCTACAGAAGCACCTCTCTATCTGAATGGCACAAAGCTTGACTTGGCAGTACTCAGATCCATGTTCCCTCCTTGACTTGTGCCCAAAATTTGGAGCCACTGAGAGTAAGTTCTGTCAGGAGAGGAGGAGGATGGAGGTGACTCTGTCACTGTTTCTTTGCAACATCTTGTGCTCCTGAGCACCACAGGGTATTTCTTGTCCCATGTTCCAAGCTTTTGCACTAGCTACCATCTCAGGGTGGGCTTTCTGTTTCTTTGCAGAAAGATTTTGTTGACTGGTTAGCAGAAAGGTACAAAGACAAAGCTGTTTGAAAACATCCTCTCTACCCTGTGTTTGTGCTACTAGGAGATTGTGACATGTCTGTGATCTGGTTTGAGGTTTCCTTAGGTTCAAAGTCATGGCTGATCAGAAGTGCTCATTCCCTGAATGAAGCTGCACATGCCTTGGGGTCAAAAGGCTGTTTCCTCATTTCTTAATCAAATTGGCATCAGTAGTAATCAAGTTCAGCATGCTCTGCACTATAAATATTTTCTATTCAAACAATATCCAGCTGTATCCTCAAAGTGGCTTCTGCCAAGAGTCTAGCCTCTTGGGCCTCCAGGGCAAGTAGTGGTGTGCTGTTGCTGCATAAGACCCCCACCTTCTGCTGCAATGCATACTCTTGAGAGTCTTTGCAATAGTGTTGGGGTCTAGCTTGCAAAACTTGTGTTGGCCAGGGCAGGGCTCACAGGTTGGAAATGAGGGAGCTGACCCCACCCTACACCTGCTAAGTAAGGCTGCTAAGGCAGTCACCTTATGGGCAGTGCTTCTCCAGAGGACATCACCTTGGTCTGGCCCCATCCTGACACTTGATTTTATGCAAGAAATATCCTCCTGGTGTTGCTAGTGAATTAAACTCAACAGGAACTTCTTCTTAAGAAGTTTTTCAGTATAAGGTTGGTAAGACTCTGCAACAGGTTGCCCAGGGAGACTGTGGATGCCTTCTCCATGGCCAGGTTGGATGAGGCCTTGAGCAGCCTCTATTTGAGAGGCACCCCTGCCCAGGGCATGGGAGTTGGAGTAGATCATCTCAAAGGTCCCTTCCAACCTAAGCCATTCTATAACTGAGTAAATTAAATCAAGATCTCTTCACAAAGTGCTGCTGTGTTGCAGATACAGTCACTTATTCCAGATTATTTATGGGCACAGTTGTAAATGTAGCTCTTCTATACATTTGGTGAAAAGTGACTTCAATATTTAATACTCATGCAGTGCTTACCATGGCCATGTTACATCTCTGATTGACATCAGCCCCTATAAATTTAACCAGCTGGGAAAGGACAGCAAGAAGGAGTTTGTGCATGTGGTAAGTGTGGGGTTTTTTTGCTTTTTGTCTTTTTTTTATGCCTGTTATGCAGCATATTGAATTACCCTCTTCTGGTGTAAATGCACTCTCATTCTGTTTTGTTGATGCTGGAGTACATGCACTTGGCTGTTTGTCACTGGGCTAAATACAGCAGAATTGTTTGCTTTGGGATTTTTAAGAGGCTACTCAGCTGTGAGGCTGATTTCCTTCATGGTGCTCCAACTTTTGTGAGTCACTGCACTGTATAGTTACAGAGTTTGAAGAAATTAGCAAATACCTGCTGCATTGGTTTGGCTGAAGACTTTGGTGCCTACTGCCAGAAACTGGAAAGGCAGACTCCACAGGCTCACACAGATCTGGATGTCCACCTGAGCAGGATACTGTTTGATTTTCAGCCCAGACTTGTGTAACTTAGAAAGCCAGAAAAGATTCTCAGCCCAGAGGTGTACACCAAGCAGGTCTTTCCTACCTAGACCTCCTTGCATTAACTGCTCTGCCAAAGTACCTTTATATACCACTTCCTTTCTCTTATTTACTGAACCTCTCCCAGCACTATTTGTGGAGAGTAATACAGACTCATACTGTGACTAGGATGCTGGAAGAGAAGTGACAGACTGGAAAATCCCATCCTCCAGTTGCAGAAATAGATCTTTCTCCAAGAAACTGAAACAAGACGATGGATGAGAAGTCAGTATTCTGTCTTGGGGGAAGGGAGGGATAGTCCTGAAAAGTGGATAAGGTAGTTGATAATTCTTTGAACAGTTGCCTCCCACAATGTTGAACACATCACAGGGCTGGATTGAGTTTTAAGTTCCTGTAGGCATGTTTACACTTCCATGCAGAAATTCAGGCTGTGCTAACCCCTATTATCTATCTGTGTGAAGAGATAAAAGAGCAGAGCAACAGAAAATAAAGTAAATAGTTCATAGAAGGATGGAATTTATTAAAACAAAAAAAAAAAAAGTCAAATTAAACATTGGTCTTTTCAGGCTCCTTCTCCAGATATCTACAGAGGGAAATATAGGGAAGACCATCCAGATCCAGCAAGTGCTTATGCTGAAGAGGTGAAAAAGATTATTGAAGAAGCACAGAAGAATGGACGCAAGGTGTGTGTCTTGCACCTGGAAATGCTCAGGCTTTGGCTATTAAGTGTCTTGGGGGCATGAAACAGTCAACTAAGGACATGTTTCTTTACTCAGTTTCCCTTGCTTCCCCTTGCCCTTCATTCTTCTATAGTGGGTGTTGTGTTCAGAATGGGCCATTCTTCTGTTGGATGCTCTTATCATGTTTCTGTAGGCATCAATGAAAGGATCAATAATGCAGTTGTAAATAAGCAGCTGCCACCAAAGCAGTTCAATTCCCTATTCTATGCATTGAATCAGTAGATTGCAATTATCTTAAGACAAGCTTTGAGGTCAGTGGAGAAACTGCATCACAAATGCTAGCAAGGATATATAAGAGCCTCCAGGACATGGAGAAAGTAGGCTAGAGAAAATCTTGACACTACATTTCTGAGTCTGGCAGCTTAAGATTACTTGGGAATCATCTAGAAAAAGTGAACCTTTCAATCACATACAATATGACCTTGGTAAAAACAGGCCATTTCTGAACATGTTTACCTAAAATGGATGTTAATGTTTTGCATGATGTCATTAGCATTTTGAGACATGTAGGGCTTGAGCCAAAGCCCACTGAGGTCACAGAAGATTTCAGTGGAGATGGGAACAACTCTAGTCCAATGGGGATGATGGAGATGATCCTGAGTTGAAGAGGAGAGCAAGAGGGTGGAAGATGGTCCTGAGTTGAACAGGAGAACAGGAGACTGGAGATGGTCCTGAGTTGAACAGGAGAACAGGAGGGTGGGAGATGATCCTGAGTTGAACAGGACAACAAGAGGGTGGGAGATGATCCTGAGTTGAACAGGACAACAAGAGGGTGGGAGATAATCCTGAGTTGAACAGGAGAGCAGGAGACTGGAGATGATCCTTACATCACTCTTCTTTTAGTTTCTTCATCAACTTTTGCTTTTTATTCTCTACTAACGGACAGCTTTGTTTTTTTCTTCCCTTGTTTCCCTTCTTTTGCATATTTCTTAGGTTTTGGTGACATAGACCTGTGGCAGGACAAGTTGTGCTAAAGGCTAAGGCTCACCTGCTATGGGAAGCTTCGTACTCTTTGGCCGTAGCATGCCTCTTCAAATATAGTATATGGTTTTTTACACGTTGCTGCTCGGCCTTGTTTCCAGGAAGACTGCACCAGCCCAGAGAGACCTCTTGATGCTCAGGGAGGGGTTCACAAGTGTTGTGGGGATGCAATCCCTTAAATAACAGACTTGTGCTGAGACTTTGGGGTAATATTGTATGTCTGCTGCCTAGACCTCTGCTGTTGCCAAGAAACGAATTTTGATGTTCCGGTGTATCTGATCCGCTGCTCTTACCCTTCCTGATTTGAAATAACTTTCTTTTTCTTTCCTAGCAACTGGATTTATTTCATCTCTAGAATTCTTCTCCTCTTCTGTTGAGTGCCTCATGTTGACGTTTTATTTGTGTAGTTGTTTGCATTAGGCAGGGGTGCCCAAAGTGTAGCCTCAGGTCATCTCACCCACTTGTTCCCACCTCTACCTGGTGTTTAGGACTGAACAAAAAAGCTGATCACTACACAGACCTGTTAATGAAGCGCCTTTGCATTAAGCAGGTTTCATTAACCTCTTGGGGAAAATGGAAATGTTGTGTGTCTCCTGTAAACTGGAATTTGTAAACAGATTCACAGAGCTCCCAGGAGCCTGATCCAGTGCTCATTGACACCAATAAAAAGCTATAGGACTAGGGCTTAATGGAGACTGTTGTTTTATCATTAGCTTGCAAAGATGACCCTGGCTACTGCAAATTTGGGCACCCCAGATTACAAAATGAATCCATTCTTTAGCTGTAGTTGTTCTCAAGAGCCCTCAGTTGTCCGACCCAACCCGCAACTAAATTAAGGCAGACACTTAAACGTTTGTTTCTAGACTGTTAGATGTTTGTGCAAAGCCAAGTAGACAAACACAGCTCTCACCTGAGTTTGGTTTTTGTAGATTGCTGCCTTCATAGCTGAATCCATGCAGAGCTGTGGAGGCCAAGTGATTCCACCTGTGGGCTATTTCCAGAAAGTGGCAGAGTAAGTACATCCCTTCAAAAGAGCATAACTGGGAAATGAACCAAAGAAGCAGGTTTTTCACTATGGGCTTAGCCAGTCAATTCAGGTATCACCCCTTCTGGTTCTCAGCTCTCTCTAGTTCCTTTCAACTTCTTGAACAGTCTGATTCCACTTCTACTTTTTATGGAACATCAGCTGACTGATTGTTTCTAGATGGATACTTGTCTTTTGTTTTCTGTCTTTAATCCTCAGGTCATAAATTTCCTGGAAGATGAAGTTGACCCTTCATAGATAAAACCATGTAGTACCGTTACAGTACCTCTATTTTGTAGCAAACTAGCAGATTATTCTTTTCTTGTTAAGACTTAGCAGACTGAAAATACTATCAGTTGATATAGCTGTAGCTGTGTTTCTGCAGCCACATTCTTTCTTTTCTTCGCAGTCTGATCACTAGTGTTTCAAGCTATTCTCTTTGTTTTCAGGTATGTGCGTGCTGCAGGTGGAGTGTTCATAGCTGATGAGGTCCAGGTTGGCTTTGGCAGAGTTGGGAAGCATTTTTGGGCATTCCAGCTGCAAGGTGAAGACTTTGTGCCTGACATTGTCACCATGGGAAAGCCCATTGGCAATGGCCACCCTATGTCTTGTGTGGTCACGACAAGGGAAATTGCTGAAAGGTTTGGTGCCTCTGGACTGGAGTATTTCAATACAGTAAGTCTGTAGGTGAAGATTTGCCTTTTTTTCTTTCAGTCTGCATTTAGCAGTTAAAAGCTGTGCAGGTGATTCTGCTAACATTTGTAATCACATTACTAAGAGCTCAAGTCAACCACAGTCTAATATCTAATCTAGTCTAATATCTAAAAGCAAGTGTGAAGACTTTGAAATATGCTTTATACCAAGTGATGTATCTTAGTATGGGCCAGCACCAGCTTTCTGGCAAGTCATGCATGTCAGATCATATCCATATAGATAAATCCTTACTTCCCTTCCTTCTCCCTTCTCTGAAATGCTGACCATGTAAAATTTCATTTCCTAGGATAGGCTTCATGCTAGTGGGGCTCATGCCTGGGCAGACCTTGCTCTGCACTTGTCACCTAGCAAAACAGGGACCTTTTACCAGGAAACATTTGAGCTCTGTGCATGCCACAAAGAAACAGCTTTCCTCTTGTATACTGACTCCTCTTTCTGCTCCCCTGACTGAGCCTTCTTTCTGGCTACAATGAATCCCCCTGATTTCGATGGAGTTTATATTCCACAGTTTAAGAACTATCACATCTATCCCCAGCTGCTCTTCACAGGAGCATTCCACCTACACTTGCAATCAGCAAGCCATGAGAACAGCTGGAAGGCTTCAGCCTGCAAATTACTAAAATCTGAAACGAAGAGAGAGCCCTTCCCTTGGGCCTTCAACACTTCCCAGATTGTGGGGGATGGTGCTCCACAGCCTGCACATACACAGTCCCTACCTCTTTGAGCTGTCTTCACAACATGCCAAGGCAGGAAAGGGCAAGTGGAAACCACATGGATAGAAATAGATGAATGTATATGATGGATTTTGTTTTCTTATTTGTCTTTATTATCAGTTTGGAGGCAACCCAGTGTCTTGTGCTATTGGTCTGGCTGTGATGGACATAATAGAAAAAGAAGATCTCCAGGGAAATGCTACACATGTAGGAAATTATCTCTTGGAGTTGTTGGCTGAGCTAAAGGAGAAGCATCCCTTAGTGGGAGATGTCAGGTGGGTGCCTTAACTAACTTTCATTGGGGAGATATTGTGGGGCTTTTTTCAGTTCTTGGTTTTGATTATTTGTCTTCCACAGCTCCCTGGCTTGAAGTTTACAACATAAGAGAGAAAGAAAATTATTCTTTGACTCCTAACTGGCCACTTAGCTTTAATGAGCCAGCTAAATTTATCCAGAAGTATCTGTTATCACACTTGATTGTCTGAAGTAGCCAGTGCCAAAAGATGACCAAAGGGAAAATCTTTTTCCTGTTCCTTCCCCACTTCTTCCCTGGGGAAGGAAATTGCCATTGTTAGGAAGAGCTTTTGTATTTGCAGCAAGAGGGTTGGGTGAATGCCACTGGATTCCACTTGTCTGCATTTTCTTTTGTCTGCTGCAGGGGTGTTGGGTTGTTTGTTGGAGTGGATTTGGTGAAAGATCGACAAAAGCGAACACCAGCCACAGCTGAAGCCCTTCACCTTATTTACAAGTAAGTGTTTTTTAAAGCTTGTGTGCAATGATCAAATGCTCATGACACTCACCAGCAGCTGGTCAATACTTTCAGTTTAAATTTGTGTAGTTTTTGGATAACATGGTGTTAAGAAAAAAAAATGGTCTGAAGGGTCTGACAGGACATGCTATAGGTTTTATACCTGTGTCTAACACAGGTGTTTCCCCTTCCCACAGGCTGAAAGAGCATCAGATCCTTCTTAGTGCAGATGGACCCCACAGAAATATACTGAAATTTAAACCACCAATGTGTTTCACCATGGAAGATGCAAAACATGCAGTGGAGACAATTGATACACTTCTCACAGGTATGTATACTTTAGAGCTCAAAGGAATTCTCTTCTCTCCTTTCCAGATGACCCATTAGTGACACCAGCCACCACATTCTCGTCAATTACATGCAAGGGAAAGTTATCAATTACATTGCCTATCACTTGTCCAAACTGCTGTTCTCAATGCCAATTATTCTAAATGCATAAAAAGCCCCATATGGACTTCATCCAAACTTTTAGGCAAAATCCTACTTTTGATCCTCTCTTTCACATAGTGTTACTACTCACGTGATTATCTCACTTGAATTTAGCCTGAAGCTTTTTTCAGGCACTATTTATCTTCTACCTGGGGACCAACCCAGGGGAGGATACATCAGGCATACTATTAACTTAAAAACTTTCCAAGTCCATTCATGAGATTATTACAATTGGAGTTATAAGGAGGTAGTGGAGTTGCCATCCCTGGAGGTGTTCAAGAAGCATGTGGTGCTTCAGGATATAGTTGAGTGGTCATGGTAGTTGGGTTATGGTTGGACTTGATGATCTTAAAGGTCTTTTCCAACCTTAAATGATACTATGACAAAGGCAGAATTCATCTCTGGAAGGTCTATCTGAACCCTCATGCTATAGATTTTGTTCTTTTCTATACAAACCCGCACTTCCACATACACTGATCGCACTGGCCTCAGAAAAATGCATTAGGAAGGATGCATCATTATCCAGTCATTCTTCTGTGTGATGTGTCTAGAGGAATAACTGATTAGGTATTTTTTTCTTCAGCCAGCTGTTAAATTGACTGCATGCTTACTTAGCCCTGGTTGCTTATAATTTAGTTATCTTATTACTTTTTTTTTTTTCCAGAAATGGAAGAGGCAACTGGAATCATGACAGAAAATAATGCACCTACAAACACACAGTGTAAAAGAAAAGTATGTTTGGAATTTGTTTTCTCTAACTTTTACTCAGATAGGTGTCTGACAAACCAATTATAAATTGCTGTTGGTAAGCACGCCTTTGCTTTTGGTGGGGTGAATGGTTCTTTGGCTTGGAACTGAGCTCAGAACATAACCCACTACTAGAAACCCAAGTGGATTGTGTTACTGTGGCAAATCTAAAAACAGCTGAGTGATGCAGACCAGAAACATGCTGTAGACAAGTCACTCCCCCTGCCTACCTTCTGTGCAAACAAGACCAACTAGACTTTGGGCTGCACAAAAGTGTGAGCTCAGCAGTCAACAATTTTACTGGTTCTAGGTATTGTATGCTACTGATGGATATTTGGCTTTCTAAGCAAGCCTTCAGCCTGGAAGGTGTCCAGATTTTCAAAGAGTTCCAGGGATTTTGTTTCCACCATAGCTCTTTGAGTATGAATGGCTGACATGCATCCAAATTAGAACTTAGCTTGCAGACCCAGCTTTGGATAAGTCATATATAGTTTCTCACACCCTTAAAAACACATCACCCACCACATGGTAGAAAAGCTAAGTGATCTGTCCCTTGGTGAGATTCTCAGTGATGCTGTGAATGGTGGGAAGGCAATACTCAGTTGTCTGGTAATGCAGGAGTTGAGGAAGAGACCCTATGTGGATTATAGGCTATTTAGATGATCACAGAATCACAGAACATTAGGGGTTGGAAGGGACCTCAAAAGATCATCTAGCCCAACACCCCTGCCAGAGCAGGATAACCCAGAGTAGGTCACAGAGGAAGGTGTCCAGGTGGATTTTGAATGAGACTCCACAACCTCTCTGAGCAGCCTGTTCCAGTGTTTTGTCACCCTCACAATGAAAAAGTTTTCCCATATGTTCATGTGGAACTTCCTATGCTCCAGCTTGCATCCATTGCCCCTTGCCATATCATTGGACATGGCTGAGAAGAGCCTGGCTTAGTCCTCCCAATACTCACCCTTCACATATTTATAAACACCAGTGAGGTCACCTCTCAGTCTCCTCCTCTCCAAGCTAAAGAGCCCCAGCTCCCTCAACCTTTTCTCATATGGAAGATGTTCCACTCCCTTCAGCATCTGGGTGGCTCTGTGCTGAACTCTTTGAAGCAGTTCTCTGTCCCACTTGAACTGAGGGGCCCAGAACTAGATGTTGCTAGATGATACTATATTTGGGGTGCAAGCCTCCTGTTACAAGCATTTGTGCACATTTGGTTCAGTTTCTTTCAAAGCTAAGAAGCTGTGCCGCTAAAAGAGGAGGGCCAGGCAGAGCTACCTGATGGGAACCAAGTCTATTGGCTGTCTTGGAAGACATGTAGTTGCTTTCGCTGACATTCCATTTCTGTTTCAGACAACTGAAGAGAGCTCTCAGGCAGAAGGTGCCCATGAAAGCATCAGCCACATGAATGGAGCTGCCTGCAGACAGGAGAATGGGCTTTATTCCAAAAAACGCACAGTGCCAAGTAAAAGAATAAGAACATGAAGCGAGGAAGTGCCCTCATTCAGTCTAAATTTGTGTCCGGCTTGCTTTTGAGATGAAGAGTGCAATAGTCCAAGTCCTGGGATCTGTTTGGAGCCTAGTCCTACTTTCCATAAGCTGCCTGAATTCTTGTTAGCTTCAGTAGGAGTTTAAAATACCTTTTCAGATAGCTGAGAACTGCACCATGTGGCTTGGAATCTCGCTGCGACGGGACATAGAAGTGATACTCGGATACCTTGGTGCTGATGGCAGGCTTGACGTAGGTGCACAAACTCGGTGGAATCTGTGGATTTACCTGTACTACACAGAACCTGAATTATTTAACCATCATACAAGCAAATGCCAGTCCTATTCAATTGAAAATTATATGCTTAACATACTATTTTTGCAATATCTTGAATTTCAATATGTAATATTGAGATGTTAATTGCTTCCCATGTTTTAATGGCTGAATTTATAAAGCAATGCTTGAGAGTGAAATCATTATTATCTTCCAGTGTAGCTTAGGTCCTGTGGACCATACTCCCAGCTGATGTAAATTGGTTTAGCTTTTCTAACATCAACAGTGCTCTACCGAGAGTCTACCACTGTGTGTGTAGAGGCACAATGATTATGCAGGGCATTCTCATTTTATGTTCAAAGAAAATGAAGAATCTGGATCCTAATTTTCTAGGGATAAAGCAACTTTTGAAGATAACTCTTTATATAGACTAAGCTTTTATGGTTTTTTTCTTCCCAAAAGCTTATATATTGAATCCTCTCCAAAACATAAGCAAATAGAGTATATATCATTTCAGACACGCTAATCAATTTAATTTAACCTGAGAGTCTCTCAAAATGAGACTCCCAGGGACAGCCCAGCTTGCATCCTCATGGACTTTAGTTTTTCTGCCAGTTGTGGGAATTACTGACTAATCCTACTGCAGCAGTGCTGTTATTTTTTGTCAGTGGTGACAAAGAGTCACATACCAGTTGCATGGGATCCTGACACATAAATATCTATGGTAACATTTGATAGATGACTAAAAGGAGAGGACCACTGCATAAAACATGCATGCAACCACTTTGCAGCCACTGTCTGTGCTGCAGATGTATGCTAGACTGGTGTGCCTCCTTGTCAGTGTTAAACAAGAGCATTCAAGCCCTGCTTCTGTTTTTTTATGCTATGGAAGACACTGAGGCCTTTACAAATGGTTTATGCTTAAACAAACCAACCCCATAAAACAAGAACCAAACAAAAAAAACAAACTAAATTCATTTCTTCTTCAGTTTAAATACCCTAAGGTCTGCTGTTTGGTAATTGCTGCTAATGACCCTACTGACATGACTGAAAATTGAGCACCTTATCTAATTCCATGTTTTCCACAATTTGCCATCTTAATATTGATGTTTCTGGTGTGATGTCTTCCAACACCCTCAAGCTGGTTTATTTTCTCTTTCATGATGCTTGAATAATTCTTCCATAAAAATAAAGCTCTTATTTGTAATTACAATGTCTTCCACAATGAGCTTTTTATTGTTTTGATTTTTATTCTTCACCATCTTGACAAGGGAAGGAACTTCAGTTATGGCTGGGGGTCGTCTCCACACTGAAGCAGAACTGGCTAGGCTGTGTTTCCTGGAGGCTTTCTGTGGCCTTCAGCTATTGACAGCTCTTACCCTCAAAGCCAGGTGTTACCTCAGTTGCCACAGAATGACATCACACATGTCCTCCAACGTGAAATTACACAAAGATCTAACTCTTTGTGTGATCTAAGTCTTTGATCTAAGTCTGGGCAGCCTGATCTAGTTGAGGCTCTCTCTGTTTACTGCAGAGGGGATTGGACTGGATGACCTTCGAAGGTCCTTCCAACCCAGACCATTCTATGATTCTAATTTAACATCTGTCCAAAGACACAGTTCAGGTCACTCCCTGTATGGAGAAGGCTACTTGGGCTTCCCAGCAAGCAGATGCCTGTGTGATTTATTGGAAGGGTTAAGCTCAAAGCACAGATCACACCAGTCTATACTATGGCACTGACTGTTGTCACAGGTCACAGAATCACACCTCAGACCTCAGAGATCATCAAGTCCAAGCTATTACCTAATACCTAACACCTCATAACAACTAAACCATAGCTTCAAGTGCCACATCCAATCCTCTGAACACCTCCAGGGATGGTGGCTCCACCACCTCCCTGTCATTAATACCTAATTTTCAAAAGCATGTTAAAGAACTATAAAAATCCTTCAATTAGCCTAAATCTGAGGGGAGGTGAAGATTACAGCTTCATGAACAGAAGAGGCCTGTGCCTTTACCTGGGTCTTGTTTCTGTGCTTGTTTGAAGTACTTGAAACAAACACTGCTCCAATTCACTAGTGCTTAGGACCCAATTCCTGCTTCACAACTCAAGAAGTTCTCTACCTATTGATTCTAAGTTATGTAGAGCAACAGTCTTCTGCCTTCTTTAAAGAGAGGTTATCACTTCTATGCTACACTCTGGAAAGAAACACTGACATTAAACGGAGGATCCAACCCATCAGTTACCAGTAGCTGAGTGGGACCTACTAGAATTGCTATTACTATTGCAATTGTCAATGTTCCTGCAGTATCTCAGATTATGTAGCAGCAAGATTATGCAAAATCCCTGCTGTGAAGGGCTTACTAATTAGAAGAGACCAACTAAAAGTTGGGAGACTGGAAGCAGAAATAATTAAGGCTAAACACAGGGAGCAGTTCCAGTCAGCTGATCAAATGCATTCCTGAACAGGCAAGACTTTATTTTTCCCTTTCCAACTCTATTTTCCTTTTTCTTCTTTCTGCCTCTCCAGTCTTGGGTATGCAATTCCTAGTGTTAGCTATATGGGTCTGCCTTCACCTTAGCCCTTTCATCAGACACCTCCATAAGCCAGCTCAAGTCACTAACCTTGAAGAAAAAAAAAAAAAACATAAGACCACATTTTTTTCCCTTCTGTTTTCTGCAAAGCTAATGAATAGGCTCCTGGAGCAGGCCTGAGCCTGTATAGGATGTGCAGCAGGAGGAGGAGACAGTGGGGTGAGGGAAGGGCAGGCCTGCATCCCAAGTGGGCATCATACTCTAGCTGATCTTCACTCTAACTCACCATCGTATTAGAAGCTGAATAAAGGTAATCTCACTGCATTTTCATAGTTCACCACCAATTCCATCACTTTCATGTTGCACATTTAAGACTTAAAAGTGGACTGATCAGAAAAAGAAAGGCTAGTGCTTGCTGCACATACTGCTGAAAGATTGACACTGTGAGAGTCTGAGCCCACCACTGGTTAATTCCCCAACATAAAAGCAAGCAGGGTTGAACCTGTGTGGTGTTCAAAAGCTGTGCCTTAGACATCTGTGTTCTGGGTAGAATTAGAATCAAAGTTGCCATGCCAGCACAACACCACTGAACTACCAAGGAAGCAGTATGTCACATCTTCCATATCTGGGGAATAAAAAAGCCTCAGCCTTAGCTCCATTAAACATTGCAATGGGAATACACTGAGTAGAAGAATTAAGCAGAAGCATTCCATTTTATCTGGGCCTTTTTAGATGCACAGCTTCTTAGACATACAACACAATCACATCAGATAATACATTTAGTATCCTTACAGCTGTTAAGCTTGGTGGCTGTGAGCTTGGTGGGTGTGAGCTCTCACACACCAAAGTCCAGAGGGAAAATCTCCACACACACCCCCCCCCCCACCAGAAGAAAGAAACTGATGATATCTGGTTAAAAAAAAAAAAAAGGGGGGGGGGGGGGGGGGGAGATGAATGAAGGACATGAAGGAAACAAGCCTGAAACACTTATTTTTGTTCTTACATGTCTTATTTTGTCTTTTGACAATTGCAATGTGTCATTGCAATGTGAGAGGCATTGCTGTTAAAAAATTAAAACCATTGTAGAGGCAAATTTTAATTTTTAATGTCTTAAAAGTCTGGTTCAGGTGTCTGACTAGGCCTGGAACACCTTCACCTAATACTGCAGCTTTCAACACAAACTGGCAAAAAAATAGAGTCTAGAAAAAGAACTCTGAAACACCCATCAGAAAATATTTCTGAGTGGAGATGGTTGTTTAAATATCTCTTGCAAAACAGAGAAGAGTCTGTACATGTATCTCCTGGATAGTAAGCTCCCAGTACTGCAGATCACAAGATCACAGGATGCTAGGAGTTGGAAGGGACCTCGAGAGATCATCGAGTCCAACTGACCTGCCAGAGCAGGACCAGACCACATAACCATATAATATAGTGCAGGTCACACTGGAACACATCCAGATGGGTCTTGAAAGTCTCCAGAGAAGGAGACTCCACAATCTCTCTTGGAGCCTGTTTCAGTGCTCCATGACCCTTACAGTAAAGAAGTTCCTCATCTTGAGGTGGAACCTCCTGTGCTGTAGTTTATATCCATTACCTCTTGTCCCATCACAGGGTGCAACTGAGTAGAGCCTGTCCCCTCCCTCTTGACACCCAGCCCTCAGATATTTATAAACATTTATTAAATCCCCTCTCAGTCTTCTCCTCTCCAGAGTAAAAGCCCCATGTCTCTCAACCTCTCCTCATCAGGCAGTCCTCCAGTCCCTTAATCATCCTGGTAGCCCTCTGTTGGACTCTCTCGAGTAGATCCCTGTCCCTCCTGAACTGGGGAGCCCAAAACTGGATGTAATATTCCAGATGAGGTCTCACCAGGGCAGAGTAGAGGGGAGGAGATACTCTAAACTATGAGCTGAAAACACAGAAAGTATAAAGAAGCTGCATTTAGTTATACACTAGTGAAGACAAAGCAAGGACTTGGGATGTCAATGAAAGTTTCTTTCATTGTACCCTACGGTTATGGGCTGTGGATGCATGTCTAAGTACATTGTACATAAGCATCTATGATCTACCTTGTTGGATTTTTTTTTTCTCCATTTAATGCACTAATTTAGAAAAAAACACAATAGTGACCAATGTCTGCAGGCAGAGCAAATTAGCCCATAACAGCAGACAGGTGAATTTAGTTTTCCAGGTTTCTCAGTGATGAATTGAGCATGTGTTCTACCAGTGCCCCTTTTCAATCCAGACCTTGCCTGTGCTGCTTTCAGCCCAGCTCTGGCAGAAGGATTATGCAACAGAAGACAGGCCAAATGACTGTGATGAGATTTCCTTCTTTCTGCCACACATAACCATTTGTGTCTTCCCACCTGGAGCATTTGATTTTGTTGGTGTCTGTGGTTCAGCAGAAAAGCTGAACTGGAAAAAAACAAGTTGTGCTTTTGTATCTCCTGCTGATTCATGGAGTGGCTATACTGTGTTGTCTCTGTAGGTTTCAGCTTCCAGAGATGCAAGGTACCTTATAAAGGCCATGAGAGAGAAGTCTACACAGGAGGACTCTTCATGTGAATATTTCATAAGGAAACACATTTGGGCCCCAATGAAGAGCCTAGATACAGAACACCAAAAGTTTAAAGCCTTCACTGAGCTTTGCAGCTCAAGACCAATCTGCACTAAGCAACACAACTGCAGTCTCTTCTACCCCTACTTACCCATTTGTGTGTGTTAAGCTCAACACGATTCCAATATCACAATAATGTGTGTTTACAACAGCATGGAGGAAAAAAAATCAAACAAAATAAAATTAAAGGAAGGGGAAGGGGAAGAACATGAAGAAAACTTGTTTTGTTGTGGTACTGAAGGTTGCTAAAAGTCTTTAATAATCAACAAGGCAGAAAGTCTTGTGGTTGCTTGAAAGCTTGGAAAAGGATTCCTGGCTTCCCTTTAGCTATTGATTCATTCCACGGCTCAGTGAGTGACTTAACATCTTTATGTCTCTATTTACTTCCATGTATAAAAGCAGCTGTAATAACCTTTGTTATGATTTGTAAAGGTTAATCACCTTATCAGGCACAATCTCAATTACATAGGACTGCAAGTCACAAAGTACAGCTAGGTCCATTTACCTATTTGCAGTTACCTCATTTTATCCCCTGTGGTTTTCTCAGGAAATAAAGCCCTGTGATGTGCAGTACAAAACCAGAGACTTATTATACAAAATATCATGAAGCAATGAAGAGACACAATCCCAGAACAGGGAGACAAGTACTCCAGACAGTATCTCCCAGGAAGCTTAAAGATCTGTAAATACATTTTTAGCTGGCACAGGGCACTTCTTATGAGCAAAAAAACACAGGAAAACCTTTGGTCTTCATTCCTTAGTTTCTTCATTCTGGTCACAAAATGAGGCAGGAAAGGAGTTCATCTGGAAAATGTGCTGCTAACACGCTCCAGTGTCTTGCTCTTGAGAACAAGGATTCCTGTTCACAGCACTTATAATCAGCTCTCAATTCAATTAGTTTTATTCTACTGTTAGGCAAAACACAGATGATAGGAGATATAAATAAATGAAACCATAAGAACAGACCATATTTGCACCATTCACCTTTGAAGAGCAACATTAGAGTACAGACAAGACCCATGTCTCTGTGAGACAGGACCAAATTCCCATTCCACTTACGCACCTATGCAAAAATAATCCTGCAGCATATTGCTGCTTCCTTAACTCACAGCTAAATGAGGTCACTGCTATGGGTGGTGAAACTCCAGTGAATAAATAGCAAGTCCCAGTGTAAGACAGATTTGATGTAATACACTTTTTTTTCTGACAGAGATGTCTAAATACAACAAATATGTGCAACTAAGAACTGCACCTTCACTCTTTTGACTAAGGTGTGTTAAGCAAATTCCTGATTCACAAGGAGTTGGAAAGTTACCTGCAAGCAGTGTGTGACAATATTCACCCACAAATGTTCACAGCTTCATACAAAGTCCAGAAGACTTTGGCTTCATAGCCCTATTTCTTTATTCCCTGCATCCCCACAAGAGCCCTGTTCTCTTTTTACTATACCTGACCTACACTGTAAATGTTTTCCCAATTTGGATTCGAGAGCAGAAGGATGTGGCACACCAGAAAACATTCTAAAGGAGCACTTTGTATTGCAGGCATTCCCTCCTTCCATAGTACAGCCAAAGCAGCATAAGCCTGTAAGTGCTGCTGGCTACACACCTCCAAATAAATGCTTCCAGCCTTAATAAAGTTACCAAACATCTTCTTCCTCCTTGTCCCTCAAAGGCTTGGCAGCTACTGTCACACTGTGTTCCATGTAAACTCGCTATTTCACATTCCAGAAGAACAAACAGCAGCTCTTTACACCAGAATTTCTTCTGCACATGACATTGATGCACATACATTATGCATGTGGGGGTGTATATGTGTGTGTATGTACACAGAGACATGCACATATCTCTCTATGTATGCACAGGTACACAGAGAAGCATGTCCACAGACACATTCCAAAGCAATTTACCTGTGAGGCAATCTGTTTATGTTCAATAAATGTCATGTGAAGCGGAGGGGAATCGTGGGTTTATGTGTTTTTGAGAGGACCAAGGGAAGACTTTAAGCAAACTTCAGCATATTGCTGTCATGGGCAAAGATATTTCCAATGGCAACAAGCAAAAGAAAAAGGAAGCAAGATATCTACATGTCACCATGTCACTGCTGGAAATGAAAGGAAATACCATCTAAGATACTGCATCCAGTTCTGAAGCCCCTATTACAGCAAGGATCTGGAGGTGCTGGAATGTGTCCAGAGAAGGGCCACAAGGATCATTAGAGGGCTGGAGCACCTCTCCTAAGAGGACAGACTGAGGGAGTTGGGGCTGTTCAGTTTGCAGAAGAGAAGGCTCCAAGGAGACCTTATTGTGGCTTTCCAGTATCTGAAGGGTGAAGACGATGAGGAACTTTTTAGGATGTCAGGTAGTGATAGAACTAGGGGAAATGGGGCAAAACTAGAAGTGGGTAGATCCAGGTTGGATGTTAGGAAGAAATTCTTCACCATGAGAGTGGTGAGACACTGGAACAGGTTGCCCAGAGAGGTGGTAGAAGCCCCATCCCTGGAGACTTGTAAGGCCAGGGTGGATGTGGCTCTGAGCAACACGATCTAGTGAGGGGGTGGGTGGATTGGATGGTCCTTATGGTCCCTTCCAACCCTGATGATTCCATGATTCTACAAATCCCAAAAAACATGGAGCTGTAAAAGTGTGGTTGACAAATTAATAGAATCATGGAACTGTTTCAGCTGGAAAAGATGTCTAAGATCATGGAGTCCAACTGTCAACCTAACACCACCACGGCCATTAAACTACATCCTGAAGTGCCATGTCCCCACTTATTAACATCTCCAGGGATGGTGACTCCATCACCTTCCTGGGCAGCCTGTTCCAATGCCTGACCATTCTTTCAGTAAAGAAATTTTCCCTAATATCCAACCTAAACCTCACCTGGCACAACCTGAGGTCATTTCCTCATTTCTGTCACTTGACACTAGGGAGAAGAGACCAAGACCCACCTCACTCCAACCTCCTTTTAGGGAGTTGTAAAGAGCAATGAGGTCTCTCCTCAGCCTACTCTTCTCCAGACTAAACAACCCCAGTTGCCTTAGTCTTGCCTCATAAGACTTATTCTCCAATCCCTTCGCCAGCTTCGTTGTGCTACTCTGGACATACTCCAGCAACTCAATGCTGCTCCTTCTTAGAGACTATATTAACTTTAAAATATAATTAATAAATAAATCAATCTCACTTATGAACCCAGCTTTTCATTGCATGTTGTCCTTCACATTGAGTAAATCTTTGAACCAAAACGTGTTATATGGATTAACCTGGTTTACCTGTAGCTTTAATACTGTCAGAAATGAACTCTTGTGGAAAACCTTGCAACCACAAATGTCTTAAGAGACCTTTGAAACATCAAAAGCCTATAGAATAACTGTAAACAAAAATAGCCATGCTTCTTCAACTGTACACACAAGGTAACTGTCAGAAGCTACAACCACTTTGTGACCTTACATGCTGGCCTCACAACAGGCCTACCTACCCTGCTGAAACCTGGCAGCTCAGTATATTAGGAATCAGTCTTCATGGCCTTGAGCTTTCCTGGGGTGGATTTGCTCTGCTCTAGGGCTGAGCATGGGACTCGAAGTCTCTCCATCCACACTAATGCTGCAGGTTGCACAGAATTCAGCCACCCACAATCCTGTGGCTCAGGTACCAGAGACAGGCACAGATTACTTAGGTTTCTGAAAACAAAATGTCTCTTTTTCATCATTTGGAAGCAAATCTATGGTGCCTATAGGAAAATTAACCAACAGCACTAGACTCTTCAAGATGAAAACCGCCTCTCTGCTCACTTTTCCTTTAATATCCTCCTCAAAAAGTAGCTGGAAAGAAAGGGGTGAAACTTGCTCCCGTCATTTTCTTTCTCTTGGTTACATTCTGCCCTCCTGCCAGGCAGGCTCCTGGGCTGAATGCTAGAGGGCTGAAAGTTGGAGGTGGCAGATCTGGCATGTCCGGTAATGATCCCCCTGTGCTTGCTGAATGGTGAATTACCTCAGTACAGCCTATTCTTTCTTTCCTGTTTTTCCAGACTGGTTTCTATTCAGCCAAGCGCTTTATGCTTACACAATAAACACCCCAAATACAGCATTCATTTTTGCAGAGTGGTCTGCCAGTCACACCTGCATTTTCTGTCGCTGTATTTCTTGCTTTCTCTAAACGAAGACTGCTTCATTTGCAATGTCTCCCTACAAAGCAAACATTGCTTTTGGCTCCTGCTGAACACAGCTTGCAGCAGGCTGCTCAAGGGGGAAGGTTCATGGCAACTAACCATAGACACAAAGAGCAGATTGCATAGGGAGAAAGTGTTTATGCATTAAAGCCAGTGAGCACTTCACTTAAGAAGGCTGTGAAAATGATCAGGGGGTTGGACCACCTCTGCTACAAGGACAGGCTGAGGGAGCTGGGGTTGTTCAGCCTAGAGAAGAGAAGGCTCTGGGGAGACCTAATAGCAGCGTCAAGGGGGCCTACAGGAAGGATGGAGAGAGTTTATAAGGGCCTGCGGTGACAGGACAAAGGACAATGGCTTCAAACTAGAGAAGGGCAGATTCAGATTGCATATCAGGAAGAAGTTCTTTAGTATGAAGGTGGTGGAACACTGGAACAGGTTGCCCAAGGACATGGTTGAGGTCCCTTCCCCAGAGATACTCAAAGTGAGGCTTGATGAGGTTCTGGGCAACCTGATCTACTTGGGGATGTCCCTGCTGACTGTGGGGAGGTCAGACTAGATGACCTCTGGAGGTCCCTTCCAGCCTGGACCATCCTGTGATTCTATTCTATGATTCTAAAAATGAGAAATGAAAGCAAGGAAGCAGACAAATCACGCCATGTTAAGCCCTTTCTAAGTCCCCAACATAAGGACAGACAGAAGAAATCTCTTCCATCAGGGCAGACCCAGGAGTCTCTGCCAGTGGTTATGTAACAATGGCTTTCTTGAGCTGGTTTTAGGGTTTTTGGCAGTACACAATCATTTCCTCTTGGTTAGGTTCCATGCAAGCTTATGCAGCTTCTAATGGTGCATTGCATCTGCTTCACCCTACCTGTCACTGCACCAAACAACATGCATCAATCCTTCAGTACCTGGGTTTTCTAAAAGATAATCCACTTCATATGGGAAGAGACACACTGGTGACTTGAGATCTAATTTCACCAGCCTGAAAAAAAGGAAAGAAAAGTTCTTATTTCTCACAGCAGCAGCAAATTTAATTTTGCACTGCCTACCTTTCAAAACTGTTTCAAGTCTCATCAATTGTACACCACCAGTGGAAAAGAGTCTCATGACTTTGTTATCAGTCCACTTTATGTAATGTTTGCAGTGAATGATTAAACAAAAAGATTATTGCTTAGTAAGTTTTGAGTAGTTGCCCAGAAATCATGCATGCAGAGCCAAATAGTACCACTCATGTTTAAGCATTTTTAAATGGATTAACTAAAGGAGACGGTGCCAAAACCCATCCTTTGAATGGGGGAGGTGTGCTTGCCATTGAAATGTCAATGACAAACCCAACATTGATTTAGAACCTGACGCAAAATGCACAGGGAACTCCATTCTCCTGTTGCTTAAGATAACAGCGCTAAGGGACACTGACGGACAAACCTGTGGTAATGAAGCCAGTGATGGCCATGGTCCAGGCACATGGGGATGTGTAGGTTATGTCTTTGACAGACTTCTTTGTGCTCCCTTGATGAAAGTCATAACCATCCGACCCAGCAGGCTGTTCAGGGATAATTTACATCTGTAATGCTACGACTGCTAGTCACAGAGATGTCATTATTTAAGTTTCAAGTGCTCCCTGAGTTGCTGATTCCTTAGTTTTCAGAGCAGGCACATCAACACTTCTGCTATAAAAACTTAGGCAAACATTGTCACAGAAGGATGGACAAGGTTCCTTGCTGCTTGGAAAAATACAGGGTGTTCAGTGCCAGCTCACAAAATGTTTGTGAAAAGCAAAACCAAAATGAACTACAAATGCCACTGCAGATTTTATAACTAATTACCTTTATTAAATGTTTGCTCAAGTCTAATGGAAAGGCTTGTCTGTACTTGAAAGTTAATTCTGACCAGGACAGAGAACAGGTACTTTGCAATAACTATTGCAGAATAACTCAAGTGTGAAGACCTGTGCTAGAATCAGTCTGCCACATTCCACTTTAGATTAATCCACTCTGAAAGAAAGAAGTTGGGATCGGACACGTATCAGAGATGAGAGCTCTTTTTTCAAAAGTACTTGGGTTTGATATTGTCTTTCCCTTTTCATCAGGCTGCTTGGAGTACATTTAATTCAGATGTGCTGTAATAACTAAGGGAATAGTGAAAAAAATAAGGGAGTTCTTCTGAACCCTTTTATTGTTTCCTGCCAACATCTTTGAATTCTATAGCAAATGTTATACCTAATCATCCCCCAGTGTCTGAGACCTCAGTTTGTACTGAATATCTGAGACCTTGCGGCCTTTGGGTTCAGAACTTCAGGATCAGGGTGCCCAAGACTCCTATGTAGCTTGCATAGCAGGGTCTGTTTCAACAAGTCCACAAGAGGGTAGGGAGAGGATTAGCTTGGACATTGCAGCTGCACAATGAATCACCACCCACATTACTTTTAGAAATATCCTTAGTCTTGCACAAGATTTTTATCATCATGCTCTTCTAAAGCCTCCAAACACAGCAATGACAACACTAGCAATCATCAGCTCTTTAGATGGATTTTGACTTCTCTTGCCTGAATGGTGAACAACCAGCACGCACATTTTCAGTACCACACAGCAGCCCAGAACTGCTTGTATGATGACTGAGTAGGATGAACCTCCTCCAAGGTGGGGTGGTTCATAAAGTCAAAAACGAAATGCTCAGCCCTCTATATGTCTGCAGCCACTCTTTCTACTGGGAATGATGGCACAACTATTGAACAAGATACATACATTAAAAATAAAAGTAATAAAAAGGCAAAGCAGTGACAATAGATAACTTCAGATCATTTAAGACACTTTATTTTTTCCTTTTCTTGCTGTGACTCTGCCTGGCCTGAAAGCTTGTGCTCTGAACAAAACTGATGTTCATATCCTAGCCTTCAGCTAGATAGGCAGGAAGCCCTGTTTTCAGTCTTGTGCTCTTGACTACAAAGCATGCACCTGGGGCCAGGATGTGATGTGACAGTTTTAGGATGGCTACTACCAGATCAAAATCATTATGGCCACAAGCTACACAGAACAGAACTGATGTGACACAGACTCAGGTCATTAAATTTTGGGGATATAGAGAGGGGAAGGGTTTTTTTGACAGCTGTAATGCAAGATGAGGCATAAATTGTCCTGCTGCAGATAGAATAGAGTGTATAAACTCTGTATGATGTGCATTGGTATATTTGATAGAAATTAAATCATCAAGTGAATTCATCTTATCTACATCAAATCATGGCTCTAGGATGCTTCAGAGGTGAACCGAACCAGTATCTGTTACTGGACAAGGTACCCTGAGGCTGAGGACTTAGACAGAAGTCCTATAATGATGTCCACCAGAGGCATCCATTACTCTAGCAAAACTGCAACTACAAATCACCAACACCAGGACTTAAAAGATCCTTGGATTCCACTGATTAAGTATGCTGCTGGAGATTATACCCAGGAGATTCACTGAACATGCCCAGGATGATGATTTTTAGTTTAAGAAAACCAAACAATTGAAATAAGAGATGCATTGTCTCTAGCAGGAGTGTCTTTAGGCTTCAACAGCAGTATGAACTGCAAACAAACATTACATTTTAAAAGAGGTAAAATCTCCATGTGTGGCAACAGTTACAATACTTAACTAGATACAGCAACACTTGAAATCCTCTGTGGCTTGGGTAGGGAGACACTGGAATAAATTTGAAGTAACCTATATGTGCTATCTTTTATATCAGATTTAGGTACACAGGGCATGATACAGACTGAGCTCAGGGACATGGAATAACAGCAGAAGGTCTTCTTTTAATTTGTAACATACAGAAAGATGGATCTAAAAGAGGCAAGGTGGTTCAGATTAGGAGAGACTATCGACTATGTTTATGACTGCTGCAGGGAAATCTGTTGATACCTATCCTGCATTAATTCCTTGCCTTCACAGGCTGCTCTTTCCAAAAACTTCCTCAGGAATTTGAGTATTTCTAAAGTTTGGAGCAACCTCACAAAATAAGAGACAGAGAGAAGGGTGTGCATGTCCATTCTGAAACCTATATGTACATTTCTGAGCCCCACAGGGCTTTCCAGATGAGAGGATACATCAAGCTTCTGCTTGCTCATCAGCTCCCTTAAGTAAGACAGCTCTTAAATTTGTTATAATGGACCATATTCCCAGCTGGTGTAAATTACTCTGACAGTTCTGTCCTCAGTGAAGCTATGCAAGTCTCAGCAGCATTGGATCAGTATCATTATTTATGTGCCTGCATCCCCAATCTCATGAATTCAAACACAAAGTGTGAATTTACAGACTGCTTTTAGCCATGAAGTGCATAGATAGCCTGAAGTACAAAACTACACTCCAGTGGTTTCCACTAGCTCACATTCTCTCAGGTTATGCTAACTTTCACTAATATGCCATAAAAAGGAAGTATCTACACAAATTAAACAAGCTGGTTGGAAGAGTTAACAGGTTGGCTTGTAAGCAAGCATCATTCTGGCTCCAATTCATTCCTAGTGTTGATTTCCGGTAGGAAAAGAAAGAGAGAAGGGGAGAGAAGGGGAGAGAAGGGGAGAGAAGGGGAGAGAAGGGGAGAGAAGGGGAGAGAAGGGGAGAGAAGGGGAGAGAAGGGGAGAGAAGGGGAGAGAAGGGGAGAGAAGGGGAGAGAAGGGGAGAGAAGGGGAGAGAAGAAGGGGAGAGAAGGGGAGAGAAGGGGAGAGAAGGGGAGAGAAGGGGAGAGAAGGGGAGAGAAGGGGAGAGAAGGGGAGAGAAGGGGAGAGAAGGGGAGAGAAGGGGAGAGAAGGGGAGAGAAGGGGAGAGAAGGGGAGAGAAGGGGAGAGAAGGGGAGAGAAGGGGAGAGAAGGGGAGAGAAGGGGAGAGAAGGGGAGAGAAGGGGAGAGAAGGGGAGAGAAGGGGAGAGAAGGGGAGAGAAGGGGAGAGAAGGGGAGAGAAGGGGAGAGAAGGGGAGAGAAGGGGAGAGAAGGGGAGAGAAGGGGAGAGAAGGGGAGAGAAGGGGAGAGAAGGGGAGAGAAGGAGAGAAGAGGGAAATGGGAAAGAAAGAAGAGGGAAATGGGAAAGAAAGAAGGGGGAGAAGAGAAAGAAAGAAGGGGGAGAAGAGAAAGAAAGAAGGGGGAGAAGAGAAAGAAAGAAGGGGGAGAAGAGAAAGAAAGAAGGGGGAGAAGAGAAAGAAAGAAGGGGGAGAAGAGAGAAAGAAGGGGGAGAAGAGAAAGAAAGAATGGGGAGAAGAGAAAGAAAGAAGGGGGAGAAGAGAGAAAGAAGGGGGAGAAGAGAAAGAAAGAATGGGGAGAAGAGAAAGAAAGAAGGGGGAGAAGAGAAAAAGAAGGGGGAGAAGAGAAAGAAGAGGAAGAAGAGGGAAAAGAGAAGAGGAAGTCTTTCTGTGATTGTCAGTCTAGCTTTACACAGAAAATTACAATGTAATTCAGGAATAATTTTTTTTTTAATTATTTAAGTGAATCTGAGTCAGAAAAATGTGGCTCTCAATGCAAACTGTGTTGGTTGAGTTCATGTCTAATTTTACTATAAAGCAAATTATGCAATAGGATAACCTGCTTACGGTGTTAGTTGAGTCACCTTCATCAAAGGCTTTCATAGGAGGTGATATAACATCCTAGTAGGCTTATAGAATTAGTGACTCTGCATTGACTGTGTGACAGGAACAATGCTGGACTGGAAGAGAGAGAGGTTATTTTATAAGCTCTGGGTAAGTGCATGACTTCTGTGTTTTTACATTGCCACAGCCCTGGGCACAGGGAAAACAAACATCAAAGGACGTGCAAGAAACACTAGGCATAATCTGAATTCCCCCAAATCATGCAGGAATCATTCTTTTTGAGCACATGTTACACAGCTAGTAACATCCGAGACAAGCAGCCTAAAATGACTGACATTGCTCTTCACTTTTTGTCTCCTCGGTTCAGATGTTCTTAAACCTGGGGACTGCAAGAGTTCTCTGACATTCCTGTGCCCTTCAAGAGGAAGAGGTTTCTGACCCTGCTCATCCATTTGCAAGAACTGCATGGAAAATGTTAATTACAAAAGCTGGCTCTTTTCCCAGGTTATGCATGATTTGGGCTAACCAGAGGGCAGAGGGAGCAGTGGCCAGTAGATGCACCCATCAGAGATGATGAGATCATGGTTTATACAGAATCCCCATAAGCAATCATGTAGTTGGTTTGCCTCATTTAGCTATTGCAGGGTTTTGGTTTGATGTTTAATTTCTTGCTGAACCTTGAGCGACCTGGTAGGACATATAACATCAACCATGAGTAATCATTTCTTTGGAGTTAGTTACTATTAACACTACCAGGTAGCTCTGTCAATCATAATAAAAAAGGGCAAAAGCAGTCAATAATTGCCCTTTATCTGTATTTAAAGGGCCTCCTTTTTCATGCCTCTGATGACTGAGGAAATTAATAAACATTCTGGGAAAGGTTGGCATTATTGTTGAGCAGAGCTATAAATAAATTACTGTATATGGGTTTCTGTCAAGACATGTTTGGTATTAAGTATTCATCTTGCTGCTAAATTGCCCCTGTTTTCTCAGACTTACTCCAGAACTGTCCTGCTGCACTTTTGGACTTGGATATCTACCTCATTATCCTACCTTTTTAAAAACACATAGCTGCATGCAGACTTTGTTATGATGGATCCTGAGGTATGGAATTACCTTCTTCCAGCTCATCATTCCAATGCCAATTTCCAAACAACATCAACTTCTATTTTTCTACTCAAAGTTGTATTTACTGTGACCAACATTAACTCCAGTTCCTTTGTCAGCTGTGTCTCCAGCCTAATTCCCTTTATTTTCCAGCTCTTTCAAACAAATGCTGTGGTTTAGCTGGAGGTTACGGGTATGATGTAGGCCTGGACAGATTAATAAATCAAACCAAATAATCCTAACTGTCTGCTTTGGTTCTTTGCTCTACTGAATGTCCTTATGGTTTGTCAGTATAATATTAAGTGGCTGCATGTCACTTGCTTTATTTGCTTTCATTGAAAGTTTTTAGGGAACTGTCATTTTGGTGTTCAGCTGTGTAACTCCTGGAACATCAAAAGCCTGGTCCAATTTAGAACTAGGGGGAATGGAGCAAAAATAGAAATGGGTAGATTCAGATTGGACATTAGGAAGAAATTCCTCACCATGATGGTGGTGAGACACTGGAACAGGTTGCCCAGGGATGTGATAGAAGCCCCATCCCTGGAGATTTTTAAGGCCAGGCTGGATGCGACTCTGAGCAACCTGATCTAGTGCAAGGTGTCCTTGCCCATGGCAGGGGGGTTGGAACTGGATGATCCTTGAGGTCACTTCCAACCCTAACAATCTATGATTCTGTAATTCTATGATTCTATATCCTAATTTATGGCTCCTGTGACAACTGACTGTTACTAGAATACAAAGTGTAATCCTTGATATATGACAATCTCTGTATATCAAAATAAAAAAGAAGAGATAATGGTGTTTTTAGAATCTGGCACTTAAAGGAAAATTACTGTAATTTGGTTCAGGCTATCTCAAACAATTAGACAACCTAGCAATCACTTGTCATTCAGGAAAGATCCAGGAATTTTCCTGATACATGAGAATATATTGTTAGCAGCAGGACACTACACTACTCCCAGATACTAAAAAAGTAGTTATCAGGACAGTAGAAACCCATACCTTGCCTGGAAAGAATCAAGCTAATAGTTCCACACAGCACAGGGGAGAGGCACATCAACAACCCTTATGCAGGAGCAAACTGCCAATAATGTTTCTTATTAAAACAGTCCCAAAATCATGCAACCAGTTCCAGAGACATGGAGGCATGTGAGATTGAGATGTGGTGAGGTGAAGTGACCACAAAAATCTTACTCTGCGCAGGAGTCCATCCTTCTAGCTGCCTTATTCTGAATAACTAGGCTAGAACTATACTGGGTCTTTTTAATTAATAGATTTTGCTTCAGAAATTGTTTAATCAAACAAAACACTTCTTTTTTAACTATCAGTTTCAAAGTTTTTTGACTGGATTTTGCAAGTCCAGTGTACATAAGAAAGGAAAACTTAAATACAGAGACTGACCTTTTCACTCTGCAAGCAGAGGTTTCAACAAAGTCATGTCTGATTAGAGATTTCAGAAGGTTTCAAAAGCATTGGAAGCCTTGGAAGAATTTGTGAAACAGAACTTGTTTTTTTATGGTTCCAATGTTGACATGCAGAGAAGGACCTGGCATTCCAGCTAATCTAGCACTCTGTGCTGACTCAGAAGCAGAGCTGGAGACTAATGGGACTCTGGCTTACACAGTCTAACAGTTACAGAGCCTTTTGGCCAACCTCTTTACTTTGTCAAAAGTAAAGTGAGACTTTCTAGCTAAGCTTATTACTGCTGCATTATTATCCATGCCTGTTTATTTCCAATACAATTTGCAACAGCAGTGTTGCTGTTGCAATCTCACAGCTAGAATCCTTTCCCCGTACTTCTACCAGACAGCAGTACACATACTGTTGTCTAATACAGAATTTTGCAGATGACTCAGTAGAGGAGATGCTCATGAATCAAGATGGCACCAAGGAGGGTTTCACTTGCAATCAATTATGTTACACTTAGAGATTTCCCAAGAAGCAAAGAAGATGGACTGAAGGTAGTGCCTCAAAGACCTGTTTTCAGATGTACATCAAATGAAAATGAAACGTGCAGAAGTTTAACCAAATGGATGTTTAGATGGATTTCTACTGTAATGGAAAAGGAGATTTATCATTTCCGTACTCAGTTTTACCTGAGTGTAAACTGTCAGAACGACATTGATTCAACCCAAGAGATCACAAAAATACTGTATTCTAAAGTGAAGCATTTCCAAAATGTTCATGCAGGCTCCAGAGCCTCTCTTGCTGCCAAAGTAATTTAAATTTAATGCATTAACTTTGCTTTAAAATATCTCTCTGCTCCAGAGAGGAGTTGGGAGTCAGCTGCTCTCCCTCTCAGCATATGTAAGTGATAATGGCAGGTGAATATGCACTATACAGTAGATTCATATTTCTCCCTTTAGGATCCATGTCACTTTCTATTTTTGAGAGCTGACTGAGTGTGTACTAGGCTATGCTTCATCCCCCTCCTTCCCTTGTACCATAACCTTGTAACCCAAGATGCTGGTGGCTGTATTGGGTTCCCAGTGCTCTGACCTTTTGTCTCTCTCCTTGAAATTGACTGGCTTTATCCCACGATGGCTGCTGGTTGGGTTACACTGATAACCTTTCATGACATGCCTGGTGAACTTCCCAGCAGAAACAGGAAAGGACCATGGCTTACCTCAGTTCAAATAGCAGCAATGCAAAGTTGGGTCCCTGTTAGGCTGGGGGGGTGGTAAATCTTTCTGAAATTGTCCTGGATACACACCAGGGTTTGGCTTAACATTTTAGCCTTTAGGTGACCCAGGGACTGAATTCACATCCTGGGCCACTTTCTCCAGTCCTTGTTTTAGACAAAATACTTAGGAAACTTCCTAGGTATTTTGCTTGGTAAAGAGAGAAAAATCAAGCCACTTGTGCAATCCATTACATATGCAGAAAAAGAAAAAGCAATTCCTTGCCCACTATGCCACTGTACATCACCCCACACACACAGCCCCCCAATCCCCAAAAGATATCCAGAGAAGGAATGATGTGACAAATGGGAAGATACTTGAATTATTTTGTCATTCTCATCTGGAGGGTCTCCACCTAAACCCCCCCGGGTTGTTTTGTGTGACAACTGCAAGATCAAACAGGAACCAAAGCTGACTGACAGCATTTAGTGGCCTGGTTTACAGAATAAAAACCACTTCATGGGAGCTGGACAATTGCTGCCCTTTGTTAATAAGGCTCTGAGCTTTTTCATCCGAAATTGTTCAGCCTATCTAACAGTAAAGCCATGGATTTGCACTCTTTCTCCTGACTTCTGATGTGCCCTTCATGTTTCTACATCCTACTCATTTCAATTCTGAAAGGCTTTCTTTTCTGTTTCAATTTTCTGTGTCCATCCCAATCTGGAACTTTAAACTTTATGTTCCTTTTGTATGCAGCAGCTCACGAGAGTGAACGCAGTTCTCAGAAAAAGACCAAGAATGTTCCTAGCACCTAGCCAAAAAGCATTCCCCTTGCACAGTGTCGGAGGTAATTTTGGCTTTGACATACTGAATAGCTAGTTGCTGCTCAAAAGGACAATTACACCTTCTCTGACCCTTGGCTGCCTTTTCCCACCCTTCCCTTTAGCCAGCAGGAGACCGCTGATGCTGTGGAAAGCCAGGCTGGGAAGCTTAACTAAACCAACTGGTTGAGTTCTTTGCTGTTCTGGTTTAAACAAAGCCACTGAAGGCTAGTGAAAATGCAGAATTCAATTTTTTAAAGCAGCACACTGTTACATTGGCACAAATATTTTCTGAAACTTTGGCCATTTGTCAAAAGTAGATTTATATCTGGTATGAATAGAAACCCTTCCACTCTGCCACATTTTCAGACTGAGGTCTCTTCCTTTACCCTCTGATTTGGCAGTTCTGAAAAGCTCAGGGTAAAAGACTTGGGTTCCTTGTAGCAAATCTCTCCACACCTTGCTTTCCCTCCACCTCCAAAACACATTCACAATATCACAGTATCCCTAAGGTTGGAAGAGACCTTGAGGATCATCGAGTCCAACCTGTCTCCATAGACCTCATGACTAGACCATGGCACCAAGTGCCACATCCAATCTCCTCTTGAACACCTCCAGGGACGGTGACTCCACCACCTCCCTGGGCAGCCCATTCCAATGACGAATGACTCGCTCAGTGAAGAACTTTTTCCTCACCTCGAGTCTAAACCTCCCCTGGCACAGCTTGAGACTGTGTCCCCTTGTTCTGGTGCTGGTTGCCAGGGAGAAGAGACCAACCCCTTCCTGGCTACAACCACCTTTCAGGTAGTTGTAGAGGGCAATGAGGTCACCCCTGAGCCTCCTCTTCTCCAGGCTAAACAATCCCAGCTCCCTCAGCCTCTCCTCATAGGGCTTGTGCTCAAGGCCTCTCCCCAGCCTTGTTGCCCTTCTCTGGACGCATTCAAGTGTCTCAATGTCCTTCTTAAACTGAGGGGCCCAGAACTGGACACAGTTCATTCAATTATACTCAAGGCAACAGACCCTTTGAAAGTTTTTACACATAACTTACTAAGAAGCAAAACAGATTTATTTGGCCCTTCAGGTATTTTAATGGGTTGCTAATACTTTTCCTAAGCCACATTCTTTACTTTTAATCATTAGCCTTCTTTTTTCATTGAGCCCTTCTTTGAGGAACCAGTCTTTTTTTTTTTTCATTAAGTGGACATTTGAAATAGAACCAGCTGCTATTTTCCCCACATATCTTAGTCACCTTTTACAGCACTTACTCATTTTTTTCATGTGGTGCACAGAGTTCATGCTTCTTATTATAATATATATATATTATTATAATTATTCATAGAGAAGACTCCTTTGCTTTGATTAAGTATTCATGAGAACAGCTTCTGACCATTCTAGTGTCTCTAAAGACCAAAATGTGCTCTTTCCCAAATCAGTAGAAAACACACAGCAATGGGTTAGCACATTGAGGAGATCTTACTGATTTATGCTACCTTTTCTGTGGAGCTGTCATATCAAGGCTCTCTGTAAGAGGTAACAGACCTTTAGATTGAAGGTTTGTCTGCCTGACCTGCCTGCTAGCTGGTGGTTAACAGTTAATGCATTTCCCAACACTGTTCTGTGAAAAAGGAACATGCTCATGGTTTCATAATCCAGATGTCATTGCTAGTGCTGTCTCCATCAGCTAAAAGTCTGTCTTTCCCTATTTACAATGGGGTTATAAAGCTCCACAGGTTTTCATGCTTAGGGAAACAGTAGCTAATAGATTGTACAAATTGCAAGCCTTTTACCCACATATGTGACTTCTTTAGAGCTCAAAGTGTCATCCGAGATAACCATGAGAAATGCTGGCCTGGCTCTTACATGTCTGATAACTGTGTACAAAACAGCTGAGCAACTTAAAAAACCGAGGGCAAAAGGCAAAGAACATGCATAGGATTAAGGTAAAGAGTGATCCTCTCTGAAACATGCTGTTTGATCATTTCATTTGGAAAAGCCAATATGACTTTGAAGCCCTAACAGCATTTTCCACAGAGCTGAAAAGTACGGATGACAGATGTCCCACTAGCTCACTATCTACTGTCACAGCAAATATAGTTTTCTTGTCACCACCTACAAATCCCAGGATACGACTGCCTTGCCTCCCTCCCGTTCATCCCTCCATGTCTAATTCCACATTTCCTCACCCCACCTGCTCCGCCAGAGCTTCCATCAGCTTCCCTCACAATCGCTGCCGCCGAGACCCTCATGAGCAGCAAGTTTCCCGAGCTCACCTGCAAAATCCCTGTCCTTCTCTGAATGGATTATTACTGTCATGCTACCAACTGCAAGCAACTGAATGTACCTCATTTATTTATTTTTTTCATCAAACACAGAAGGAGTGAGCTTCTCTGCGATGAAGGAGGCTGCAGGGAAAATTGACATTTGGCCAGGGCTTCGCTCACATGCACTGCTGATTTTTTGTGGTATCAGTGAGAATCTGTATAAGGATCTAACTTCTTTTGTAAAGCTTAAAACAGGGTAAGGAGATAACAGCAACAGCATGAAGCTCATAAAAATCTAGAAGAAATTTACTGCAATACTGACAGAGGTCATTCTGTGAACTGTTAGCTTATTTTTGGTATTGGACCTCAGTTTTGCTTCCTACTGCTCTGGCTGGAATGATGCATACAGGAGCACTACATCTGGCCCGAAAACACACTCCAGACTCCATCAATGGCATTCTTTCTTTCCCCCTGTCAAGGTCTCCAAGTCCTTAAGGCACAGCCTCCCAAGACTTCTCCACAGTCCATACATGTTCTTGCCAGAACTCCACCTTCCTCCTTCCTTGCACCCAATCTATTAAAAGGAAAATCTCAACCTGAACAGTTTTACTCACCAATGAAACAGAAGATACAGACTCAGTCTACAAAGCACAAGGAAGACATAGGTATCATCAAATTACTTTTTTTTCAGGCCTCGAAGCAGCATGGTACAATGAACCTTATCACCTAAAGTAATACCAAACAAGTTTTTTAAATCCTTTTTGGCACCAACTGTGCTGCTTCAGCATTCTAGCTAGCATCTCTGCATGGCCCTGTCTTGTGGCATGTGGATACCTTAATTCATGCTAGCATTCACCATGAGACATACCTATCATTGCTGCTCCATGCACCTTAAACATGAGGACAGGACTCCATCCCAGCTGCCTAACCACTCCTGAGAGTCTTTTGCACCTTCTGCAGCAATGTAGGGTGTAGTTCTCTTCAAGCATCACCTCTAGTTAATGACACTCCTTGCTGAAACAAACTTTCTTTGTAAGGAGCGGAAGGTAAGTATGCCTCCTCTTGCCCTTCCCCTGGAGTTTTATCGTTCTCCTGTCTTCTCAGTTAGAGCAGATAAGACTGATTCAGCCAGTCAGCAGACTTTTTTTGCTCAAGGAGCTATAGCTCTCTTCTATCCTGTACTGGATGTCCTCTTTCAGGCACGGGAGAAAAATGTATTTTAGTGCCTGAACTGGCTGTCAAAACAGTTCAGTAGTAAGGATAAATATAATCTGCATTCCTGCAGATATGTAATCCTTTTAGGACTAGATTAACCCTTTGCACCTGCAATACCAACAGTCACACAGGGAAAGAGGCTGTTTAAAATAACTCACATCCTCTGCTATCCTGGTGGTCACTCTTGGGCTTTACTAAGGGTGAATTGTAATCATATGAGAGATCTTAGAGCAAGATAGCACACTTCCCACATCTTTCCTTTCATCAGTAAAAGAAAAGGGGAAAAAAATTACATTATTAAGAAAAGTCAAACCACTGTATCCATTAAATGAGCATATTGCAATTATGTTTCTCAGGCTGCCTGTCTTTAAAAGAAGTCTGTGTTCACAGGGTACAAAACATCCAGCCTTCACATATATAAATACCAAAGGTCCACCCAGAAGCAGTTCTCACCAGGGAATTTTTTCCACGGGTCCCTAGAAGTCAATGACTCTCAGTAAAATGCAGAGCAATGAGGCTTCAGGGGAAAATCATGAAAGGACAGATCCTCCCAAACTGTAAAACCAGGTAGGATTATCTGCCTGTATCTCCTTCCTGCCCTGAGTAAATGCCAGCAGCTAAGCAGATACAATATCATGCTTAGTACTGCTCAAAACTGAAGAAGCAACAAGGAAAGGGGTGATAAGTCAAGAAACTGAAATTAGAGATTTGCAGGTGCTCACTTTAATGAGTCATTCCATGTTCTACAAACCAACTGCTAGATCCACTTATGACCAATGTTAAAAATTGCTAGTGGCAGGTATTGTCTGGCAGATATTGCTTGGTGACAAGAGAATATGTCAAATATACAGTGCAAGTAACTCCCTGAAATGTATCCAAAGCAACCTTCTGCAAGCAGCCAAAAATTTCCAGTTCCACTGTGCATGCAAGTCCAACATCTCTGGTTGGAGGGATAGAGCAGGTAGAACCTCTGGAGGAAGAGCTCTCTAATAACGCCTCTTCCTTCTCAACCTATCCATAGGCTTGCATAGCCAATGCAATGGAACTCAGTGTGAGTTCTCTCCTCTAAGCGTTACCACAGAACAAGCAATGATCACACATCTTTAATAAGAGTAACACCAAAAAAGTGCACTCCTAATCAACAAGAAAATCTGCAATGGGCATCATCATAGTGTCAGAGATTATGTGGAGGGTAATTAGCGTGGAGGTATATCAAAGCTCCTAGTAAAGGCATGATGTGTTCTTTAGGACCAAAGAGTATTTCCTTTAGTGCAGACAGAGCACAAAGCTGCCTGTAGTAAGTCTCTTCCAAATCCCTACCTTGAGACAGGTAAGCAAGGGAGTCTCAGCCTTTAATAAAATGTTTTACAACCAAGCTACATCACTGGCCAAGTAGGCATGAATTACAGCAATCTCCTTTTGTACACTAATACTTCAACTACATGCAATTCCACTTCATAAATTAGCACAAGACAATGCAGGAGACTTTCCAGGCAGATATAATTTGTTCTGAATTTATCAGGGCAACACAACAACTCACTGGTCACCACCTGTGTTTCAGAGCAGCAGAGAAGTCTATAAACACTCCCCATACAACAGGAAAATCTTTAACAGCATCTCAAAACCTTGGATAAATGTGTTCTAATTCTAGATGTCAATCACAGCTGGGCCATGGCTGTCTGTACAGTGAGCCAAACCAAAGTCCTGGGCTCACATGTTCACACCATATAGAAGCTTGTGTCTCAGTCAGTGTGGTGGATTGAAGTTTCCCCCAGCATTAACCTTTAAGCCAGACCAGCTTCAGTTAGAACCACCACAGCCAGGAACACTGCTTTGGACCACACTCCAAATTAACCCTTCCTAACCCCATGGGACATTTATTCTTTAGGGATGTATTCCTCAGCCTCAGAAGTGAAAGAATCATCCACAACAACTGAACATCCTGCCTCCCCTGCAGTGAAGTACTAAATCATTACATTCCTGCAATTTTCCCTTGTCTTCACCTTTTCTGCTAGACAGGGACTCTGAAAGGATGAACATGTGTGTCCAGCTTCACTGGCGGTGCTGTAACTTCATTACCATGCTTGCCTTGCTTTATGCAGAACTTGCCTCTCTCTGTGGTGTCAGCACAAAGTACAATCAAAACAACATGTTTTGCCTCCCAGATTATCTAGCCATGGTCTGTGGGTTAGTACAGTAGTCTGCTCAAGCAAGATCGTGCAGCTGAGGAGCAAACTCTCCTCCTTAGGGAGAGGATGTGACTGTGCTAGGACAGCGAGTGAGGTTAACTCGGGACGGGCAGCAGACCAAAAAACAGATTGCGTCAGCATGGGGAAGGATTGGGCAGGAGCAGAGGGTGTGTCAGGGCATGCTCCCAGGGAGAAAAAAAGCTCAGAATAAACAGGGAGAAGAAAGTCGCTGGCTGGAGGTTTGAATGAAGGCCTTGGAAAGCAAAGAACTGGGCCACATTAATGAGGCAGCACTTCCCTACGAGCAAAATGCTGGGGAGGAGGGTGGAGGGAAAGGAAAGGAAAGGAAAGCTGGATGTGGAAACCTGTGAAGAGTTGCAAAGAGGCTTTAGAAAGAAAGTAATCTGAAACCTCAATCTGAGGGAGATAAACAGTACAGTTGGTCAGGAATTCGGTGGTAGGGTTTCTCACGACAGAACTTAATTAATGCGAAATCTACTACAGGTGTAAATGAGTCACTAAGGAGTCCTTTACGTGGGTGAGGTGTGGCACAAACAGAAGCTGCCCTTGCCCCAACGAGCTTACAAATCACACTTGGGTGAGATGCAGCAGGTGGCTGCAAGCAGATGGGCAGCAAGAGGAGATGGAGAAGTCTCATCGGGCTTGTGCCATCATTGGAGTTGAACCCTGGTCCTCTAATTTTGGAGGCATGACCAGATCAGAAGCAGTTCTAGAGAACGGTGTGCTTGGAAAAGAATAATGTGGAGTTTCAGCAGGAGATTATGGAGCACAAGCACAAGGGTTAACAGAGGTGGAAATATGACAGAGGTCCTTTGAAAGGGAGAAAGTTTAGCACAATGGACTAATTGGAGAGAGCTGGGAGTAACCTTTTCAATAATATATGAGATGTAAAGGAGGGTGAAGGAAACATCAGGAATGATCTTGCAGTTAAACGGTCTACATCTCAGGAAACAGAACATACAGAGCTTGCCAACAAACTAAGTAAGCAGGAGGGGATGTACTGTGCTTAGAGCTTCAATAAAATGCTGCTGCAGCTACTTTTTCTTTCTTTTATTTTTTCTTCTATAGAAAGTGCCCTTTGGCAAAAAAACATTTAAAAGTCTATGTTATCCTGAAAATATCTAGAATTTGTATCTATATTGTTAAAACTCTAGTGAATGCTTGTTGTTGGGAGGATGCAGAACTGACAATTGGATCATAGTTTTATTCCTAGCTCTGCTATTAAACTGCTGCATAACTTTAAGCTAGTCCCTTTACTGTCTCATCATCCCATCTGTAAAAGAGGAGCATAAACCCAGCCAGCTGTGTAACAAACATTGATGCTGTGAAATGCTCAGATGCAGGCATCTGTAAAGGGTGTTGAAAGGGGTCTTTTCTGCTTCACACCTCCCTCCTGTTTTCATGTACCTCCCTTTCACTGTTGAAAAGATATTTCCAGGATTTATTTGCAATAAGCTGTCATTTACATTTCCATCCAAGCAAAACCAGAGACTTTCCTTGCCTTAAAATACACTGGGGTAAAATCTCTACTAACTTAGGTAAATGCATCTTCTAGACTGCAGCATTTTATGAAGGCTGTATCAACATTTTTTTCACATTATGCTTAAAGACAGATGCCAACAGGGTTTTAGCTCCAGGTTTTAGCATGGGCTTTTCTAAAACCTTTTGGTAGTAAACTCGCCCTACTTCATAACCAGACACACGGAAATCCCAATGAAATCCACTTGGCTTTCCCTACCTCTGCTCTCTATGTTCGAACTTTTAATTCTAATTTATAGACATCAGCCATAATTTCAGTACTACATAGTTCTTATCTCTGCACTTACTGTATTTTAACCATTTCAACAGTCAGTTCCTTTTAGACATTTAACTCTTCCTCACCATCAGACATGCAGTGGATGTTCAATCAAAAGACTGAGGTGTGGGTGTTTTTCTCTCTTTACATGAACACTGTAGTTTTGAGTGATGCATACAACTTTGTAATAATCCAGATGTTTTTCCCTTTTAATGAGCTATGCATAAAGTCAGTATATTTTATATATTTATAGAGATATATAACTATATCTATTTATATAATATATAGTTCTATATTACTATATATATAGTATATATATATAGATATATATATCTATATATATAATTTTATATATATATATATATTTTTATATATATATATACATACATATATATACATATGTACACACACAGTGACTTCCAAATTGACCTAGTCTATATAAAGTGGTTTGAAATTTTGCCCTGGATGGTGCCATAGAAGTGCAAGGTGTTGTCCACTTGTGTGTTTTTAAGCCCTGGAAAATTTTTCAGCTGGAGAATTAATTTAAGTAATGAGAACCTACAGAAAAGTCTTTTGCATACTCGCACTTTAGCAACAAGAAAAAATGGATCCAAATGTACTCACCACTGTAATATTTCATTTCCATATCCGCGTATGAGATTTCAGGACTCTTTAGACTTTCCTTCCCAGAGTGAATAGCGTTGCAGCGGCTGCCATCTAGTGGTGAACCAAGAGCTTAACAGAGGATTGACACAAGATCCATAAAATCAAGAGGCGCCAAGTCTGTAAAAGATTAAGAGCGGTAGCTAATATCGATGCTGGAACTATTAATGGTAGAAAGAATTTCTTTGGTCAGCTCCAGATGTTACTTACAATGTTTAAGTAAAAGACATTTAGGTTCCAAATGGAGCTGCACAAAGGCACCACTTTGTGCTCACCATCCAAAGCAAGTAAAATGAGGCTTGTCCATTCGCAGTCCAGTAAACAAGCTGTGGTTAAAGACGTCTCAAGACACATCTGAAATAGACCAAGTCTGACTTCCCTCTTTGCACCAGTTTGTCTCCATTGATTTCAGTGAAGTGTAGCCTGGATTTATCCAAGTGTTAGATGAGATAAATAAATAATTAAGGTTAATAGAAAACATTAGAAGGGCCAAAAGCTTCTACAGTTATTCCTGCTTAGGCTATGAAACCAAATGATGATTTAAAGCCAGTTTGCTAACACTTTTGTTCGGTGGTAGTGTTTGAAGCATTGTATGCCTTGTGTACCTTAAAAAAAGATCTGATGGAACATTCCATTTCCCTGGTTTTATGAGCTCTCCTATTTGCCTCTCCCATTGCCTTGTCTACTGTATATACCAGTCTTGGTATTTGTAACAGATTTGTCTTAGTTTGTTCCATTGTGTACTGACTATGTGTTGTCTATACTCATAAAACACTCTGTAATTGTATATGCAAGTAAAAAAGAAGAAAAGAGGGGGGGGGGGGGGGAACCCACACACCAGAACACCATGGAGTTGCTCACTAAGAAACTTAAGAACTTGCAGGTTATCCCTGCAGAGGTGTTTCTAAATCCAGCCCCAGGAAACAATTGCCTCCTTCTCTTAGAGTTGTGATGAAACTTTGGCAGGATTCTCAGATGTGTTTGGCAGTTAACTTCTATTGATTTAAACAAAAATTATGTACCTGAATTCCATGAGGATCTTGGCTTGACTGCTGCTGATGTAGATTTTGGATCCAGGAGTGCCTTTGTTGAGTCCCTAGTGTAATGCTTGGGGATGCAGTAGGATTTTTATTGTTTTCAGGATGAGTCATGCAGGCAGCAGCACAACAGATGGTGTGGAGTGTAGAACAATAAAGATGAAGATATGAGACAGCTAAGAGAAAACTGGAACAGTTAAAGGAACAACCAGAGGATGAGAGAGGCTGAGAGGATGAAAGAAGACAGGAGGTTGAGCTTTGCCTCAGATACCAGGAGCTAATGAAGTGTGGAGTCAGTGCAGGGTGAAGTAGCTCAGACAATGGTCATCAGGGAAAATCAAAGGACCTGCAGCCAGACCAGAAGGAAGAGAAGTAGGAAAGCTGAAACGCTCAAGACTGATGGATAGCCAAGTGGCTGGAGGGGCTAAGTGTTGAATTTTTATGTGATAAATCAGGAAGTACATAGGAGGAGAAATAAGGAAGTAGGAGAGCTGAGAAAACTGATAAATATTATCCTTTGAAGGCAGAAATACCACAGCAGTTAGAAAGAGACCAATCAAAACCAGCAGTGGTACCCTGAAAGTTAAAGTCTACAATGACAGCAAAGAAACAAGGGATGGCGGAAGACAACAGTTTAAATCCCTCAGAACAAGCTAAGGCCAGCAGCAGGCCAGCAAAAGGAGATAAAACACAGTAGGTTAGAGCAGGTTTAACAATCAACTGTAGCAGGGAGAGGTAGAGACATTTGGGTAAATTACAAGAGAAGTTACATTTCACAGGTCAGTGAAGTACAGTTTCTGAAAGGAGGGATTTGGAGAATCCCATGTAACTGAAAAGTGTATTAGTGTCTTACTGCTGCACAGGCTTAGAGAAAGCAGAAAGAGAGAGAAAGCTCCATCAGCAAAATACTTCCTAAAATATCACAAGCTCTCTCCACCCACTCATTGTCCTGTTCCAACACAGCAGTTATACTGACAGCTGCCTAATTGTAACCCATATTAGGTGAAAAACTAAACACTCCACCATACGTTTTTATTTTCCTTTCCCTAACAGCTAATTAATTTTTCTGTGCTGGCAGCAGGCAGTTAATGGAGCTATTTTCTGCTGTCATGTCTAGGTCATATAACTACTTGATTATTGTCAGACTGAACAAAGTCCAGCAGGATTCTGTTCTATGACTGTGCCATAGGGATGTTTTTAAAGGATAGATGCAGTTATTTGCAAAGACCTATCCATAACTATTTTGAAAGGCAGAGAGTGTTGGAGTTTGGAAGGTCAAAAGCTTTGTTCTCCACGCACAGCATAATAGAGATGAGCTAGAAGCCGCTCACTCATCCCAGAGCAGGACTAGATTTTGACAGGCTTTTGCCTAACCTGTTCTTAAAGTTTCACACAGCAGGAATTCCATCACCTCCATAGACTAGTCCACTAGTCAACTGTTTTACCCTCAATAGTACTTTCTTCCTTGCTGCTGTTGAAGCTCTACCTACTACTGGTGCAGAAACAATATTACTCCTTTCCACTCTTACTTTTATGACTCATATACTTTGTAGTCAAAAATTTTGCCACTATCTCAGTGTAATGTTGTATCATTACACAAAAAGAAAACACGCTGCCTCAGCTCATGGTGCTGCAGAATCCAACTTTGAGAAATCTGGTATTTTGTCAGCTATTTTAGAATAGAATAGAATAGAATAGAATAGAATAGAATAGAATAGAATAGAATAGAATAGAATAGAATAGAATAGAATAGAATAGAATAGAATAGGAATTAACCAGGTTGGAAGAGACCTTTGAGATCATCCTATCATCCAACACTATCTAATCAACCCCATCCAGTCTCTTCCTAAACACCTCCAGTGATGGTCACTCCACCACCTCCCTGGGCAGCACATTCCAATGGCAAATCACTCTTTCTATGAAGAATTTCTTCCTAACATCCAGCCTAAACCTCCCCTGGTGTAGCTTGAGACTGTGTCCTCTTTGTTCTGGTGCTGGTTGCCTGGGAGAAGAGACCAGCCCCCACCTGGCTACAACCTCCCTTCAGGTAGTTGTAGACAGCAATAAGGTATTTTGCACTTGTTCCTAGAAAGAATGAAACAGCCTGCCTTTGTTTTGGGCTCTCTTTCTGATTGTGATGATCACTAAGCATCCTAATTCTGTCCCCTCAGTAGACTCTGAATTTCATGATTTCTGCCCATTTACTAAGTCCACCCTGCTTGATCCAGGTTACTGAATGTTCAACCTAACTAGCCACAGCACAGACCTCAAAAATAAAATATCTTTCTACTGTGATAAAAGGACATCAGCTAATCAGTAAACACTCTGGAAATGGTCTTCAAAGCACTTTGGCATCCAGCTTTTAGCTGTTTGGGCTAAGCAGAGTTTACTTAACACGCAAGACAGTATCAGAAGCTACAGCCTAAACATCTGCTTTTCTTCTCTCCACAGAGCTCAGCACTCTCATGTATGGCTTTTTCTTCATATGACTTACACTTTAAAATCCAAGTTGGATACTCCTTTTTTTTTCTTTTTGGCAATTTACTTCCAGGTGCCTATAACACTTTCCCTGCCCCCCAAAACTTTTTCTTCAGACTGAAGTTAAGCTTTTTTCTTTTTTTTTTTTTTTTTTAATTATTATTATTACTGCCCATCCCTCACACTCTCCATCTGCTAGATATAATGAACATTACCTGGTCTCTTCTCCCAGGCAACCAGCACCAGAACAAGAGGACACAGTCTCAAGCTGCACCAGGGGAGGTTTAGGCTGGATGTTAGGAAGAGGTTCTTCATAGAAAGAGTGATTGCCCGTTGGAATGGGCTGCCCAGGGAGGTGGTGGAGTCGCCATCATTGGAGGTGTTTAGGAGGAGACTTGATGGGGTGCTTGGTGCCATGGTTTAGCTGATTAGATGGTGTTGGATGACAGGCTGGACACAATGATCTTGAAGGTCTCTTCCAACCTGCTTTATTTTATTCTATTCCATTCTATCATCCAGGAGCTGTCAAGAAAGAGCCAAAAAGTTCTGAAATTGTTTCAGCCTGTCTCCCAAGTAACATAGGAAAAGGTTAACTTTCATAGTTTAGAATAACACAATCAGTCTGAGTCCTTTAAAATTTTTTCTTTCTCTGTTTTCAGCTAAAGGTACATTATTACCACCAACAACAAAAGGATACCAGACCCCACCTCAACACTGATCTTTGCAGCGAAAATTGATATGAAAAAAAAAGAAGGCAATTACAAATGTCAGTCTTTCACAGGCATAAGGCAGCAGATGATGCCATATTGATCTGATTTCCTCACAGCTACACACTATTTCTTGCATCCTGCAGGTAGAACACTCTAGGAGCTTTGACATTTATAGAACCCATATGGGATAGTTACATGATGAAGTGAAACTTCATCTTCTACCCAAAGAACATGAGTAACTAAAGTGGTATCATTAAACTGGAGCTCGGCAAGTTGTCTTATAGATTCAAGACAGTAGATGTCAGAATGCAGTTCCTTGCACCTGTATCACAGAATGGCCTAGGTTGGAAGGGACCTCAGAGATCGTCTACTCCAACCTCCCTGCCATGGGCAGGGACACCTCTCACAGAATCACAGAATTGTCAGGGTTTGAAGGGACCTCAAGGATCATCTAGTTCCAAGCACCCTGCCATCATCAGGCAGGGACACCTCACACTAGATCAGGTTGCCCATCCAGCCTGGCCTTAAAAAATTCCAGGGGTGGGGCTTCCACCACCTCCTTGGGCAACCTGTTCCAGTGTCTCACCACTCTTCTGGTGAAGAACTTCTTACTAACATTTAATCTAATCCTACCCTCCTCTAGCTTGGATCTACTCCCCCTAGTCCTATTGCTACCTGACACTTAAAAGTCTCTCCACAACTTTCTTGTAGGCCCCCTTCAGATACTCTCAACTATACTCATAACAATTCTCTCTTTGCCTCTAAATCTTAGCTCAAAAGAGGTCACTGATATTCTTGCCATTAATTCACAAGAATCAGGACTTTTTCCTTTCCCTGACACCCAGTAATTTCAACAGGATCCAAAAGAAAACAACTGGATCAATGTGCCATTCTCTTTGGAAGCAGTGACCATTTGCACTGCACCAGAGCCTCAATATTTTTGCATAACTGATTTTAAACAAGAAGAAAACAAAGGTGAGCCACTTATGGTTGTTCTTATCCTGAAGCCGTGGAACCTGGTAGATAAGCATGACCTGTATTACCATATGTGTTCAACAAAACCTACTCAGTGCTTCAAGATTTTGGAACGTCAGGCAGCAGCAGGTCAAACTTCTGCCATCAACGTCATGCAAGAACGTAGGAAGCTGTTGTTGCAATGAAGCCTGCATTTTAATTTAGCTGCCTAAACACAGAGAGAATTGTTGAATGGAAGACTTTGCATCTTCGTTTAAAGAACTTTGGTTTTGTGATGGGCTATGCCCATCCTGAAAACAGGGGGGGTGGGGGGAGGTGGTGAGAGTTTTTGCCCTCCCTGGAGGGTGTTTTCCCCCTGGGAAACTGACTTGGTCTGGTCCACTTCCCCCACCCTGTACGGCAGGGGTATAAAAGGGAGGATGTTGCAGCCATTACTCTCTCCTCCTCCTGCTTCTTGGGGACAAAAGAGAGTTGCTGCTGGCTTGCTGCTTCCCTGCCACGTGGTCCTCCCTGCTGCTTCCACACTTTGCAAAGGACTGGTTCTGTATCTCATATTTCTTTTCCTTTTCCCATCCATCCTTGTTCCTTACCCTTGTGAACCCCGCCTGTCATTATCTTTTATTTTTATATATATATATATATATATACACACTGTCTAAAGAAAATTCTTTGCCTCTCTACTTCCAAGCCAAACCCAAATTATTTCTTGGTGGATTTGCTCCCTTCCCTTTTTTTCTCTCTCTATTGGGAAAGGGGGGGGGGGGAAGTGGGGGAGGGATTCTCAGCCTTGCCCCCATCTGAGTTTTTAAGCCCCACTTAAGGCTCAAACCACCAGAGTTTTACAACAATAAAAGTAATTTTGTTTGGTGTGGAACACAATTCCAGCTATGTGATTTGATGTATCATATCATTACCCAACAGAGAAGCCTTTCTTCAGGATGTAAGCATTTTGATTTCCCTAACTGCAAAGTAGTCAGGTAACAAACATATATTCCTTTCCAAAATGTAGGCTACTACCTCTCTTGCTGCTAAGTCATCAGTTAAAACATGATGCAAGTAAGACATGCTTACAGCACCGCAGATGTTGCTCTAAAGTGAGCTCAAGGTCTCAGCCCAGTCCTTCACTGATGTGTATCCACATTGAACAAAAAGAGCACTAACATAACTAGGTCTTTCCAAAGAAACCAATTAACCTGGAAACTGTCATATTCCTAGCAGTCACTTCCCATGAAACACTACCCTTTAAGAGGAGTTTGATGCCTCAGTTGTATTTCTTGCTGTTACTGAAATCCAGATTTCTCCAGTCATCAGGCCTCAATGTGACTGCAGAGCGTTACAGAATGTTCTCCTTCTGAGATTCTTACAATTGTTCCCATTCCTTTCTTGCAATGGTTTCATTTGACCCTCTTTAACCATGTTCTGGAAGAACAATATTCTAAAGTAACTGCAGAGCTAAGCAGCAGCAATTAGAAATTCTAAAAATAGGCCAGAGCTATTGATGCAACCCTTTTTTGGGGAGGAAAAACATAATGCCAAAAGAAAAACATCACCATTGCACAATAGCAACGGCATTGTCACAGGCATTGCTTTGCTGTGGGAGAACAGTTCCCATTGTATGCAGCATTTCCATGCCTGTCAGAAAAATAAATGAGAACTGCTGTCTTGCCCATAGTCACGTTGGCTGGGTGCAGCAGGAGAAATTTAGGATTGTCTCAGTTTCTAAGACTGTTAACTCTAAAGAAGTCTAATACCTAGTGCTTCGTAATACATACATTAACAACATATTTATATACCAACAACCTATTTATGCATATAAAGTGCACAACTGGAAATGGATAGATTACAGTAACCACGTCAAGCAGTGTTTTGTAAACAACTATCCAGCTTTGCAAGTAGCTAACTGAAGCACTTTCAGCCTCCTAAACAAAATTCCATTAAGGACAACATGTTTAGAAACAGAATGCTGTAAACTAGTTAAGAAAGCCTAATGGCAGTGCTCCAAAAGATTCTGCACTGGTGTAAGAACTGTGTCAGTTTTACTCCAGGGATCATACTAGGAAATATATTTACCTGTAAAGCATGTTATAGGTTTCTGTTAATGATTACAGATCTTTGAGAAAAGTTGGTAATTGAACTTTTTGCCACTCTTACCTTTATTAGCAAGAGATTTTAACAGTATCTTCTCAAAATGGCTGAAATGTTCTTTTCCCTCCAAATACTCTTTTCAGATCTTCCAAACAAGACTTAATTCCCAGAGAAGTAAGGACCGAGTAAGTTGCATTGGGAAGTAGATCAAACTTCTGTTTTTAATCACAGAAAGATGTGTTCCTCTGAGCACTGCTTCACCTTTGTTCACAGTGTTTCAACCTTGTTTTCTATTTCCTACCCCAAAATCTAGTTCAGGTCACCCCAGAAGATAGGAGCACCAAACACAGATGGAGAAGATGAATATTGTCACTGGTTACATGAGGTTTTCTTTCAGTCATAGAAATTCTCCTCTATTACTATTCTAAACCTCTACAGTAGAGGCCACCTGCTGTCACCTAGAGAGAACAGCAGATGGTTACAGAAAATGCCAGCCTTTCTGAAAATTGAATGCCTACAGTGCTCTTCTGTGCAGTGTTCAGCATCAATTTTCCCAAGAAACCTTCAACCCACTTCCAAAGTGAATCCATTTTCAGTTGTGCATTCTAACATCTTCCTACCTAGCACACTCCTAATTTCTGGATGGTCTGCATTTGTATTCCTGATCCTGTGTCCCATACTTTGCCAGAGGATCATAACAGATTAGCTTCTTGTCTCTGACCAAAGAAGTATAAGGGATCATAGAACCTTGTTTGCTGCAGACATCGTCATCTCATCTTAGTTTTGCTCTCCACAATTACCCTCTGCTTTACAACTATGTCTGCTTTACTTGTTCTAAGTTACGTCACCTATCATCCAAGTATAATCAAACATGTTTCACAGACCACAGGCCTTCAACTATGCCATTAAAGTCACTGTTTAAGAGCATGCCCATTTAGGATCAGATGCAAACTTGGAGGCTGAAGCTCAACTTCAGGAGGTTAAATGCTGAAGCAGAGAGATCCCAATTACACTCAATATTAGGTGACTTTCTGGTTTGACTTCCCTCTCAAGATGTATTAAAAACTTAACTCATGTATTCAGTTCTTTACTTACATAGAACAGAGTAGAATAAACCAGGTTGGAAGAGATCTTTGAGATCATCACGTCCAACCTATCATCCAACACCACCTAATCAACTAAACCATGCAACCAAGCACCCTATCAAAGTCTCCTCCTAAACACCTCCAATGATAGTGATTCCACCACCTTCCCAGGCAGCCCATTCCAATGGGCAATCACTCTCTATGTAAAACTTCCTCCTAACCTCCAGCCTAAACCTCCCCTGGTGCAGCTTGAGACTGTGTCCTCTTGTTCTGTCACTGGTTGCCTGGGAGAAGAGATCAGCCCCCACCTGTCTACAACCTCCCTTCAGGGAGTTGGTGAGAGCAAGAAGGTCACCCCTGAGTCTCCTCCAGGCTAAGCAAGCCCAGCTCCCTCAGCCTCTCCTCATAGGGCTTGTGTTCCAAACCCCTCACCAATTTTGTTGCCCTTCTCTGGACACGTTCCAGCAAGTCAACATCCTTCCCAAACTGAGGGGCCCAGAACTGGACACAATACTTGAGGTGTGGCCTAACCAGTGCAGTGTACAGGGGCAGAATGACCTCCCTGCTCCTGCTGGCCACATTGTTCCTGATACCATTGGCCCTCTTGGCCACCTGGGCACACTGCAGGCTCATGTTCAGCCTACCATCAACCAGTACCCCCAGGTCCCTCTCTGCCTGGCCACTCTCCAGCCACTCTGACCCCAGCCTGTAGCACTGCATGGAGTTGCTGTGGCCAATGTGCAGAACCCGGCACTTGGATGTGTTAAATCTCATGCCGTTGGACTCTGCCCATCTGTCCAGCCTGTTGAGGTCCCTCTGCAAAGCCCCTCTACCCTCCAGCAGATCAAGCATTGATACATAATATCAATGCTCCCCCATGAAGGTAAGCATATGTCTCACCAAAACCAGAGTCACCAGCAGAGAATCACTTTGAAAAGACTGGAAACTTCCTAATTATGAGCCACATCAAACAGCTTAAGTTACCTGAAATCCAAATGACAGTATGTTGTCTGGACACAGTACAAGGTCGTGGAAAACATGAGGTTTCTCGTCCCTGATATTTAAAACAAAAACCTCCCCAAAACCACAAAGACAACCAACTGCAACAACAAAACCAAAACACAACAAAAAACACCAACACCCAAACAAAACAAAACCTACAAACAAACCCAAAACATGATCCAGAAATGAAACTTCAAGCTGAAATTATGCCATCATGATACGGCACAGCACCTCAAGCCTGGATGTACAACAGGCCACACACACACAAAAAAAAAAGCTTCAGAACCTGGACAGAATTTTGTAGAAAATAAGTTTTATTTGGCTCCTTTTGTACTTTCTGTAGAAGAAATGAACATTCATACAGTTTGCCTTTCCCAGTGCAGGTCTGGATTTGCTCACAGAGTCAGGAATACCAAGGCAAAAGGTGCCTTTGAAATCGTTTCAGACACATTTGTATTTTGACTGTAAAGCATCCAAAGTTACTAATTTTCTAATTCTAACTTGGAAAGAAACACTTCAGGTATTTCTTCTCAGATTCACACATGTAATAGTCCCACACTGGGAACAGGAGACAGGCCTGAAACAAGGCACTGAGAAGCCAATGGCTAATACTCATTTCAGGTAGAGCTAAAGGATAGGTTCTCTATTTCATACTGAGTTGGGGTATAAACAAAAAAACCCAACCAGGGAACTTGCTCTTTTCAAAAGCTCTAAAACAGAAATGATAAACCACTGCTTCAAAACTACAACTTAGCCACTGGCACTCAGAGTTTGTTGGCAAAGAAAGCACTGTTCCCCTAGTTGTTTCTCGTGGTCAGGTTCTCTTTCCTGTTGATGGTGGCTATGGAATTTGTTTCCTGCTGCTGCTTCTTAAACACTTCATGAAGAGGAGTAACTTCAGCTCACACATCACAAGAGGTATTAACCCATCAAGTAGCCCCTACAGAAAAAAAAAAGGTTAGATAAAAAGTTAAGAAACACAGGCAGCAGTCCTCAAAAAATAATAAACACACTGACTTACACCAAAGATTTCAGACTGTCAAAAACTTAGCTGATGAAGTCTATTTAATACCATAAATCCTGCCTAAGGTACAAACTGGCCTGTTTCACTCCTTCCTCAGTTGATTTTCCTCAATGAACATGAGAAACAGATTAACCTGTTCCAGATTCAGCTTTGGTAATTGTCTGGAATTGCTGAAGCACTGCTTGCACCCTATATAAAAGGTTCTTTATTTGTAACCTTTGCACAAACTACATTCAGTCTAACATGGAATAGCATAGCATAGCATAGCATAAACCAGGTTGGAAGAGACCTTCAAGATCATCGCACCCAACCTATCATCCAAAACCATCTAATCAACTAAACCATGCAACCAAGCACCCTATCAAGTCTCCTCCTGAACACCTCCAGTGATGGTGACTCCACCACCTCCTCGGGCAGCCCATTCCAATGGGCAATCACTCTCTCTGTATAGAACTTCCTCCTAACCTCCAGCCTAAACCTCCCCTGGCACAGCCTGAGACTGTGCCGAGTCCAGAGAAGAGCAACAAAGTTGGTGAGGGGTTTGGAACACAAGCCCTACGAGGAGAGGCTGAGGGAGCTGGGGTTGCTTAGCCTGGAGAAGAGGAGACTCAGGGGTGACCTTATTGCTCTCTACAACTACCTGAAGGGAGGTTGTAGACAGACGGATGTTGGTCTCTTCTCCCAGGCAGCCAGTACCAGAACAAGAGGACACAGTCTCAGGCTGCGCCAGGGGAGGTTCAGGTTGGATGTTAGGAAAAAGTTCTATACAGAGAGAGTGATTGCCCATTGGAATGGGCTGCCTGGGGAGGTGGTGGAGTCACCATCATTGGAGGTGTTCAGAAGAAGACTTGGGGTGCTTGGTGCCGTGGGTTAGTTGTTTAGGTGGGTTGGATTGGTTGATGGGTTGGACGCGATGATCTTGAAGGTCTCTTCCAACCTGGTTTATTCTATGTATTCTATGTATTCTCTTGTTCTGGTACTGGTTGTCTGGGAGAAGAGACCAACCTCTGCCTGTCTACAACCCACCTTAAGGTAGTTGTAGAGAGCAATAAGGTCACCCCTGAGTCTCCTCTTCTCCAGACTAAGCAACCCCAGCTCCCTCAGCCTCTCCTCATAGGGCTTGTGTTCCAAGCCCTTCACCAACTTTGTTGCCCTTCTCTGGACACACTCCAGCAAGTCAACATCCTTCCTAAACTGAGGAGCCCTGGCACTCAACACAACTCTGGTCACTTTTTCTCCTCCATTTGTCTGAAGCTCTGTTTCTTTAATGAGTTTAAGAAAGAGAACTGTAATGACATTAAGTGTACTGAGTTAAACAAGAAAACATCTGAATGAAGCAAGGAAAGACAGAGCAGGTCCCTACTCAACAACCTGCTGGCAGGGAACCCACTACTTCCATGTTACAAAACAAAATTTGTAACAATATTGCAAAGGTTAAAAAAAAAATGACAAACCCAAAACATTTAAAGAAGGTAGGAATTACTGTCATTTTTAAGTCAACACCTGATGGAGTTACTCCAAATATTAACTACCAGGAAATCCAAGCATCAGGTTTCAGCTATGCTAAATTAAATAGGTGGACTGAGAAATAAAGAGGAAAATTTAAATCCTGTATTTGGATTCCACACAGCCTGAATGCTCCATATTTGATCTGTGACTGTAAATGGATACATAATGTGACAAGCAGGACCAGGGAAGCAATTGTTCATCTGTAGTGGAGAGGTCACATCTTGAGTACTAGGTTCAGTTTTTGGGCCCTCACCACAAGAAAGACATTGACATGCTGGAGTAGGTCCAGAGAAGGGCAAAGAAGCTAGTGGAGGGTATGGAGAACAGGTCTGGTGAGGGGCAGCTGAGGGAACTGGGGGTGTTGAGTCTGGAGGAGGCTGAGGGGAGACCATTTCACGCTCCACAAATCCCTGGAAGGAGGCTGAAGACAGGAAGATGTCGGTCTCATAGATTCATAGAATGGTTTAGGTTGGAAGGAACCTTAAAGATCTTCTAGTTCCAACCCCTTTGCCATGGGCAGGAACACCAACACCTTCCACTAGACCAGGTTGCTTAAGGCCTCATCCAGCCTGGCCTTGAACAGGGAGGGGGCATCCATAACCACCCTGGACAACATGCTCCAATGTCTCACCACCCTCACTGTAAAGAATTTCTTCCTAATATCCAGTCTGAATCTACTCTCCTCAAGCTTCAATCCATTCTCATCCTACCACTACAAGCCCTTGTAAAAAGTCCCTTCCTACTAGTCTCTCTGGGAACAAGTGATAGGACATGAGGAAATGGCCTCAAGCTGGAGCAGAGAAGGTTTAGATTGGACATTAGAAGAAACTTCTTAACTGAAAAGGCTCTCAAACACTGGAACAGGCTCCCAAGGGAGGCAGTTGAATCCTCATCCCTGGAGGGGCTTAAAAGATTCAGAAATACAGTGCTGGAGGACATGGGTTAGCACCAAACTCAGCAGAGTTAGGTAATGGTTGGATTTGATGATCTTAAAGGTTTTTTGCAACTGGCATGATTATATGATTAAAATATTGCCTATATTTTATACTTCAACCTTATGTTCAGTTGTTCAGCAACAAAAACATCATCCTGATGGTAGGCTGGCTCTGAATACTTCTGAACACTTGTTACTGCTGTCATCAGTTCTAGTTATAAGCTCTCACATACACTGTCACTATAAATAACTCAACTGCCTTTCTTCAAGTTCTTTGGCACTCCTTTCTTCCTCAAAGCCCCAACTTGTAATTACTTTAACATGGTCATTACATACACTTAGTCTATGTTAAAACTCACTGTAAGCCAGACTCACTACTTCTCACTCACCTTCTATCTTCTGACAGACCCAAAAACCGTAACCTTTTTTTAACAACAGTATGATTTTATAGCAGCTGGCCCTAAAAAAAGCTTGTTCCAAAAAAGCAGAAAAAAAACCCCACAACTTACAGCTAAGCTGCAGATCTCCTGTTACTCTTAAATTTAACACAGGCATACACAAGCCACAGAAGAGACAAAAAGCTGAAGGAGCATTAAATCACTTACGGTAATTTCATCCTCATGAAGACTCTGGCCATGAAGAAGCTCAAAAGCACGCTGACAAATCCAATGAAGAGCAAAAGAAATCTGTTCAGCTTGGGGATGTTTGGTGCATTGGATCGATCCAGAATTATGAATCCCAGGCCACCCATTGTGAAGAGGAAGCTGGATGCAAGCCCTTCCATAATATATTGCCCATTTACTCTGAAGGAAAAAAACCAAAACAACAAGAAGGAGGAGGCAAAGGGGAAGAAAAGAGAGGCAATAAAACCCTATTTGCATTTCAAAACCCATCTACTCAACCTGCTTTAGCTTCACAAACACACAGGATGGTTAATGTTGATGGCTGACTTTCTAACAGCAAAACTAGGTACAGAAACCGATGTTATGCAATTACATCAAGGCTTTAGTACACCATTTCTCTCCAAAACTGATATTCTGCAAGGTGACCTGTCAAGCATACTGGTGGTTTTACATTCACTGCACATATTGACTGCCAGTCCAAGAAGCCAAATTTCCTTCTTACAAAGTTTAGAAGGAGGGAAGGGAAGCAGAGGCAGAAACAATATTGCACCTGGATCATGAGTCCCCTGCATCCCACACTCACTGAAAATCTTTCCTGTCACTGTAATTAGCAACCTCACAAAATTGGCATGGATGCTAATAGATAAATGAAAACAATCAATTTCATCTTCTTTCATGTTGTTTTCACTGACATGCACCAAAGTGCTATCAAGTCCCTGCACTTGCCTGATTCACCCACAATGCAGCAATCCAAATCTGAGACCTACACTGCATATAGCTCAAGTCAAAATCTGTACATGAAGCATGTCCTAGGCCTCACAAACTCAAATACCTTTTTTGGCATTTAACAGAAAACATAATTTGTTTCCATACACATGAAAAACAGTTACAAATGTAGATTTAATTTTCTCCAGACAAATTCATTGCTAAGCAGTCTCTAGCTTATTTTGAGTAATAGAAGCAAAAGGCTCAAAGAAGGCACTGTTACACATTTGTGACTATCTTCCCCACCCTCAAACACAAGAGTCACAATTACACTAGAGTTTAAAAGGCAGAATCAAAAATTTAACAAACACAGCTGGCTCCAAATAAAGATCAGGAAAAATTCTTCACTCTGAGGGTGGCACAACACTGGAGCAGGCTGCCCAGAGAGGTTGCAGTCTCCTCCTCTGAAGGCATTCCAAACCTGCCTGGATGTGCTGCTGTATGACTTACTCCAGGTGCTCCTGCTCTAGCAAGAGGGTTGGACTAGATGACCTTGAGGTCCCTTCCAACCACTACCATTCTGTTATTCTGTGTGCTGCTAAGAAAAATAATTGAATGTGCCTGCATCCACTATAAAACTCAGGGTTTGGAAGAAAAAGCAGCACTGCCAGCTTGAAACCTTTCCTTATCAGATTTCTGACTTTCAGAAAACTTGAATGTTTTACTTCAGTTCTGCTTCTCAATTATGGACTGATACAGAAGAGATCCTGCCTTGCACAGAGAGCTCATTAAAAGAAGCAGGTGCACAACTCTGTAGGACAGGTTTACTTGCTTGTGGTTACACATTTGCAGCACCTCGCTGTGCACAGCCCTGCAGGCACAGCCCTGCTCCTACCTTCCTACCTGTATGCCAGGAAGGCCACCGGCCTCTGATGCCCGTGCTCGTCTGTCATCGACCCCACGCTGGGAGGTTCCACAATCACGTCATAGATAATCCCTGTGGAAAGAAAAGTATCACCTTTGGCTGCTACCAGCAAACAACTACCCAAACATCACGGTGATGCTCCAAGTTGGCCGAAGTTCGTGGTTTATGACCGATCTGGAGCCAGACAAAGGCTCAGCAGCAGCAGCGGCTGTGCTACTCGGGGCAAGGGCCAGCATTCCCGCCGCAGATGAAAAGCTACTCCGTAAGCGGGGTGTCCCACTCATCTCGCCCGCCCCACCGGCCCCGACCTCACCTCCGGTGATGAGGAAGTAGGACACCACCACCAGCGCGTACACGGTCATGGCCGAGGGCATGTGCACCCAGCTCGGCCGCTTCAGCTTGATGTTGGGGCACTCGAGCACGGCGAAGGGCAGGCGGTACAACGTCTCCATGGCGGCGGTGCGGCCAAACGCAGAGCCGCAGCCCCGCTACTCCCTACCGGCTCGCCCCGCCGCGACCAGCCCCACCACCAGACACGAAGGCGGAAACGGAAATCGGCTGCTGCGTCCTGGCAGGAATAAACTCACAGATTTTAAAACAGCAGACACAAAAGAAACACTCAAAAGTTACACCCAGTTTTGAATAACAAAAAAAAAATGTTTTTTTTTTCTCAGTGCAAATACGCCTGAAAAAGCATCTCACCCGCCGCCAGAGGGTATACCCATCTTACTCGCCTGCTAGGACCCACTAAGCCTGACGTGTCGGTGCTCAGTGACGGCGAGGGGCCCGGGCGGGGCTGAGGCGGGGCACAAGGCACAGGCCCCGCCCCCGGGGCTAGGAGTCCACGTGGCCGCTGCTGCGGGGCCGCGCCGCGGGCGTGCGCGGGCGCCTGGGGAGGGTCCCGCGGCCGGCGCCAGTCTCGCCCGTGGGACACCATACTGCCTAGAGACAGGTGTCGTCCTGGCGGCAGGTCAGAGCAGTCTCCTGGCAAGGGGTCAAAGTGTGTTCCTTGTTCCACTTGTTCTCAAGTGGTGTTCCCCAGGGCTCTGTACTGGGACCAATTCTGTTTAATAATCTTTATCAATGATCTGGATGAGGGAATCAATGCACACTCAGTAAGCTTGCAGATGACACCAAGCTGGGAGGGCAAGTTGGTCTGCCTGAGGGCAGGAAGCCTTTACAGAAGGACTTGGACAAGCTGGATCGATGGGCCTAAGCCAGCTGTAGGAGATTCAACAAGGCCAAGTGCTGCATTCTGCACTTGGCTCACAACAACCCCGTGAACACCCCAGGCTTGGGGCAGACTGGCTGGAAAGATGCCTGATGGAAGTAGTCCTAGGGGCATTGGTCAAAGGCTGGCTGAAGATGAGCCAGCAGTGTGCTCACGTGGCTAAGAAGGCCAACAGCATCCTGGCCAGTATCAGCAATAGTGTGGTCAGCAGGATTTTGGAAGTGATTGCCCCCCTGCACTCAGCACTGGTGAGTAAGGCTGCTTCTCGAACACTGTGTTCAGTTCTGGCACCCTCACTACAAGAAGGACATTGAGGTCCTGGAGCAGACCCAGAGAAGGGGCTACTAAGCTGGGGGTCTGCAGAACAGGTCTTGTGAGGAGCAGCTGAGGAAACTAGGGTTCTTTAATCTGGAGGAGGGTGAGGAGAGACATCCTTACTCTCTACAACTCCCTAAAAGAGGCTGGAACGAGGTGGATCTTGGTCTCTTCTCCCTTGCAACAATAGGAAAAGAGAAAATGGCCTCAAGTGCACCAGAGGAGGTTTAGATTGGACATTAGGAGAATATTCTTGACCCAGAGGGTTCTCAATCACTGGAATGGGTCCCAAGGGAGGTGGTTGAATCCCCATCCCTGGAAGTGTTTAAAAGATGCAGAAATATGGTGCTGAGGGACATGGTTCATCACCAGCCTTGGCAGAGTTAGATAATGGTTAGACACCTGCTTTGTGTCAGACACTAAATAGTTCCAAAATTCAGAGCTGGAGGTGAGGAATAACCCCACACCCACAGGTAACACAAGAGTTATCCCAAGTGTTAAAAGCACTCCTGGGGAGTGTTAGAGACACATTAGAGTTTTCCTTACACAGTACTGTGAAGCAAAGCAGCAAAATCAGCCCATTTCCACTTTTTACCATTGCTTTTTCCATTACCATCATAGCCTCAGTGATAAAGGAACAGAACTTTGCCTCAATACCAGAAAGCTAAACTGCTACTCCAAAATCTCATTCTGGAAGTCATTAGAGGTCTGTTCCAGCTGTGCCCTGGAGCTCTGCTTGTATCATACCTCTAACTGCGACCCAGGAAGCACTTAAACAGAATAGAGCAGCTGCAGCTTTCTTCCAGGAGATCCAGGTGTAGCAGCATGAAATTGTCTGGTGAGTGCAGCACTCACTCCAAGGAATCATAAAATAGGTTGGAAAAGACTTTAAAAAAAAAATAAAAATCAAGTCCAACTGTTAACCCAGCACTGCCAAGTCACCATTAAATCATGTTCCTTAGCACCACATCTACACAGCTGTTTTTAATCTCTTCAGGGATGGGGACTCCACCATTTCCCTGAGCTGTCTGGCTCATGAGCAATTTGTCCACCAGAACTCTCGGGTCCTCTGCAGAGCCTACTTTCAAGAAGCTCAATTCCTAACCTGTAATGTTACGTTTGGGTTATTCCTCCCTAGGAAGTCATACAAGAGAATGGTTAGGGTTGGAAGGACCCTCAATGATCATCCAGGACACTTGGAGCAACTGCAGAGGTCAGAGGTGGTGAGAAAAGTCTCATGTTCATTCACCCCCGGTGATGGAAGAGCACTTCTGAACCTTCAACATCTCTACTGTCTGTGTCTCCAAGTGGCTTCCATGAGGCATAGGGAAGGGCAAAGGAACAGCATATCCAAGCAAGTCTGGTGTCTGCTCTCCACCAAGGACTGTCAGGAGGTGCACGACTGGGAGAATATGCAGGCTGCTGCTACCAAGCCCTCAGACCCAAGCAGAGCTGTCACTTGGTTCCCCAAGTTCTCAGAGCATGAGCACACAGAGCAGCATGACCAGTCATCCCTCTAGAACTGGTGGTTGAAACTTCTCTCACCTGTGAGGAGAAAACAAGTGCTGTACAACCACAGTAGCCCCCAGTAACATGAACACCACCAGTGGCAAAGAGAAATGCCTGCAAGAAAAAGCTTCAGCAGAACCTGTTTGTTCAGGTTTTGATTTGTTTTGCAGTTCCAGTTTTTTAATGTTTCTAATTTAATCTTTTATAAATAAATATATAAATATCTATGTATACACACACATACATATATGTAAAAGTGCCTTTTATCCGTGCTCTGGTTAATTCTCTCTCTGACCTTCAGCCAAGCACCGATTTTGAAAGGAGTAAACCAAAGTATCTGAAATTACAACAGTGTGGGTTTCCTTTATTTGACAACTCAGATACCAAGCAGATACCAACACCAGGGCACTGAATGGGCAGGTCCCAGAGCTACACATATCTCAGTCAAAAAGACTCCAGGCTGGACAAAGTGCCTTGGATGTATCAAGGCACTGATCTTCCCCCTCAGCTTGTTCAGAGAGAGATTGATAGGCAATGTCATTAGTAAATGTATGTTCCTCCCAAGGTCCCAGTGAGCTCTTTCATTTAAGGAAGAAAAACCTAATAGCATAAAATCACTGCAATCTGAAGACAGACAAATTGAGAGCAGAAAGGAGGCATACTTTGCAGGCTTCCAAAGCCATTGATAGAAACCAGCATCTCCATCTAGTATCTTGCAAGCTGGCCAGTGCTCAGTGCAACAGCCCCTAACCAGACCCACAGGCTTGCTCATTACAGGCACAGGAGACAATGATCAGCCTGCAGCACACAGAAGTGCAGTGCAGCACCTACCAAAATATGGCTGGCCCTGTCACAGGGCACAGTCTTCCCCTTGCCCTGACAAAGCTGCACAGCTAACCCAAATTAGAGAGGAGCAGACACTGCTGCAAAGTATCATCTAGGTATTTGATGCATCAGACATATACAATAGTTTTGGTTGGAAAATACCTTTAAGATGATCAAGTCTAACCATTAACCTAGCACTGCCAAGTCACCACCAATCCAAGGAATCAGACAATATATTCTCTGCCATCCCCACATTCAAGCAACAGTAACTACAGCACAAAGTCTCCCTTAGGCCTATACTAGTTCTCCTTTTCTTCACCTGACAATCTATTATCAGTCTTTAGTCATCTTTTGCTTTTCTTCTTCAGATTCCTAACTCTATTCTAAGCCTCAAGTCCTCTGATGGCTTCATAGAGATGTTGCCATGAAAAAACAGAACCTGCATTGCTCAAAGATACTCCATGCTCTCTACAGGACTAGAAGACAGAGCTGGGAGCTCTCTTTAACCAGACCTACTTCCACCCCATTTCACTCTGTAGGCAGAACAGGACACAGCATCCTGATTGAAGGGTTTGCTGTACCAAAACACAATCTACACAAGCTTTGAGAAGCAGCTCCTACCAGCTTTGACTAGCATATAGAACAACAAGACACAGGAAAAGTGGAACTTTCATTTATTGGGCTGAAACTACAAATAGATTCACTTTGACTTCTGGCTCTGTGCTTGTGCCTTCAACACTTTCACAACGATCTTCTGCTCCTCAATAAGAAAAGCTCTCTTGATTCTGGAAAGGAAAACAACAACTTTAGGATGTGTGTCTACTTCAATAAAAACACAAAAGTAAAAACAGAAGTCACAATTAGTTTTGTTGTCTCCAACATTCATTGCCCATATGGTGTCAGCTCTACAGTAACATAAAAAGGGAAGCCATCCACATTCCTGACAGCATCAAAAGACAGGGATGGTGGCACTTTATGAATGTGGTGGTTTGGGGAAGAAGTCCAATATGTGCCTGCAAGACTTACACTTGACAGCTGAACACTGGAAATATTAACACCTTCACTAACTTGAAAGGTGAAAAGTGAAAGTCCTCACCAGCAAACTAATTTATTTGTTCTTAAAGTCAGAGCTGGTACGATTAGTCATGGTCAGCTCTAACCCTCAGAACAATGGAAAACTCCAGATGAGTCCAGTTATCAAAACCAGAATGGTTCCCCTCTCAGAATTACAGCTCCTCTGCAGACAAACAAGGAAGACTCTGGCAGTGCAAGTCATGCCCCAATACAATTATTTATGGAAGTCATGTGAGGCCGCTGTGCAGATGGACCTAAGCTATACTACTCACATCAACAGCCCACTTGACAGTTTTGAGTTAAAAGCCCAAGTCTACCATCCACACTCTTCTAACTTAAAACATTAAAATGCCACTCCAAATGCATTTGGTACAGATGGTTACTTCAGCAGTACACAAAGACACCTAAGCAGATGCAGGAGAAAACCTGCCAATAAGGAAGGAAGTGACTTGTGTGTTTTGGCTGAGGCAAAATAAGGTATGTTCATGAAGTACATAAAGCATTTGAGGAAACACTCAGGAAAAAAAAAAATTGCCTTTAACAAAGTCATGCTATGGATCTCCAGCATGGAAGGTGCTCTGATGACCAGTCACAGAGAGGATGCATTCTTGTATTACACATTTCTCTTCAAACTTGCCCAGGATGCAGAGTTATCACACAATAAAACTGAATTCAGTGAGGCCCAGCAAAGGCTATCATAAAGCTTGGCCATTCAAAGATGCCTAACGTGCAACCACTTAGTATGTTTTAATTCCAAAACACCACAAAGAAGATAAAAACTCAGCTGATCTTACACTAAAATCTTTGGACAAGACAAAAAAAAAAAAGGATAACAGAAGAGGAAAATCTTTACATTGGGTGCTCACTATAACAAAACAGAAGTGCAGAATAAGCAGTTTACCATCAAAGGTACAGTAAGAAACCATGAAGAACAACTCTACAAAGGAAGTTTGCATGCAGTAACTAGCTCAAACCCAAGGGACAAAATTATATGCCTCCCTGCTCATGTGCCTCCAAGCTCACACTCTCCATTTTACTACACTAACATCAGACAAGGAGTCTTCCAGGTCTTGAAACAGTGAGATGTAAAAATCTGGTATGAAGCAACCTCAAGAATATAAAGTTAGCTCTCTGCAAGCTTACCTGTCACGGACACACTTAGCACACATGGAACCACCATAGGCTCTGCTAACATGCTTCTTTGTTTTTGACAACCTCATGAGAACTTTAGGACGCACAGCACGAACCTACAGAAAGCAAAAATGGAAAGGGTATACTAAGTCTCTTAATTTTGCATGACAGTCTTACCAGAAATTCACTCTGATGGCTTCAAAAAGCAGCAACACCTGAAGCTGACCATTCAAGATTCAAGTCACTTGTCACGTGTGCCCATCTTCAGCACTCCTCAGCTGATCCTTTCATTCTACCACAGCAGGTTCACAAATAAAATTGTGAGGTTTTGTTTTCATTTTTCCCAAGGATAGGAACTGCTCAAAGATCAACATTATTCAGACATTCCCATCACTGTTGAGCTATGTTACACCAAAGAAACTTATTACAGAAAAGTATCATGGTAAAGACATTCATTCCTTTTTTCTGAAGCTCATGGTCCAAACTGATTAATGGTTTGTTTGAAAGCCTATCCTTACAGATCCTATTTAGACTTCTGAACCTGCTACAGAATTACCTCAGCCTAACTCTAAGAAATTCAGACAGCTGTATCTTACAAAAGGGTTCAGATTTAACAGCAGTGAGAACCACCAGCATTAACAAAGAATTTACTCCTTCAGCTTTCAAAGCTTATTTTGGCAGTTAAACTCTACAACCCTTGAAAGGGTTCTCGAAGGCTGGAACAGGCTTCCCAGGGAAGTGGTTGAATCGCTCCTATACAATCATAGCATTGGTACTGAGGGGCACAGTTTAGCCCCAGACCTGTCAGAGTTAGATAATGGTTGGACTTGATAACCTTAAGAGGTCTTTTCCAACTAAAATAATTCTGTGATTCTAAGAACATCTGGATAATTTTCAAGAAGCTGTTCTAACAATTCAGTGGGCATATAATATTACTCAAAGAGAATCTTTGTACTGAAGAAAAAAAAGATAGCTGGAAAGAAATGCCTTATGTCAGTAAGGCTAATTACTTACACCACGAAGTCTTCCTGGGCAAATACCACATGCTGACTTTGGTGCCTTCCCCACTTTCTTGGTGTAAAGGTAAACAATCCTGTTCCCAGGTGTTCGGGACCTAAGCACAGCAGAAAAATACCCAGTTAACAAATCAAAACATAAAATTTGTGTTCTTAAAACCCAAGTTTTTCTTACTTACAGTCTAGTCTTGTTGGAAGCTGTGTTGTAGGACAACCTACGACGGTAGGTCAGGCGCTGAACCATTTTTAATACCTAAATTAGATAAAAACAGAGCAGCACTTATTTAAGGGCTCAGCGTCCACAGGGATGTTCATGTATCACAGCATCACCTGCACTGAAGCACTGGGCCGTATCTGAATGGGCAGCTATGGTTCTATTAGTAGTAACAAAACTAAAGCACCTCCTCCTCTGCAACAGCCGAAAAAAATGTATTAATAAACAAAAAAAAAAAACCAAAAAAACCACCTGACAGCGAGTAGAATACGATTTGCTGAAGCAAACGCGATCCTATCTGTATCGCGCCGGATGCCAAACTGTTAGTCACACTCTAGGCCCAGACTGGAGCCTTCTCAGGGACCAACACAACGCGACGAGGGCAGCGATACCGCAGTACTCAGCTCCGACAGCGGCGCAACGAAGTAAAGGCCCGGTGAGGCACCGGCAGCCCTCAGAGCGGGCACTGGCGCGCTTCGGACGCCGGTCCCGGGAAGCGGCAGGGCTGAGCGCCGCAATCACTAGCTCCAGCCCGCTGCAGCTCGGGAGACGCGAGTCCCCCGCTGAAGCCGCACCGTGACGGCCTGATAAGGCCCAGCCTTCCCGCTGCGCAGCTCTGCCCTCGCCACCGGTCCAAGCGCGGCCAACAGCGCCGCCGGCCCCTCACCGCAGACTTGCCGAGACCTTAGCCACCCCCACCGCCCTTCAGACTGCGGATGGAGGTGGATAACCACCCACAGCCCTCAGCCTCCAGCCGCCATACCTGACGCCGCCGGACCCAGAAGAGGAAGCGGAAGTGTGGGAGGTCAACTTTGAAATAGTGGCGGTCTTGAACCGGAATGAAATAGCGGCGCCTGCGCGTTCTACAGCATCTCCCCGCCTCTAGGGAGTGGGCGCCACCGTCTTGTACGGAAGCGGAGCACAGAGGTACGCCATATTGTACGGAAGAAAGGAGGCGGGGCGCCGCTCAGCGGCCGGAGTCGGGGCAGACCCGGCCGGGGTTGCTCGAAAGTGGTAGAGGTGGGGGTCTGGTGCGGGAAGACGTGGTAAATCCTCTCTGCTGCAGATTCTTCACTGTTCCCAGGGATCCCATGCACTCTTCCTATCCCCCCCCCCCCCCCCCCCCCCCCTTTTTTTTTATATGTTTTACTAACCCACGATTTTTCTACATTTCTATAGAGTGCTTTGTTCTTTGCTAGATCGCTGACACAGTTGTAGACCCATACGCCATGTCCCAGTCTGCTGCTCTCTCAGTTACAAGTCACTGACAGATGTTTTTCTATGCCAAATCAGCAAGTAACATCCCTGGAAAGTGTGCTCCTACGCACAGGGAAAAGGTGAGTCTCACTTGAAACCTGTGCCCCTTCTCCTGCCAGCCTCACTAGGGAGGGGGCTGCACCTTGCCTCTCTTTGCAGCTCTCAAGTTGTTCAAGAATAACTCACCTTGAGCACCCAAAGGCTAACCTCACAGTGCTCCCTTCCTCCCAGGATGCCCTCTTGCTGCTGCCCAACACTTTCCTGCACCAGTCTGACAGGATAATTCCAAAACTGGGCTCTGTGGAGAGCAGCTCAGTACCAACCTGTGCCAAACCTGTCCTCACTGCACCAGCAGCTGCACTGAGAGTCTTGGGCAGAAAATCCTCTTGCCTGTTTACCAAGGCATGTACTCGCTGTCTCTTGTGCTTCGGGGTAGGCATTTAAGCAGGAATATGAAGATATAAAATATTTTGCTGGTGAAGTCAAAGGTCTGCCTGTCCTGCAATCTCATGCCCAAGACATAGGTACCTAGGAAAAGCACAGGGTAAACAGAACATGGCTGGTTGATCTTTCCCTGAGTGTGCTCTCCCAATATTCAGCAGTTGGCATCTTAGGAGCTTCCTGAGCTGGGTTGTTTTTTCTGACTTTTACATTTAATAGCTTCTGCAAGATCCCTGAGAAAAAATAAAGGAAACAGCAAGAGCTAAGAGAGCGTAAGATGTCTTGTCAGCAGCCACAAACAGTGGTGCTTGATCTTCCAAATCTGCCAGTTTTAAAAACCAAACATGCAAAAGCTACCTCTAACAGCCACAGAACCATAGAATCATTATGGTTGGAAAAAGACCTATAGGTCCAATTGTCAGTACCACCATGACCACTAAATCATGTCCCTAAGAGTCATGTCTGTATGTTTTTTGAGCATCACCAGGAATGGTGACATCACCACTTATCTGGACAGCCTGTTCCAATGCCTGACCCCTCTTTCAGTAAACAATTTTTCCTAATATCCAATACAAACCTTGCCAATTGCATTAATCACTGCTTAAGTACTAAGGAAAGAGGAACACTTGCTGAAAGGATCCCCACCAGATTACATTTCTTCTCCCAGATGTTTGTTTCAGCTCCTATTCCATGCATGACAAGTTGAGAGGCACATTGACAAGCAGAGCTGGCCTCTGCACTCTGAAATCAGCAGCTGGCTGGCGATATGAAGGCTCCTGCTGTCCTCCAAAGTGAATTCTGCTCCCACTCTACCACCTGCCACTAACACGTCAAAGACCGAGAAAATTTTGAAGCACCCTTTTTCATCCCTTCTGGTCCCCAGCCTCTGCTGCTGATGGTGGTCCTGTTCTGCGTGGTGGGTTGAAATTCCCCCCAGCATAAAATTGCCAGACCAGCTCAGCTGAAAGCAAATGAAGCTATATTTACAAGCAAAACTACAATCTAGAAATAAGGAATGAAATGAATACGTAAATATACAATATTTGCATACATGCACGATTTCTAAACAGCACAAGAAGCTCCCTGGTTTTGTCCAACAGCTTCCCCCTCCTTGCTCCCTTCCCCCTCTCTATACAAGGTCAAAGAGAGAGAGAGAAGAGCAGAGAGTAGCCTGTTAGTACTTATCCACAAGAGCACAGTCAGGGTCAGCAAGCTAGCAGAAGCAGTAGATGGTATCTGCCAGAGCAAAGGAAGCCAAAAAGAGAAGAAAGTTAGTTTATATTGATTAACTTTATGTTAGTTGTCAGACCAATGGGATTATTTAGACTTTATCATTATTTTCCCTTTTACATCCAACGGTAGTTAATTTACATTCTACCACATTTTGCTTAAGATCTGTGAAAATTTTCCTAGGCATCAGTCTAAAACTACCACATTCCTGTCACACAAAGTCCTTCTCACAGGGTTTGTGGCCATGTGGGTCTCACTGCTGCAACTGATACTGAGCTGTGCAGGCAAAGCCTTCATGTATCATCAATGGTGAATTGCCATCTGCAAGGCCTGAAAAACTCTCTTGCTCACTGGCCTGAGCAGGGTACTACCGTGATAACCAGGGGCCCACACATTAAATATGGAGGAGGCCATCATTAGTGTCTTCATCTTGGCTTTGGGAGAGTAGCGGGTGCTCAGAAAGCTTTGATGTGAGCTCCTGGCCTTATTTACGGGTTTGTAACTCACAGTTCATTGTACCACATTCCCCCCCCCCCCTGTTTTCAATCTATAATTATTATTTCACTTAATTATTGACTCTTTTTAAGTGCAAATTATGGAGACCAGAAGTTTTCTAATTCATGAAAGAAGAGAAAACATGTATGAACTAGATTTTAGGGTATATTTAAAAATAGGAGCATATTTCAGACGACAAGTGAATTTCAGAGCAATTAGAGTATTTAACATGAACTTTCCAGGCCCAGAGCCCTGAGGGGAATAAGAAAGCCAATTAAATTAGATTAAATAATCATGCCTAAATATAAAAGTGTAACAGAATCCAATTGTTAAAGAACAACACTATTAAATTGTGACAGAATACTTTATTTTAGTGCAACAGGTAACTATTTCATTATTGAACAAAAGTATTGATATCTTTTTGAACTTACCCAATTTGGGCTCTAAACTCAACTGGTTTAAATTTTAGAAGCTGTCAATTAAACTCCAGCATTTCACTTCTGCTGATGCACTGGCCTAGTTTTTCAAGTATCTTCAGTTTATTTTGTAAGAGGAACAGGGCTATCAGGCAAATGTCTTGCCAGAGCACCTAGAAATGTTGGGTTTATGACAACTGGTTTAATGTCATCTAAAGTGAGGATAAAGTTTGAAGCAGGAGCTTGCTAAGCCCATTTTGTACAGATTAGTGCTAGTTGAGTGATTCTCTCATGTTCTTTTCTGCTCCTACCCATTCACAGTACCTAACTGTCTCTTTTGGGAGCAGCTATTTTCCATGTCCAACATGTCTCATTAACTCTTTCTGCATTTTCTTCTTTCCTTGAATACAACAAAGGAGGTGGATTAGCAAATGCACGATGCATCGACTTGGAAAAGTAAGCGTGGCAGCCTAGAAAACCCATTTTCCCCCCCTTCTAGGGTGTCAGTGGAAGCATAAGGCCTGAGGATGTGGGCTTTTCTCCTTAAAAAGATGAGAGGTTGGCTTCCAGGGTGTATTTTTTTATTGGCACTGTAAAATTGGAAACCTCTTTTCCTCCAGAGAAGATTAGGAAGATAGTATCTCTGACAGCAGATTAGTAATATGGTACATTCTGCAACAGCCTTCAAGTCGTCACTGTATTCTGTTTACAGAGTAATACTTTAATACACAGTTTAAAACCACTTCTGGTATGTTGACCTTACTTTTCCACATGGTCCTCTCCTTAATTCTCTTTTCTGAAAGTATCATGTGCACAGCTGTTTACTTGGTCACATGAGAAGTTCTGCCAGAGGAATTACATAGAATTACACAGAATACACCAGGTTGGAAGAGACCTTCAAGATCATTGCATCCAACCCATCAACCAATCCAACCCACCTAAACAACTAACCCATGGCACCAAAAGAGCAAGGAAGAGCAAGAGTGCCCAAATGACTGAGGTTCAAAAAGTCTTCTGGACCCCTGGAAAGCATGTCATACTGTCCTGTTTCCAGGGATCTTCAGGGGCCCAAGAGGACTCTCCTGCACCATGAGCTTCAATGTAAAAATGAGAGTTTTCACTTGTATTTGTTTGCTGTCCTAACCAACCTAGACTGACAAAATTAAAGAGGCATGGGAAGGAAAGTGAGCCTGCATGCAAGCACATACTGGGTACAGCTAAGGGATGTACTGCTACTGTTAAGCTGCAGCCACAATACCATTCCTAGAAACAGCAGAGGGATATGTGTTTTAGAAATGTCTCACTGAAATCAGAATCCAGCATCAGGTGCTGCTTGGATACCACCAACAGTATTAAGTCTGTAAATGAGAGAATGAAGCAAGTAACCTTTTAAAAGTGCTCTCAACTGCTGGGAAGGGCAGAAAGAAGAAGAGGTCCTACAGTCTACTGTCTCTCCAGAATTATTTTTGCTCTTCAAAATCCCATTCCCTTCCCTCGTTAACTACGTGGCATGTGCCACAATCTGATCATATTAATTTATATCAACATAACCTTCCACAGCACGGACCTGTGCAAATTGTGTTAAGAGAAACTGTAGTTCATTTCAATTTCAGTGGAGCTTGTTAAACAAGCAAAATTATTTTGTAGCAAAGGGAAAAACAATTTAGTGGAATGCACTCCTAGCATAGGAAGTACATAACATCATATTTGGGTTGAAACTTTTTCTGTCAGAAATGTCATAACCCCGTAAGAAAGAGAATTAAAATCCCGTTATTTTAATTTACATCTAGCCACGAGATAAGTAAAGTTATCATTGAAATTCTAATTAAATAGGATGATTGACTAAGGTAGGACATCAAAGAAGAGAAGTGAATATGATAAGTCAAAGTCTTATTAATTAGTCCGCGTGGAAGAAATTCCAGAGACGTCAAGCTGAGGCTGCTGCAAGGAGAAAAAAAGCAGACAAGAAAATGTGTGTTTCTTTGAAGTTAGGAACTGAGATAGTGATGGAGGTAATTGTGTCTGACTGGATCCAGTAATGAAGAGCCGTAAATCAGACCTAGGAATCGGAGGAAAGATTCTAGTAACGAATGTGGCTGCCCCCCTGCTGCGAAGAAACAGAATGCAGAGCTGACTAATTGACCCAGTCTATCTCCCAGTAGCTCTCTGTTATTATTTATTAATTTTTAATTTCTGAATTATTTACGTTCTGGGAAATTATTTTTGACAGCCTGTTAGTCGTGCCAAAGTTAATGGAGGATGAAAGGACCGGTACTAGAATTAGCAGGGATGTAGTCACAGGCTACTGAATTTAATGATTTTGGAAGGGAAAATTGATTTCACACAGCGTGTCACTTTATACTACTTTAGGGATACACCAGCTATTTGATTAATTGAGGAATAACCAACTCAAAGTATATTTGAAGTGTAAATGAATCACAGTGCTCAGCTGTTTATTTTTCCCCTTTTCTGATGAGAACACTGAGTTTGCTTAAAGTTGCTGATTAAAACCAATACAGGTAGGCCCCATACTCACACCTGCTTACTTTCTCCTGACTTAGGAAAAAAAAAATAATCATCATAATTTAACCATCCGGAGGAGAGACATTCCTCCATCTCACTTGGGATGGAGTTCATCCTTCCTACACAATGCCTAATTAAATAAGCTTTGTGCACACTCCCCCTCCCCTGTGCAAAGCGTTTAAGAGGGAGCAGGGCACCAAGCCTGCGGGCAGCACAGGCAGTGGAAATGTGAATTCTGCATGGCGGTGCTTCTTGGCTGCTTTTCATCCAGTCCTCCAGATGAAGTAGGGGTCCCTGGCCTGTGACATCTCCTATGTTTGTCTTCCTGGTGCAGTGGTGCTTTGTCAGTTCATCCAGTGAAAAAATAAATGGGCTTTGTGCAGCTCTTCTAGTCTGAGAGCTGAGATCCTCAAACGCAAGGCAGGTCCTGTCTGCTGCTCAAAACTAAGCCTTCTGGCCATCAAGGCACCCAGACACAGAGGCAGCCTTTTCACAGCAACGTGCATAATGCTGTAAGCAGTTCACATCTCCAGAAAGACTTGTGCTGGAAACACCTCCACAGCTGCTCAAGATCATCACCTCACTGCTTTTTCCCCCAACATAGCTGCCCCAGGCAAGGGATATGGTTGCTTTTCTCCTGCCGCGTGAGAAGGATGTGCCTCCCGGCATCCTGCGACCAGGATCAAAGGAGAAAAGCACCCTCCCTGACACAGCTTCCTATGGCAGATTTGGGTAAATTGCGCAATTAAGGGCAGTGTAATCAGCCGTGTGGACACTGATGGTGGTTACTGTGATTTTGGGTGTCTGCAGCATAGTGTCTTTGGCTGTCTTGGTGTGACCTCCCAAACACCTTGACAGTCCAGTTACCTAAAGGCCAATCCTAAACTGGCCTAAAACTTCCCTAGTTTTAAAATAGGAGCAATCAGTGTTACTACTTAATAAAATGTCAGGGATTTTGTAAAGAGAATTAGTGTGTAATTCTTTATTTGCAGAAGTTTTGGGAGAGTGGTAAACACCAAATACTAGGAGTGGCTGCTCTTTTCCACAGAGCTGCTTAGCGCAAGAAATGACTCCGAAATAGCTTTCCATAAATTGACATGACAGCTGAGAAAGGTATAGGATAGACTCCATTTCATTTCAAATAAACAATAAAATGCCTTTAAATTGACTGGGATCAAACTGTTGAGAGGTAGGTTTAGTGTTGAAGCGATCTGGCATTTTGGACATTTTGCTGTTGCTTTGAAGTGGGAAAGGCTACCTACCGTGGCAAACACTGACCATACTGGGATGAGGAAAGAGGCAAAGAATAATGAAAGGTCAATAATACATCAGTGTACCTTTACAATAATATATTTCTGTTTCATGATGCAAAGTGATTCAGGAAGCCAGGAAGCTTTTCCTGCTTTTGTTCTCTAAGGGGTTTATGATTCATTTAAATATTTCCCTAGGTTTTCTTTCTGAGCACTTAAGGAATGCCCAGAACATTTTGTGTGTGTCTGTGTGTGATGTTTTACTGACAGGAACATGCAAGGCTAGCTTGGTTTTTTCTGTTACCTTTTGGATTATACCAATAGCAATTAGCTATGCAAGAAGGATCAGCTACAACAGAGTGTTAAAAGAAATGTGTGACCTGTGGCCTCTCCTCTGGGGATTGTTACTTTATCACTTTTTTTCAGCATGTGCAGACTGGACTGGCTCTTAGACCAAAAGCCTGAATTAGATGAAATCTGTTTTTTCTGCACCTCCCAAGGTTGTGAGAGATCTTTGGGGTTATTTTGTAAATGTTATTAAAACTTTCTAAAGAAGAAAGTGGTGTTGATAAGACAAAATAAGATTTTCAAGATTGCCCTTTCTGATCATAATAAAATTCTATCTACACTCACTGACATACAATTCTGAAGAGTTTGATTCACTGGCAGCACACCAAATTTCACAGAAGTAGTTTTATACATTTAGATGATGGCTTAAGAAACAGCAAGCCATATCTTCAGATGTTATGGGACAATTTGGCCATTTATGATACTTGATGATCTGCCTCACAGTTTTTTTAATGGTCAATGGAAAACCAATTACCTTTTATAGTACATGCAGAAATTAACCCTAAAATATTTACATTCAACAAATGCAACAAAGTATTTGGATGAAGATTATTTAGCGTGCTGTGCTGTTCTATAGTAGAATGAATCCACCACAGAGCTGGCTTCTCCCTATTTCAATATTAAAACAAAAGAGGTATGCTTGCAGTGCAGCACCCTGGGAATTCAGCTCAGAAGTCCAATTAACAACAACTAATTCCCCATACTGCCTATTTACCCCAAAGAGTTAGCTAGATATAATAACTCATGAATTTTGCATTTAAGCTTTTAATGCCCAGAGGATAACAAGAATCTATCCTGATCACTTTTTATTTTCATCATATGGAGACAGAAGAAAACATCCCCTCTTCCTTCTTCAGTTAAGTATATCCATATCTCAGTGCTAAGTCTATGAAAGGAACTGTCTCCTTCCTTCTCCCTACTCTACTTCTCCATACATGCCTGCCTTCTTTAAGAAAACAGGAAGGTAACAGTCTGTTTGGATATATTTTGTCTATAGGTAAGCACAACTTAAGTCAATGCAGAATTATTCACCTTCAAATGATGATCTACTGCTCTTTTACTACCCTTTAGACTGTCACGCTGTGCTGTATGCAGCATCTACACCCCTCGCACTGGTTTTCAGTACAGGAGCTATCAAGGTACTGCCCTGCTTGAACATATTTTAAAAGCCATAACTGTAACCCACTGTAATTTGTAACAACAGTGCTGTAACATGCTAAAGATCAGTCAAATACTTTCAATAATTAAGATGACCTTCCACAAGTGAATTTTGCTTAAGTGTAAGTCAGAGACAAAGGAAATCCTCCAAACTGAAAAGTCCAGCATGTCACTAACACACTTTGAAAGCAAAAGGGAGAGAAGCAGAGAGAGAAAGAGAGCATATGTACTTGTTGGGCTTTGAATATTCCTTGCTAGGTACAACTTAAACTGTACATTCAAAATCAGGGACATATTAAAATATCTGTCCAGATACACTTTTACTGATATTTAACAGAAAAATAAAATTAAATAAATAAAATAAAATAAAGGCCTAGAAGTTCACACACACACACACACACATCTGTATTTCTGAAGTTCTGCAACAAAGAAGTAATGCCATATAAACCAAGGTTGTGGTTGTGTTGCCATGGTTGAAGGAAATTTGGGAGGAAAAGAAAGTGATGTGAGAAGAAAAGAATGGAGCATATTAAAATGTAAAGCATATCACAGTGCTTGATAGCAACACAAAATGTGGTGCTGTGCTGCAAAACTCGCCTGGATCAATGTTAGGTAGCTGTGCATGCAGAGCAGCAGGTTACTGTACAGAAAGCTGCCTACAAAATATTTCTGCCACCCTGTACTTTGCTGTGCATGGCAAAAACCCTAGAAGATGTTATTTTTTCATGAATCTGCTATGATCTTGGCTTCTGCTTGGGATCAGACTGGCTGCTCCTCATGGGGGTTTCCGAGTTGCATATTTGCAGATTCAAGGCCAAATTTTTAGAAGGGCTTATGGCCAGCTTTCCTAGCACTCAGATGCCAAGATGCAAGCCATGCTTCTCACAGGTCCAGGAACTGGAGTGACTGAAAGGGAACTGAGTTTTTATGAACATCCCAGACTAATTGGCTGATTCCTTTCTTAGCAGATATTCTTGTGACAGAAGTTGAGACAGCAGAACACAGTATTTCTGACATACTCAGAGGTGAATTTTAGTACCTGCCTGTGCAGAGTGTGCCTCCTCTAAAATTCTGAAGAGAAGCGTTGGCATCCTTGAGCAGACTTTTAGATCACTCTACACCCTCCTCCCTGTGAGCAGCAAAAGGAGCAAAAGTCTGACAGGCTGCTCCTGAAACAGGAGAGCAACGTGAATCCTGAAACAGGAGGCTGTGGAAAACAACATGAATTCTGAAACAGGGCTCTGTGGAGAGCAAAACAATACCCCATTTGTGTAACACCCCACGGTCAAACTTCCCACCCACTGGGGAGCAGAGAAGTAACAGCAGCACTAATGATTCTCTCCCTTCTAAAGCCTCCAGATTTTAAGTGCTTTGAGGAGACTGAAGACAAGCATTAAATTTTGATTAAAGGGACACTGCCAACTTACATGAAGCTTAAAATTTAGGGGTTTGTAACAGGCAAGCGTAGGTGGACGAGAGCTTACATTTTGGGTGTAAATATTTCTTTACAACAGGGTGAAGGCAACTGTCTTATCTTTTGAGCTGAGAACAGAAGGCATCAAAAATTAACTTAATTAGAAACAAAAGTAACATAGTCTGCTCTAGTTTTGCTGCTGAAGCAAGAAAGAAATGCAGATGGGGGATACCATGTAGCTATCCAAATATAGTACAGCTCACCAGCTAAGGTTGGTGTGTGAGAAGCTTGGCTGTTTAGTTGATTGTTGTTTAATGTGGGTTTAACAAGCACTAAAAAGCTATGCAAAAGTCCTGTTTTAAAGAACTGACTGGAGACCGGAGTCAAAGTTGGCCCAAGGACTAAGCTGCACCTAGTAAATGCCTTTGTGTCTGCTTTTACTATATAGTGAATACATACTGAAGGTGAAGCTATCTTGTGTTTAATGTATAGTCCATTGCAGGTGATGAGGGAGTGGTTAATTACTTCCAATGATCAGAGAGATTTCCTGCAACTCATTTGGCCTATGATGGGAACCAGATCTGAATCAAATTTTCCAAAGGGAGAGCCTAAAAGACATCACCTCAGTGCAGCTCTAATGCACACTAACCCTATAGATAAAGTGTCCTCACTGCATCTCTAATGTACACTAACCGTATAGAATTATCATCCCAGATATGTTCATTCTCAGAGAAACAAGGGGAATGTGAACCCAGATCTTTGTCTGATAAAAACCAGCTCTCTTAACAGTGCTATGCTGATTTATAAAAGCAAATTTTCTGAGCCCACATGCCAATAAGAATTAGATGCAAACACAGAAGTGGTCTGCAGTAAAAATGCAGCTCAGTTTGGCCTTGGCTCCACCAAAAGCTGGGTCTCTGCTGCAGATTCCTCTACTGTCTTTGCAATATTAATTCAACCAAGCCTTCCAAGGGAATAGGGCAAAGAAATCAAAGTGAAAGGCGACAATGGCTGTGACTTTCTTTTTATTCTTCACTGAGCACAAAGGAGCAAAAATGACCTCATATAACCAGCCCTGTAGCTAAAGATACACTTTGAGTGCACTGATAGTGCCTCCTCCTAGGGTCCCTGCAGCAGGTGAGAGGTGCTTCCCAAAGCTGAAGCATTAAGTATATATGATATGTAACAGGAAGAATGAAATAAGGCCACACTACTGCACTGGAGATGGCAGAGTGCAGAAGAGCCCTAGAACACAAATTGAAAACTACTTGTTAAACAAGGTTAATTTGTTCTCCCTCCACAGTGTAAAATGGCTTCAAACACTTCTAAACTAGGTCATTTGATTGCTCAAGAAATACATGGTGCTAGGCAGCTGTCTTTAGCAACAAGTTTATTGGAGTTTGATTGCATCCCAAAAGCATGCTAGATATTTCTGACCATATCAAAGAAAACTCAACTATATTATCAAGGCACACTAATGAGGTGGTTTGTTTAATTGAAATACTTTAAGTTTCCATGTACTTCGGCATGAAAAAATCATTATTTTCATTAGATGAGCTACTCGTTAGCTGAAAATCTAAGTTACAAAATATCACAGTGTGAGATAATAAATACATTGTAAAATGCATTAAATCCAGGTTATTAAAAGGGATTTCTAGTTAAAATATATAGCCATGTGATTTGAGCATACCTCCTAGCATTAGGAACCAGGTTTGGTTCTTTGAAAACTCTAGCCCAACCCAAAGGGCTTCAATTGTGCTCTTATGTTGCACTGTCAAAACTCGGACCCATTACAGCCTGGACAAATTAACTTGATTATTCTCCATCACAATTCTGTAGCAATGGGGTTTGCATGTGGCAGCTAAAAGTTCTGAGAGTCACCCAAGGGGCTCAATTTTGGCCGTGAATTCATCAGTGCTCTGTTTGATGCAGTCATTAACAGCAAGTCAGGAAGCACTTCATAGTTGTATTTGTAGGGGCCAACATTACCCAAAAGAGTAAAGAGACAACTTCTGCCCCTCCATTCTGCTCTGGCAAGACCCCACCTGGAGTATTGCATCCAGTTCTGGAGCCCCTATTACAGGAAGAATCTGGACATGCTGGAACATGTCTAGAGAAGGGCTACGAGGATGATCAGAGGGCTGGAGCACCTTTCCTATGAGGACAGACTGAAAGAGTTGGGGCTGTTCAGTCTGGAGAAGAGAAGGCTCCAAGGAGACCTTATTGTGGCCTTCCAGTATCTTAAGGGGGCCTACAAGAAAGCTGGAGAGGGATTTTTTAGGGTGTCAGGTAATGATAGGACTAGGGAGAATGGAAAAAAATAGAAATGGGTAGCTTCAGATTGGATGTTAGGAAGAAGATCTTCACCATGAGGGTGGTGAGACACTGGAACAGGTTGCCCAGGGAGGTGGTAGAAGCCCCATCCCTGGAAGTTTTTAAGGTCAGGCTGGATGTGGCTCTGAGCAAGCTGCTCTAGTATGAGGTGTCCCTGCCCATGGCAGGGAGGTTGGAACTAGATGATCCTTGAGGTCCCTTCCAACCCTAACAATTCTATGATGCTGTGATAACATTTATGTAAGCAATAATATTTATCTAAGATGTAACACTTCTTCTTTAGTGAGAAGTAGTTTAAGTTCTGATCACTCAAGGTGCTGCAATTTGAGTCCATGATGAGTTGGGGTGAAAAGGGAAAGACAGCTGGAAGGGACCTCTGGAGCTCATCCAGTCTAACTCTTCTGCTCAAGGCAGTGTCAGCTGGAGCAGTTTGCCCAGGACTGCGTGCACCTGTGCTTTCAGTATCTGCAGGAATAGTGAGTCCACAACCTCTCTGAGCATCCTCTTCCAATGCATCAACACTTTTATAGTATGTTTTATCTCATGTTTAAATTGAAGTTTCTGTATTTCAGTATGTCTTGTATTTCTGGCTCTGTGTTCTTTACTTCTCTTTGCTCAGTGTTTATATAGCTTGATAAGATCCCCCTTGGGCATTCTCTTCTTGAGATTAAATATGCTCAGGGTCTTAATCTGCATACCAAGAACTCTTCCTAATCACTAGCATTTGAACACTGATCTGAGAGGAGGAAGAAATTGTTCATTGGTTACTGGTTCACAGTAAGGCAAAAAAAGAAAAAAAGATTAATGTAAGACTTTGGTGCAACTATTGCTTTGTGCAGTTATACTATAGGGACAAGTGTTCTCCTTCCTTGCACATCCCCTTCACCTTCCATGTCTTAGACTACTGAGGGTATTTCGTCCTCAATTCTTGTATCAGTGGTTCCTTCCTAACATTGCTAAGCATACACCAAGGGATCTTCTATCTCACCTCACTTGTGTTTTCTCTTTCTACTCCCCTGCTGTGGGATTAGTCCACCATCACTGGGCAGGTATCCTTACAGCATTACCCTGTCACTAATCCAGCTGGCACATGTCACCATGGTTGTGCAGAAAGAGCCCCAAGGTTTAGCATCTTAATTCCTGAGGAGTCCTGGGCATGCATTTAGGCTGCCTCCACGTGTTGGCATCCAGTGATACTGATAATCTTCACAGCTATTGCTCTCCCTCTCAGGTAGAATCAAGTCAGTGACACTAAATGGTGCCACCAAGAGCACCTGGACATGGTAGGAGATGCATCAGGAGTGCTGAAAGATGCCCTTAGCCAGCAAGCCAGACAGTGATTCAGGAGGGTGTACAGATTACAGATGGTGCCACAAGCTCACAACTGGCCAAATCTAGAGCCTAAGCAATACTTAGATGGAGATAAGCATACATTAAAGGCTGCCAGCATGAGAGCAGAGAGGGCCAGCATTGAGGCCTGCCCAGGAATGGGCATGCTGCCCCCACACAGCCACCTGCTGAGATCATTCATGCCAGAATTCCAAGTAATCCTGGTAAGGCAGGTGCCTGGGGCAATGAAGTCCTTAGTCAAAAACAAAAAAAAAGAAATTCAAAAACCCATGCCCCAACCACCTTCACACACCTGGCAAGAGCCCTGCAGTCAGCCCACAGACTGTAAACTTTGGGGGTTGGAGTGCAAAGGATGAGAGCTGCACCACATGCTCCTGCCTCTTTCCTCAGTTATGAAAACAGACTTTTCTTCCTTCACACAGTGGCACATCTGAGTTATCTCTTGCTCCTCTCATTTTGTGTGGCTTTCCTGAAACATTTTTAGAAGCCTTTCCTTTTCTTTTATTCCTACTGGGGCCAACTGGGATGCAGCTTACAGATTAGTACTACTGTTAGCTCTCTTTAATAGGGCTTTTCTTCTCCCATTTAAGTAGAATAAAGCAGCTTCATTTGTTAGCTTACAAAAAAAAAAATCAAGACTTTAATTCTCGATCATTGCTCCCAAGAGAACCTGGTTGGAGTTCTCTCATCATCACTGATCAAGTCTGAACTTGTTTTGTTTGCTATTCAATTTCATTTGCTTTCATCATTTCAGAGCACTAACAGGCTTTCAGCCCCTCTGAAACTGAGGATGGGGCTTTAACTCTGCTGTGGTGAAGTCCCTGTAGCAATGGAAAACTGCTACATAGCATTTAGCTACGTGCTCTCCCTTCTGTAAAACCTGCATTTACACTGAATGGAAATTAACCTGCTGCCTGTTTGAATCATAATAACAAATATTCCACACGGCTCTTTTCCTTTTGTATTATTCCTTTGTTGTAGAGAGACCGTCAGCCAACAGTCAAGTTCCCTGATTTCAGACCATAGAGAGATTTTTACCTCAGGCCAGTGAAAAAAATCTTTCTGATTACTAAGCTGCTGTAGATCACCATCTGAATCTACTGCTAAAATTATATCTGTGGAATGAAGCTTATGGATAAACTTGCTCTGATTTTTATTATTTTTTAAGGAGATCCCAAAGATGAATTTGTAAGGGAGATCAGCATGACAACAGTCTGCAAAGCACGTTTACAGTTAGCATACAATCCATCTAGGCTCTTTTTTGATTGCTTGTGCTTACTATCTCTTAAAAGAGGAGACACCACAAGGGACTTTTTATGAGTAAAATCTTTCCCAGGTTTGCTCTGTGAGTGCTTCTTGAATCACAGAATCATAGAATCATTAAGGTTGGAATAGACCTCTAAGATCATCAAATCAGGCTTGCATGGCCAGCAGGTCAAGAGAGGTGATTATGCCCCTCTACTCTGTTCTTGTGAGACCCCACCTTGAACACTGTGTCCAGTTCTGGTGTCCCCATCATAAGAAGGACACAGAGCTGTTGGAGCGAGTGCAGAGAAGGGCCACAGAGATGATCCAAGGGATGGAACACCTCTGCTGTGGGGACAGGCTAAGGGACCTGGGCTTGTTCAGCCTGGAGGAGAGAAGGCTCTGGGAGAGCCTCAGCTGCCTTCCAGTCCCTGAAGGGATCTACAGGAAGACTGGAGAGGGACTTTTCATAAAGGTGTCTAGAAAGGACACAAGCAGGGATGGTTTTAAGCTGAGGGAGAGTAGGCTAAGACTGGATCTTAGGAAGAAGTTCTTCAGTATGAGGGTGGTGAGACTCTAGAATAGGCTGTCTGGGGAGGTTGTGGATGCCTCTTCTCTGAGGGTGCTTAGGGCCAGGTTGGGTGAGGTTGGAGTAGGTGACCTCTAAGGTCACTTCCAACCTAAGCCATTCTATGATTCTGTGATCCTCAAGCCCAATCATCAACTCAACACCACCATGCCCACTAAACCATACTTACTTAGTGGTCAGTGTTTCCACACATTCTCTCCAGCACTGTCCTGAAAAACCAGGATGGGTGAATGTTACTCAAGCCATTAGCTCTTGCACAGGGAGATAGTTGTGGTAAATTGATTGAGTATAAGCCTCTGCTGGACCATTCTCAGTAGAGTAAAGCCTATCTGCTGGCTGGCATTTTTCATCTTGAGGGATGTGGTAACTTTCTATATGGGCACAGCTCCAGTTTCCAGTGAGGGTCTGAGTAAGTCAGGCCTTGAAGTAATCTCTGCTCAGCCTCTGCTGCTCTTCAGCTTGGTTTCTGTGCTCCAGGTGCTCATACGTGTTTCCAGGTTTCTCCTAGATATTTCATGGTTCACACATCTGAAGGAAGTCATCAGTTTCAGTCTGGGGGACATTAGGGATGTTTACCTGGCAGAAACAATACAAAACACATGTTTCTCAACCACAGCTGGGAGAGAGAACATCTGCTGAAGACTCAAAGGCAGGAGTGCACCCTAGTCCTTTGAGGAACGAAAAAACAGGCACACTGCTCCTTCTAGCTAAGAGCGGCACACAGCTCCACCTTGGTACAGCTGATACCACCCAAATGTCCCAGATTTTCAGCACTCAAGTTCTGTAGCCAGCTTGTGGTTTCTCCTTGGAGGGCTGGACTGTGGGAAGAGAGCTCTCTGCACCTTCAGTGCATGGGAACAGTTGAAATCTGAAACACATAAATACTTTTCTACCCCAGGCAGTTTCCAATTAATGTGCAGATGGAAACCACGTAGATGGTCTGTGGGAGAGAATCCTTGCTTGGCAAAGGCTTTTATGAAATGCTGCAAGCACTTCAGTAGCAGAGTGCCTGTTTGTTTGTTGGGTTTGGGGTGGGGGGTTGGATGTTGGTTTTTTGGTTTGGTTTGGTTTTTTAAGATCCCAGCTCCTCATCCAGGGAGCTCAGATTGGTACTGAAGGACTAATGTTGCTGGAATGTCAATCTATCATTTCATGGAACTGAGATGCAGAAGATAGCCAGAAAAAAACAACTTCTCCAGAAATCACCCCATTTTGGATACAAGGGAGGGAAAAGTAAATTTTGCAGGAGGCAACCTGTTACACTTCAGCTGTCAGGGGTAGAAAAGAACTTAAAAACATGCCTGGGCACCTAGAAAATAATGAGGATGTAAGGAAAGCCCAGAAATGTGGACTTTCTTTCGCTCTTATTTGGAATCAGCATCCAGAATAGGTGACATTTTCTTGCAAATTCACTTTTACATCCTCACAGCTTTATCCAGAATGTGTCATTTTTCAGCTTTAAATCCACAATGAAGATGCTACAGGGGGACATTTTCATTTCCAAAAATGTTAGATCATGTAGTTTACCAGTGTGAATCTTCTGCCATCCCTTATATAGCTGAAAGTGCTGCACACCTCTGAATATCAACATGTGTAATTTGAAAGGACAAGAGGAGGCAGAAGAATCCTAGTTTTATGCACCCTGGATTTAAACATTCTAGACTTAAATTTGCCCTCAAGTTTGCCTGCCTGTAAATCAAAACCAAATTCAACCTTTGCTTCTCCATTGTGATTTTTGAGATAATTGCCTCACATAATTGCTTTGCAGCTAATTTGTAAACAATTATGTGTACAGTCTGTAGAGATCTGCAAAAGATAAGTGGTAGAAAAACACAGGACATGATAATCTTTTTGATCTTTTTCCTCTCAGCATCACTAAACTCATTCTCTTCCTCTACTTTTTTCCTCAGGAATGATATTGAAGGAATGATATTGCCAAGGAATCACATTGCCAGAGTGTGGTTTTAAAGTCAAGAGGCTAATTTTCTTCAGAGTTCTTTCTTTCCTTAGATAAATGCATTGCCATTCTAGTTTGCAAGCATGACTCGTACAACTAATTGTTCTTTCACCCTCTGAAGTCTGAAATTATTAGGTCAGGGTGAAAGAAAGTGCCTTTGCCATACTGTATCTGGAACATATTGTTTGTGGCACCTACAGGGCAGCTTCCACCTGGCATCATCGTGTCCCAGATGAGTTATTTTGGCTGATCATATCAGATCAGTTATTCATTGGGTAATTGATACAATGGATTCTCTCTAAGCATATCCAGGGGACTGGATGGTTAATCCATGACTATTTTGCCCTTCATGTATGGAAACTGCAAGTAATTCATACAGCAAATATGTCAAACAGCACTCTGGTAAGACTTGCAAATGAAAATGAATTCTGAATTGAACATATGGGCTGGAGAAAAAAAATATTACGTTTGGGGGGGGAATAAAACTCTAAGCTGAATTGTATTGTGAATAACTGCAGTTTGGATTTTCCTCTGCAGATGGATCCATCCTCAATAGAGGGCAGTAGAGGATGAAAATGTAACATGATCTATTCACTTTGTTGTGTTCAGATCGGTCCCCTAATGCTCTTTTAAAACACACCCTTTTATCTTAGGAGGAAAAAAAGAAAGAAAAAGGAGGAAGGAAGAGTGTTGGCCATCTGGGAGACACAAGACCAACACCCAGATGATAGCATCCTTCTGTACCACTTGATCAACACAACGTCAAGTTGTGCTGGATGGGTGGTTGGGAGAGTGAAAGCATGGGAAGAAGGGAAGTTAGGGTTTTCATGGAAGGGGAAAGTCACTAGTCCTGCACCTTCACAAGGGAAAAATCCTGACATTGCTTAGTGGCTGCTATCTATTAGCTCATAGTGAGTCTGGGAAACAGCCCTAAATTCCCTCAGTAACAACAAATGGGAAGGTAGAAAGTTCTTCATTCACTTGTCAGTATGAATATTCTGCCAGAAATAGTAGCTGACTTCAGCTACCTAGAGGTTTTGCTTACAGCTGGTAAACTCTGCTTCAGCCCCAGCTATGAAAGCCAAGTATCCCAGCTGGGTGGTGGGAAAAGATGGCACTCCCCCCTCACAAGCATCTGGGAGTCTTGGCAGTAGTAGCCTTTGGCCTTAGCAGGGCAACTGCTGTGCTCAGGGCAGGGAGAGCAAGGTGTTGAGACAGGACTGGGAGACGATGCCAAAGCCTGATTGAGGGATGAGCTGGAACATGAAGGAGCCGGGGCACAGCTGGAATGGGAAAGACCAAAGCGGAGCAAAAGCAGGGCAAAGCTTGGAGCAGCATCCAAGTGTACAGAAGGCTAGACCTCAATACCATGGTGGAGGCCCTGCCTTTTGCTTGAATCTGCAAGCACCTCTGTGAGGTGGCTTTGGCACAAGTTAGGCTCTTTCAGGTACAAGTCTAGGCCTCAATATGTGCTTGGTTGCTTTATGATGCGTACCACAAAAGCATAATTCGTTTCCAAGTGTTTACACATGGCACAATCCTTTCCAGTGTTCACTGGGCGAAGCAACACTGTGATGTAAATGCTTGTAAGATGGAACACATGTCTACCATTTTCTTCCTGCATGTTCCCTTCTCCATCTCCCAGCTTGCTCCCACAGCTTCATTTCCTGCCTTGCCAGGGCTCTTCCCATCACTGCTGTCTCACAGTTGCTGCTTCTCTTATTTCTGCCACATGCAGCTCCAGTGCTGGTGACCTTCTCTGTACTATCACCATGTCATGCCTGATCCATCATCCCTGACCATGCTATCTTCACTTAGATCCCCACCATTCACAGACAACTATCATGAAAGACTCAGGTCTTTTTAATCAGCTATAGTAATTAAAACTTGCTGGAGATCAGGTAAGTTCTTAAATATTGTAGCTTTTTATCTCTTCTCCTTGTTCTCATACTGAACAGCAAACCGCACCTGAGGGAGCTCAAAGTGCTACCTCACTACAGGCTGTGTATTCAAGTTTAGCTTCCTCAGTATTGACTGAGAAAAGCAGCAAGGATACTCAAATTGACAGCAGCAAGCAAGAGCTCAAAGACAAGCACAGAGAGTAAGATTTGACTGTGATTTTAGACAGAAGAGTCCAAAGAATCTGAGGTTTCACATGGAAAGTCTTACTCGTCCAAAACATGTTACATAGAAGTCACAAATATCAAATCTCTCAGTTCAGGGGCAGATTATGAAAGGCACTTGGAAGATAGAAAGACAGAGTATAGGGAGGCAGGGAGATAGAGAGAGAGATGAAAAGTTGCTCGAAAAGTTGCTTCAAAACGTCCATGTAGAAGAGTTTCCAGTGGGATTCAACAGCAACACAAAGTGGAGTCCAGTTAGAGTGAGTCCTAATCCCCCAAATCTCTCAGATCTTTCAGCACAGCTGGGCACCTTTGCATGGAAAGAAAACAAGTAAATAAACAGAAAGGCAGAGCCACCACTCATGGAACACTTATTGGATGGGTATCTGCCTTCATCAGCCAGAATTCTTCTGGTCCTTCTTTTCCATAACATCCTATGTATCAAGCTCACATGGGATGCAGTTCCCAAAAAAAAAAAAACCAAAAACTGACAGTCTTCCCCTAAACAGCTCACTCTTTTGTAAATGCCAGTGTCAAGATGGCCAGAAGGTTCACCAGGGAGAGAAGCAAAGAACCTGCTGTCTTCCCACTCCCTGGTGGCTGAGCTACTCTGCCTTACAGCTAACCTGCTGCAGTAGCTCTGTTCAAAGCTGGCAAACTCCCACCGGTGATGGTAGCACACTTGGGTCCTGGCAGTGAGAGCTGCCTGCTGCAGATGTATCAGTGCAGGCAGCTCAAGAGCACATTTTCCTGGAGGTTAGAAGACTGGTTGGGACAGTAAATAATTAGCTTTTCTGCCTTTGGCTATAGAAATGATTATGAATTTTTAAGCAATGAGAGTGATTGAAGCCATTTCTATTTGCTTTCTTTTAGTTATGTTGCAAAGTTTAGCTTCAAGAAGGAAAATACCCTCAGAGGACGTTGACAGACAGGTGGGAAAATACAGATTCCAAGAGATCAGAGTTAAGTCAGTGAGCATTAGAAGCTGGGAGAGCAGGTCTTGATAAAAGGGAGTGGCTTTCATAATAAAGGAATTATCTTTCTTGTTCAGTCTTTCCTTTATCTGATAAGAGGCTATTCCCTGAGAAAGCTGGCTCCTGGGAAGTTAGTTTCAAGAAGCTGAACATGAAAGTTCATTTTTTGGCAGAAGTTACTTTCTCTTTCTTTCTTTTCATATATATATATATAAAATTATATATTTTTTATATATATAGAGAAATATTTATATATATATAAAATAAATTGATCCTAATCCTGTTTGTTTGTTTGGTTGGTTTTAATTAACAAGATGATGAAAGATGCCGTGAAGAGTAACTGTCTCTATTAAGAGACAGATAGGATTGAATCTCAGAAGTATACTGTCTCTCCCATGGCCTACCCAAGGCTGCCTGGTTCTGCTGACAGCAGTTCTGCCTCCAAGAATTTCATCCTCTCTGGCAGACTGGCAGTAAGGGCTCCCCTGATGCCACGTGTTGTGACGTTGGCTTTTGATCAAACTACTTGGCACAGCAATGAACCTGGAGGTACTTCAGGTTTTGCACACAATGCTTTATACTTATTAACTCTATGTCTTGCCTTGTCAACTGAAATCAATATTGATAATAACAAATATATCAGCAATTAATTACAAATGAATTTTCATTCCCTGGAAAATGCTTCTAAGGTAGAAACACAGAGGACTTCTTCTGAAGGTTCTCTGTTTATATATTAGCCTTGCAATGTCCTAGTGGTTTCAAAATCCTTACTAGACATTAATTTCTTTTTCAGCTGCTCCTCCACCTTGTCCTCAACCCACCATCTGGATGGGCCGTGAGGCACCCCTCCCTGGTTCATCTGTAATCTTGCTGTAATGACAGGCACAGCAAATACCACATGCCTGCTGCTGTTGCCAATGTGACTGTAAACCAGGCCATACAACACAGGTTGGCACACACTGAGGAGCTCAATACCATCACATCAGATGAACTTCCCGTGAAAACTTCCTCAAGGTGGCAGTGGGGACCCAGAACAATTGGTCTAATGTGTGATGGATCCTAAAATATTGTAACTATGTTGTCCTGCCATGACACCATGAACTGTTTCCCTTGATATAAAGACCGGAATTGATTGTGAGTGCAGAAAGGGTGGATGTCATGAGGATGAGACCAGTCTTTTTTCAGTGGTGGCCAGCGACAGGAACAAGAAGTAATAGGCATAAACTTGAATGCAGGAAGTTCTGCTTAAACATTAGGAGGATATTCTACTTTAGGGGTGGTAGAGTACTGGAACAGGCTGCCCAGAGAGGTTGTGGAGTCCTATTCTCTGGAGTCACTCAAAACCCTCCTGGACACTGTCGAGCGCAACCTGCTCTAGAGAAACCTGCTCTGGCAAAGGGGTTGGTTTCCAGAGGTCCCTTCCAGCCCCTGTTAGTCTGTGATCCTGTGACTGAGAATGTCTTTCAAACCAGTGTAAAGGGCTGAACAAGGCTCCTCCAAGTCCTGCAACAGAGAGACCAAAACACATTTCCCAAAAACAATTTTCTGCCTTATGAAGGAAAGAGGCTGAACAAAGAGGAAGGAATGGGAGCTTCTGCTAAACAGAATAGCTCCATGACTTTAAAATGCCAGTCCCAAAATTATCACTGCTGCCACAAAGACAACATTATTGCTGAAGTGACATCAGGGTGACTAGAGTGACCAATTAGAAAATGCAACTTTATGTTTATCCAGCCAAAACCACTTTCCTTCAGTCCTCCCTCTTAAATTTATGAAGATGTCAGGTCTGGAAACAATCTCCTGCGATCACCTTGTCTCACACCTTCCCATGAGCCAGGATCAGGTTTAGCAACCTTCTCCATCTAAGATGTTGGTCTAATCTGTTCTTAAATCTGCCAGGGCTCAGCATCCAAAGAAAACCCAATTCCCAAAGTGTAGCTTGACATTTATTTGCTGAAAATTGCACTCATTTATTTTTGTCCTTCTCACAGTGGCCATGGAGAACAAATGATGGCTGTCCTCTTTAAAGCAATTGTTTACATATTGGAAAACTCATACATTTTCCCCCTAGTCTTTTTCCTCTAGACTAAACAAACAGTTCCTTCAACATTTCCTCATCACTCATGTTTTATAAACCTTTTATCATTCCTGTTTCTGTCTTCTGGACAATCTCCAATTCATCTGCATCCTCAATTCTGTTGAGCCCTGCTTGGCCACAGCCAACAATCTGTCCCTGAGAAAGATGCCACACTTGTGCCTGAGGCATTTGAGATCTGTTTCCAGATTCAGCATTTTTCCATGGTAGGTGTAAGCATTTTAGCTTCTGTTAGTACTAATAAACACACACACACACTCACACATATATATAAAAATATAATATAAACCAAACCAAAGTTTCTCATTCTTGAAGGTTATATGTCAGTTTTGCACTTCAGTAATTGTGATCTTTATAAAACATTTCCATGTGTCTTTCACACTTTCTCCACCTGCCTCTGCTGAGGCAATGAGGAGCCTTGCAGTTAGCAACCCTTGTAGAAGAGCCTCTCACAAAGCAATGTAATTAAAGTCAGCATTCAAAGCATTTAAAATAATCAAAAGACTAACCAGCTCCCAAGTAGAGGCAGAATCAAAGAGTCTCATGTGGAAAGAAACCCAGTGACCATGAAAGCATGAGCAACCAACCCAAAGACATTAAATGCCAACTGAGTAAAACCGGGGAGAAATTGATGGCACCAACTGTGGAATAACAAACAAACCCAGGAGACTTCAAAAAGTTAATAACTGGGCTACCAAATCACAGTTTTATGTAAGTACTTAGGATAAGGAGAAGTCTGTGTAGCTAGAGTGCCCAGGCTTGCTTTAATTCCCCACCATGGAAGTCATTTGATGTTTCCTCCTTGGTATCAGCCACGGCTATCAGCAAGCACTTGTGTAGTTTTGAATGGTTCCATACCCATAGCCAAATTAGAAACACTCTTTTGTCATCTCACTAAGTTTTAAAAATGTGCACTCAAAATGTCATCTCTTTTATTCATCTGTATCAGCTACAAACCTCATCACATCATTCTGTGATTATCCTTAATACCCTCTGATAACTTCTATCATGAAGCTCACAACTTGTGTTTGTAGGCTGTTCAGTCAAGAGACACACTCAAGAGAAGTCTCATTTCACAGAATGTTAGGGGTTGGAAGGGACCTCAAAAGATCAGCTAGTCTAACCTCCCCTGCCAGAACAGCATCACATAGAATACGTCACACAGGAATGCATCCAGATAGGTTTTGAAGGTCTCCAGAGAAGGAGACTCTATGACCTCTCTGGGCAGCTTGTTTTAGTGCTCTGTCATTCTTGCAGTGAAAAAGTTTTTCCTTATGTTCCTCTGGAACCTCCTATGCTCCAGCTTGCACCCCTTGCCCCATCACTGGACACCACTGAGAAATGCCTGGCTCTATCCTCCCAATACTCACCCTTCACATATTTATAAACACAAATGAGATCACCTCTCAGTTTCCTCTTCTCCAAGCTAAAGAGACACAGCTTCATCATCCTTTCCTCATAAGGGAGATGTTCCACTCCCTTCAGCATCTTTGTGGCTCTAAGGTCCTTCTTGAACTGAGGGGCCCAGGACTGGACACAGTATTCCAGATGTGGCCTCACCAGGACAGAGCAGAGAGAGAGGAGAACCTCTCTTCACCTACTAACCACACCCCTTCTAATACACCCCAGGATGCCATTGGCCTTGGCCACAAGGGCACATTGCTGGCTCATGGTCATCCTTCTGTCCACCAGGACCCCCCAGGTCCCTTTCTCCTGCTCTGCTCTCCAACAGGTCAGTCCCCAACCTATACTGGTCCATGGGGTTGTTTTTTCCCAGACACAAAACTCTAAACTTGTTCTTCTTGTATTTTCCTAAATTCCTCCCCACCCACCTCTTTCCATCCTGTCCAGGTCTCATTGATTTCTAAAGATTTCCTTCTGTGGCCTGACTGAGGTTACCCAAAATACTCAACAAAATATAAAGTTGGAAGCTCATATGGGGTTAGATCTCTTTATCAAGGCAAACTCCATGACTTCAACTTCCAGATAAATACATGGATCTCTCCTGTCTGTTCACTACGCTGAGCAGCATCTTCATCACCCACACACTGACTCCTTCTTTGTTTCTAATAACTTTAGGAGAGAAGCAGAAACTCCACTTTGCTTGCATCATGAAGCTCTTTTAAATGGTAGAACAGCAACCAACTCATCCTAAGGGTTAGTCCAGCAAGAAAAGAATTTGGTGCAATTAATTTAGCAAGCTTTCAGCCCGATGTTTGTTTAATCAATGTGGATGAGAGCAAAATTCCCCCATAGCCCCTTTTAAACACCTCAGCTAAGAAAATAAGCTTGAGTAGAGAGCATGTTGATATCCCATGGGACCAGAGAAAGTGCAACAACAGAGCTCCTTATACAGAAGGGGGAGTGTTAAGCATATTTAAACCAAACATTTCTTTCCCTTTCCTTCGGGATAAAACTATTTCCCATAGAAACTAAGGCTGTGCCCCTACATATGTAGCCTGGGGAGAGATGCTTTGATGTGAAAGAGAATCCTGGTAAAGTACCGGATGCAGAAGCCAATGTGGAAATAGGAGGGACTTCCAGAAGCAGGAAAAAGCATTGTCCCAGAGGGGCTTCCATCCCCCCCTGCCCCAAATCATCACTCAGACTGTCTGGCTAGTTTCCTCCTGACGGTCACTTTGCTGTAAGGAAAGTCTTGTCCTAGATGTGGGGCCAAAATTTGTAACTTACTTCAGGCAGCTGACAAAGTGAAAATGTGAGATTTTATGTCATAACCTAGATGGGGAAAAAATAAAAGGGGACAACATTTTTTGTGCATTCTAACCCAAATTCTGCTTTCAGGTGTATGACAGAAAACCATGAGAAACCATAAGTCTTTTAGAAATGCAGGACTGCTATAAATTGGATTTAACCTAAGGGAAAAGGGAAAGTGATTCACCTCTGTAAGTTTTCAGGAGGAATACAAAGCAATCAATGTGTTGGTATGAAATTCTTAGAAGCATGTGCACCTAAATGCTGTTGGAGCTACCAAATGAAGATGATCAGTTTTGGTTTATTGATAATCAATGGCAAGTGCTGTGGGGAATCTCTGTTTGGTGGACTAACAGCCCATAGGGGTCCTGCTGTAGACACAAACAACTGTGGTGTTCTTTCCATCTTGTTCTTTAAAAGAGACAAATGTTACTTTCTCATTTATTCACCCCTCACTGAGATTAGTGCTGGCTGTGACCAAGAGTGACATTACATGCGGAGTACTGCTAGTGCCATCGCGTGACATACAAAGAGCAGAAGTCCTCCGCAGGCTCATGAGCAGACTCTGGTTTCACGCAGAGTCTCTTCAGCAGCAGTAAAAGAGAACATGAACCATGATGACTTGTTCCTGTACAGTCAGCACACCCCTACCCTCCAACTTTTCACCATTATCAAGGTTCTTGCAGGCACTGTTTCTGAAACAGCTGGTAAGCAACTGAAGTATCATTTGATCAGATCACTTTATCTAGTCAGACAACCCTATGATGGTGATGGGTGAGTTTTGCAGCTGTATTTCAGCACTAGGTTCACAGATAATAAACTACATCACCATTTCTTTGTGTGCTCTGGCTTGTGATGACACATTAAGTGGGGCATTCTGCAACAAAGACTTTGTTGGCACTCCCATTAGAAAGCTGTGAAGGCTTAACGCTGCATCCCACAGTGAAATCTAGCACCTCGTTTTGCATCCAGAACAATGCATTTGTTTAATTGCTTAAACAAATTTGCTGAATTATTTCTTTGGTGACTAGCAAGGTCTTTCTATTGATGATCTCCAAATTTAATGATCCAGTTATACTTGTTACTAAGGTAGTACTTAATGCCGACCTTACACAGATGAAACACATTCCCTATCTTCCCGCTTTGACTGTCTACTAAATAGATTACAGCTCCACCTGATGTTCTTAAAACTAACCAGAATACTGGCATATGGATCTCTAAGCACCAGCATCCCTGCATGAAGATACAGAGAGCTGGAAGAGGTCAGCACTCCTGAAAATCAAGCCATAGGATCAGCATGACAGCTAAATCTGATCTGGATTGGCAGTTGGAAACTCAAAATCCTCTGAAATAAAAATAAAGAATAAAAAACCCAAAACAAAACAAAACCACCGAAAAACAGATCCAGAGGAAGCTCCAAGCCCTCTTGTACACAGACTGGTTTCCTTTCTCTCTCTTCAATGGGACTAAGAGTATTTTGCTCTTGCATAGATGAGCCCCGAGGTGCATTTAATTAATGCTCATTATGAACTCTGAGAGGAATTTGAGACATAAACACTATTACAGCTTCAAAGCCTAGGGTATCACTCAGGCTCTACTCAGCTCTCTTACACTGGCAAAGTTCTGACTGACCTCTGGAAAATCCAAGTAGGTGGAACACAGTCTTTATGATTTGGTCCACAACGTGCCTATTTCTCACTGCTGGGCTGGACTTTGCTCTAATCTGTCCTACATTCTTCAGACCTCATCTATTCATTGACTGGAGCAACCAGTAATGGTTCTTATGCAACCACTTGCTCACTATCAAACAGCCTGGCCCTATTAATAATAACTTTAAAGGGAAAGGAGAAAGAGGAGACAAGAAGTAGATTCAATTTAATAAGAATTTTCTTTCACCCAAGTTTTATGTTCTTTTCTTTTATCTTTTTTATCAAGGCAGCTGTATTCTGAAAAGCCTCAGGGTACAATAAACAACAGAAGGTGATGCAATGGCTGCTCGTTATTGCTTGATGGGTGAATCATCCTACTAGCTGTTATCTGCCTTATTGGAACAGATCACTCGAGGGCTGCATTGAACATGGGCCACAAAATGTAACACTGTACTGATGTCATGATGTGACATGTCAGTCCTCTTTATTTCTAGATGAGTTTCCTTACAATTGCTCATAGATAAAATCATGAGAAAGAGTACCCATGGGATATATTAAAAATTATGCTACCTGAGCTTTATTTTTCATCAAAGCTCCATTGGTACCAACTGACCAAATTCGGCCGCCTGTGCTCATGCTGATGAGCAGCTGTTCATGCAAAGAATTCCACTGATTCACAGGACACCTCAAGCAAGCGAGAGCTCCCTTTTTCAGAATTACTGCTGAAACTTTTCCTACTCCACCCTGCTGTTTTACACAAAATGACACATCCTGCATTGCTTTATGGTAAAGAAGGCTTCTTTTGCTGGGTATTATGAACATTGTATTACTGGGACCAAACTGAGATTGCAACCTTTCCATGAGTGATATCTGATCTTTAAAAGATGCCAGTGTGAACATACTCTAGCAAAAGTAAATTACCTCTTTTACCTTTCTCACACATAATGCCTAGTCTTCATGAGGACCTTGATAATTATGATCCTAAAACCTGACTCTCCTGGCGCAGGTTTGAATCTGAGGTCCTCTAACCAAGTGGCACTTTTGATGCATGAAGCCGAACTCTTAGCATTAACTATACAATATAGTAGCTGTGATATGCTTTTGCTTTGGGTATTTAACTATAGTGACCTATTATCTTACATCTGGATTCCATGAAAACATTTCACTCCTTCAGAGAGCAGGCACTGAGAAAGAAAATTTGTGACTTTAGGAAGTGCCTTTGACCAGCTGTCTCTAGTCAGCCTCTGCAAAACAGATCTTGTTTACTACATAGTATTTTGTGGCGTTTTCTCCCTTTGTTTCTTGCAAGCCTGTGTGTGTGCCATTTCCAAAACCAAAGCTTTCAGGGTCTGAACCAACAGCTGTAGTACTGTCAGCTGTCTCCTGGGAGTGGGATGTGGTACTGCGTGCCTCGCTGGAATCACACTACGCAGTACCTAGGGCAGAAAGGAAGGCTTACACTTCATACTGAGCTATTTGAGCAGAAGGAGAAATCAGGACAGAGTGGACTGTAATGAATTTATACTATCAGTTATAAACACAAACCACTATACTGCCCAGACTTCACATAAAGACCTCTTCTCCCCATTGCACTGGGGGAAGAGCTATGTAACAGCAAAGGAGTCTAAAAGCCTTCATTAGGCATGTCAGTGATGAAGGAATTTTAAATGACCAATGTATAGTTGTCTGGCCAGGACCAGCCGGATGCTGGCAGGGGAAGGCAAGTTTGTAGTGCTAAAGCTGTAGCCACCTAAGGCAGTACAGCAGCCCACAGGTAAAAGGGATGGCTGTTCCAACATGGGCAGATCTCCACATGCAACCATCCAAACTAGGGTTGCAGCTGCAGAAAAAGCCCAGGATGGGCTTAGAAGTGGTTTCTTGAAACTCTGTTGGCCTGCCACCCCTTCCCTCCCTCTGAATCACACATCCCTACAGAGCAGCACAAAGTCCTAGCAGTAGCCTCAGTGCCTTCTTAAATATCAACATCCTTTATGAGTCTCACAGATAAATTAAGTTCATCTCTCCACCCCCACCCCAAGCAGAAACACAATGGAGTAGTAAATAGAGAGGCATAAGATGATCATCTTCATCTCTGCAGTACAGCATAAGCTACATTTGGAGGCCAGAATCTGGCTGTGAGTGTGTGCCTACTACTAGGCTCCTATCAGCTACATTTTGAAGACCAGTGTGTCTCACATATTGATTTGATATGCAGTGGAGAAAGAAACTTCATAGATGAGCTGTTTCTCTCTTTTGCCATTAGGCTTTCAAATTAAGAGAATCACAATGATGGCAATGAAATTGCAGGCAGAAACATGAAATGCCACTAATTTTTTACATAAGAGAACAAAAAAAAAAAGGCATTTTTGTGATTGTTATTTAACTGTGCTTTCTTTACGAAGGGATGTTTCTGAGATGAAAGAAGCAACTGTTATTGTAAAGTACTCTCCATTCTGAATCCAGAAAATACAGGAAGCTGAGCAGTCTCTTTGTTCATCCAGCTACTACTGCTGCTGGAGACAAAGCAAGTCATGCATCTACATAGTCTTATGTTGATTTTGCTTTCCTTAGACAAAAGCTTTTCTAAGGGATGGGGTTGGTCAACAAGAACAGAGGAAAAGGGATTTGCAGTTACAGCTGTACTGCCTTCTGTGTGTCTTGTTCAGCCTTCTATTTCATTGTTGTATACGTTAGGCTATGGTGAAATCAATCCAAAGAGAGAGGGAAGGAAACCTCAAAATAATGCTGATGTCCTGGGAGAAACCTTGTCTGTGGAGATACGGAGCAGGAAAGACTCCCTGACCCAATACATCATCCAGCCTCTCCACTTGGGCGATAGTTAAAGACAAAAGAGATATTTATGGTTGTTGTTCCCCCCGCCATTTCTTATGAAACTTCATAAGGAAAATTGGTGACCAGCTCTAGGACTAGGGAAAATATTTCTGAAAATGAAGCCAAAGGTTTTGTCCTTGTTCATTTTGAAGAGTTCAAAGGTCAGTTGTGACTTCAACCCATGATAAATTTCTATCCGTTCTAAGGAAGCACATGTTTACAATCTTCTTGAAGAAAACCTGAGAAAGATGAATAGATTTGGAGGCAATTTGAGAAAGAAAGTGAGTAGCTCTCATCTTCTCAGAACTGTCATTTGCTAGAGAGCTGTTTAGTTTTCCAAAAATCCATTTTTTTTTTTTAAGGTACTTGAAAATTAAAGTAAAACAAATTGTACAAATTACATTGTATTTAAATATAGGTTTAGAATCTTCTAAGAGAAAAGGAAGATGCCCTTCTGAATTCTGCTTTGTTACACATCAGAATGTCATGGTAAGAAGACTAATTGTCATAGGCTACACCTTCAGCAGCTGGAAATCAGCATGGTTTAGCATAATTCAGCACTATAGATGAGGTCTTCATGCCATATACATACATTCCCTGGGCAGCCTGGTCCAGTTGAGGATGTCCCTGCTGGCTGCAGGGAGGTTGGACTAGATGACCTTTGAAGGTCCCTTCCAGCCTGGACCATTCTGTGCTTCCATGATTCTATGATATAGTATTACTTGAGATAAAGGTGGAGTGGCTATATGTGTTGTGTGGTGGGAAAAGCAAACCAGAAGCCAGAAGAGTAATGAGGGAAGTGAATTGCACGACAAGAAAAGAAAGTCCAATGAAAGCAGAAGCAATGCAATGCTGTCCCTGTGCTTGCTGACCTGAGTCCAGAGACATGTGTTAACAGCACACACCGCAGCCTGAGGCAGAGAAATGTGATGTGGTTAACAAAACTGTGGCATGACTAAAGACAGAGCATGTGAATTGTATTTATGTACTAGTCTCTGAAGTGGAGAGCATATTGTCAAGCAGCCTGAGGGAGCTGTATCAGATGCAGCTCCATGTGCAGCGTAGTATAGCTGTATCCCATTAAGATGCTAGTAATGGAATACATTAAATATCCTCTTGGAGGCTAAGGGTCCAATCCTCCTGCACTGAAATCAATACAATTTTTGCAATTTAGTTTTAATGGGAAAAGAATCAAACCCTTTCAGCTGCTACTCATCTGAAGAATTCATATTCATACACAGCAAGCAGTAAGACTAGTAGAGAGCTATGTGGCTTGCACTCCCCAAAATGTCCTTCTGCAGTCACATCAGAATGACTAGGGGTAGGTTTATGTAGTGTATGGGGACAGACCTACCCTACGCTGGTCTGTCTGCACCCTGCCCAAAAGCCAAGCCAGCCATTGATGGAGCCAAAGCTATCAAATGCTATCTTTCAGAGCAAGTAGACCAGCCTAGAGCAGAGAAATCTGTGATTTTTTAAATTGTAATATACACTTAGATATCTCCTAAAAGATAGAAGCATTTCATAGTCTTCTGTTACAAAAGCCATCACTTGCTATCCTCTTTCCTTCCCTCCACAACTGTCTTTCTTTCCCTTTTATTGTTTGTTTGTTTGTTTTAAGCTTCACAGCTCACCTCCAGCTAAATAATTCATTTGTGTGATTTTCTTTCCAGGTCTCCCTGCTCTGCTTCTTGGGGAGAACAGGCTGGGTTCTCTTTTGCCTTCCCCTGGGCAAACAAAGGGGACTCTGCTGATGCTGCTAGAGCTAAACGAAGGTAAAACATAACAAACAAACAAACAAAACCCAAAAAAAAAAACCAAGAAAAAGTCTTCCACAGAGAAGATCCTTAACTAAAAATATGGGGCAGTTTCTTAAAAAGCCAGGAGTTTCTTTTAAGCACAACCAATTATGGTGGTGGCTTGCACCATAGCTTTACTTCAAAAGTGAGGCTGGGGAAGGAGGTAGCTCTGGGTCCTGCATGGCTTAGACTTCAGTGCAAACCTTAGGGAGACTCTTGCAGCAGAGTACACTGCTTCTGGCCACTTCACAGGAGGCAGGGACTGTGCTGTTTAATAACTGTCTTACTGCATTGCTACAAGAACGTAGAATGCACTGGGTTGAAACGGACCTTTAAGGTCATCTAATCCAACCCCTCTGCAGTAAGCAGGGACATCTTTAGATTAGGTTGCTCAGAGGTCCATCAAGCCTGACTTTGAATGTCTCCAGGGATGAGGCTTCCACCACCTCCCTGGGCAACCTATTCCAGTGTTCCACCACCCTCATAGTAAGAACTTCTTACTAATGTTAAATTTAAATCTATCCTGCTCTAGTTTAAAATCATTGTCAGTTGTCACAGGGCTACATGCCCTTGTAAACAGTCCCTCCACAGCTTTCTTGTAGACCCCCTCAGGTACTGGAGGGCTGCTGTAAGGTCTTCTCCAGCTCTATAGTAGTAAACCACAATAATTTTCACGGGAGCAGATTTTAGGGGAGTGCTTGTTAATCTCATTCCCTTAACCATCCATTATCCCAAGAGAAGGCTGTAAAGGTGAGATTCATCTACTTGGAAAGAGGCAATCTGAATTTTGCAATACCAGGTTTGGCTTCTTACCAAAAAATCAGTTACTTCACAGTAGCTCTCAAATATCTGTCTGAAGCAGAGAACTAAAACAAAACACCAGACCTCAGATTGTTCTTACTCTTGTCTGTGCTGTGAAGACCTTACGGCAGTTTTCTTACCAGCTGAACATGCTACACTCTCCAGAGCTTCACAAACAGAGGCAGGAAAATATGGACAGTTTGTACACTCTCTTGAAATGGAGACAGTTTATTCTTGCTCCTGCTGAGTCAAGGGACAAGTTGTACAACCCCACTGACGAACTTCCTCTTTTAAATTTGCTGATTACATAAACACAGCCCCTGCGTTCAACAGGGCATGACTGAACAAATTAAAGCTGGGTGGCATGTGGGCCTGTTACCACATAGATACAGTCTAGTGAGGCTTTCTCTGTTCTGACCTGGTTCAGAGGAGACATCCCCTCACCAGCCAGGCTTGGGGAAAGGTGGCATAAGGCTTCCTCCTTCTTGGAGTGGTGGAAGGTAGAAGATGCAACAAATGTGCATAGAAAGTGCAATTATTTGCAACTGCCTGCAGTAACTGCCTTCATGCATGATGCCATAGAACTAGGATCTACAGACAGCTCATCTGAAGGGTAGGTCTACCTATCCTCTTATCATTCAGATCTCTGCTGCTGAGAAGAGCAGTGAGGACTGACAGCAATAAGGACCTGGTTCAGGAGAGCTGACTCAGAGCAAACCCTGGCTAGGTGCAGTGCAAGTGGACTTCAATTCCGCACAGCCCACATCCAGACCTGCACGGAGCTGTTGCTATTGCTGGCTAAGGCATTTCCTGACAATTTGAGTCTTTATAAAAAACAGCAGACTGTCTCGTTTTTGCTATGTGGTGATAGTAAATACACCTGCTTGTCCTACAGCCAGATCCATAGCCTTGGAGCTCCACTGTAAGATCTCAGACAGGATCGCACCTCTGTGTCTTAGACTTAATTACATCCATACTTTTGGGATACTTTCTGAGAGGTGGATATGTATTCCCTCTAATCCCAGCAGGTACAAAACCTATGGAGATCACAGGAAGAATCTACAGAATACAGAATTAACCAGGTTGGAAAAGACCTTTGAAATCATCAAGTCCAACCTATCATGCAACGCTATCTAATCAGCTAAACCATGGCATTTAGTGCCTCATTCAGTCTCTTTTTAAACGCCTCCAGTGATGGTGACTCCACCAAATCCCTGGGCAGCACATTCCATGGCCAATCACTCTTTCTGGGAAGAATTTCTTCCTAACATCCAGCCTAAACCTCCCCTGGTGCAGCTTGAGACTGTGTCCTCTTGTTCTGGTACTGTTGCCTGGGAGAAGAGAGCAACCCCCACCTGGCTACAACCTCCCTTCAGGTAGTTGTAGACAGCAATAAGGTCTCCCCTGAGCCTCCTCTTCTCCAGGCTAAGCAACCCCAGCTGCCTCAGCCATTCCTCATAGTGCTAGTGCTCCAGACCCTTCACCAGCTTTGTTGCCCTTCTCTGGATTCGTTCAAGCATCTCAACCTCTTTCTTGAATTGAGGGGCTCAGAACTGGACACAGTACACAAGGTGTGGCCTAACCAGTGCTGAGTACAGGGGCAGACTGACTTCCCTGGTGCAACACAGAGTCTCAAGATACTGAGCTTTCATCTGTGAAGCATTGAATGGTAAAACCCAGAACTTGAAGTCAGAAATAGCATTATTCAAGAATACTAAAAGACAAGAAACCATCGAGGTAAAGAGAACAGCTAACCTGAGAGCCTGCAATGTAGAGGGAAAGCCTCTAAAAGTCCAAATGACAACACCAGAAATGGATCACACATAGAAAAATGCTGACCACAGCACCTCAAAATGTGGAGAGATGCCCTAGATTCACCAGCAGAATAGGGTGACAAGACCTGCAGACTGAAAATACCCACAGTCAGCCTCCCTGTGGAACACTAAATTCTCCTGAGGTACTGTCGGAGTGAAAAGTGTTTCATCCAAATCTGATGGCATCATCTGAATCTTCCTAACACCAAAATGAAACATTGTCTGGATGCTCCCAACATGAAAGTGAAATATTTTCTAATCATCCCCATCTTTCCTGTGTTATTAACAATACTTTTAATACATCCAACTAATTTGATCCTAAAGTGTCAAAATCATTCCTGAGTTATCCTTACTGGACATATTTACTCTACAAAGAACCTCTTTCCCCCTGTATTTCTTAAATTTCTAGCTTCTAAATTATACAGATTATTATAAACTTCCTTGTGGTTTGGGGTTTTTGGGGGGATTATTTTGTTTTGGTTTGTTGTTGATGATTTAGAGGTTTTTTACACATCTCTCATATCTTCTTGGGTTTTTTTTGCTTGTTTGATTAATCATTTGGTGTACTTGCAGGTATTTTCTTTACAACCCCTAGAGCCCCCTTTTCCATATGTGTAGCTATGTAGTTCTGCCTTTTGGCCACCTCAGAAAATGTTTCTACCTAGTCATCAATTACAACTTACACTTCATTTTAAAAATTCTTTCCTCCAGCTGATGTGACCCATAACCCTTCCAGAGGGCATCCTTTATCCTCTCTCAGCACTACTGATGAGACTGGAAATATCCATGGGAGGCTCTGCTTTGTCATACCACACTAAAATTAGCAGTGGTATGGAGGCCACGAGGGACAGCTGGGCCTTCAGCCACCCGGGATTTCAATGTGTGTTTGAATGGTGACAGCTAGGACACCATCTGAAGAATGTTTCTTGTGGCTTCTTATATATTTTACCTTTCCTCAGTGTAGGAAGAGAAGGGACAACCCTATTAGAACACAAATATTTAATAAACTGCTTATGTTGTCCACTAGAGTTGTGTCATTTAAAAACAATATAAGCATGCATTGCTCACATTTTGCCCCAAAACACTGACTGTGATCTTGATGCTTGACTTTGTGGGAAGCTGTTTGGAATAGGACTGAGCACGGAGGGCAGGTTTCAATTTGTTAGGCTCACACATAAGAAAACTGCTCCTACCACATCAGATCTCTGGCAGTACAGACTGTATCATACATCTAAGTGAGGAAACAGGGGATGAGTTGGACTTTGCTTCTACAAATGGAGCCATGCAGATGGCACAGTGCTTACAAAGAGGCAGGAATATTGTCTTTTGATCTCAGTAGGAGGGTGGGGAGAGAGGAGGAGGAAATGTGATATTACCCACAAGCTGGGGAAAGTTTCAAATCTCTGGCTCAGAGAGTATTTGCTGCTGGGTTTCTGCTTTTATCCTTCTCATCACTGATATTAGCTCCTGATGCCCTTTTTTTTTTATTCTCAGTGAGTTCGTAGTAATTTACAAAGCAAAGTTTAAGATGCAATGGAAGTTGTGCAAACTCAGTTCTTAAGTTGTAAACTCTATTTAAAAAGATATCCCAAAAGCACTAGGCAGTAAAATGTGTTTTACTAATGTTATTTGTTCCTTTTCATGAATAATGATCTTAAAATCCTAGAGCAGAGCAACATTTCTGATAGGGTAAAGGGAGGTTTGTTTGGAGTTGGTCAGAAATTTATGGACCAGTGATGCTGAATTACCTTAATGAACAAGAACAGATTCAAGGTATGAATATGACAAAACATCTGTTAGAATAAGGATTTCCCATCTCTACACAGTTTAACCATACTGAAATCAGTAATATTACAGAGAAAACGACAACAGATATGGCAGGGCTCAGTCTGTGCAGTTTTCTATGTGTTGAAATTAATGTCCTGAAGCAGTTATGCTAATTGAATTAGTAAGGAAAAGCAAAATCTCTGGATAGGGACAGACCCGTTTATACAAAAGTGCTTTACACATTTTTTTTATTGCTAACCTGAAAACAATTTCAAGCCTCCAAACCCCCTTATTTCTGCTAGTTTTCAAAAACCTTGGCATTTTCCAAAGAAAATTTGGAGAATTTGGGGTTCTATTTCTTGTCAAAAACTCCAGTGAAAATATCTTCCAATCTTGAAATAAATCCTATTAGTATAAAAGTCCAGCTTGCATACATGTGTGTGTGTACCTCTGAGAGAGAAGGAAGAACCTCCCGAGAGTAAGCCTGATTACTCAGCAGATGAGTAATTGCCACACCCCACTACCAAGAGCAAACCCAGAAGATTTGTGCCTGGCCCCAAAGCAAGGCAGACAGGTGTTACAATTTATCACTACACGTTTCCAGTCCTACCAGCTGTATCTACATTGTCATGGAAGATAATATGATATCATATTCCTCACTCGCACTGCAAAAGGTAGATGACAACTTCAAGGCAACCTTAACTTGATTTATAGGGTCTCAGACCTTTTGGTCACATTTGTCACATAGGGTGAAAAAAAAAAAAAAAAAAAAGTAATTTAACTTCTGTGTAAAGTAACATGTTAGAAAGAAAGAGAGAGGGGAGCCAGGCTTTCACGTGGCACAAAGCCCTTTGCATTTAAAGCAGAAGAAAACCTCATCAATATTCAAAATCGCTCCTGTGTGCACTGTGAAAAGGCTGATATTTATATGCCAGATCAGCAGAAGAGATGGAAAAAAGCTGAATGAACCATGTGTGAAACCATTACCAGAAATCCCACTCATAAAGTAGCGTGGATGACCTGACTGGGGGAGCGGGGGGGTTTGCATTAATTGCTTGTAACGCTAGATATAAGGCTCAGTTTCAGAGACCAGTGTTGACTCTTTTGAAAGTTTGAATAATTAATCCAAAATCTCAAAAGAGAAGTCTTTATCCAGGACATGAACTTGGAACACATGAAAAATCTTGCATGCAAGTTTCCGTGGTTCCTGCATATTTTTGTAAAGACTTCTTCTCTTTCATTCAGTGAGCGAGAAACTAACTGAAAGCAGCATGAAAACATTGGCAAGCTGCAAAAACATGCACTGTGCATTTACGGTGCAGGATGTCTCATTCTTTATGGGAAATAATAAACCAGTTTTGATCCCTTGGGCTGGAACTCCTACCTGGAGATGATTCATTCTCTTTGCTGACTACAGAGGGAGCCAAGTTTCCTCAGTTGGACAGCTCAGGTAGGTGCTTGAACTTAATGCTTCTTAAGTTCCTAATGTGAAGAGCATGAAGAATATAAAAAGATGATTTTACTTAAATTTTGGGGACATAACCTTTCTGGGTTATTCTGTTTCTCCTCTAAATGTGTTTCAACTTTTTTTCAGCTCAGAAGTTTGTGTCCATTTCCTATGTCCAACACAAAGCAATAGAAAATATTCTAATGTAGTTAGCAGCAGCAAGCAACAGCACAGGCTGAATATAGTAAATTAAAATCAATATAGGTACCAGTTAAAGTTGATTATTGACCAAAAATCTAGAAAAGTGGTAAATCTGTGTTTATCTGGGGAGGCAGTTACTAGACTTTCTGTGCTTGGCTTCTTCTAAACTGACAGCTTCCAGAAGAATATGGAGACTACACTGCATGCAGGAAGCCATTGCTGAAGGAGATCAACAGAAAGACCACTGTGCTGGCAAACACCTCAGGCTGTGCTGTTCCACATCTTCATGGGAAGCTCTGATAAAGGAGACCTGCACTACCTAACAATTGCTAAGACTTGTACAAGCTGCCAGTCAATCACATTCTGACAAGGAAGGACAAATGGGTCAGGCCCACTCCCAAGCAACCAGAGGATCCCAACCCCCAAGACCACATAGGCTGCAAGTGTTACAAGAACAAATGCTCCAGACCGCTTGGTATATGGTGAAAGCAGAATACTTTATCTGCCCCTCTCCTTGTTAGCACTTTGAACACATACCTTGGGGTGAGACCACCTTTGAGGAAACTGCAAAAGGTGGCACAGGGAGTGCTGTGCTCCAAGGAAGGAGAACATTTGGTGAACTATTAACGATTTGCTGGACAACTAACTACTAAGTTGATTTTCCTGCAAATGGGAATAATTACAGACTGATCATGTTGACATGGCTTCTTCCTAAATTTCCTGAGGGACAAATTTGTCACTTAGCTCCTTTAAATGTTATGGCCTTTTTTGGTGACAGAAAACCCTCATCTCCTCTCTCGTCTCCACTCCTCTCCTCACATCTCCGAACCTCTCCTCTCTGAACCTTCCCCCTCCCCTCTCCTCTTCTCTTTTCTTGATAGAAGAAAGGTTTTGTGAAAGCAAAGAATTTTCTTACACATGAAACACCTTTTCAACAGAAAGTACAACTGAAAATCAGCACACATCCACGGATATTTCAGTCCTTCTGCATATTGATGGCCTTCTGCATATTGATGGCATAACACTGTCACTGGTTCCCCCCCCCCCCCCCCCCCCCCCCCCTCTCCCCGGGACAGACTAATGAGCCTTAAGGAAAGAAGTAAGAACCTGGATTATGCCCATTTTGACATCATGATTGTATCACTAACAACAAGAACTGTAGGAGGTAGACAAAATGCATATTCCTAGGCCGTTCTGTGAAGAAAGCCTGGTAGACAAATTCCTGTCAAACCTTACAATGTCGTTTTGCTGAGAATGAACATTGAAAATTACATTTAGCCTTCTGTTGTGCAGAAACTCACCAGAAGAACTATTTGGTCAAAATCTATGCTCATGAAACAGAGTTGAGTGTCTGCTTGGTCTAATCAGGTACCGCTCCTGATCATCCTGTCTTGCCTGCCATTTGAAAACTGTCCCTCTGGGAAAAGAGGTTAATTTAACAAAGGTTTGGGGTGACAACAGCTGAGCATCTTCCCTCTGTTCTTCAGTACCTTCTTGCAGAAGCTGCAGACTCTTAACAATTTTGCTTTCTTTTAGACTTTCTCATTAAGGTAAAGAGAGGTTGCTCACAGTGCAAATCAAACAATTGCAGATCATGCTCCTCCATATCACTGCATCAGACCTATTTCCATTTCTGGTATTGCTGAAAGTAACAGAGGGAAATCCCTATTTTGAGGTAATGTAGAATTAGAGATAAGTGGCTCTGCAAAACCTCGAGGCTGGTGAAATGAATTTGGATTAAGAGCACAACCAAAGTATTTCTGAAGCTTTTTTCTTTTCTCCTGTACAGATGAAGCCACACACATAGGTTTATTATAATTATGCTTGACACCTGCATGTGCATCTCTATAGACATTAGCAATTAATACTACTAGCTACAGAGATGAACCACTGTGGGTGTGCATAAAGGGGTAATGGATTGTATCTTCTCTGATCATGTTAAGAGTTCAGAGGATGTGGAAGAAACAAAAAAGAAGTAGCAATTATTCACTGAGTTAGTCACTGAGCTTTAAGCTTGGAGGGATGGAATGTTTCTGTAGACAGAGGAAAGCCCAACTAAGACAAAAGAGAGCTGCTGCAATTGCAAGCCCACAACAGCACAGGGCTCTGTTAGTGGTGGGTCTGAGCCCTTTGCTTCTGCCATCAACAAGCCATAGAAGAATCTCAAAGTTGTTCAGCTTCCAGCCCTTGGGAAGAAAAAGGAGGCTTCTCAGCACATAAAATCACTATTTCTTCCACTCAAGCCTGTGATTCATTTGGCACATGGTAGATGCAAGGTGCAAAGCAAATATTTTCCTAAATCACTTTTTCAATCTACTTTTTACCTTTCCTTGCATGAGGACATCCTATTTCTGAAGAATAAGGTCATCAGGCAAGCAAAAAGCACATGAAGAGAGGAGACATCCCAGTCATTCCATGTTTACAGGGGATGCAGTAGGGAGAAACCCTGAAATGATTTTTTATTCTCTTGAAGTGAAGCAGGCAGGACACGGTAGGTAATAAAACACTTAGAAAAGCCAGTGAAGAAATGATTGCCACTGGTTTCAAACATTTGCACCATGTTTGTGGTGGAAAGGCTCATTGCCTTCCATTCCACCTGGAGGAATCAGAGAGGACACACCTGTGAAGGCACAAAGAGCACCAGAGAACCTGGAAAAGGAAAGGGCTTTGAGAACAAAGAGGCAGCAAGCTGGCAGGAAAGGAGATGCAGGGGCAGGGGCTGCTCAAAGATGAAGGCCTGCATGCCTTTCATAAGTTGGAATAAACCCTTCTGATCCAGACAGATGTATTTAAATAATTCTGACTCATCTGGTGGCAAATACACCTCCATGGCAACTCCCTACACCCAGCTAATGTAGAGAAATACCCAAGGAGTACGACTGGAAATGTTGTTAACTTAGTGGCATCCAGCTCAGTTCTTAATACACTGGAGTCCACTTAAACAAGGAAAGAGCTCTTGAAAGCAGGAGCTTGTTCAAAGAATTGATTTATTTCTGCTCCAGAAGATACATAGAAAATACAAGGGAACTATGGAAACAATAAAATCCCTTTTGAAGAAATAAACCAATTAATAGAAAGGGAAACTGCAGTGATTCTGCTGGTATGATCTGATCAAGCAGGGATGTTTGTAAAAATAATGAGGGCCAGTTGTTCACTGCTCTATGTGAATCTACTACAAACAGCTGCTGAAGAAAAATATAGTCATGTAACAGCAAGACAGAATGCTTCTCATCCCTCACCCAGAGAACCCCAGTGAAACTCCGGCACTCTGGGAAGTCACGCAAGGATCAGCAGCATCTCTCACCCCCCAGAGCTCAACAGGCTAAAACAAACCAGTAGTGGGGCGGAGGGGAAAGGAGGCCACCATACTAATCTTTCTACATAGTGATTTCTTTTAAACACTTTGAAGGTGAAGCAGATGCTGCCCAAGTCTGCTGATGATCAACCCTGTGGCCATACAACATGCTGCTGCTCTTAGTGTTCCTGCTGGGGTGGGTTACCTCTCTCTCATTCAAGTTTGGTGGGACACAGACACAGATACCTTGGGGTGAACTGGTGATGTGCTTTCATCTCACATGCCCTGCTTCTTTTGCTGTTCCTTTGTCCTTGCCTATTCAGGCTTCACAGGTGAAGGTCCCTCTATGATCCATGCTAGGGCAGAGTCCAGCCCTATCCTCCTTACCAGCTGCAGGCACCAGCACAGTGAGCTTGATTAAGGTGCATTAACCTCTGCCTGCTGACTGAGCTCCTGCTGCAGTCATCTCAAAACACACGAATAAATGGGCAGTACAGGTCCCAGAGATGCCTCCACATCACAGTGCTGCACTGACCAAACCCAAAAAAGGTTCAGAAAGAAGATTTTAAGAGAATAAATGCTCCTTTTCAGGCAGACATTGCCAGGATATAGGAACATGGTGGGGGCCTGGTCTGGGTTTGTAGTGCTATAGTTCAATGTAGTGCAAGTTTAGAATCATTTTGGTTGGAAAAGGCCTCTAAGATAATTAAGTCCAACACTACTATGGCCATTAAACTATGTTCCAAAGTGCCATGTTTACATATTTTCTGACACCTCCATGGATGGTGACTCCACCACCTCCTTGGGAAGCCTGTTCCAATGCTTGACAACTCCTTCAGTAAAATCATTTCTCTTAATATACACTCTAAACCTCCCCTGGAGCACCCTGAGGCCATTTCTTCTTGTTCTATCACTTGATACTAGGAGAAGAGATGAGCACATCACTCCAACCTCCTTTCAGGTAGTTGTAGAGAACAGTGAGGTCTCTCCTCAGCCTTCTCCTCTCCAGACTAAACAACCCCAAGAAGCTCAGCTACATCTCACAAGACCTGTTCTCCAGACCCTTTACCAGCTCTGTTGCCCTTCTCTGGACATGCTGTAGGAGTTTGTCTAAGTATTTGATATATCTTTGCTCTCCAAACACTTCCTTCTAAATCTCATTGCACATCACAAAAAGGCATGGAGGAAAAAAAAAAAAAGCCAGGAAGCTCCTATCTCTTATACTTTTTTTCTCTGCAAAGCTAAATTGATAATGAGAATGAATTATGAATGCCTTTCAGTTCAGCTTCAAAAATACCACGACCAAATTTCCTTCAATGGGTGACAATTAATAGGGACATGACTCTGTTCATTAGAAAAACATAGTTTATCAAGATAGAGTGATAACATTGTGATTTATGCATTTAAGTAGTAAAACATATTTGCCTTTGAAAACAGAATGAGACTCTACCAGGGTAGCTAACAAGGGAGAGAATATGAAATGTTGGGCAAAAGAAGAGAGGCACAAACACTGCACAATCCTTCTACTTGATTTTGGGCATGGTGATGGGTCAGTGGGGTTTTGAGTGGATTACACAGCTCATCGAATTCGTACATTGTTTGGAGCATGCTAATCTTAGTAACACCATTTTTAATGCCAGCACCTTTGCCTATAAAGTTGTTAAAACAGGACCAGAGTCTTTCATAGGCTCCACAGATGCCTTGCAGTCTGATATATAACTGCTATTTTCCATGTGTTTATTTCAGTTCCAAGTGTGTGCAATACTGCATTGCAGCTTATCAGGTTTCACAAAAAGATGCTGAGGTTGTGCTGCACATACCCTGGGGTAGGTAGGCATGAGAGGGTCTCCCAAAGGCGCAAAGCCCAAGATGGTGATGCCATAGATGGAGGTAAGAAAGACACAGAAGCTGAAAGGAGCCAAAGAGTGCGATGTTCCCCACACTTGCAGTTGGAAATAGTCCTCATGTAGACTTTTCCTTGGCTCATGTCAGGAGCGTGCTAGCAATTAGGCAGCAAAGGCAGTGTGTGGTCCAGCTTGCTTCCTGACCCTGTTATATTTAGCCATCTAGATGTACACATGATTCCACTGATACAGCACTCATGAAGACAAGAATCAGACCCTGCCTGGGAAGATCCTGCTGATAAAGGCTGGAGATGCATTCGCTCCTGGATCAAGATGAAAGAGACCCTTAGGGAGCTGACTTTCAGGTTGCAGCTATTTTCCAAGCCAAGCTAGAGGAGCACCATAATAGCTGGCTGTGGGTTATGGGATCTTTAGCATCACATATGGATCGGTGAAACTCGTAACGAGCCTAACTTCTCACCACTCCTATGCATCCCTTGGATCCCCTTATTATGGGTGAACTGGAGCTGCAATAGTTGTACCAACCAAGGAGCTCCACCTTCCTCCAGAGTGCAAATATCAACTGAGCAGGTGTTATTCCAGTTTTCATCTCTCATATTACAAGGAGTAGCTGAGCTGGGGCAAGGAACAGTCTCTCTAGATATGGTGTATTTGATTCTTAGTACAGTTTTAAGAATAGTCATGCAGTGTTCTGGGATTTCAGTGCTTTTGGGTATTAACATTTCTGAGGTCTTGGTGTGAGTCTCAATTATTGAAATGGCCAAGGCTCTGGCAAGAAACCACAGGGAGGAAATCAGTTCTGTGCAGAAGATGCCAGGAGGCAAATATTATTTACATAGAGTGCAGAACCACAGAAATATAACGGTATGGAAATTTCTTGACAGATGCCCTGGTTGGCAGCTACTCCAATGCAAATTTCACCCTCAGCCAGATTTGCAAAAACACAGATCAGAAATCCAGGGTAGATGTGATTTGGTAGAAATTCTGGATGACAACTTACAACTCCCCAAACTATGACTGCATTTGCAAAGAAATAACAGATCAGGGAACTGATAATATCTGTGGGTCTGAATCAGACAAGGTCCCTAAGCACAAGCAAAACCTTGAAGTCAAGAGAAACTGCTGCCTCCATAATCTATCAAAAGATTATTTGTCAGACTCTCTAACAAAAGACTATATTGAAGAAGACGTTGCCTGCTAGGATGCCCTTTAAACCCAGGCAGAGCTCTGAGAGCTACTTAAGTCCTAACCCAACAATGAAATGAAGATCAAACAACATAAATTTCTCACATCTTCTTGGTGCCCTCCAAAACATGAGTTCTGCTAGGTGTGCATCTCATATGACAGCTGATGCCACCAGGCATGGTCACTGTGAACACAGCAGCCAGGCAATGTGGAGCCTTCCTTAGGTAGGTGATAGCTAAGGCATTTCGATGGGGAAGTTTGGCTTGCTCAGAGCTGTATCTGTTCAGTGGTTAAACTTAAGCACTTGTTTCTAATACTACACACTGAAAACTGAAAAATGTTATGAGACTTGGAAGAAAACCTGAGTTGTCTCTTTCTCTAGGAGAGGAAGGACAGAAAAGTGGCAGAATTGCAGCTTCAGGTAGTGTGGTTTTAAAAGTATTTAATCATATCCTGAGGGCCGCTGAGGATATTTAACTCAAGATCCAGTTATGACCAGTTTATTGGAAGATATCTTCATATTATTTACAGGATGACATGGTTCATGTTGATCTATGACTGAAAATTCAACACAGTAGCTGACTAGCAAGCACTGCTTGCATTTAGGGAAAAGGCATTTCTGGTTTTGCTCATCAGAAGGTCCCTTTGCTTTATGCAAACACATGGTGACTATGATTTTCCTTCAAAACCAGCAGCTTCCTGCAGTGGAACATCAGCCTGACAATTGTGTGCACTGCTATTGCAGGCTGCTGGACACATGGCCTGAGTCAAATATCCCCATCCAGGCTACAAGGCAGTCTTGCCTCCTGTCTAGACCAAGAAAAGCTCTAGCAGCTCCTACATAAATCTGTCAGCTCTGTTGCCATCAGCTCCATTGCCATCAGCTCCATTGCCATCAGCTCCATTGCCATCAGCTCCATTGCTGTCAGCTAGGTTGCATTCTACGGAGAACTTCAGGTGTTACTGCCCTTCAGTTAATGTAGGGAAAATCTTGATTAGGTTTTGAGATAGATCCTGCTTTGGAGCACCTCTACTGCTGGAGTTATAGCCCTGGGTATACTTCTCACATCAGGCTCTCTCTCTCTTAAAGAGGCTCTCTGGCCTCTTTAAGCAACTTACCTGCTCTGCTACAGAAGCAATCTGCCCCAATCGGTTTCCCTCGTTTCCCCTTTCCACCCAATGCATGTTAGTTTTTAACGCTAAAAATGCACTCTGCTCTGGCCAGGGCACAGCCCCACCCTGGGATGAAGGTACAGCCCCCCTGGGGTGAAGGCACAGATTCCCTGGGACAAAAGCACAGCCTTGGGCTGGGTGTGTGGTGGGCAGGGTAGTAAAGCCACACCAAAAGCAGTAAGCAATTCAGATGTTAAGTAGCAAACCTTTATCAGAAGCTCTCAGTTAAGGATTTTTTGGTCATTTGTCTTTTATTTAGGGATTATTTATGCCTCCCATTAACCTTCCTCAACCATGACACGTGTTAGACAGATGGGAAAGCCAAAGCAAAAAGCAGCTAGGTGGTTTTCCTAGTGCATGCCAAGCAGCGGGGAAAGCCGACAGGAAGCACTCCTGAGCTCTGGCACCTAACGGCCCAACAGAGCAGATACCAATGCAGACTGGAAAAATTACTCTGAATGAGGGTGAACATAACCATGATTTTGGTAAGACCACCAGTGCATCCCCCTAAATTTAAAGCCCTTCTGGAGGTCGGGTTGGGGGGGTGTCCCACTAGGTGGTGCTGGAAGGACGGAGATGCCCCAGTCCAGCGCCGGGAACCAGCATCCCCATCTCACCCTCCACCTCCCTCCCCCTGACTGCGGCTCCCAAAGTGTTTTCCACCAGAACGCCTGCCTGATGATAACAGAATCCCTTTCATACACGTTAGGCAAACATGGGCCCGAGGTGGGTAAACATCATGAGCAGACTCATCTTTCTGCCCGATGCTGAGATGGGAAAAGCCCGGGTGTGCTAAATACGAGCTGCTGAGGTTTCTTCCTGGCCATCCCTTCAACAACAAAGCAGCTTTTGAAACACGGGGATTACACATTTTGGTTTTGTTGGTTTGTTTTTGTTTTTAAAGATAAAATTATGAACCAGGCACCAGACTTGCTCCTCTGCAACAAATGTTTGACCTGCTATCACCCATAACATCAACATCCGGTGTGTGCTAACCTGAATATTTATAGATGCAAAAAAGCACGTCGCTTATTTAAGGCTAAGAAATCATGCACACACATGAATAGTCCCTTGTAAAAGTGAGCAATAAAGAAAGGTTGTGTCAAGATATTAAATCAATTTTCCTTTTCAGTTAAGATCCTTATATTTAGTTCTGTAAAAGTCCTGGCAGCCTGAAATGTATCCTGTTTAAACAGGAGCTTGTACTCAATCATAGTACTTTTCTTCTTCTTCTTCTTTGAATACTATTCCTACTTAAGCCCTGGACAAAAAAAAAAAAAAAAATTGTTGAGAAAGCAGAAAACAGGAATAAAGTCATCTTTGTTTCAACTTTTCCTGTCCCTTATTACTGGGGAGGAGGGGAGAGGGAAGTATCTGATGAATGAGCAATCCTCCTGTGCCCATGGAGAAGTGCGAAGTGACTTAGGGGCTATTACCCACTTTAGCACTCTTCTGTAGGCTGGGTGATGAAGTGATATAGTTGCTGAAGTAACTTTTGTTGAAAAGGAAAATATTTTACATGCTTTCAGTAAAGATCATGACTTTGTTAAACCACTAGTTTGTGCAGAGGTTCTCAACACTAAGCTCAATCATAGAATTGCAGAATTGTTTTGGTTGGAAAAAAACCCTAAGATCATTGAGCCCCACCATCAACCTAACACCACCATGGCCATTAAACCATGGGAAAGTCCATTGGGAAAGTGTTTCTTTTTGAAAGTGCAAAACAAGCCGGCATTCAAAGGGTGTTCTTAATGCTCCAGGCAGGAATAAAGCCCAGGCACTGAGAAGTGCTGTGCTCTTTTTCCCACAGTGGTAGTCACCATGCCGAGGACCTCAGTGTCAGGACACTAGTGCAGCATACATTGAAGAGAAGAAGGGTAAGAGGAGAGAATACATGGAGCAATATGGAAAGGTAGCTGGATGCTCACAGAAAATGGTATGCATTTCTCTGCATGGAAGTCTTGGGACTGAATTTATTGGGTGGGGGGAGGGGGGCGGGGCAGGAAAAGTGGACATGTATGTGAAGCACATGGGAGAGTGGTGGGTTGAGCAGAGTGTAGAATGGAGCATGCTGAGCTGCATCTGGACTCTAAGCATTATATCCGAGCTCCTATATTGTTGAGAGACTCTTGAGCAATAAAGCAAATTTTCATTCTAATTAAAGATTCAAGGGTTTTAGAACAATCACCAGAAGAAAGAAAGAAAAGGCAGCAAATCCTCAGAGGACTTGGTAATGAATAGCAAAACCCGCTCTTGTGCATTGTCCAAAACAAATGGCATCCAGTCTAATTGCAGAGAGAGGATTCAGTGCTACAGTCCACTATGGTGTTCTCTGTGAATAGATGTGGGATGGCCCATCACTGTCTGCTTAGCCCAGGACAACATCTTCTGGCCAATATGTGCCATAGATCGTGCTTGGTATTCATTCTTGTAGTCGCTGGGGTGGCAAACATTGGAAGGGGCAGAGCTTGAGGGCAGCTGCCAATTGCTTAAAGCTGTTAGAGTCAGTTCACTTACGCAACGTGAATCATGTTGGCCATATGCTGGATGCTTCTCTGTGGACATTTGCAGCAAGAGTGCCAGCCAAGCCTGCAAAGCTACTGCAACAGTGCAAGGGAATAGAGCAAAAGAACATCAGGTTGAAAGCTCACGGATGAAGTGTAAGATGGAGGAGAAGAGGAAGATATATACACTTTGTAACTTCATTGATGGGATAAATCTGTCCAACATTCATACATAATTCTCAGTGGTATCCAGTGACAGGATAAAGGGCACTGGACACAAACTGAAGCAGAGGAGGTCCCACATAAACACAAGGAAAAATTCTTTGCTTTGAGGGTGCCAGAGCACTGGACCAGGCTGCTCAGAGAGGTTTGTGGAGGCTCCATGTCTGGAGGCATTCCAAACCTGCCTAGATGTGTTTCTGTGTGATTTATTCTGGGTAATCCTGCTCTAGCAGGGGAGTTGGAGTAGATGATCTTCAGAAGTGCGTTCCAACACCTATCATTTATGTGATTTTGTAATAATTTCAGTACAGGATGGGAAAAACAGTTCAGAACAGTGTGGAAAATTTTACTCTGTTAACTAAGTGCATACTAAACCCTTTTAGGTTCAGAGCTACAAGACACAAAGGCTGTAACTAAACTCATCCCCATCTCCTTTCTGGCCCACAGTCCTACATCCCATTTCTGTGGGCATCATACATAACTTTTGCTGCAATATGAGGCAAGAAGATGTCTGTGGCACTAACCATTGCCCAGGTCCCTGGTTGAGAGGATGCTATTTAACCAGGCAATAGACAGGAAACCCTGGGCAAACTCTATAGGCTGAATATGATGGCTCTGTATTTTCCACCACCTTATTACTGGGGGGCAAAGAAGGGCCCTCCCTGCTGATAGCTCAGCTCACCCCACAACTTGGAGCCAGGTCCAGCACAGGCCAGCGTGCGCTGCTGCCTTCACCCTGCCAAAAGCACTCTCACACCGCATACAGTTCAAGGGATTAGATGAGTTATCTTTACTCTGGTAGAAAGGGCTCTGGATTAGGACTCAGAAGGCTTAAATTCATTTGTCAGGTTAAGTACAGACTAGTGTGCAATCTTGAGCAAGGTCTTTAATCTGCTTGAGTGTCAGTTTCCTTTGGAAAGGGGCAGTAATTCTTCCCCAATCCCTGAGGGTTTGGGGAATAAAATTGGTAAATAAGAGAGCAGGACTGTGGTACTGCCAAGACTGCTGGCACAGCTCTCCTGGATCTACCCAGTTCCCTTCCTAACTACCCATCAAAAGTGCTGCAGATCTGGGACACTTGCAGTTAGTCTTTTCATGAAACAGAATATAAAATGAGAAGGAAGCAGCAGCTACAGGGGAATTTGATGTCACCTGACTAACTCACCTCTAAGAACCTTCCCTAGTTTTGAAGCATTCACTGGGGAGTCACTGTCCCAAATTATGTGTAATGCCTAACTCAGTGGGCTAGCTCAGGCACCATCAGCACTTAGGTACCACTGTTCACTGGCATGCATGGCAGCTCTGATAATCATAGAATGATAGAATCACAGAATGGTAGGGATTGGAAGGGACCTCTGGTGATCATCAAGTCCAGTCCCCCTGCCAAAGCAGGATCAGCTAGGGCAGGTCACACAGGAGCACACCAGATGGGTCTTGAATGTCTCTAGAGAAGGAGACTCCATAACCTCTGTTGGTGGCCTGTTCCGTCTCTATTGTAGTACATAATGGTGTAGAAAACATCAGTACCAGAGCAAGGCTGCTTTAGTGGCCCTTATCAGACACAAGCTATAAGATGAAGGAGGCAGTGGGTCCCTCTTGCACCTAATTGCATTTAGATTGCCTGTTCTTTCTCTTTAACCTCTGTCTGCCCCTTTCTAGTAGTTCCCTTTCACACGTTTTCTGCATACAGGTCTGCAGTTTTCATTCCTGTTGAGCTACAAACCCACTGCTGCTTTATTCCACCACTCGGCACTTCTCTGCCCTGGACTGGAGCACATAGGCTTCATCCCCTTGATGATCAGCTGAGGAGCAGATGGAGGATCAGAGGAGAGGAATGGATACTTTATGAAAGCACATCCACAGCAGCACTGATGGAGACAACCAAAAAGTAACCACAAGCCAGGATTTCAAATGCTACAAGTTCAAATGTGGGATACAAGGGAAGGTCAAAGCCAGAGGTCCCAGGGATCATGTAATTTTGGATTATTCTCAGCTTTCATTCAAAGTGAAGCTTCTAGCGTTCATATTCTCAGACATAAGCTTGGAAGTGGGAACCACCAAGGGCTTGAACATCAAAGGGCAAATAAAAGAATCCAGAACTGACTTTTTTTTTTTTTTTAAATCTCATGATCTTGCCATCAACCTCACATTATGTTGGAGGGTAGCTCAGGATTTTTGAGCATGAAAGCCTGGCAAGACTACAGATGCCTCAAAATCATAACGAACTGAGGCCACAGACAGCTTTTGAGAAGGCTGCTCCCTTGCAACTAAGACAATACCAGGGCTCTTCAAAACAGTTTGGTCCCCCCTACACAACCTCTCACTGGTGAGCACTGCTGTCACCGGCAATCGCAGGCATGGATACTTCCTTCTTTGTTTTCCTCTTTTTTTTCAACCCAAATTAAAGAGGAAAGGTATATTTGAAGTCCAAAGTGGCTGCCACAGCACCACTCAAGGTAGTGAAGATTGTAGGCTCATGAAGATACCCTGAGGAGATCTTCCAGGCTTGCCTTCAGGGCCTGCATGGCTTCTTAAAGGAGCAGGGGTCCCACATAGTTGCAACCATATGTTGAACGTAGTGAAGGCATATGGAGCTAATTATGTAAATAAACAACCCGGCCCATGATGATTCTAAATAATGCAAAACATAAAGAGGCAAAACACTAATGTTCTGACTAATGAAAATAGGTTCTTAGAGTGATTAATTTACAATAAAGAAAAGCTGCATATGTCAAAAATGGTACGTCATCAGATGATTTCACATAATCAGGCACAGCTGCATTGCTCTTGATGTTCGTGAACAATGATCTTGTTCACCTCCTCGTGCATCTGTGCCACAATATTAAAAGAGAAGAAAACTGCAGAGCAGAGCCAGCAAACACTTGCAAGAAAAAAAATATTTTTAAAGCATCTTGATAAATATTTACCAGCTTTGGGGATTTCTGAGTGCTTGAGGTTGTGTCAGGAAAGAAGCATATGCTGATAATCCTCAAAAACAAAACAAGTGGTCAACAGTCTCCATACAAAAGGGAATAGCTCGGTACAATAGGCCACTGTTGCTGTGACTCTCAGCATTGTTTACCTCTCAGAGCTTCCAAGTACAAACCACTTCAGAATAGCTACAGTAAGACTTTAAACTGAATCCACCCAACAGGTTAATAAAACAAATATTGGTTGGGTTTGAGAGTCAGGGCAGTAAACAAACCCTTTGGGATTAAAAGAGTTCCTTTGTTCAAGCAATATTGTCCAGAACCTTCAAGCAACATACTACAACCTCAGCTTAAATCCTCTGGCAATATTTTACAGTGTTTGACCTCAAATCTGCTTATATTTATAGCATATGAATACACAGAGATAGATTTTTTTTTTTTTTTGGCTGGAAGAGACCTTTAAGATCTTCAAGTCCAACCATTACCTAATTCTACCAAGTCTGGTGCTAAGCCATGTCCCTCAGCACCACATCTACATGTGGTAGATCCTTGTAAGATCCTTTAAATCCTTGTAAGAGCAAAAGCAAATTTTTTCAAGTGCATATAGTAACTCCTAAACCTAAATCTTATTCCAAAAACTACAACTTGTAGACACTTCTGGCTTTGCTCCTCAAGAATCACAACCTCTGCAATGCAGACAGACACCTCATGAGCATGCCAATGCCTTTTCACAAAGTCTCCCACATAGCATACAATGGAGTAGGAAAGCAGCTTGACATCATCCAACACAGAGACACAATCTAGATACTTGAAGGCAAGGGCAGAAACAGGTTTGCAGAGAATTATTACCCTGAGTGCAGACTGATCAGGACCACTCAGACCTTTTGCTTGACAGGGAGTAAAGATACCTAAACAGTTTTAGATCCTCATCTCACTTTCAAAGGCAATTTGGATGTCTAGAAACCATTGTCAAGAGATTGCCTAGAACAAAAGCAATGACCAGGAGCTCCAGTTCTGCCACCTTTTGCAAATGCTTCAAAAGATGTGGATTGAGAACATCAAGATGGTGGCACAGATTTAGGCATATGTCTTCCAAAAGTAATAGATCCACCACATGGTTTTCAAACCTTCATCCACGAGCATATCTGATTTATTCCAGCAAGTAGCAAAGCAGTCTACAAATTCAAACAGAACTAAAAATGTGCCTTTGCTTTTTCTCCTGCAAACTTCACTGTCCTGTCTAAACACAAAACTCACAATGAGAACATAAGCACGTGAAGAGTCACCAGTAAACAGCTTTCAGTAATATTACCCTAACCTGGTAATGCCAAATTAGAGAGTAGTTCATACTTGCCACAGAAGTGAGAAAATCCAGGGAACGGTGAAGAGTGAAGATACTGTCAGAAGTTCACCAAGATATTCAGTATTCCCATATAAATGGAAAAGCTTGGCACTGCTGGCAGTTCCTGCAAACCCAGTTCAATCACTGGACCAGGTACTTTTGGATTAAGAAGATACTGCAGAAAGAAATAGCACACACACACAAAAACATAGGCAAATACAGAATGGTTTGGGTTGGAAGGGACCTTAAAGACCATTTGGTCCTAATCCCCCTGCCATGGGGAGGGACACTTTCCACTAGACCAGGTTGCTCAAGACTTCATCCAACCTGGCCTTGAAAACTTCCAGGGAGGGGGCATCCACAGCTTCCCTGAGCAACTTGTTACGGTATCTCACCACCCTCACTGTAAAGAATCTCTTCCTAAAAGCTAGTCTAAATCTGTCCTCTTCCAGTTTAAAGTCTCCCTCATCCTATCACTACAGGCCATTGTAAAAAGTACTTCCTCAGGAGAGGGCAATTCTCCAGGTATTTGAGCAAACCATGTTTCTCATTATCTCCACAGACAAATCACTTAGATAATAATTTAACCTCTGTTCCCAGCTGTGTAAAGCAAGTTGTGCTGAGTGCATCAGCCTACAGTAGACAGCTAACCACTGCATGACTAGCTAAGTGGGTACAAACCTTTCTGAACCCTGGATTTCTTCTTGGACATGCAAAGAGACCCAGTCTGACTTTGTCTCACTAATTAACAAGACTCAGGTAATTCTCAATAGAGGGTTCTCAGCAGAATGATACAGAAATAACATGGTACAGAATTAATCAGGTTGGAAAAGACCTTTGAGATCATCCAGTACAACCTATCACCCAACACCATCTAATCAACTAAACCAAGGCTCTATGTGCCTCATCCAGTCTCCTTTTAAGCACTTCCAGTGATGGTGACTCCACCCCACTCCGAGCAGCCCATTCCAATGGCCAATCTCTCTTTCTAGAAAGAATTTCTTCCTACCATCCAGCCTAAACCTCCCCTGGTGCAGCTTGAGATTCTGTCCTCTTGTTCTGTTACAGGTTGCCTGGGAGAAGAGACCAACCCCCACCTGGCTACAACCACCCAGCGCAGCCAGCTGTGGAGATTGGTGTGGCACCACAGTGAGGGTCTCTAACACAAGGCAGGGTTTGTGACAGTATAAGGCGTTACAGAATTACACCATCACAGAATGGAAGTGGAATGTGTAGCCAATGCTCAGCATCTGCTGCAGCCTGAGAGCACAGCACACTGCAAATCTTGTCAGATCAGGTGGTTGATCTGATAAGGTACTTTGCATCACTGGGGCTCTCCTTATCTGAGAACAGAATCAAACCCTGTGAGCTCAGCTCAGAGTATCTCACTCGCAGCTAGACTTCTTTGCTGTTAGACTCAGTGCAATCTTAGCTTACATCTTATCACCAGCAGCACAACAGTCAGACTTCAGGGTCTGTTGTCTTGCCGGCAGCCGCTTTATTCGCCTTGCTGGGTAGCTGCATTAGACACACAGCCTGAGAGTGAGAGAACAACAGGGAGGGAATGAGAGATAAGGAGCAGAAAGAGCTTGCAGAGATAGCACCTGCACAGCAGACTTGTGCTGAAGCTCAATTCATTGATGTGGGACATTTCTTGTATCTGGAGCATAATGATTAAGGGTATAAAATACCTGTACTACCACACCGAATGCCAGAAGAAAGTGTCGTGTTCACTCATGCTGCACTACTGAAATGGTGGTATAAGGCTCTTAATTAGATTTGGGTAGAACAAAACATATTTGAAGAGATCACTCAAAGGACCAATGAAAGGCAGAGAATAAATTTCTAAAATGGAGAATGATAGAACTTTAATGAGGATATAGATCATAGAATGCATTGGATTGGAAAGGACCATTAAAGGTCATCTAGTCCAACACACACACACACACACACACACCCCCCACAATGAGTAGGGTTATCATCCACTAGATCAGGTTGCTCAGAGCCTTGTTGAGCCTCACCTTGAATGTCTCCAGGGACAGGGCTTTCACCACCGCCCTGAGTGATCTGTTTCTGTGTCTCACCACCCTCACAGTAAAGAGCTTCTTCCTAAGGTCGTCTCTAAATCTACCTTTCTCTAATTTAAAACCATTGCCCCTTGTCCTTGCTGACTGAGAGGATCGATTAAGTGCTCCATCTTTTTACAGCTAAGACAGAAGCTTCTTTAACTGGTCTCCACCTATGTCCAAAGACTAACAGATACTTTGCACTCCAACTCCATTAAGTTTGGTTTTTTTTTGGTTTTAACCTTCTCTGTCCTCCATCACAGTGCTGAAAAAGCTGCTTTGAGCTTCGGAACTTTTCACTGCACTCCTTGATAATGAGCAATAGCTGAAATGTCCTTAGGTGAGGAGAGAGACCACCCCTTGCCTCGCTCTACATTGCTCCCACATACCATTCCAAGGTACATGGTCTGTCAAAGGTGGATCCTCAGCAACGCTACATCCTCCCCTGTTCTTACTCTAAACACTGCAAGTCCTTCATGCTGTCTCCAGTTGCTGAAATTGTGGCTGCAGCTGTGTCTCAATTTGCCTCTAAATTGTTAGAAAACACCACAGTACTTTGAGAGCAAAAATATATTTGCATAACCAGAAAATACCAAGGGAGCACTTCTGTCTGCTGCTGTGCATATGCTTGTCCTTCAAGTTTCCAGGCACTGGTTTCAATGGGAATTGCCAAAGGGGAATCTGAAGTAGGAGCTCTCCAATAGAATTGAGCTTTATGGCCCAAATTTTTTCCAAACCATGTCAAAACATCGAAAAACAATGCTGAACCAACACAACTGTAGACCCATGCACAGCCATGAGAAACTGATAGCCAGAGGAAACAAAAAGCTACAGAATAAAATAAGAGGTTGCATGTCAATAACAGAAAATAATTCATTGGACAGGAATCTGGGATAATTTCTTTCTTTCTTTAGACAATGAACAAAATAAAACAAACTCTTTTTTTTATCAGATATGGAAATAAAGGGATTAAAAGAATCAGATGAGTGATTTGTAATTGGTCTCCAGACTGTACCTCTTCCTTTAGTAAAGTGCATGCAAGTGAATAAAACCACAGGGATGGACTTTATTAGCTGCAGCTTTCCTTCCTGACTCCAGGATTAGAGGAATACTTTAACCTTGACACATTCATCTTATGCTTGCAAAGCCCCACTTGTAACAGTCCCTTCTTTCCTCTTCACTTGTCTGATTCTGGCACATAATTTTCTAAATTAGAAGAGGCTACTGTTGGGTCTTAAAAAGCAAAGGAACCCTCACTTATCTTTGTTAGCAAGAGCACGGAGAAATTCAGGATGGTTTATTATAAATTCATCCTAAAAGTCTATTGCAGATGGCAGAAATACAGCAGAAGCAAAGGTTTGTATAAATAAAGTTCTTGAAAGGATGCATCAGACTGTCTTTTAAATATATTAAAGGAAAATTAGTAGGAGTAGGATTTTATTTATCAGATAGTTCTGTAAAACCCTGTGTACAAATATATGACACTGAGGTGATGGGATGTGCCCAGAGAAGGACAGCAAAGCCGGTGAAGGGCCTAGAACACAAATCTTGTGAGAAGCAGCTGAGGGAACTGGGGTTGTTTAGCCTGGAGGAGAGGAGGCTGAAGGTAGTGAGGTGGTTGTTGGTCTCTTCTCCCTAGTAACTAAAGACATGATGAGAGGGAAATGGCCTCATGATGCACCTGGGGAGGTTTATATTGGATAGTAGGAAAAATTTCTTCACTAAAAGAGTGGTTGGGCATTGGAACAGGCTGCCCAGAGAGGTGGTGGAGTCACCATCCCTGCAGGTATTAAAAAATGTGCGGACATGGCACTTTGGGACATGGTTTAATGGCCATGGTGGTGTTGGGTTGATGGCCAGACTCAGACATCTTAGAGATATTTTCCAATGGAAACAATTCTATGATTCTATATATTGGTGAGGAATTGGCATCCTTTGAAACTTCCTCTATGCTAGAAAAGGTTGTGATGAGATTTTTGAGAGCGCTCAGCACTGCTCCAGCTCTGTGTGGCGCGACGTGTACAGTTCTGCTCCTGCTGCCCTTCCTGAAGGCAATGCTGGGCCACTACAGCGTGTCTGTGAGCAGTCCATAGCCAGAGGGCAAGCTGCAATGCATAGGAGAAGAGAATAGAATAGAATAGAAAGGAATAGGAATAGGAATAGGAATAGGAATAGGAATAGGAATAGGAATAGGAATAGGAATAGGAATAGGAATAGGAATAGGAATAGACCAGAGCAGGCTGGAAGAGACCTTCAAGATCATCGTGTCCAACCTATCATCCAACACCACCTAATCAACTAAACCATGCAACCAAGCTCCCTATCAAGTCTCCTCCTGAACACCTCCAATGATGGTGACTCCACCACCTCCTCAGGCAGCCCATTCCAATGGGCAATCACTCTCTCTGTGTAGAACTTCCTCCTAACCTCCAGCCTAAACCTCCCCTGGCACAGCTTGAGACTGTGTCCTCTTGTTCTGGTGCTGGTTGCCTGGGAGAAGAGACCAACCTCTGCCTGTCTACAACCTCCCTTAAGGTAGTTGTAGACAACAATAAGGTCATCCCTGAGTCTCCTCTTCAGGCTAAACAGCCCTAGCTCCCTCAGTCTCTCCTCATAGGGCTTGTATTCCAAACCCCTCACCAACTTTGTTGCCCTTCTCTGGACAAGTGGAGAAGGAGAAGTGTCTGTGGAAATAAATACTCATTCGGCAGGCTGGGGAAAATGAGAGCGCAAGGAAGCATTTGTGTGTGTGTGGAAGCGGGGTGGTATTTATCAAAACACTTGGAATAAAAGAATATACCTCAAAGGTACACACTTCCTCAGCACACTGATTTATTATAATTACAGAGTTTACCCTTACCTTTCTTCTTTATCCAGGCACATATTTGAATTGCTTTAGATTAAAGTGCACGCCTGGTTAATTACAGCATTCAATTCTCAAATCATCAGTGGTGTCTGGTGCTAAGCTCCTATAACTCTTCTTGTCACTGTTTCAAGGGGGCCTGCTTAATTCGCCTGAGGTAAACTCGACTGGAAAGTACCGGCGTATTTGAGTAATGTGAGATATTACTTGTGGCTTTAACGATCAAATAATCTGCTGCTTATGGGGGGTATGACAACGGGCAAGCCTACCTGCCAAGAGCTAATCAAGGGGAATGCTCCCGTAATAATTTCAAGGGGTTTTATTACATCCTTAAGCAGAAGAAAGGCCTTGTCTGGAGTACTGTGTCCAGTTGTAAGCTCCCCAGTTCAAGAAGGACAGGGATGTGCTTGAGACGATATAGCAAAGGGCTACAAAGGCGATTATGGAACTAAACCATCTGTCTTATTAAGAAAGGCTGAGGGTCTTGGGGCTTTTTTAGCCTAGAGAAGACTGAGAGAAGATCTCATTAATGCTTATAAATACACAAAGGGTAGGTGTCAGGAGAATGGGACTAGTCTTTTTTCAGTGGTGCTGAGAGCCAGGACATGACATAACAGGCAGAAGCTTGAACCTAGGAAGCTCCACCTAAACCTGAAGAGAAACTTTACTTTGAAGGTGGTAGAGCACTGGAACAGGTTATGGAGTCTCCATCACTGGAGTCATTCCAAATCTGCCTGGACACCATCCTGTGCAACCTGCTCTGGCAGGAGGGCTGGACTAGACGACCTCCGGTGGTTCCTTCCAACCCCCACCACTCCGTGTACTACTGCTTAGAATAAACAAACACCACTAGACAATGGATAAAATCAGTGCAGCAAACTTCTGGGAAATTTCCTGCCATGTCTTCCTTTTAAAAAAATACCTCCCAGGAGTGTGGGAGACAGAAACTTTTACCCCACCTAAGCACAATTTTCCCTTCCCACTTGGGAAACACACTGGGGACAAAAGCTGAAGAAACAACTTTGTGGTGGTTTGTGAGGAGAGCAGCTGATGACTGGCAGGTGCAGACCAGATCTGGCTGTCATATCCTGTTGTAAAACCACACTACCCAAAAACTACTGCAGGAGAGCTTCCCCAAGGCTTTGCTTCAGGTGCTGAGGGATTGTCTGATTACTCTTCTATCAGGTCAGGATAAAGGAGTATTTTCAAATTAGACTCCAAAGCTGTATTTCAGCATCATCCACATTTGCAAGGCACTTAAGTAAAGAAATGTCTAAATTTGTTCCCCCAGTAGCAATTTACTTCAATAAGCATTTTCTCCCACAATTTCCCATTAAATTAAACAATTAGCCCATTTTGTAGCTTTAAGGGCCTACTCTTTCTGCATAAATAAAGTGTGTGCTATTTCTGCTCCTCTCTCTTCTCTGTCAGCATCATCCCCCATACTTTCTCTTGTGCACCAACTTATTGGTATGGAGAGATGGTTAGACAGCCTAGATAGCAAGTGAAGGCACCTCTGTGCTTTTCCCTAAGAAACACATGCCCAGAAGTAGTTGTTGCACACCACATGTTTTTGCAGTAACTTTTTCTTCTGTTCAATGACTTTTCTTTCACTGTTTGAAGACAACTAGATTGGTTGCTATATGTTTGCTGGATTGTTGTCCTGTGCTCGATAGGAGCCAAACCACTTCACCTCACATTTACATGCAGAGCTTTTCCTGCTTTTGCTCCATACAAGCTTTTGTGGCTGAAAGAAGGTGACAGAAGCCCGCAGCAGGTCCCACTTTCATTCATTCAAATGCAGAACTTAAGCAGTTCCTTCCTCCCCTTTGGGCTTCCACTTGGACGGCGAGAGGTTAAAATATCTCTCTGTGTCCTTTGGCTCATGATGGCAAAGAGCAATGTGACAAATTATCTTTACATGTTTCTAGTCAGAAAGAGGTTTCCAACAAGCGTTTCAAGCAGGCTCACACTTGAATTGCTCTAGTTTCAAAGAAGCAATAATCAATTCTTTGGTGCACAGTCTTTCCACATTCCCCTCAGGTAAAGATATGTGATTTGTATGCATTTTAAGAGCACCTCAGTTCTATGTGGTATTAATGCCTGTCTACCCACGGTGTTGTTTCCTGTTTATACCAAAGAAAAAAACATGATCCTGTCATATCCTCTTCCTTCCCCTCTCTCTTCATTCGGCAACATCCAGGGGCATGCAGGACAGCTGTTTGTTCACTGTTGTAACTCATAGAAGCATAGAATCAATAAGGTTGGAAGAGACCTCAAAGATCATCAAGTCCAACCTGTTACCTAATACCTAACACCTCATGACTAACTAAACCATGGCTTCAAGTGCCATGGCCAATCTCTTTTTTAACACCTCCAGGGACGGTGACTCCACCACCTCCCTGGGCAGCACATTCTGATGGCCAATTACTATTTCTATGAAGAACTTCTTCCTAACATCCAGCCTAAACCTCCCCTGGTGCAGCTTGAGACTGTGTCTTCTTGCTCTGTCACTGGTTGCCTGGGAGAAGAGACCAACCCCCTCCTGGCTACAACCTCCTTTCAGGTTGTTGTAGACAGCAATAAGGTCTCCTATGAGCCTCCTCTTCTCCAGGCTAAGCACCCCCAGCTCCCTCAGCCTCTCCTCGTAGGGCTTGTGCTTGAGACCTTTCCCCAGCCTCGTTGCCCTTCTCTGGACACCTTCAAGAGTCTCAATGTCCTTCTTAAACTGACTGACCCAGAACTGGACACAGTACTCAAGGTGTGGCCTAACCAGTGCAGAGTACAGGGGCACGATGACTTCCCTGCTTCTGCTGGCCACACTATTCCTGATGCAGGCCAGGATGCCATTGGCCTTCTTGGCCACCTGGGCACACTGCTGGCTTATGTTCAGCCTACTGTCAACCAGTACCCCCAGGTCCCTTTCTGCCTGGCTGCTCTCCAACCACTCCAACCCCAGCCTGTAGCACTGCATGGGGTTGTTGTGGCCAAAGTGCAGCACCTGCCACTTGGACTTGCTAAATGCCATCATGGTGGACTCTGCCCATCTGTCCAGCCTGTCAAGGTCCCTCTGCAGAGCTCTCCTACCCTCTAACAGATCAACATCTGCATCCAACTTGGTGTTGTCTGCAAACTTACTAGTGGTGGACTCAATCCCCTCATCCAGATCATCAATAAGGATATTGAACAGGATGGGGCCCAGCACTGATCCCTGGGAGACACCACTAGTGACTGGCTGCCAGCTGCATGTGGCACTATTCACCACCACTCTTTGGGCTCGGCAGTCCAGCCGGTTCCTAACCCAGCACAGAGTGCTCCTGTCCAAGCCAGGGGCTGACAGCTTGACCAGTACTGACAATGCTAAAGTTATGTTTGCTTGCTGCTTCAGGTCTATCCAATCTTTTCCAGAAATATGCCATCAAATTTCTGATCAAGAGGACTAGATCCTGCTGAAGAACAGGGTCAAGAAGCAAGACTTCTAAGAGCCTCTCAAGAGGTGAACAGTCTTCAAGCACCAAACACTTGCAATAAAAGCTTTGTCCCTGCAGGATATAAATGAATGTGCCCTCCTGCAACTCTGAGATGACAATTTGGGGACAGACCGAGGATTTCAAGTCATATCATGGGATTCCTATGCATGACTTTTAGATCATCTTGAAGCCAACTGGATAGACAGTCCCAATCAGAAACAGACTATTCCCTTTGTAATTCTGTGGGACTAAGACATCTGTCATCCTAACATTGCTCATAGTTCTCTCTCTGCCTCACATGAAGACAGTAAAACTGTAATCTTGCCTACTACATTGTAAGTCACTGGCCACAGATTTCCATTTCACAAGCAAAATCAGCAAGCTAGCTAGGCCATTACCACCTGTGTCACCTACCAGACTGCATCACTTATCTGAAAAATGAAACGTCAGCACCTTGTTGGAAAATTGTCTCCTCTGGAGATGGCAAAATGAGAAGGAGATGGAGGGTGTCAGCACAGCACCTTTGGAAGTTGCAGGATGAAGTTTTTGCTATGGTTCTGTTTAAAAAGGAATTCCTTCAGCAAGAATCTCATTGCAGCAAGAGTCCCTAAGAAAGAATTTTAATTTCTTCAAGTGCTTTCTGAAAACGGGGACTTTAACAAGGAGGACTAGCTCTGTTCACCCAAAAACTGAGCAAGAGTTTGAGCATCTTGTTGCCAAAGAAGCGCCAGAGCAGAGCAAATCTCACAAAGAATCATTCTACATCAGTTGTTCCAAGTTATAAGCCAAATGGTGTCATGACTGTGTGGTAACCATAAGTGTACTAGTATCAATCTTAAGCATACTTCGTATCAGTATCTGCTGTACATTGGCCATGTTAAGTGGAAATTTGTCATGAAATTAGGTATAACTCGAGCATATAAGTATCTGATCCTTGTTAAGGGCACCACAGGACATCCAGGGACACTATTTAGGTAGAGCAGGTAATACTAACTACTTTCTGTGGTCCCTTTCCCTCTTTACCCTTCAGGAACTGCAGGAGTGTTAGTATTTACAGAATTCTTGTTTGTGAATCTGCCACTTCTTGAATCTAATGACACTGTGCCTCCCAAGCAACCTGGGTAAGAAAGTCCAAAGGCTCCTTTCCTGCCTTATCAGGGATTACTTCATGTCTTTTAAGCCACCTCCCACTAGTTTCTCAAAATGCTTCCTAGTTCTAATATTTAGATTTTCTGGGTCAGAATTCATCATTTGGTTTAGACATCACCTTCAGGTGATACAGACATAAATCATATTCCCCTGTAGTCTTTTAGTTTCCAAACAGAAGAGCCTCAGCATTTTTAATCTCTCCTTGTAAGGTAACTGCTCTCTTGCCTCAATCGTTTTAGTTATCCTTTCATTGGTCTTTCTCCAGCCTGAAATAGACACAGTATTCCAGGTGTGGTCTCAGCAGAGCAGAGTAGAGGGGGAGAAGAACCTCCCTAGACCTGCTCCAAAGATGCACCCAAATATGCCATTGGCCCTCTTGGCCACAGGGTACATTGTTGTCCCATAAACAACTTGCTGTCCACTAGGACTTCAAGGTCTTTTTTCATGGAGCTACTTTCCAGCAGGAGCCCTAGTCTGTACTCTTACCTGATGTTATTCCTCCCCGGATGTAGGACTCTGAACTTCATGAGGTTTGCCTTTGCCCAGCTGTCTATCCTGTTGGATGGCAGCACAGCCTGACAGGGTGTCAGCTATCCCCCCTGTATTGTATCACCAGCAAACTTGTTGAGGGTACACTCAATCCCCTTGTCCAGACCATTGATGAAGATATTGAACAAAACCAGATCCAGTACTGATCCCTGGGAGCACCACTGGCCAGAGTCTTCCAACTGGACTCTGCACCACTGATCACAACTCTCTGAACTCTGTTCTTATTATGAAACTGATGAAGTTATAAAGTGTGTTAAAACTGGTGGGGGTAGTGGCAAGCTTCTCAGACAGCTGCTTCATTGTGGCTGGCATCAGTCTCACAGATACTGTGACAACAGGGACAATCCATTAAGCCTCTGTGCCAGGCTCTCCTTGGATAGCTCAGCTTCTACCACAGTTTTCTACCACAGAAAAAAAAGGAAACATGTGCTGAACTTCATCACCTTTTCATCGTGGGAAAACTATTTCACAACTTATGTTCAGCTCTGTGGTAGCTGACAGCAGCAGACCACTTCTGGTTATTTGTGACAAGCTGTCACACTGCTTTGCCACAATTCTGTCATGCACAGGAACGAAGCCCCTAATGCCTTGTTCAAGGGATTTAATAGCACAGATACCATTATGCAATAAGTACGGAGAAGAGTTTCCTGATGCTTCAGGAATCAAACTCTTCTATAGGTACCATATATTTTTGACCATTTGAAGTTCGTGTAGGTCACAAGTCACTCCTTTGATTCTCTTAAAACAGTCTGCTAAATCCATATCAGTGAAGAAGTGAAATATTTTGCTAAACCTTATAATTTTTGCAAGTCAGTAAGAACTCCTATCACAAGTGCTGTGAGCAAACTGCTGCTGGAGCTGTGGTCCCAGACTGTGCTGCTTCATGGTCATTGCAATCTTTGCTGCAGGAATATTTCCTTGGTTTGTCTGTTCAAGCTGACCACATAACAAGACTGATTGGCCAAGGAGCCAACACTGCCCTGTGTTGCCAATGGACTTTAGAAGATGACCAGTCAAGAAGTTGTCCAAGTGGCTCAATTCATTTTTAACAAGACAAACTGAGCTGCCTGGTCATTTAGATATTAGAAAGAATTTGGGGTATTAGGAAGAATTTCTTCACTGAAAGTGTTCTCTGTCTTTGGAATGGCTTGCCCGGGGAGGCAGTGGAGTCCCTTTATCATATAGATTTAAAGGTTTGTTTAGTTTAGTCATGGACTTGTAGGTGTTGGGCTAACAGTTGGAGTCAATGATCTTAGAGGTCTTTGCCAATCTGGGCAATTCTGTGATTCTGTAATGCATGGGTACACAATCACACACTGTACTCAAGCAAACTGGCTAACACTTTTACTATCTTTATACACCAGGTTAAAGAAAACAGGCATGAAACTGCTGGCCTGATGTTACACCTGATGGCCCCAGTACTGACAGCAGCTGGGAAAGTCCTAACCGAGTTAACCACTTCCCAAGTTCTTCAACATGGCCCAAAGCTCTAAAATAGTTTCTTTTAACAATGCCTAAGAAATATTGATCCAAATCCAATATTAATATTGACTGTGTTGATTAATTTATTGGAAATCACTTTTAAACTTTATCTGGACAAGTCCTGAGGTGATTTTGCTCTCCTCACAAACAGCTAGCACAACCATCTCTGCTCTTTCTCAACTATGAAATTTAACAGACTCTTGGATACTGTCACATCTGACCCTAGGATCTCCTTTTAACTCTAGTGATTTTAAGAACTTCACCAAAAGCACACTAATTTGAGCTGTCACTATCATGCTGTGCTGTCTCCAAGCACATGGTCTGGTTGAATGTAAGGTGCAACCAGCCAAAGATTTAATCCTTTCAAGCTGTTATTAAGGGAGACTGGCTGATGAGGCTTGCGGCGTTCCTCATTGTTCTGCATGTCACTCCTCATCTGACTATTGCACACAGCCCCCTGAAGCTGTCCCATTGGACAAGCTACCAAACCGTGCCTCACTCGTCACGGCTCCATTCTATCTGAGGGATTGCAGTGCAGGCAGGAACAGGTGGTTGGATTCATCTCTGACATCATCTACCTGGCAATCCTTCGCACCATGGAAAAGTATTTGCTCAAAGCTATGGAGCGGTGCCAAAAGCAGCCCCTTCTGCTATCAAGGCCACTGCACTTGACTCGTTGGAAGTTCAGACTGCCAAAGGGTAAGTCAGAATTGCTGTGTCAACCAGTCAACAAGACACCTATCTTTCAGTTCTTCAGGGGCCTCTCTCCAGAACTTGGGAGTGTTACTGCACTCACAACCTGATGGTCCAAGCTCAGCAAACTGTATAATACTTTCTTGCTCAGGGTTCATAATGAGTCACAGACCTCACCACTCCTAAGAGGAAAGAGTGCAAACCACAAAGTTAAATTTATTTCCTTCAGTTGAATAATTATATCAGCTAAAACATGCAGAGAGCTTTATAGCTGCTTGAAGTCTGAACACCTACCAGAGGTTTGTGTTGTCATACATGAGGGATGCTGTTCCTTGTTCATGCAGACAGAATTCATGCCAGGACCTGTTTTGCTACTTCTCCATTCAAGCAGAATCCAGAAATTTGCAAGGGGGATGGCTGTTTGTGGTAGTGATTTGTTCATACTGCTAAGAAGTTACATTCACATACCCCAGCCTGCTCCTAGCCTGTGTGTTCTGCTCCACAAACACAACAGTGTACATGCAGGAATCCACTGGCTCAAATCTCTGCAGAAAACTGTTTTAGGGACAGCTTCTCTGCTTTACCCATGAATGACTTCTTAGTGGGATTATTCCACATGAATAAGGAAGGGTTATCTGGTCTGTAAGACCTGCTTTCTTTTGAGTCTTGCAAGGGCAGCACTGGAAACTCTATTGTTGAGGCACATAAAAATAGAACAGACAAGTTGCTATGGACAAGGCTGTGCCACTTAGACCAAACCAAAGGGTGGGAGTCATGTAGAAGCCCTGCTTGCTACAGGCATTTTCCCTTCCAAGGCCTCATAATTATTAATCCTGGTAAAGGATTGTCTCTGTCACCCTGTGCAGCTGGCCAGCTTGTAAGAAGACAGCCTGCTAGGCCCTTCTCATCCCCCTTGGACTACTGAGCTCACTATGAAGACCAGGCAGGCAACAGCTCCCCTCATCTTAAGGAACAAATAACATTTCAAGGGGAAGAAATTTTGTTCATCCCTATCCCATCCAGATAACCATGTGTAGGAGAAGGAGAAGTGAACCCTGAAGAGAACATGGGAAAAAACTCTATAGTCTTGCAGAAGGGATGGAGGCTAAATGATATGTAGGGCAGTTGTTTTCCCGGTTCTAATTCAAACATCAGCCTCAACTGGCTGGCTAGCACATGAACCCTGCTGGCTTCAGTTCTGTCTTCTTGTTGCTATCACAGGCCTTTCAGCTTATCAGGCTTATCTCTTTTCCATCTGAATATGTCACCACCTCTTTCAGTCAACTATCTCAGTTTCAAGGATCAGTCATACATTCACCACAGATACAGACTTGACTTCTCTGATGACTAATTGCAGACAGCCTCTCCCCTAATGCTGACTTCAGTATAACTTCTAGAATAGGCAAACACACAGCTGTGCACTGTAGTGGTCCATACACCAGTGCAAACCCTTCTCCTTGGGTTTATAGCAACTTATACGATGAAGGTTTCAATGCCAAGTAAAGGGGACAGTTTGTCCTCTGCACCTGCTGGACCCAACAGGCAGCCTGCTGGGAACAGTTTAAAGTGGCAGCTACAGCAAGGAGTTAAAAACCATTAAGCTCATTCTAAAACCCTAGCTGAAGGGCTGGTGCACTGTTTGGATTTGAATTAGTCACTTGACCTCTGTTTGTTTTATTCATCCCAGCTGGAGAACTGGGCATAAACACAGACCCTTGCTGCAAATCTATAGCAGATTAAAGGGAGGGAAAACACAGCACACCAAGAGGAAGAACAAAATCCAGCCCACGATATTTTTATTACTATAACAGCTGTAGGCTTCAGGTAGAGTTTTAAAAGTGTCTCTCTGACTTAGACTGCAGTTTCTCAAGCAATAGGGGCTACTGGAGATACCTGGGCAGCATACACAAGGCAAACACATGCAGAGGTACTAAAGATTTCACCTAAGCCTCCTGCCTTATGCTGCATTGAAACCTGAATCTCAACCATGTTAATGCAGGTCTAAATGCACCATAGTCCAGGAAGCTAGGACAAAACACGTAGCTCTGCTAATCCTGGAAATATTGTTAAGATATATTTTGGGAACTTTGGAGATTTGTTTGGGATTTGTAGGCCCACAGTCCACTCAGAGAAACACACCTTCTCTAAAACCTTTTGGATGCAGGTGTTGTCACTACAGAAGCATTGTTGGACCATACCAGCTGTTTCTGGACCTAATGGTGACTAATGTGAATAAGTTGGACCATGGCTTACTTTTCAAAATCAGCTAGATCTGATTTACTGTGTGTGTACTCCTCCACACACTTCAGCTGTGATGTACATGAACCACAGCCAGACTCTTCTTTCATGAGATCTTCAGAATCATTAGCTCAGGCTCAGTAGACATAACTGTGATAAAATATGACCTACAGGGACAGATGTTGTCTCACGGTACTGTGTGCTGTCCTGCACTTAGCTCATACTGAGTCAGCTGGAGTATTTCTGCACCTGAGATACATATGTCTCCCTAAGGACAAAAGGGTGTTTACAGAAGTTACTTCAAAGCTGTAGAAACTTCTCTCCTCTGCCTGCTAACCTGTGAATAACGAAAGTCCTGAATTCTTTCTAGTCAGTCAGCTACATCTGCAGTAAGGTTTGAAGAGATTTGTTTTGAAATCTGGGTGTCTTCTATCAGTTGATGATGGTGAACATCATAAGAGCACAAATGATGCACAATATACTGAAGAAGAGTTGGAAAATCTCCATTCAGAAGCAAACCCCAATGATAAAGGATTAATTTGTGCAACATAGATTACATTCACACTTCACCTGTTCAAGGAGTAGAGTTTACCCTTGGGTTTGTTTGGGGTTTTTTTGTTTGGTTTGATTTCGTTTGTGGTGGTGTTTGGGTTTGGTTGGTTGGTAGTTTTTGGTTTGGTCTACTGCAATATTGCAGTAAAATTTGCACATGCATACACCTGTTTCGCTGCATAGAGTATTGCTGTAGTAGCCAGGCAGAGTTTAAAAGCTCCAAAAGCCTTATAGCCTTCTCAAGGTCTGCAAGCCCAGTCCTTACAGAGTAAAGGCATTCACATCCCAACAGTCTGTTCTGGGGTTTACATTTGCTCAAAGAGGTAGAAAGAATTCAAAGAAAGAAATAAACAAGCACATAAAATAATTAAATAAACATTCTGTGCAACTGTTATTAGGGCTTGGAACTAGATAATCACAGAATCATAGAATGGCTTGAGTTGGAATAGTCCTTAAAGATCATTGAATTCCAACCCCCTGCTATGGGCAGGGACATCTCCCACTAGACCAGGTTGTTCAAAGCCTTATCCAGTCTGATCTTAAACACTTCCAGAGATTAGGCATCCACAACTTCTCTGGTCTGCCAGTGTCTCACCACCCTCCTAGTAAAGAACAACTTCCTAATGTCTAATCTAAACCTACCTTGCTCTAGTTTAAAACCATTGCCTCTTATTCTAGTGCAACATGTTCTTGTAAATTGTCCTTCCCACAGTTTCCTCTTAGGTTCCCTTCAGGTACAGGAAGGCTGTTATAAGGTCTCCCCAGAGCCTTCTCTTCTCCAGGCTAAACAGACCCAGCTCTCTCAGCCTATCCTCATAAGAGAGGTGCTCCAAACCGCTGATAATCGTTAAAGTCCCTTCCAACACAACCATTCTAAATAAACTTAGTTCTGACTGACCTCAGAATCTCTTTGAAGTCAATGACATGTGGACACTGCTTACAACTGAACACTTGCTAATGCTCTAGACGTCAACCCCGCCTCCATGCAGTGAATCAGCATGTGGATCAAGTGTCATACAGAGTCCTCCTGAAGCCTATCCAGGAGGCTGATGGGGAATTCGGCCAAAGCTGACTGACTCCCTGCACAAGAGACAGAGCATCAGCAGCACTACCCATAACAAAGACAGATAAAACCAAACTGGCAGGCAGACATCAAGGGAGGCTGAGAATGGATTTTTCTGTTTCTTTTGCACCAGCATACAATGCCCTGGTCCTGGAAAGCATCACACGGTGCTATGGCATTGTAATGCATGTTAGTAACAACATCAAAATCTTTTGTATTAGACAAAAAAAGTATGGAATTCTTGCTCACAATACAATAAAATTTTAAAGTTAGAGCACAATAAAGTTATAGCAAGTCCTAGCTGTTGAGAACCACCTTTTATATTTAATACATAATAATTTTCTCATTATGTACAATGAAATACAGGTAATCTGAGAAAACCAGAAAGGGATTCTTGAATTTCTCTCCCTCAGGCTGCTCATAAACAAAATTATGGACAACTTTTGGAAACCTTATTTCAGAATCATTATAGACTTTCATTTTTAAGAGCTGTTCAGAGGCAAGTTTCAGCTGAAAACCTAGAAGCCGCCTTTTTGCCAAACTTTGTTTACAAAGCTCCTTTCCTTCTACCACAGTTTTACCTGTCCAGATACATAACAACAGGACAGGACTTGCCTTTACCCAATTACTGACTTTTTTTGGACAATTTAACCTATGAAAGGACAGGAAAAAAAACCCAAACTAACAAGTTCTGGGCAGTATAAGAAAGACACCTCCTTGAGGGAGTCTGCAGCCCTTTAAGGCAGGAGAAGATGACCACAGAGCAGCACACTAGTGCATGCAAGTACATGCACTCCCTTACTGGTTTACACACACAGAAAGATGTTTTCTTAGATACATCTACTGATCCCACACCAAAAAAAATTAATTAGCCTCAAAATGGCTAGGGATGAAAAAAAAAACAACATTTCCATGAATTTGGGGTAATGGATGCTAACATGAAAGCAACCTATTCTTCAGTGCTTAACTGCATGTGACTCTTGTCATGTTACAACGGTGTCATTAACCAGAGGTTAAGCATGGCTACTTACTCAGACCCACAGTTGCTTTGCCTTTAGAGACTCCATATTCAGCAAACAAAAAATATCCCCTGCCTCCATGCAAGTCTTGAATCTCTTTGCTGAGTCAGCCATAAAGGACCAATAAATGCTCATTGGGAGGCAGACTGCAGACCATTGTGGCTGAGTTACAACTACAAACAACAACTCTTTCATCTCTTATCCCTCTTTAATACAGGTGTTACTAACGAATTAGCCTTGAGTCTCTGTCCAGGTTACCAGCCCCAGCTGCTGGTCCCATGATGTCCACACAGTTAACTCAGTAGCTCACAAATCAGTTTCCAAAATCCTGCAGTTTTCATCGCAAGGGAAACAAAATTATCAGAATGTAGCAGCCACTGGGAATCTCATCAGCACTGTTAATTTTAACAGTTCCTGGGCTGATTCAAGAGCAGCCCTAGACTGAGAAGATCAGATAGCTGGGGCCAGTAGCAACACCAAGTCCCCATTGTCTCCATCAGTCTATCACTACTCTGGGATTTATAAGCATCCATCTTTCTTTCAAGCCTAAATATGTCTAATGTGATCCTCTTCTTGCATCAGCTGAACTTTGAACAGGCTTTAGTAAGGCCACATAAAACCAAGATCTGATGACTAAGGGAACAAAACTTACTGTGTCTGTGTTGGTGTAAATGATTGGAACCTCTTCCACCTCTTCTTCCACACCAGCTTTACCAAAGTACAATTCCATAAAGCCAAGGCAGTGAGTCTAACATGTCTGTTTCCAAAGCCATGGCATTTTAAACACAATGATCTCCCTAAATTTCAGTCAATCATGAAAAATTACAAGTAAATATAAACAAGATAAATATGGCCCTGGATTGCCTCCAGAGGCCTGTGGTACACTGCAGGCAGAGGATAATGTAATTAAGAATGGGCAGCCTGCCGACTGCTCGCTGTCGGGTTTGTCTGGATGTGAGCTGAAGAAGTTTGCCCTATTGCAAACATTTGTTTTACAGTGGTACAACTTAATTGAGCTTGGAAAGCTTCCTCAGGCATTAACAAGGGCTCACCTCACTAATGAGTAGGGATAATACAACCATTTTGACTCGGTGAGTAAAATCAGAGTGGTGGAGGTAATCATTTTGTACCCTTACAAGTGAAGGAGGCACTTACAAATATGTGTGGTTGGGAGAAAAAGAGTGATAAAACAAGCTGAAAATGGTTTCTTGTGTTGAAAACGTACTGCTGTGAAGAAGAACTGAGCTCCAGGTGATTTGCCCCATGATATGTGGAATGGAGGAGTCACCGTCCCTGGAGGTGTTCAAGAAATATGTAGACATAACACTTCAGGACACAGTGATCTTAGAGGTCTTTTCCAGCTGAAACAGTTCTATGATTCTATGATCTTAAGGTATTTTCCAACCAAATATATTTCTGTAATTTGCTTAAAAAACAATGGGGAGCTTGCTCTACACTATAGATGCTCACCTCCTTTCTGAAGTTGCTTACTCACCTATGTCAGAGGAGACTTAGCCCAGGAAAACACAAAAAGACTACTGAAGAGTCCTTTTGCAATAGGTCAGCTCACACTCAGGGAAAGAAGCTGACTCTCATTTCCTGATGTCTTTTTGGTTGCCACATTGACTTAGGCAAACTACTGTGCCAACAACATAGTCAATCAATTCCCAAAAGTGGAACTGGAGTGTTTTCAGCAAAGGTTATTTGCTGGTTGGTGCTTTTCTCTTCTTTGATTGGGCTGTGAGGCAGCATTCTCATCTGAATGAGAAATTAGTATGTTGTACAAATCCCAGCTCCCTGGGAATACAGATGCTCTGCCCACAAGACTTATTGCAGACTAAGTCTGGAAAATGCTTTTGAAAAAGCCCCTTATTGAAAGTATCAGCAGTTACTGCAAAAAACAGAATGAGGGTGCTCTGTCTTCCTGAATTTCACATTGCAAGATCTAGTTTCATAGAATTGTTTTGGTTGGTAAAGACCCTCAAGGTGATCTAACTCTACCAAGTCCAGTGCTAAACCAAGTCCCTCAGCACTGCATTTCTGTGTCTTTCAAATACCTCCCTGAGAAGCCTGGGTTTAGCGTCTGAGAACTTTTTCAGTCAAGAAGTTTCACAGAATCAGAGTGTTAGGGGCTGGAAGGGACTTCCAAAGGCAATCCAGTCCAACCCCCCTGCCAGAGCAGGGTCACCTATACCAGATCACACAGGAACGCACCCAGGCAGGTCTCTGGAGAAGGAGACTCCTCAACCCCCCTGGGCAGCCCATTGCAGTGCTATGTCACTGTCACAGTGAAACAATTCTTCCTCCTGTTTCCATGGAACTTCCTAGTTTCTTCTAATGTCCAATCTAAACCCGCCCTGGTACAACTTGAAGCTATTTCCTCTTGTCCTATCACTTGTTGCTAGGGGCAAGAGAACACTCCCCATGTTGCTACAGCCTCCTTTGAGGTAGTTGTAGAGAACAAGAAGTTCTCCCCTCAGCCTCCTTTTCTCTACTTTAAAATACACATCTGCAAAATACAGGGCGGGTATGAGAAGTCTGTGTGGCACTGCAAGCCAAATGAGATAGAATCACTGATTATTTGCTCTACAAAACGGGATCAAAACACCTTCCTTAACAGCCATCCCTTGAAGGATGACAATCCCAGATAGTGGCTCAAGCTCCCTGAAGTATGAGATTTTGCAATACTCTGGGCTGGGTTTGAAGGGGCGGCAAAAAAAAAGTTTGTCTCTCAGAAGGTCTTTTAACAATGCTCAGTCTTGAACACACACAATGAAGCCAGGCTCAGGAAGGAGACTTGGCTTGAGCTCAAGATTCCCTGGTGGTTGTGACTTTGGGGTTATTGCCATTCTGTCTGACTTGTACATTGGAACTGCACTGGGGCAGCAGATGACAAATTAACTTTTTTCTCTTTTTTTTACTTCCCCCCCACCCCCTGCTATTTATAGGTATTTGTTTGGATTCAGGGGGTGATTTTTTTTACACACAGGGATGTGTCAAGCATGTGGGAACATTACAGTCCCTAAGATTAGCATTAAGCAATGCACCTGGGAGATGACATAGCCTGCAGCCCATTGCCTGGGAGAAGAGGCTTCTGGAAAGCCATGTCTGTGTTATGTATAGAATATAGCATAAGGTTCACACATAAAATACATCCTTAACAATACTGCCAAGACATATTTGGAGTGAACAGTCATGTTTTCTCCCAAATAGGCAGACAGTTCAAAGCTAATTTGCTTGCCAGCACGACTCAAGGAGAAACTCCTTCTGTTTATACTTGTACATAAGAGATATCAAGAACAGATAATGTCAGCACCTGGTTTGCTCCTGACTCTCCTAAGTGACTTCCCACATGACCTGTCTGGGTGGAGGATGTCAAGCAAACCACCAGTAAGATCCCTACAGGTAGGTGCAAAACCAAACAGAAATATTTGTACTCTTAGGCATAAAAGGCAACCCGCATACAACTTTTACCTTGAATACTGAAAGAGGAAGACATCTGACTTCGATTAGCCTCTCACAGGCAAGCAAGCTTTGTCCCCAGCAAAAGCCAGAGCTGGAAGTCTCTTGTGAGACCTCCTCGAAGCAGTAGCATCACAAGCAAGTACCAAGGCAAACCTATATGTTTCTTCAACAGAAGGGCTGCTAAGCATTGGAACAAGTTGCCCAGGGAAGGAAGTGGTTGAGTCAGCATCCCTGGAGATATTTAAGGGGTACATAGATGTAGTGCTTAGTGACATGGTTTAGTGGGAGACTTGGTAGCACTAAGTTAACAGACTCAACGACCTTAAAGGTCTTTTCCAACCTAAAGGATTCTATGACTGGGTCCCAGAGTAAAAGCTGTAGCTGGCAGAGGTCTTTGGAACATTTGGAGCAGGTAGCTCCAAAGCAGAAGCCAGAGATGATTCTCTATCAAGTTTTAGAAAAGAGCCTTTAGCAAGTTACCCTACCTGCATCCACTACACACATACATATATACTCATAAGAACAGCCATGCCACATCTGCCTAGTGGCCTGACTTTGACAGCAGCCAACATCAGGATCAGTAGCCAATGTTCAAGGTCAGCCTTGATGTAGCTCTGAGAAGCCTAATTTAGTTGGAGGTGTCCCTGCTAACTGCATGAGTGTTGGGCAAAATGACCTTTAGGGTCCCTTACAACCTGATGCAATCTGTGAATTATTAGATATTTTTTAAAGACTATAGCTACCCAACATGGGCATCTGACACTTTTCTGGAGTGCTTACCTAACCTCAGACATGTATCATAGAATCAGTCAGGGTTGGAAGGGACCACAAGGATCATCTAGTTCCAACCCCCCTACCATGGGCAGGGACACCCCACACTAGATCAGGCTGTCCAGAGCCTCATCCAGCCTGGTCTTAAACACCTCCAGGGACAGTGCCTCAACCACCTCCCTGGACAACCCATTCCAGGGCTTCACCACTCTCATGGTGAAGAACTTCCTCCTCACGTCCAGCCTGAATCTCACCACCTCCAGCTTCATGCTATTCCCCCCAGTCCTATCACTACCTGATATCCTGAGAAGTCCCTCCCCAGCCTTCTTGTAGGCCCCCATTCAGATACTGGAAGGCCACAATTAGGTCACCTCAGAGCCTTCTCTTCTCCAGACTGCACAGCCCCAACTCTTTCAGTCTGTCCTCATAGGAGAGGTGCTCCAGCCCTCTGCTCATTCTCGTGGCCCTCCTATGGACACATTCCAGCACATCCATATCCCTCTTGTAATAGGGGCTCCAGAACTGGATGCAGTACTCCAGGCGGGATGTCACCAGAGCTCAGTAGAGGGGGAGAATCACCTCAGCTCTGTAGGGTACACCCAAGTTGCTGGCTAAATACTGATTTCAGGAGTCTATCATACATTTCATTTCTTGGTTGCTCTCTCTGCCAAGGATACATGATGCTGAAGAACAAAACATTGCAACAAACAGGAACACTCAGAGTAGAAGCAAAAGGCATCCCTGGGGCTGCTACAGCTGTCCACAAAATGGCTTTGAGATGAATATGGGAAAATATGTGGCACAAAGGTCATTGTTTTCCATTGCCTTCCCAAAAATCACACTGTCCTGCATTAAGTGTAACTGACTGATGTAGGCATTGACCTTTATTCAGTATTTCTTTCCCTGTACTTTGAATAGGAATTTAATTCAGTAACTTTGATACTTTTCCTAAATGAATGCTGCCGAGTCCTGGGAAATCTGTATCTAAGACAACAAGACAAAAAATAAGAAAGAGACAGAGGAGAAATAAAAATGTTGCTTTCAAAATTGTCAAGAAATGTTTTGTTCAAATTTTGACAAAGGCTCAGTTCAGCTTTGTTGTTTGAAGAGGCTGGTGATAATGGACACTTCCTGCAACAGTGGGAATGACATTTCTTGTGCATTTAGATTTGTATTTTTCCTTGCAAAGATGACTGCTTTCAAGTCCCACAAAACCAGAGACTACCATGCTTACTGTCTTAGCATGTAATGACAGTTTTGTATTACATACCCATGCTACAACAGCACATTCTGGCCTCAGCTGAACCCTTTGAGCTCAGTACCATAGAGAAAAACAAGTAAATGATAGCTCCTGTTTGCCACAAGCGTCTTGGTAACAGAGAGCCTCTCCAGTTGTGCCTACTCCACAGACAAGAAAAGGGTATGTATGCACATGCCTCAAGTTGTAGTAACACTTTCTGTAGCAAAGACGACCAGGGTGGGTTCCTGGAACAGCTCCTGCAGTTTGACCCTGGTGCTCCATTTTAGCCAGATTTAGTGACGACGGAGATGATGATTGGAATCAATACGGCTGACCAATATGGTCGGGTACTGATCCTTTATTGTTCCATTATTGCAGGCCTATGGCGCAGGCCTATGGTGAGAGCACAGCACAGCAAAGTAAAGCATGGAAGGAGAAGAGATAGGACAGGCAGAAGAAAAAGTGCGTAGCAAGGAAACTGCTACAACTTATATAAACTTGGTGTGCCTTGTTGGCATGGACTCATTGGTTCCCTATGAGTGACCACACATCACACTATTATAGATTATTGGTCCAACAATGGATGACACGCGAGGTTTGTTGATGCAGGTGCATGTCCTGTTGTCCCGAGATAACTTGCTATGTTTCTAGCTACCAGCGTCCTGTTTTAGTTACATGCTGCAAGACAGCACTGTTTGGTACACTGCTAGCTGGCTCTGCACTTATGCTGAGCATGGCCTACCACCATGTCAGGCTCTAGGCCTGCACTGCCAGATTGCTCACACTGCTCGTCGCTGGCATTCCCACACTCCATTTCATTAAAGTCCCAGCATACAGCTGTGGCTGAGTAAATCTTCAGGGTCCATTTCTCACGCCTGTAAGTTGAGCACCCTACTTTAAGGCATCAGGAGTGACAAGAACAAAAAGATCTGTGCCATGGCAGAGGGATGGAAGAACAATAAAGGAACTTCAATATAAATTGGCATTATGATTAGTCTACATGGATAGATACAAATCCAGATAACAGCAGGGATCCTTGCTCATCACCAAACTATTATGAGAGGGGAATATAATTTCCTCTCACCATTTTGTCTGATATTTGCTCATTTCAGGGCTACTCACTTGGCTTTACAGGTTAGTAGAGCAGGAGGGGCAAAAACAAAGCTTCTCACATAATACTGTGTGGTTTGATAAATGAAGAGAGAGAAAAAACACTAAGCACTAAGTTATGAGTCACCTGAACGCACTTAAGCCAGATGTAGAATGAAAGAACAGGCACTGACATGCACTCAAGAGAAAATACAAAGTTGCTTTAGCCTCTCTCAAAAAAAAAATAAAAAGAAAAAAAAAGAATGCTGCAGGGCAGTAGGACTAAGGGGAGTTTAAAAAATGAAAAAGAGGATGGGGGAGGGGGGGGGAGGGAGGCTTCTTAACATATAAATCACAGCGTCAAAATCCTTTTATCTTTTGGCGTCCAAATCTCTCATCTTCTGCCTTAGCAAATGCTAAGCAAGACACCAACAATTCTTTGTGAATTTTTAATTGGTGTTTTCACAACCTTATTCTTGATATTTTGAAGAGAAATTAGCAGATGTTCACAAGAGTAGTTTTACAGAGAGAAATCTCTCAGGTGGGTGAGTCTGAGAAAGAGCTGGATATCCTCAACCTCAGCACAGGATGCAGCACTCCTAGCTATTGTCATCTTCAGAATATACTCCCCAGCACTGGAAAAGGTAAGCTGAAATTGCCTACTTCAGTGCAAGTCTTAAGTTTTACATACAAAGCCTGCAAGAGGAGTTAGCGGCATCTAGTCTCCCATTTGCATATGGCAAGGTCACAGCAAGACAGAAGTGTAACCCTTTTCCTTGATGACAACACAAAACCCCATGTCGCATTGTTGCAATATGAAGGAAGATGTGAAAACTTTATGAGGTATGGTAAATAGCCTGCAATGTGGCTCTAAAAACTACATTTTCTGATCTTGGCTACTGGTCTGCCAGAATGCTCCTTGAAGAGGTAAATGCCAGACCTACGGGTCTGGTGTTGGAAAAGGTTTATCAAGTGGCTTATCAATAGATCACAGTATCACAAAGGTTGGAAGAGACCTCAAAGATCATCGAGTCCAACCTGTCACCACAGGCCTCATGACTAGACCACGGCACCAAGTGCCACATCCAATCCCCAATGGCCAATGCTTCTGTTAGTAAATCCTTCCAAAACAGGGTTTTGTTCAAGAGCCAGGGAAGACGACTTGACAAGTTTCATGCATCCATTTCAAGGATGCCAAAAGTGGGGTTTGTTTTGGTTGGTTGGTTGGTTGTTTTTTTTTTCCCCAACATTTTAAAAACAAAATTTTCAATTCTCATTGTGCAATGCCATTTTCATTTCAAGGTTGCTCTATGTAAGACTAGGAAAGAAAACTAAATAGTTCAAAATGGAAATAAATCCTTTTAGAATAGAATTATAACAAGGTTGGAAGAGACCTTTGAGATCATTGAGTCCAACCTATCATCCAACACTATCTAATAAAGCACCCCATCCAGTCGCTTCCTAAACACCTCCAGTGATGGTGACTCCACCACCTCCCTGGGCAGCCCATTCCAATGGGCAATCACTCTTTCTATAAAGAGCTTCTTCCTAGCATCCAGCCTAAACCTCCCCTGGCACAGCTTGAGACTGTGTCCTCTTGTCCTGGTGCTGGTTGCCTGGGAGAAGAAACCAACCCCCACCTGGCTACAACCTCCCTTCAGGGAGTTGTAGAGAGCAATAAGGTCTTCCCTGAGCCTCCTCTTCTCCAGGCTAAGCAACCCCAGCTCCCTCAGCCTCTCCTCATAGGGCTTGTGTCCAAACCCCTCCCCAGCTTTGTTGCCCTTCTCTGGGCATGTTCCAGCAAGTCAACATCTTTTCTAAACTGAGGGGCCCAGAAGTGGACACAGTTTTTTTTCTTTGCAGCTGATTTAAATCATCCAGGTTGACTCTAACATACATTTCTTCATTTTGGTGTTTCACCAAAAGAAGTTTCCTTCTACATGGTTTTCTTTGATCTAACCCAGTACATTTATGAGGTTGATGCTTTCTCCAAAGAAGAAATGTGAAAGGAGCCATTAAGCCATTCTCCATGCTTGAGCCAGGAGCTGGATTACAGCAGCTAGAAAGTCAGCTCATCATTTTGTTTCTCCTCCCCTGTTTCTCACTTCTGCAGCACAGACTCAGACAGTAAATGCCTCAGGGTGGCAAGCAACATTTTATTTTGTGTCTGGACAGTATGAACCTGGTCCATAGCAAAGACTCCTCAGTACAAATCTGTGCCACCACAGAATGATTGTTCTCAGATGCAATACTTGTTTTCCCATAATAAATACCATAAGCTGGTTAAAACAATTTTATTCTCTTTCCCTCAGTGAAAAGACGATTTTAAACAAAACCAAAATCCACATTTTCTACAGGCTGCAGGTTCCAGCTCTCTAAAAGAAGAATTCCAAGTCTGCCTTACTAAAGGGAGACTTAAATGACCCAAGCTGGTGCTTTTGCTGGATTATTAGGTCTTGATATGGACAGTAGTCCTAGGAGAGGAGGAAGTGTAGGCTGTCAGAAAATAAACTGTGGAGTAACAGAATGGAAAAGAATAGACCAGACCAGGATGGAAGAGACCTTCAAGATCAACCAACCCAACCCACCTAAACAACTAAACCCTGGCACCAAGCACCCCATCAAGTCTCCTCCTGAATGCCTCCAATGATGGTGACTCCACCACCTCCCCAGGCAGCCCATTCCAATGGGCAATCACTCTCTCTGTATAGAACTTCTTCCTAACATCCAGCCTAAACCTCCCCTGGCACAGCCTGAGACTGTGTCCTCTTGTTCTGGTACTGGCTGCCTGGGAGAAGAGACCAACATCCGCCTGGCTACAACCTCCCTTCAGGTAGCTGCAGAGCGCAATAAGGTCACCTCTGTTGCTCTCTACAACTACCTGAAGGGAGCTGAACAAGTATATATCAGCTACCCAACTAGACCTACCTCATTTGCCTTTTTTCAGTCTTAGCTGGAATCAATATTTGTAGAGATGGTTTGGGTATGGTCAATGAAAATCTAACCAGATAGACTGTGATTTTCAGCAGGTACTGGGCCACAGCTGCACCATCCAACCTAACTGTGAAAAATCTGATTCTGAACATTTCATAATCCCCAAGTCTATCGGCTTTCCTTCTCCTCACCCCTTACTCTTACACTCAAGCTATGTGTTAAAGAGGCTCAATAGAATCAGAAATTAATGCATTTGTACTTTTTTTTTTTTCTTTTCCTTCATACCAGGTTGAGAAGAGGGGGAAAAACATTCTGAAATAGGAAAGAACCTTCCTGTTTCTCATACAGCTGTATCTGAATAAGGAGACTATGACAACTGAAGACACTCTCACCAGGCAACACCAGGTCTCTTCTGGCAGGGCATGAGTAGCTCATGGCATCAGAAGCTGACAGGATGCCAGCAGTCACCAGCAAATGTAGACGACAGTGTGGTGTGAAGCATGCTCTTTGGTGCAAACACTCCTGGAGTACTGAGAAATTGCCTAAGAAGTGCAAGTTACTTGAAGAGATTGTGGCATGTTAGAACCCACAGAAAAAATGTTTCTCCAATGCATTATTTATTGCTTTTCTGTATTTATATAATATTCAGCTTCCTGAGAGTAATTTGTTTTGGATTGTGTAACACTGGGCAGAACATCAAATGTATGTTAATCAGCGGTAATAAAACACTAAGTTTTATGGTCACTGAGGTATTAAATATTGCTAATAAATTATAGGGCTAGCATTTCAAATGAGCTATAGTTTGGAGAAGAGCAGTAACACCACGTCTGAAAGCATTAATTGCCATTGCCTGACTTCCTAATTATCAAGAGTTTCAAATATGTTTTTAAACCAATACATCACTCCCTGTTATGCATGCAATGAAACACAGCTGCATTTGAAAAGCCTCCACACTGCTAAGTATTTTACTCAAAGCACTCTCTGGACATGAAAACACAGCATCTCTGTGAAACAGTTAATTATTACTATCCCCATTTTATAGAAGGGGGAAGCAGAAGTGTAGAGAGGTTGTAAGTCTCCACTGAGACCACCCAGCTTGTCAGAGCCAGGGATTGCACCAACCGGAGACACATATGCTCCCATCTTACAGCACAAGGAACAAGCAGAGCAGACACAGCCAGACTGTGCAGTGGCAGCAATCCAGTCAGCAATGGCAACCTGTCCCCATATTGTGGGTTTGTTTTTTCTTCTTGTGGACTAGGAGGGAGTGGGAGAACCAAGAGGCACTAACCTTCTCCTGGAATAACTCCTAGAGAGGGAAACTGTGCTGTATGTGACCTGCTTCCTATGCACTAGGGGACGTTTTAAAAGCAACATTTTTGTGAACTGCTGTCCTACCCATTCATCATTGCACTATATTGTCCCAATCTCCAGAACAAGCCTTAAGAGTGGAGGAACTCTAGGCTGTCAGAAAGGTAAGATATGGATATGTGCAAATCAGTTATAGCATTGGACCTGTCTCATCTGGATGTTTTTTAATCCTGGCTGCAATTGGTGAAACCATCAATACTTGCAGCAACATTTTAGGTGTGGTCAATGAAACTCTAACCAGACAGTCTGTGATTTTCAACAGGTACTGGTCACAGCTGCACCACCAAACCTCACTGAGAAAAATCTGATTCTGAACGGTTCACCATCCCTAACACGAAACAACGTCACTGGTGCAGCACACAAGGCATGTGAAAACCACAGAGCAGGTGAAAGCCACAGAGCGTGTGAACACCACAGCATTTTCCAACACACTGGTGCAAACATAAAGCCCAGACGGAGCTGATACTCTCCTCTCCTACTGTGAGCTTCTCTTAGCTGAGGAATGAGTACAAACCTGAGCAGTGCTGGCAGGTGGGCTGCTAGTGAAGCAATTCAGGTGCTCTGGAATGGGACTTTAGCGGGGATCATAAGACTTGAACAATGTAACAGCCTCACTAGTGAGATAGCCCTCACTGAGAATTGCAGGGGGGGGCAGGCTTCAAAGCAAGAAGCTTCAGGAAAACAAGACCTGGAGAAGCATGCCTCATCTTTAAAAAAACAAGACTTATTCCCATTTACAGAGGACACAGATAGCCCACACAGTAGGTTTGAGGAGCCTGGCAACACTCATGGATGCACAGTTTAGCCTCTGCCTTTCATGCACCTTGGTTTAGCCGAGCTCCCACACAGTATGAAAACACAGTATAAAAAAGATCAGCCACCTTTCTTCTATGACTGTCCATTACATTCTCCTCAAGCACAATGCCAACAAACAAGCCCTCATCTAAAGAGCCCTCATTTACACCCATGCTTTGAACCTTCAGGGCACTTTCAGACAGCTCCAGGCATTTTGTGGCTGTTCATCAGACTGTAGGTCTTGGGGCAAGACAGAACGACAACATCTACCCCTAACTCACCCGTGAGACACAGAGGCTACAACCAAATGGCAGCGTGACAGCAAGTCCACAGGTGGGTCATACCTCACATAACCCAGGAAGGGCTGTGGCTCATCTAGCATGGCCACATCTTGGTGAAGGAGGGAGGAAGGACATCTCATGCTTGCCAGCACAGGTCCCCAAGTCCTATAGTATGGGTTTGCTCTGCTGAGCTGCCTGCTCCTAAGCAGCTCTGCCAGTTGTGCTGCTCCTGCAGCTCTGTTACCTCCCTCCAAAATGTGGAGGGGCACACAGGACAGCTGTATATCCAAAAAGCATCCTGCTCACCAGGATGGGGTGAGCAGGATGGGGTTTGGCACTGGGTCCTGGTGCCGTGTGGGAGGCTACCAGACTCAGCAGAAAACCTCCTGCTGATGTGGCAGGGCAATCAAAAGGTTGAATGGAAGAAATTTCTTGACTGAAAGGGTTCTCAAACCCTGTTCCCTGGGAACAGGCTCCCCAGGGACATGGTTGAACCCCTGTTCCTGGAGGTGTTTAAGCGATGCAGGGACATGGTTTATCATACTTGGTATGTTAGATAATGGTTGGATTTAATGACCTTAAAGTTTTTTTCCAACCAAAGCTACTCTGTGATTCTATGAAAGCCCAGCCTGTGCTGCAGGGTTTCCAACAAGGCACGAGGACCTGATATTTGGCAGCGGGAGCCTGCTCCTCTGCTTTGCAGGCTCTTTGTTGGCTGCCTTGTGCTTTCTGACGCAGGCATTCTGCATGTGGCATGGCCCAAACCACCCTAGGGGCACCAAGGGGCTTACTGGCCCCAGCATCCCCTCCCTGGCACTGACTGCCATTAATAACAAAGCTCCCACTGCTTCTGATGGGGCTCTGGTGCCATCACAGGATGACCTGTTAGGGCATCTAGCCTAGGGAATGCACTGAGGGCACAACTTAAAAAAGATATCTTTGCTGCCAAGAAAGAAAATTATTTCATTTCTCTGGACAAAAGAGAGCTGAAGGGATGGGAAGACAGAAAATAACGCAAGTCAAAGCACACTCAGATGTTTTGCAATCGCATAGTAAGAAAGCATTAAGAGCCTTCACAAGCACGCAGGCACAAGCATCAGATGTGTCCCAGCCTCAAAATCAAAGTAGTTCAAAAACTGCATTTAAGGAAGAAACATTTATTAAAAGAGGTCTTCTGTGTATAAACTTCTATGAAGGAAGTTTCCTAAGCTTCCTTCAGAAAATACACGTGAGCTCCTAAGATGTTTCCAGGTTTTTTCCCAGCTCTCTTATCTCCTGCTGCTTGCACAGATTCACTACGCAAAACAGCCTAGCAGTTTGTAGTACTCTGGGCACTCCTGACTAATGATCAACGGGGTCTTGTGTTCAAAGACTGTATTTTTGCTTTTAAAAGCCATTTAAAGTTACAAAGAAGTCACAGTCCATCCTGCCTCATATCTCCCTGATCTTTTCACTGCTGATGACCATTACAAACTCCAGTAAAATGCTGACACTCACTTGGAAAAGCTGTGCAGGTGTTTCTTGCAAAGTCCTGCTTGGATTTCTTGTGCAGCCAGGACAGTGAACAGAAGAGGACCTCAGGTAGTAGTGACTGGGCTTGGATTCTTCACAACTGGGCTTGGACTCACCACAACAGACTTTGAATGCCTTCCCAGGCTGCAGCCTCAGCCATGCAATGCATCCAAACAGTGCTGGAGCACATCTAGTTGCAAACAACTTGAAGCAGCACATCAGCAATGCTTTGTTATCCATGTTATCTGCTAGCATGAGCAAAACCTAAAAATCTTTGGATAGTTTATTCTGTCTGGTGGTGTTCTGCTTGCTTACTTGTGGCTGGATCTGCCACTACTGAGCTCAAAGAGGTTTCAAGGAACAGGATCAGCATGTGGTAGAGTTACAAGATAAAGCTCATGAATACTCTGCTAGGATTTCTGCCCACTGCTATATTAACAGTGACCCTAGTCACAGGCACAGAAACTGCCCAAGCAGCCCAAGTGCACTTAAGAATCCTCACAAGCAAGTCTCCTTTAACCTTAAAGGTTAAAATCTCCAGGATTTTAACCTCCATAGGCCACCCCGAAACATTTATTTATTAAAGCTGATTTTGGAAGCTACAAAACATGTCTGTCTCACTACAGACCAGAACCACTTCCACATCCACTTCCACATGAAAACAACCAGATTCTTTCAACAGATTTGTAAAGTCTCAATTCTCATCCCTCCTGAAAACCAAAACACCACAAATATTTACTTTTCTGTCCAACACACACCTTATTTCCTTCTCAAGTGTCACAGGCAACACCACTTCAGTTGCGCAGCAAACAGATACAGCTTCCTTTTTGCTCCCTTCCTCTTGCTCTCTCTTTGGTCCATCTGTCTCCACAATGAAGCACATCCAGTCATTCCACTTGCTCTCCTGCTGCCAAAAACTGCACATAAAATTCCTCTCTCATTTAGTCTGACCTGTTTCTCCTGAGTGGAACATAAAGTGCTGAAGGGCCACTGAGACCAGGACTACCATTAGCCACCACTGGTCACTTTGCTTCTGATGTCATGAACAGAAGAAAAAGCACATACATAGTAAATGTCATGCTCCTGTGCAAGTTCCCTACCAAAATCTGACACTGCTGTTTTACAAGCAGCTTTATCACTACCCTACATAGAATACATAGAATAAACCAGGTTGGAAGAGACCTTCAAGATCATCGCGTCCAACCCATCAACCAATCCAACACCACCCAAACAACTAACCCACGGCACCAAGCACCCCATCAAGTCTTCACCTGAAAACCTCCAATGATGGCAACTCCACCACCTCCCCAGGCAGCCCATTCCAATGGGCAATCACTCTCTCTGTATAGAACTGTTTCCTAACATCCAACCTACATCCTTCACAAACAGCTGGAAAACTCACACTGGGATCAAAATTTCAACTGTCCTATAATGCCCTTCAAAATATCCAAGGCCAGCTTCCTACTCTTCTGATATTAGAAGAAGAGGAGATGGATTTGAGCTTCTCATAGCATTTTCTGTCGGCTTTGCACAGATTCTTCCCTTCATTTCTGCAATATTTTGTCCCGGTCTGAAAATACTGAAACAGACTTTCTGTCCATCTATTCTGTTCTCCTCACCAGATAACCGAGTGTCCTCTGCTGGTTAAAACTCTCCAGAAGAACCACACATGGAACTGCTCAATATCTTCAAGGTATAATCCCAGAAGATGCACACACCTGTATATTGCTGTAACACACATGTATTTCTGGAAGCCTAAGATGAGGCTTGCAGCTAGCAAGGATTTAACCTACAATGATTAAAATTGTACATGCATGCTCCCAAATGGAGGATATTAGAGATTTAGTTGGAAGTACTTAGGGAAAGAGGGGCCCACATTTGGATTCTTTATCACAAGTTGGGAGTTAGACTCAATGAGCCATATGGATATAGAGATACTTTATGAAGTCATAAGAGAAGCAAGTTCTCAAATGAAAGAAAAGAATGTTCTGGGAATTTTCCAATGATTATTGCTGGGAGGAAACCTTCTCAGGATCCACATGTTCAGCTTTCTTGTCCCATTTTATCCACAACTCTCAGACAGTGTTACTCCATGCCATGCCCTAAAGGAGAAAAATGTCAAAACCAGTACTGTAAAGCATGTAAATGCCTGAATAAAAGTACTGTAAGGATGAGAAAGCTATATTGGATTAATTTTAGTCTAATTTGAAATGTAGAGAGGTGCAAGGAGAAAAGAGAAACAGCTTTATCTACTGTATTTATATGATCTCCATTACTGAATCATCTTAATTCTTTACAATCTCTAATGTATTTATGCTAACAGTGCACTTGCAAGGGAGGGGAGTATTATCTTCTGCATTCTAGAGATGAGCAGGGATTCAGATTCTTACAAAGTATTTAGGAGTCAAACTCTCATTGATTTCAGCTGAAGTTGGGTCTCTTCTGAAAATACAGCCTGAAGCAGCTACAACATGCACAAGTTAAAGAGGGTTAAAGACCTAACACCCTCTGAGCTCAGCTGCCCAGAGTGCCACAAGGAGCATAAAGGACTAGTCCCTCAGCACGCTGCTCCCTGCCCAGTTCTGCTCTCTTTGATCCTGTAGCTGATTACTCCTGGTGCTGTGCTCTTCTTCTTCCTCACCTTTGCTGGAGTACATTGCTTTCTCCAGACCACGTTGTCAGCCTGTCAACATAATTTGGACTCCAAAGCTCATCTCTGAAATGCTTGCTCTCCCTTCTCTGGCTTGCTGTCATTGCGGTAAGGATACTCTCTACTCCGTCACCTAACTGCCTGCTATAAGCAATGAAAGCCATCAAGCAGAACGAGACTCATCTTAACTCTCATCTATACTTCATGTATTCCTTCATTTGACAGAAAACTGATCATCCTTCACTGAGAAGAGTTTTGTCCCCATTTGCTCACAGAAACGTCTTAAGGCAGTGACTTTTATCAAACACATTACTGAAGTCAAAGAAAGGTCAAATGGTTTTTCGCTTATGAGGTGTGTTGTCACTGGAGCAGGCTCCCCAAGGAGGTGGTTGAATCCCCATCCCCAGAGGTTTATTCACACTGTCTCTCAAAATCATGCCAAATGGATTCAATTTCCTCTTAACACCTCTATGATTCTACAATTAGAACTTTTGGTTGGAAGACCTTCCAGATCATTGAGTCACAGAATCACCAAGGTTGGAAGAGACCTCAATCATTATCCAAGTCTGGTACTAAATCATATCCCTCAGCACCACATCTGTGTGTCCTTAAACACCTCCAGGGATGGTTTTGTCTACAGTGAAAAAAATAATTAATCACCAAAATCTACTGCAAGCATTCCAAGGAGAAAAATAAACAATAGAATAGAATAAACCAGGTTGGAAGAGACCTTCAAGATCATCATGTCCAGCCTAGCATCCAACACCTCCTAATCAACTAAAGCATGAAACCAAGCACCCTCTCAAGTCTCCTCCTGAACACCTCCAGTGATGGTGACTCCACCACCTCCCCAGGCAACCCATTCCAATGGGCAATCACTCTCTCTGTGTAAAACTTCCTCCTAACCTCCAGCCTAAACCTCCCCTGGCCCAGCCTCAGACTGTGTCCTCTTGTTCTGGTATGAATGCATTTCCTAATAGACAGTGAGAAAACATGGTGTTTCCAGAGGCTGATAATGGTTGGACTCAATGGTCTGAAAGGTCTTTTCCAACCAAACCTCTAACAGAATCATAGATGCATCAAGAAGAAATCAAATCAGTTTGGCATGACTTTGAGAGACAGGCTGAATAAACCTGTGCTGTAAAGCCGTTTATGATGCTAGCCTTTGTTCTCTCTTAAAAATAATAATTAAAGAAATTATTTCTGAAGAACATTCACATCATGGCTTTCTCCCATAATTTGTTGAGCAGTGGCCAAAGACATGTAGTTTCCCTTGTAATTCAGACACAGGCAAGCAATTTAGTTTTCACAATCCAGCTAATATCTGCCTTCCACGATTGCTAAGTAAGGTTTTGATATTCCTCATTCTGTGTTTGCGTTAACATCATGAAACACCTACTGTTATTTTAGTATCTAGGAGCAAAGTCCCTCAAGTATAGATGCAATGTCACTAAAATTACTCTTTAGAGAAGATTGCTAATCTGCCTCTGTCTTCCTTCTGGATGTGCCTTTCCACTCAGACTGGGGCATGTCGGATGCACATCATGCAGATATTTGTGGAAATGCAGTCTTTCCATTCTCAGTTCACTAGACCTAGGCAAACTGTTTTCTGCTTTTGGACTTTTGCTTTACTTGCTCACACACAGACTGCAGTGGCAAAACTGTCAGCAGTTCATAAGGGGGGCAAATCCTTTCAGATGTTGTGTACAAATTTCAGAGCTGTTTTCGGCTTTACTTCCTTTCTTGTTTCCTTGCAGATATCCCTTTGATGCCATGGAGTAGATTTGGACATCAGATATAAAATCAGCATGTGGGACAATTTCCCTACAAACAGGCCACATTCACAGTCTGTTGGATCTCTAGAGATCAAAATGGAATGCATCCAATGTCTACATTGTTTTTCTATGCCCTAGACCGCTGCAGCAAAGTAGTCTTGGTGCCAAACTTCCTTAAAGTTGACAGGACACCAGACTTCAGTCATCTGGGCACCAGACTAGATCCAACTGCAGTAGCAGGAGATGAAGACAACAAATCTTTTTAATTTATCATAGGAGAGATTAAAAGTTGCTGATCAAAGTATAAGCACCATTGTCATTGCCTGGACTACTATAAATATTGCAGTTATGCTGCCACTCACTGGCACCTGAACATAAGTCCTTTTTTTCCATTTTTTTAACCACTTCTCTAGGCAATATACAATCAGCAGAACTTGTACCAAGCCAAGGGGTTTTTTGGTTTCGTGTTTCAATTTTTTGATAAGAATATTAATTCAGAGAGTGGAGAGTTGTAGTTTGTGTTTCTTAGACTCAATGCACAGGAACTTCCTTTCTGCTCCAGTGCACTTTTTGGTCTATGCTCTTCCTTGGCAAGTGGGAGAAAGTGGGAGGTGCTCTGCTTTCTGGATGCTGCGACGGCTTAGCTCACATGGAGAAAGCAGTACTGACCAGGCTGGGATACATCCTACAGGAAGACCTTTCTGCCCCCACCCCCCCAGCTGGAGGCAATGGTAGCAGAGAAAGGGTCTACAGGGAGGAAAGGAGTAGTCCTTTAATCATCATAGTACTGTGTCCAGTTCTGGGCCCTCAGTTTAGGAAAAATGTTGACTTGCTGGAAGATGTCCAGAGAAGGGCAACAAAGCTGGGGAGGGGTTTGGAGCACAAGCCCTATGAGGAGTGGCTGAGGGAGCTGGGGTTGCTTAGCCTGGAGAAGAGGAAGGTCAGGGGAGACCTTATTGCTCTCTACAACTACCTGAACAGAAGTTGTAGCCAGGTGAGGGTTGGTCTCTTCTCCCAGGCAACCAGCACCAGAACAAGAGGACACAGTCTCAAGCTCTGCCAGGGGAGGTTTAGGCTGGGTGGTAGGAAGAAGTTCTTCATAGAAAGAGTGATTTGCCATTGGAATGGGTTGCGCAGGGAGGTGGTGGAGTCACCATCACTGGAGGTGTTTAGGAAGAGACTGGATGGGGTGCTTGGTGCCATGGTTTAGTTGATCAGATGTTGTTGGGTGATAGGTTGGACTCGATCTCGAAGGTCTTTTCCAACCTGGTTAATTCTATTCTATTCCATCCAAGCAAGAAGCAGCAAGGGAATGGATTATCACAGCTGTAGCTATTTTTCTTTAGTGATGTGAATATATGTATGGGAAACACAAAGTATAAAGCAGAGACCAGAATAGCGAGATGTTGCACAGATACATGCAGTTCATCTAGAAAACAGGAGGCTGGGGACTGCAGTCCCTTGTAAGACTACAACAAGACCACACAGTCAGGAAAATCAGGCTTTTTAGGATATATATTATGGGTTTTTTTAATATCAGGGATAAAATGGATAAGAAAATATATCCAAGATTTGGGTATGAATGCTTGACCTTTCTATAACCTTCCGTAATCTCATCAGCTCTAGAAGCTTTTAAGAGTCAAGAAGAAAAGCAGGTAGATCTTCAGAACAGTCAGAATCACAACTAGAATGAAGTCTCAAAGAGGAAACTAGACCAGCATCCATTTGATCTGTCTCTCCAGAGAGATATGGACCAGAACCTCTCTGAGGAGTGCATCTGAAAAGGGGAATATTTAGCCTCCTCATTTTGAACCTAGTTCCTCTTGGTTTGTTTGAAACCTTGTACTAGTTTGAGAAATTCTTCCATTTGGGGGCTGAGAGATTGGCAAGACTTGCTCCAGATTTCTTTTTTCTTTCCTTTTTTTTTTTTTTTTTTAATAATACAGGAGTGTGATATGAGAACTGACAAAAAAAATCTTTTGTCATTAAGATGGAGAACTTCCTGGACTAGCCAGGTCTCAAAAACAAATACACTGTATTTCAGGAAAAAAATTTTAAAGCTTTTATCAGAAGGAAAGAGTAAAAACACTTTAATTTCAGGCATAATTCAGGTATCATCCATCTTCTTTCCTACCATAAGGGCAAACATTCTCAAATTACAAGTTTTGAGAGATTTCTCCAAGTTTTCATTTTCCTTGGAGCTCAACACTGTCTTTAATCAAGACTTCCTCCTGGAACTCCATAGCTTGTTGTACAGTCCTTGTACTCAACATTATATCTGGCTGTCCACTTTTCTATCCTCAGTAGGAGAAAGCAAGAATTATTTTCCAATTTATGACTGCATCAAATGTCTAATTTAATTTAATATAATTTTTTTTTTCATGCCAACTGAGCCAAAATGTCCAAGAAAATACTGCAACCAAAGTTCAGCTACAAAGACTTTTTGTAGGAGAAATGCTCTTCCAGTCCCTTTGCTGTAAGGGTTTGTGGACAGGACTTTTTAAAGGGGAAAAAAAAAGGTATTAATTCCTAAACAAGCTTCAGGCTGAACCTTAATGACAGTTCTCTGGGAAACAGTAGTCAAAAACCTCAGGGTTCCAAATAAATCTAAAACCTTGCATGAATCCTACACACTTTTGTTTAAGGGTAAATAAATGCAAGTGGTTTAAACGCCAGAAAAAGGAGCAAGACAGATATTTGGAGTACCTGGTAGAATTAACTGAGATCTTATGATACTCATCCTAAGTTAATAAATCAGAAGAGTTTCTGCTTAAAGAAGAGTCAAGTTAATCATGACAAATGCAGCAGATTAAAAGTAAATTATAAACAAAATTGAATACAAAATATGAATGGTGAGAGTGCTTGAAGTTAGCTATAGTAAGGGCAAGAGGTGGACTCCCACATCACAGCCCCCACACTTGCCCTGAACAGGTTGTCCTGTTGCAGAGCTGCATCTCAGAGGGACTGGAGTGAAGCAACCTCCTGTCCCGTTCTGTCTGAGCTGCAGCTGCAGTTTTCAGAGGTAGACAAGTTCTCATTAACATTTTCCAGGATGCTGCTGTGCTTCTGAATACACCTATTACAAGTAGAGAAAATTGCATTTGTTTTCTGGACTGACTGTTAAATATTATTAGTAAATTTAGTAATGTCTGGAGGGTATTCAAACAATAACCAACTGGAGATATGATAGACAACAATTCCCTACTGTGCCTTCCCTCTTCAGGAATCATCAGCTGCTGACAGTATTACTCATTTGCTAACATGGAAAAGACTATGTAAAGACTTTTAGACAGGGGTTTTTTTTTTGACCACAGGTGGCATTTATGGAAATTACAGGTTGGGGTGAATTTAGAGGAAAATCAGTGTGCAATCCACACCACCAGCAGCTTCACATAGTCAGACTGACAGACAAATTAGTGCACTGGAGAGACTGTTTCTCCAGAAGGAGAGTGAAGCATAGCATCATCCTCCTGTTCAGACAGCAAGCTGGAAAGACTTCAGCTCTCTTGTCTGGGTGCACTCATGCACTGTTTCTTGCATTCACACCAAAAAAAAGTATGTGATACTCAAATAGCAAAGAACACACCAAAATAATTAACAGATAATGAAGGGCAGGGAAGAATAAAGCATACACAGATGTTTAGAAGAACAGTGTATGTTTTCTATCCTAAATGTTGCTTGTATCAAAACACAAGGGGATTTCAGAAAAGGATCTAAAGGAGAGATGGGTGACAGAACAGCTCAAGGAAAGTGTTTCCTGAATTTACTCACTGGCCAGGGTATGTAGAGGGAGGAAGCAGCAAAACAAATAAGGAAGATGACAAGCACGATGTGATGATAGCTGTTGTCATGACACTGGGCTGAGTGGGTTCATGGGACTGCTTTTCTGAGAAGACAGTGAAGAAAGAGAGGATCAAGGAAACACTGGAGCAGAGGGAAGCAATAGCTGAGGTCACTTTAAAGAGCAGAGAGAGGATTCTAGGAGACAAAAAGGTGATAGACATTAATGGATTGGAGGTCTCAAGAGGGCAGGGTGAAGCAAAGAGCAGAGGGTAAATATGCTTTGTTGAAAGAAATGGAGAAGTGAGAGAGAAAGTGCTGCTCAAATGGATCAGAGGAGGAGCAGTGTTTTGGGAAAACAGGAGCAAGGCTCTTTCAGTGAGTAGAAGTGCTGCTCTGGGCTTGCAAGTCAAGTGAGAGGGTGAGGGAAAGGAGGCCAGGGACTAAGGTCTGGAGGGATGTCAGTGAAGAAAAAGTTGTTAGCTTCAGATGAGATTATGAATGAAAGTAGGCACCATTGCACTTGCAGTGGGAGAGCAACTGAGAGTCTAGGAAGATGCCTCATTAGTATCTCCCTGCCATGGAAAAGGCTGGCCGGGGCTGTTGGATGCACACTGTAAGAATTCTGCATAAACTTTACAAAATCTGGCAGGTCTGTTAGGTCCCAGCCCCTCCCCACCCACATCCTACCAAAATGAATAGCTCCATTCATTTGGGCCAGGGTATTGATTTCAGAGTCTTCTCTAACATGGAAATTCATTGAGGCCTCTTTGCTTTTCCGAAGCCGTTTCCTGAGCATTGCTCCAAAATCAGAGCATGCCTTCTCCTCACCCCAGGAAGAGGCAAAGCCCAGCCCAGAGTGCTGCTCCCTCTGCTCCCATGCATTTGCAGTTGGCTTGAGATCTCCAGGCTTAGCCAGTATTTTTAGGGTAAGAATATTCACATTTAAAGCCAGAGGAAACTGCAGCACTTTGACATCATCTTTTGAACCAACACTGCATGTCTTTGTGGAAGGAGTGGATACAGCTGCCTTGAGATTATGATCATGACACCGTAAGTAGAATGGGAACAGTCTGACAGCTACTGTACCTGGACCCCTGCCTGTCAGGTTTATTGCTTGTTTGCTCTCCCAGGTATTCCTTTTCTTCAGCCTGTTGATTTTAGCTCTTTTTTTTCTCTCTTTTTTTTTTTTTTTTTTTTAATAGTAGAAGTGCTTTTTGAGTACAGACTGGGTTTGATCTCATTTGGGGAATATCTAGTACAAGGCAGTCTGTCCAGTATGAAGGAGGACAAAAGCAACAGAACAGAAGTGACATCCATTCTGCTGAGATTCTAACTACTCTTTATAGCCTGCATGCAAAAAACACACTTTGAACGTGCAATGTTCTTAAGACACCACAGGACTGAACACACTGAAACAGATACTTCATACTACCACCAGCTGTTGGCAGCTGTGCCCTTTGAATAGACCTTCCAACAAAACTGGCCTGATGAAAACAAAAAGAGGGTTATTAATATCAACCCAGAGGAAAAATAATAATAAAGGTCATCTTTTTGCCTTGTTTATGGAACAACATACAGTTTCCAGTGGTTCTGATACACACACACACCCCCAGTCTCTCACAATCTATGTCTCCCTCCAAAAGCTTGATGGTTCACTGGATGTTATTTCCATGCAGTGTTATGAGTGTGAGTATTTGGCAATTTGATTCAGTAACAGCATCAGCTCTGAAAGCAAAGGGTCAAGTGACCCTGGCAAAGCAATCAGCTTAGTGAATTAATGTTTGCACAATGCTTCTAAAGAAATCACATGTTATAAGAGTGCCAAGAATACTACAAGTAGACTTTCTTCCTCCTGCGGTACACATGATACATGACTCACTCTGACCTTTTGAATGAAATAGGTGTGACTCCCTCCTGGAAGTAGCAGGTAGCAGCTCTGTCCAAAAAACAACCAACCAAGTTCACAAGGGGCAATGGGTGGAAGCTAAGGCATAGGAAGTTCCACATAAACACAAGGGAAAAATGTTTTCACTGTGAAGGTGGCAGAACACTGGAACAGGCTGCCCAGGGGGGTTGTGGAGTCTCTTTCTCTGGAGATATTTGAAACCCAGATGGATGTGTCCAGTGTGATCTGGTATAGGTGATCCTGCTCTGGCACAGGGGTTGGACTGGATGATCTTTCAAGGTCCTTTCCAGCCCCTAACATTCTGTGATTCACATGAAGACCTAACTCTCAGCATTCCTTGTACTCTGAGTCTCTCTCTGCTATCCATACTTTCGACTTTACACTGTAGATAATTCTATTTTTTTCTTCTATACATAAAACTACTTTTCATCAGTTTTAAAGCAAAGTAAAATGGCAAATGGCAGGCACAAGAATAAAGAACAGGCCAGGTGCCTAGGCATGACTGCAAAGTGATTGAATAATAATAACTGCTGGGGTTTTTCTGGGGGGGTGTCGATCAGACTTTCAATTAATCTCAAAGAAGTTTTAAGTCTTAATGAGGCTCACAAGAGGTCTCTTGGTAGTTTTTGGTCTGTGCATTACCAGCTTTACAGTTACTAGCACTGAGAAAAAGGAGAGGAAAAAGGCACTGCAGGAAGGTAGATAGTGAGGGCTCAAGGATCTTCCATTTAAGCAGACAGTATGAAGGTTCATGTAGACAGCAGTCATATTTGTACTGGGCACTAATCCCATCCAGACTTTAATGTGTCCAAAGAGGCTAACAACTAGGAGAATTAGCCTCTAACTCATCTTAAACTGAGCTGCAGTGAGAACACAAATATACAAGTCATGGTATCTTTGGGGGATTGCACAGAGCTGACCTGAGAAGTGCCAAAGATAAAAGAACAACCCACTATTGCACAATCTATTTTACAGATAGATGCTGCAAAAAAACAGCTGGCAGACTATCCATGCATCCTCTGACCAAGACTGGCATATTTCCTCTTTCAGAAGACAAACCTGCCCTGGTATCAAACCTACTGGATGAGGGCTACCACAAAGATCTCAGTGTGATTCATCCAACCTTCTTACACTTAATTATTCACTACCCAGCACAGGAGTGAGACATATATGACATTGCAAGCACCTTGTGCCCTTTTCTCTGCTGGAAGAACAATGTTTCGGTAAAAGGAGGAGGGCCTTTCAGTAAGTGTTCACTAATATAACAGTAGGATTGGACAATAGGAGCCCTAAGTGGTGGTGTATCATCCAGAGCAGCACTACATAATGCAGACCAAATATTCAGAAGACCTGAATGGTCAGATCATTAGCTCAAGTATTTCACAGCCTTTTTGAGTTCTGTTATGAAAATAAAACTACTGAAATCAGTAGAATGTAGATGAGAGAAGATACAAGCAGGGCTAGCAATGACCAATCACTAGTTAATGTGAGACAAACCTTATTTGTAGAAACTTCTGCATCACTAATGGAACAAAACTCTGTATCTTCCAACTTTAGTCTCCAAAAGACCACAGGCTACACACTGTTTTCAGTAGCAACCAGAGAGCTGTGTCACTGACAAGAATCACAACAGCAAGAGCTAAAAATGAAACATCATTATTACAATGTACAGGCCATTGGGGGGAGCACAGATCTTGCAAACTTTAGGGTGTAAGCCAACTCCTAAATTATAGGGTTAGGAAAAAAATATCCCTGCTGTCTATCCTATAAATGTCTCTGTAAAGGTGTTTGTCAAAGCTTTCTGGAGGCAGTGCAGTACAGTTAAGTAGAACTAGCTGTTAAATGGCAGGTGGTTCCCTAAGTAGCTGTTAAAAACCCCCATCAACTAAGAGGAGGGCCTCTCTAGCTGTAGACATTGTCCTCCTCCTTTCCTCTTTCTCCCATCAGGTTCAGACCCAGAAGACCTTGGCTCCACCCTCATCCTTCACTCTTCAGCCCACTTCTGGAAATAACTGATGGTGTGTCAGAAACACCCTCAGCATCCAAAACTTCTGAATTTCACATTTCAGTCAGCATCAGACAGAGGATACAGGAGCAAGGAGATGGGCATGCTAGGAAGGCTGCAGAAAAGCACAAAATTCACAGCTGGTATGAAGGCTACCAGAGTGACAGCCATCTCATTAACTCCTCCCACTCTCCAATCCAAAGCATCACACATCAGGTAAGAGCACAAATGAAATAATTTTAAAACCATAATAAATAACTAATAAAAATAATAAAATAACTAGTAAAAATAATTAAAAAACACAAACACCCAGCAGCTGAAAAAAAAAAATCAACACATAAATCCCTTCACCACATAAAAGCTTGGAATAGAGTAAGTTGGGCAGAATGCCAGCTTCCTGTCACTTTGCAGACAAAGCTTGTCACGCCTTTAGTTTGGACACTCATAAATGGCTTCAAACCGTTGATACTTCCAAGGCCTGTGAGCAGGAACAAGGAAATTTGCTTTTTAAACTCTAAGGACTGTATTCAGCAGCAAGACTTCTATCTTGGCAGCAGGCAAATGGTAGACTTTGGGAGATCACTTCTGGCCTCCCACCCAATATTATTGTCTGCTGTATGCAGCAGTGTATACTGAAACAGTCATCTCTTTTTATAGCTGCATGGATATTGAGGTAAGCCATTAACTTAATCATTTCTTAAATTAGCTAACAAATTACATAAGCCCTTATTTCTCAATTGCCTCGGAAATATGCCCTGTTACCTAAGCCTGAGGGAGACTGACATCCAAGTCTGGGCATATGGAAGGCTAATGGAAAATGTTTAACATAGTCTTCTCAAGTGACTGTGTCTTGAACAAAAACAAATGCAGTCTTTACTGTGGGTAGGAGGTTAGAAAAACACTTATCAAATGGTTCTCCCCAAACATCAGTGGCTTTATATTCATGTTGCTCCCTCTTCAGTATTGTCTGTGACCAAGAAAAATCAGAGAGAGGAAGACAAGTGAGCACTGGCATCTTTCAAGTGGTCCCCAAAAGATGATATGTAAGGATGGATCATTCCATTAAACCACTTTCACAATTTTCAGTTCAAGGATTCCTTCTGCCTGACACCTCCAGCATTAGTAAGCATGTCATTTCACAGACACATCCAGCTGGCTTGGCTCACAAGTGATCTGCACCACCACGTACTGGCCAGCTAGTCTGACACAGCTCAAGCTCTGCATAAGCCAGAGCAGCTGCTGCCTGAAGGAGAGAGGAGGGTCTAGTGCTTGAGATACAGATTCAGTTCCCTCTGCCTAACAAATTACTTCATTATTCTATCCTCCCATTCTCCATGTGAGAAATAATCCTCCTCCACTACATGGAAGTGGTGTAAGTATAAATAGAGAGTGGTAGGCACTCAGATATCAGAAGAGCAGGAGGCATGTAAATCTCTAAGATGTAGCTGGAGGAGCAGAAGCAAATCTCTAATGACTCTGTGAAGCGCTCTTGGGTCCTACAGCTTAGGCTTAACTGCAGCAATTGCCCTTTGTGTATCTTCCAGAACATGGTTTTCTGAATTTGCTGAAGACTTCAGGGAAGAATTTGGGTTTAATTCAAATTCTTGCGTGCTTAAACCTTGCTCCTGGGTGGAGTAATCAGAGGGGGGTTCAGTTATATTATTTCTCCCTTAACATAAATTATGTGAGGCTAATATGTCAGTCTTAGAAGTTCCTCCACCTGGAGATGGGACTTCTGCCAATTATGTCATAATTTTTCTTGCCTGAAGTGCCTCATATTCATTGTATAGGAATCAAAATCCTGAGTAGTTCAGGTGGTGAGTAGATTTCCTGTGACGATGAAGTATATTTTATTCTAGACTTTTAGGCCAGCTTCCTGCCATTTCGTAACAAAAATGTGATTAATGATACATAAAATCTGTATTTTAGAAGAGAAATAAATTGGGCCATTGCAGCATTTCTGTCTGTCTGGGGAAATTTTACTCTGTCATTGCTTGACAACCTAATTTTACAGAATAAAACAAGACTCTGTACTTAGGGAATTTCACTTCTGTGTTACAATATTTCTTTTACTGCAAAACGATGTAGGGAGGGCTTGAAGTTAGGAAAAGGTTAATAGATAAGCTCTTTCTAAAAGGATATGCCAAGACACTTTTTACAGATGTAATTGTAGTAGGCATAATCTTCTTTTAAGTTAAAAAAAAATCAAACCAAAACAAACAAACTAAAAATCCTAAATGGATAAATCTATGGATGATCAGGGGGCTGGAGCACCTCTCCTGTGAGGACAGACTGAAAGAGTTGGGGCTGTTGAGTCTGGAGAAAAGAAGGCTCCGAGGTGACCTAATTGTGGCCTTCCAGTATCTGAAGAATACATAGAATAAACATAGAATACATAGAATAAACCAGGTTGGAAGAGACCTTCAAGATCATCGCGTCCAACCCATCAACCAATCCAACACCACCTAAACAACTAACCCATGGCACCAAGCACCCCATCAAGTCTTTTCCTGAAAACCTCCAATGATGGTGACTCCACCACCTCCCCAGGCAGCCCATTCCAATGGGCAATCACTCTTTCTGTATAGAACTTTTTCCTAACATCTAGCCTGAACCTCCCCTGGCGCAGCCTGAGACTGTGAAGAGGGCCAACAAGAAGGCTGGGGAGGGACTACTTAGGATATCAGGTAGTGATAGGACTAGGGGGAATGGAATGAAGCTGGAGGTGGGGAGATTCAGGCTGAACATGAGAAGGAAGCTCTTCACCATTAGAGTGGTGAAGCATAGACTAGACTAGACTAGACCAGACCAGACCAGGTTGAAAGAGACCTTCAAGATCATCACGTCCAACCCATCTACCAATCCAACCCACCTAAACAACTAACCCATGGCACCAAGCACCCCATCAAGTCTCCTCCTGAACACCTCCAATGATGGTGACTCCACCACCTCCCCGGGCAGCCCATTCCAATGGGCAATCTCTCTCTGTATAGAACTTCTTAGTAACCTCCAACCTAAACCTCCCCTGGCACAGCCTGAGACTGTTGTCCAGGGAGGTGGTTGAGGCCCCACATCTGGAGGTGTTTAAGACCAGGCTGGATGAGGCTCTGGCCAGCCTGATCTAGTGTGAGGTATCCCTGCCCATGGCAGGGGGATTGGAACTAGATGATCCTTGCGGTCCCTTCCAACCCTGGCTGATTCTATGATTCAAAATAGAATTTATTTTTACACAGAACTATGAAAAGCTCTTTTTAAAAAAAAAAGTCTTTTTCTTTTTTTGTGAATAGCAAAACACAGAGTTTTAGCAATTACAGTGAATCATGGAGGTGCTTGGGTTGGAAAAGACCTAAAAGAACATCGAGTCCAACCATTAATCCTCATCTGCCAAGTCCATTAAAGCATGGTATCAGCTTTGCAAAGTAGGTTTATCATGTTGATGCACAACTAAGACTTATGTAGAGATTTTTACCCAGACATCTCAAATGGCTTTTTGAAGATGGGAAATATCATTTTGCAGGGGAGTGAGTGAGACAAAAACCAGTGAAGTGACCTCTAAAGGGTTCTAATTGGGCAAAAAGCTGCCCTCACTTACACTCTAGTCTTACATATTGGACTTCTACAGCTTACACTGATTACACAATATGCAGTGTGTGGAAATTTTTTTGGCCTTAAAACACTGATAGATTGCATTATAGTGACTTTTATACCCTGGATTCCAACTATTACTGCCTTTTCTGGGATTTCAAGCTGCTTTATTTTGCTGGAGGAAGTCTTCACATTCACAAGGAACGAGAAGAACACACAAGGAATAATAAAGGACAGTGATAAAAGGACAAGAAATGATCTTGCTTTGGATAGCTTCATTTTATCCAGCCTTTGGGCAGCTCATCCAGCTCTACTTCACATGATTTGATGAGATCACAGCAAGACTGGCAATGCCTGTTAGAATCACACTCTGGAAGTGATAACTTTTCAGCCAGCCTGCAATTCAAATGAATGACTTATAAAAGCTATGAGATGTTGCAAAGCTTTACAATTTATCACATGATATAATCATTGCATTTCTCTTTTGTTTCTCTTATCTGTCTTTTCTTGCTTCTCCCTTTCCCGTTTTTCCATCCTACTCTGTTACTTCCTTCCCTTTCTCTCCAGAAGATGCCCAGATCCTAACCCCAAAGGCAGCAGCCACACTGTGCTCAGTGCAATGGAAACCCACAGCCATTACCAGGCTCAGCTGCAAGCCAGAAGCTGCTTCTTTCAAGCTGCAGCTGAGTAACTCACCTACCTGGCATGGGTGGGTGCAATATCCTTGTGAAATGGGGAAGCTTGGGCATGATTAACTGTTAGCATCTCTCCTGGAGCTGATGAGGCTATGAATTTCAGAGGCAATACTAACAAAAGGGACTGCTGAGCCTATTGCATATCAAAACTCAAGCTTCTGGTGGGAAACAACGAAATTCTGTTCTCTGAGTTATGTTTTAATCATTTTAGGGTGAATTTTGGCAATGCCATGAGGAAACCAAGCTGAACACTAGGATGCTTGGCTGCCAGCAGAGGCTTCTTGCATAGTTGTAAATGGTCTGGTATCACCAGTGTAAATAAATCACAGTTACAGTTGTGAAGGAGAGAAAAGGAAATGTAATAAGACAGGGTTTTTTGAGTGACTATAGATGGGTAATAGCCTTGTAAAATTGAAAGGCAGCATACTAAGATCTCCATTTTGACATTGGAAACTAGTTTTCACTGATTACAGTTGGTTGACCAGGTTGTGGAGCAGAAGAGATGTCTTCCAAGCTCCTAGTCTCTAGCATCTGTGGGTCACCAAAAAAAACTCCAAGAAAAAACAACATCTGGAAAAGAGTAAAAGTTACTCAGCAACATTTCTGCAGGGATTTTCACCTGGCAGTGGAAAAGGGGAACCTGAGCTTACATGGAAGGTTCAGGTTCAGAAATAGCTCCAAAAATACAAAGTGATTATTTACCAGGTTTAGCTGGGCAAAAGGGGAAGAAAAAAAAAGCCAGATGAAACTGATATCTTAGTTGCACTTACAAAATTCCTTTTTGAGGTACCAAAACCGTTGTGTAAGCAGTTAGTGTTGGAAGAGTTATAGCCTTCATGTTAGCAGATCATCCTCTATCACCTTCTGACCATATCCAAGAACCCAGTTCTAGCTGGTGGGCACAAGAACCATTAATATTTCTCTTGCATTGTACCTAAACTCAAGTCCTCACTTAGCCTTCGATCTTAGCATAGGGTGATGTGTATCCCAGCCTCATAGTTATCACATGCCATGTTATGCACTCTTTTTTTATTGAGTAGAGGAGGGAGACAAGAAGTTGGGAGAATGGTCATTTATAAAGAAACAGGGAAAAGATACTTCCTATAACCTAGGATTTGTACAGAGCTTGGCAGCGTTAATGATTATACTCCTTACATACCAGGCTTAATTAGCAAATGAGAAGGCATTTTATGTTTATCTATCTATTTCCTCTTACTTTGGGATTATATGATAAAGCCCTATGGTAGGGCCAAACTATTGCAACCATCACAACATGTCAGCAACTGTGACTCAGTCGGAACACATTACATGCAGGAAGGGAAAGATGCAAAGATAAGATATTAGGACTGAAATCAATACAGGATTCTCTTTTACATATCCCAACAGTCTCATTAACTTCAAAGTAGCTGATATGAATGTAATTAAAGAGCAGAACAAACAGCAAAAGGGAAGGAAAAAAAACACACCACCAAAAAAAAAACCAAACCACAGGGCCCTGTTTCAAGATTCTTACTAAAATGGCACAGCACAGGGCTGTACTGTAAATCATAGGATGCACTCTGTCAGACACTGTAGAAATCTTTAAAAACAAATAACAGTGACATTTTAAACAATGCAAATTGTATAAAGGCAGGCATCTGCAGCCTAAACACAAAGAAGAACTGCCACTAGGGAATAACCTTAAACAACAGCCAACAAGTTCTTGGTGCTCTGATGTGCTACACCCAAATCACAGTCAGCTGGTAGAACTGAACCTGCACTCTGTTCACACCAAATAATCTGGGGAAAAAAGGAGAACCAAGTGCACCATGGTGGGGGTGGATACTGGAGACTGTGCAAGTCATCTCTGCAAGGTAACAACACACCCCAGTGCAGCACTGAAACACACTCCATGGCCGCATCAGGAACAGTGTGACCAGCAGAAGCGGGGAAGTCATTCTGCCCCTGTACTCAGCACTGGTTAGGCCACCCCTTGAGTACTGTGTCCAGTTCTGGGCCCCCCAAATCAAGAAAGATGTTGAGATGCTTGAACATGTCTAGAGAAGGGCAACAAAGATGGTGAGGGGTTTGGAGCACAAACCTTATGAGGAGAGGCTAAGGGAGGTGGGGTTGCTTAGCCTGGAGAAGAGGAGGCTCAGAGGAGACCTTATTGCTGTCTACAACTACCTGAAGGGAGGTTACAGCCAGGTTGGGGGTTGGTCTCTTTTCCCAGGCAACCAGTACCAGAACAAGAGGACACAGTCTCAAGCTGCACCAGGGGAGGTTTAGGCTGGATGTTAGGAAGTTGTTCCCAGAAAGAGGGATTTGCCATTGGAATGTGCTGTCCAGGGAGGTGGTGGAGTCAACATCCCTGGAGATGTTTAAGACTGGATGAGGCACTAAGTGCCATGGTTGAACTGATTAGTTAGGGTTGGGTGATCACCTAGATTTGATCTTGGAGGTCTCTTCCAACCTGGTTAATTCTGTGATTCTACTAACTCTGGCTCTTGACCTCTTGGGCTGTTGTCAGGTTCACAAACTAGCATTTAAAATTAAATGAGAATTCTTTGGTGTGCCAGGAGTCATCCCAGCCATGCTCAGAGAGGTCAAGCGTCCCTGAAATAAAAGGTAACCTCAAGGGCAGTAAATGGCAGCATGTTCAAAGAGGATGCTAAGCTGGTTGAAGGTGCTTTCCACTTGCAGTGGATAATGGACTTGGGTGGACTTGGCTGGGCATCATGAGGCAGGCTGCACTGCTTGTGGGCAGAATGTCCCAGCCTCTGCAGAAACAGCACAGCTCAGTCCCCAGGCACCTTGAAGGTGACAGTGGCACATTGATAACAGGCAAAGCACAGCTACGGGAAAAAAGATGCAGAAGGCTCCAGGGGAAAAACGTCTTCTGGCATTTTTCATGAACTTTAAATTCCTAAATCCTCCCCCTCCTATGCATCCCACAAATATGAACCAAGGGATCAATGGATCAATGGGATAATCATATGGAATGTCTTTAATGGAGCACCAGCCTCTATTTCTTTCATACTTTGCTGAATGCTCCTACCAAGTGCTAAATTAAAATTTACGGTAGTGCTAATTGAAGTCACATTTGTGTGTGTGCTGCGTGCTGTTAGGCAGGAGGAGATTTCTTTTGCTGGAGATTAAAAACTTCAGTAATGTCTTTTCCTGCTTATACCAGTTTAATGCAGCAGCAAAACATAATTATAGGAGGCTGTTAATGGATTAGATGGCCAGTGTTGCTCTCTAGCTGTGTTCCAGTTTTTCCTCTCTTGGCTTTGCACTGTCTGTTGTCATCTCCTAATTATCTGTTCCTTTTTCAGTTGGCAGCTTTAATAGTTTGGGGGTATTATTCAAACCCAAATTAATTTGTGTTTTTCAGGAATTGCTTAAACAAGTAGGAGTTTTATTTGGAGCTTGATATGGCAATAAAATTTTTATCAGATGCAAAAGAAAACTTTTGGGAGGGGGTCGGGGGGGGGGAGGAGGAAGCTGACTTTCACTGCCACAAAACTATTCACATTGATCAGCAAGAGATAAGAAAGCTCTGCTATTGCACAATAAAACAAGACCTTCTGAGAGTGCCTGGCAGCTGATTTGTTTCTGCATGGCTTATCATCACCAGCTACCATCTACTGTAGCTTCTAAGGGTAGAAATCTATGACACTTTCAAAAACCTGGAGACAGCCTCTGCTCAATATTCGAGCTGTTGATAATGGTAAGATCAAAAATACACATGAAGAAATCTGTCATTACAGTCTCAGGATCTTTAGTCCTGCAACCAATGAACTAATACATAAGAATATTATTTAGCATTTACATAGTGACAAATCCTACTAGGTGCTGCAAACCTACAAATCATTTTAGAGCACAGGAGTGTCGTGCAGCCATTCTTCCTAATTTAGGCACTGTTCTCATAAGAGTCATAGAACTGCTTCAGTTGGAAAAGACCTTTCAGATCATTGAGTCCAACCACCAACCCTACCAAATATGGTACCAAACCATATCACTGCCCACAAAAATATACAATGAAAAATAATTAGTCACAGAAATCTATTGCAAGCATTCTGAGGAGAAAAATAATCAATGAATGTGTTTTTTAAAAGACACTGAGAAAACACAGTGTTTCCAGAAGCTGATGTTCCAGATGCACTAGCTTTTCAGCATGCTCCATGTTTACAGGGAAGCAGCCTTCATTGAATAGTTTATTGCCACAGTCCAGTACCACCTTTTAAAGACAAAAGTGTCCTTTGTATTTTCTCTTGAAAATTGTCTCTTGGGGAAAAGGAGGTATGAAAGAGAAAAAGAGAGAGAGGTGAAGACAAAACAAATACACAAGAAGTTCATGTGAAACTAATCAAATACCACTTTTTTTTCCCCTCTGCATCAGAAACCTCTTTAATTTCATTGCTGAGTTCATTTTCAAAGACATGTCGGCCGTTTTGAGGGGAATTCCACATCTTACAGCTGTGCAATCTGCCCTGCAGTGTATCCCTTGCCTTGCTCACCCACCTGCTTACTGCAAAACACCCTGAACTTTTCAGCACAGAGGCTGCGCTAGTGGAGTTGTGCTTTGGACTTAGAACCACAGAATTGTTTTGGTTGGAAAAGATCTCTATGATTGAGTCCAACTGTCAACCCAACACCACCACAGCTATTAAACCATATCCCAAAGCGCCATATTTACAAGGTGTTTGAACACCCCCAGGACAATGACTCCACCCCTTCCTGTGCCTTCCAATACCTCAACCACTCTTTCAATAAAGAAATTTCTTCTAGTATCCAACCTAAACCTCCCTTGGTGCACCCTGAGTCCATTTCCTCTCGTTCCATCACCCGATACCAGGGAGAAGAGACTCAACCCAATCTCACTAAAACCACCTTTTAGGTACTTTTAGAAGGAGGTCTTGACTTGTTGCTGGTCTCCTGCAAAGACCATGCCTAGCCTCTTATGTTTTACAGCACAAGTGGTAAAGTTCAAAAAACACATAGAAATCAGCCAACAGAGCTATTGTTCCCTTGCAGAGTGTTTTATTATATTATGTATAGTCATCTGTTAATAATGCATGGGTTTATACAGCAGTTAAAAAGCAATTGCGTTAAACAGTTTCATTTTAAGAACAATTTGTAAAGAATGCAGCTTCTGAAAAAGGCTCTGCTCTTGTTCCATGTTCAAAGTCTAGCCCACAAGCTGAGCAAAAAAGGGAACAGCCATACTTTAAACATATTACAATTCATGCTTTGAATCTTCATGTAAGACTAGCCTTAAGTACTACCCACTTAATAGTTATTTTACTTTTGTCTGCTTTTGTTTTCTTCTCCATTCATGTTGCTTCAACAGCACACAGTACAATTTTAATTTCAGCTCTTGCTGTGCACGCAGGTGCCAACAATGAGTTGCACTCCACCTGTTTAAAAAGCTCATTTACTGGGGCAAAATCATGTCCTTTTGTTCTCACAGGGGCAAGACCAGTTTTATTATCATTAAGATTAATGGAGATTAAAAGAAGTGAAAAAGATTAAAAGAACTGACCTTTGGCACTGAAAAAAATGGTGCTAACTCCTACAACTCCTGACCTGACTACTCTATAGTATGGTGCCTTGGTAGCTGGCAGAGCACTAAAACATATACTCTATCTGGCAGAGATGTTTATTTTCGGCTTTCATCTTACATGTGCATTAGCTACTGAATTGACCGTATTGTTGGTAGAACAATGGATCAAGTCCAGACCTGGTGGATCATATCTGATGGGCAGGCATATCAATGGGAAAGCACGCATTCATTCTCGCAAGAACACTGAGCTGGAGTCAGAGGCATGCTATCCCCTCTCCCTTTTGGTGGATTTAAGCCATTCCCTCCTTTGTGGTGACAGCTAAGGCACAACCAGATCCAGCAGCACCAAATGCCCTCACTGAGGAGCAAAACATGATCACTGACCTGCCAAAATGGGGAGTAAGAATGGCCCCTATACAACACAATCAGTCACAAACAAAAGTTGAAAGGAATACCGTTTTCACTTCAGCCTGAGAAAGGCTGAACAGAGTTTTTCTCTTTTTTTTTATTGTGGTGGTGTTTGGTTTGGGGCTTGGGGGTTTTTTGATTGTGTTGGTTGGTTGGCAACGAGGCTAGTGAGAGGTCTCAAGCACAAGCCCTGTGAGGAGAGGCTGAGGGAGCTGGGAGTGGTTAGGCTGCAGAAGAGGTCTCAGGGGAGATCTTAATGCTCTCTACAACTACCTGAAAGGAGGCTGTAGACAGGTGGGCAGGTGAAAGTTGGTCTCTTCTCCCAGGCAACCAGCACCAGAACAAGAGGATATAGTCTCAAGCTGTGCCAGGGGAAGTATAGGCTTGAGCTGAGGAGAAAGTTCTTCACAGAAAGAGTAATTGGCCACTGAATGGTCTGCCCAGGGAGGTGGTGGATTCACCATCCCTGGAGGTGTTCAGAAAGGATTGGCCATGGCACTTGAAGCCATGGTTTTAGTTAGCAATGAGGTGTCAGGTACTAAGTAGTAGGTTGGGCTTGATGACCTCTGAGGTCTTTTCCAACCTGGTTGATTCTGTGATTGGTTTGATAGTGGGGGGGTTTGTTTGGTTTTGGTTGTTTTGGTTTGGTTTTTTAAACAGAAATCCCAGTCCCTCCAATTCAGGCAATCCCTATGGGGAGACCAAAGAGCATGGACAACCTGCATCATTTTGTTAAGAGTCTTGTGATATCTGATGTCTTCTTTCAACTCCTCCTTAGAGTCCCTTGGTTACAATGCACTGTCTTCTTCACTCTAGCACAGCTGCAATAACTTTCTAACCCTTCATGTCACATAAGTGACCTCAAGAACAGCTCCCAGGATGACAGTAAGGCTCCCACTGTGGATGCTCACCACACAGACTTCCAAGACCAGAGAGTCTCCCAAGGCACACAACCCTTACAATGCTGGAAAATAACACAGCCCCAGGAATTGGGAAGTGAAAGCAGGCTGTCAATAAAAACAGCTCATCAGGAAAAAAATAGTGATAACTGCCAGCTGCAGCAGCACAGGCTGCCTACATCTAACATCACTTGCTATCGCCAGAGAATTCTGGGCAATGCATGCCAGGGATCACAGAACCTGAAGTCAGCTCAATGTAGGGAAAAGTACAGGTGTTTTTCTACATGACAATAGGTTGTACTTAGAAGAGCTTTTCATTACTTAAAAAAACACAACAATCTAACCTTTTCCTCCCCCATTTAGACAAAAAGAATAACAGGAGAATAAGGCAGGGCCAAAAGAGAAAGCACTGCTTGAATTTCTGGTCCAGACTGAATCTTTAAGGCCAGCATACTAGAAAAAGCATTTGTTTGTTTATAAATTCTGGAAGCAAATGCACATGATTCTTCCTCAATGTTCCATTGTATCCTGATTGTATAAACATTCAAACATTTCCCTTACCTTATCAGTTCTTGCAGAAAGGTCTCTGTCACTGGCCTCTTCATAGTCCTTCCAGTCCTCTGTCACCTGCAAAGGTAACCAGTGAGGATCTCTGTGCTTCTTCAGATCACCACTGTCTTAAATGGTGTAGAGCATAACAGAAACAGAAACTGCTCCAGGTACCATAGGGCTCAGAATGCAAAGCTACAGAACTTCATTAGACAGCCAACTACAAAAAAAGTACAGAGGGGCAGCTTCAAATCATCCTTTTCAAACAGCACATAGATATGGTGCCTTACCCCAGCGTTTCACCCAAATGCTTCTCCTAGGAAAAGAAGCCTTGGCAAAAATCCATCGACTTTTCTCTGGTATTTGGCTGTGATAGATTCTCAGTATGATCAACCTAATATAAATGAGCGGGCCCACAGCTTTACAAGACAAAGTTTAAATCCCCCCAAAAGGATAAGGAATGCTACGGTGTCAAAGCAGCAGCTGGATGTGAAATATCCAGAAAACTGTTAAAAACACGAATACAAGTACCCACACTTGCTCCATATTTAATGCTACATGTTGGTAGAATAGTGGCGTTGATAAAAGATATGTAAAAATGAAGGTCTGTAAGACACAAAAAGAACAGAAGTTCTGATTTTGTTGCCCTTTGTTAATAGGCAGTTTTCTTTCCCAGTCCTCTTTGCACAAGAAGACATTTTGCATGCACACTGCATTAATTAGACATGTAGAAGACATTTCAAGCCTGCCAACTCAACTGCTTTGGGCAGTATTCCACCAGATTTCCAGACAATTTGCAGCTGGAACATCTGAAAAACTCAGACAAATGGCCACCAACCATGGCAAAACTGACTCCAAATCACACAAATCTCTGATGTATCCCAGGAGTTCAGAGGCACAGACATCACAGGAGACACTGGAGTCCCCTAGAGTACCTGTGCAGTGATCATGCACACACTGGAGAAAGCTACACGGGCACAGATCATGTCCATGTGCACATGCTCACACAGAAACATCGTATTTGCTGTCCTGGCGCTTGAGGAGGCTGGAAGTTATGATCTGGCTACCATTACAGCTCCCTCTCCATGTGCTCTAGGGTCTCCAGCAACACTCACCGCAGAGGGAAGAAGAGAGTTGAACTTTTGTTGTGCTGTTGAAGACCAGATGTAAGGGATTCAAAAGCAAACACTGAAAGTGGTTCTTCCCTTGGCCCAAAGGCCTTGTATCCTCTCAGACAACAGGGAGCAAGTAAACATAGTTTTATCCAGCTGCCTTAACCATTGAAAAGGTAAGTCAGAGATGATATAAAATTTCCTTATTTTCTCTGTCTTTTTGTTGTTGTTTTGTTTGTTTGTTTTTGTAGTACCTGTTTGACATTTGCAAACCCTGATGGCCAAACTTGGAAGCCCAAAAATTCCTATGCATACTGCCTCACCTAGGCGCTGAGCACCCAAATGTAGTTGCATGATGATGCCTTCTGCAGTCAAACAGCCTGCTGTGCAATTACAAGAGGTTCCACAGCACAGAGCTGCTAGCTCTCAAGCTCCAGCATTGCCAGAGCCCTGTGCCTTTGTCTGCAGCTTGTTCCTGATACTGGGTGATGGCACAAGAACAATGCACATGTCCTCAACAAGTTGCCATCTCCAAAGAACAACATTCCTAGAACCGATTAATCTTCCCCCCCAAAAAAACACCCCTGAAAGTCACATCTCTGACTAAAAGGGCTTTCCACTTCAAGGCTTGTTCCACAATTCAGTTCAGCTGACAAATGCAGAGAGCAGGATTTCTCAACTATGCAGTTTCCAGTAAGGGATGACCCACCCCTATTGTTAGGAGAAATGGGAGAAGAGAAATGATCCCCTCATAAGGTTACAACTCAGAATGTAGCGCTGTGAAGAAGCTACCACTTTGCCTACAAGAAGAGTTAGCATTGCACAAAATCAGTTGTCCTTATTCCCAGACTCATACATCAGAGTTGGGTGGTGTCAGAGAAGACATGAATTCTGCTTAAGATGCTACAAATATAAAAATATAGAGACATGTGCTGAGTTCTGTCCAAACCTTTACCGCCTAGTTTATCCAATTACCATCCCATTTAGCTGAGCAGTGCTGAACTGAAATTCTTCAAGGTTAGGGCCCCAGGAGGAGTCACTTTCCTGGTCAACTCTTTGATTGCATTTACCTCTATCCCTCCAAATACTCTGGGTGCCCTCAAACCATTTGGGATAAGCAAACTTGTGCTGAATTTTCTGTTAGTTCACTGCTTAAGCAAGGGGAAAAAGCCAAACGCACAGAAAAAACCCTCAACCTTTTGCTTGTTCAGCTAGCTTATTATTGGGGGTAGGCAGTGATGTCCTTCTTCCATGAATATGCTAAAATTAATCCAATTTGCATGGGAACATATAAGCAGCAAACATTTATTCATTATTGGGAGGGAACTGATCCAAGTATGTAAACTAAAGGTAGACAGTCAGAAAACCAAAACAGCATAAACACTGATCACCATAACTTTCCTACAATTAGCTGCCAGGTATAATTAATTTGTGCTTCCAGTCATATTAAATCACTAACAAGCATAACATGTTTGAAATAAAGAAATGATTCAAATAAAATGCAATTAAGGAGATCCAGTTATTTCAGTCTGGGCAAAGTGACCCTCACTCTAACAGCCCAATAGTTAATGAAGCTGACTTTAAAAGAATTCTTTTTGCTCCCCATTAACATTTATTTTTTTTTCCTTAAACTTCATACTCAAGTTTCAAAATTTAATTAAACATGCTACACAGTCTGGAGGAGTAAAAGGCAAGAGATATGTCAGCAACAGAAATGGCAGACTTCTGGTGAGCAGTCTGCCAACCAAGGGAGTCATATGCTGGGTCATTGTTAAACTGAAGCAGGAGGAGATAAAAAGAACACCTAGGCATGCGTATTTACACACTCTTGAGTATTGTGAAAGACTGTATTCCTTAGCTGAAATAATTTATCCTCTGACTAAGGGTAAGATTTCAAGGGAGAGGTAAAATTACCAGAATATGCTTGTCGGTTTTTGGTTGGTTTGGTTGGTGGGGGGTTGTTTGGTTGGTTTGTTTTTGTGGGGGGTTTTGTTTGTTTTTGGTTGGTTGGGGGTTTTTTGCTAGAAGACAGATCTCTAGTTTAGAATCTTTGCTTCTAAGAGGGTTGTTTTGAAAGAGACTCCTGGCTGTGGGCCTAAGACTGTGTTTGACCAAAACCAGCTCAAAAGGGTCAGTAAAAGTCAGCATCTCACCATTTTGGTGCTTTTCTGCTCAAGGCCCTTAAGAAGATTGCCATAAACAGGGAGGGAAGGAACACTAATGTGAAATCTAGGGTTACTTACACAGCAGTTCTGAGCATTGGTATCTAGATAAACCACAAGCATTTTAGCAGCAGCCGAGGACAACAGCAAACGCATGCGACATGAATTAGCCCTTCAGTTTTAGTGACCCTCTGCTGGAGTTCTACATCCTCTCCATCAGAAACCCATGAAAGTAGACACTATGAATCATGGAATCATAGAACTGTTTTGGTTGGAGGAGATCTTTAAGACTATCAAGTTCAACCATTAATGCTCTTTGTCTAGGTCACAAGCAAAACTGGTTTGAGTGAAAGTCAAACTGTCAATGGAGTAGATGAGAAGCATTCATCTGATCTGAGAGTACCTCATTTCCACCACTCAATTCCACAAGGTTTAGGTAGCCCACAGGCACACAAATCTTGCATGAGTAAGAACAAAGATTAAAAAAAAGTGAGTTTAAGCTTTTACGCTCATCTGATGCCCTCTTTCCAAAACACTTGAGCACCTAGTAATTTAGGCATCTATCATCTTGGGGAGCAAACAGGCACTGTGAAGCAGTGGGATGAGAAGAAATGGCCTCACTCTGTACCAGGAGAGGTTTAGAATGGATATTAAGAAAAAATGTCCTCCCTGATAGAGTGGTTAAGCATTGGACCAGGGTGCCTAGGGCAGTGATGAATTCACCATCCCTGGAAGCATTCCAAACCCACGTAGATGCTGTGTTTAGGAATGTGGTTTAGTGGTGACCTGGCAGTGGTGGGTTAACAATGGGACTTGACAATCTTGGAGGTCTTTTCCAGTCTTAGTGATTTTTGTGATTCATTCTGTCTATACAGATGTAAAAAGATGGCAGGATTTTAGCATGGCTGCACTCCTGAATCAGCAGCTAAGATACTGTTCTGTTTTCTACAGGATATTTTGGATAGAAAGAGTCTGCATGGTCTAACAGGAAACCTGTACACAAATCTTGAAGAGACAGACACCTAGGGTTATTAAAAAGAGGGGGAAAAAAAAAAAGAAAAACCCACACATCAGAGGTTTATGAAGGGCTGGGAGAGTACTTGGAGCAAGGATCTTTCTTTCCTTATTTTCACAATTCCCTGTGCAACTACTTACAACTACCTGGACAGAGGGCTCAATGAAGCCTTATATCAAGCCAGATGCTTCTAACTGTTGACTTTTGTATCTATCAGAAGAGGACTTTGTGTTTATGTTGTATCCTAACAACCAGCCACACAGCAGTCAGTAGGTCAGCACATTGTAACTCAGACCTCTTGAGTCTAGAACTAAGGTTTTATCCACACCAGAGCTTTTCTCTCTGATACAGAACACACTGCTCTATCAAGTCTTTCTGTAGGGCAAAGTGTCCCAAGATGTGGCTCACAGATCCAACAGTTCACAGATTTACAGTACATTAACTATGGTCATGGGAAAATGTTGGGTTTTTTCTTCTATAAAGAGGGTCTTGTGTAATATGTAAATGCCACGAGGGATTAGCACAAGAAATTATTTTTTGCAGCGTGTGAAAGAGTGCTGTGCCAATTCTCAGAAAGTCCAGCTCCAGCCAAACCCCATGACAGACCCAGAGGCAAGTGCACAGCTCTCAATACCATTGCCCATTAGAGATGGGCAGGACCAGCTGAGAAATCAGAAAGAAACATATGCAAAAATAGTAATTTACAATAGATAGTTTCATTGCCCAGTCTAGCTGAACTGGCTCTGACAGAAAACAGTTCAAGCAGAAAATCCCATTTTTTGGTAACATAATATTTCACAGACATATAGAAAAGTCCTACAAAATTCAGATAAGAAAAAAAAAAAAAAAGCTCCTGCACTTCTGTAAAAATCACTTTCATTGCCTAAAAAGCAGGGAGACTTCTTGTGTGTGTTTTTATTATTCTGGTGCAGAAGTCTACAGAAAGAAAATAACATTTCAGTTCAAGGGGTTCAAAAGAAAATATATCCCAGAATCCTAAGCATTTTCCTAGTCATGTTACATAGGATTCTACATGAAGACAGTAGCATTTTTCAGGCTGTGAAATAATTAAAGAGGAGGTGAACTGCTTATGAATAGATTTTAAAAGTATAAGCAATGCTACCACAGAGCACCTGAAATCTTGTAGGCTCTTTGAGAGTGGGTATAAGAAGATAATAGTTTTATAATGTTTGTAAAAATACATGAGCTACTACTTTTTTTCCCTAAAAGTATAAGCTTACCTAATGCACACATTATGCAAATAAACTTCTCTTAATTGCTTCTGATGAGTTAATTCTTATTGTTAAGGGTGGGAAGAACCATCTAATACATAGAATCATAGAACTGTTTCGCTTGGAAAAGACCTCTAAGACACATTGAGACCAACTGTCAACCCAAGATCACCATGGCCATTAAATCATGTCCCAGAGTGCCCTGTCCACATGTTTCTTTTGGTGGTCTTAAAGACCATGTAGCCTTTAAGAATGCATTATTGAGAGTGGTATGTGTTCAGCACTTTATGTAGCAAAAGAGCATGAAGGGAATACAAGATGCACCCAGATTAGGAATGAGCTTTTTATTATCTATGCCCAAATATGTCAGGATAAGCTAAGTAAACTGGCAAAGGTTGGGCTCTTTATAGCTAAAACATTGAATGGGATGTTTAAGAGCAGACTGAGAAGTTGTTTGAAGCAGGATCACCATTTTATATTTGCCAGGATGAAGTCTCTAATGTATTGGCTTAAATGAGTTCTAGGCTGCTTATTCCCAGAACAATGACATAACAGTTCTCCAAATTCAATCACCTTCTATCCACTCATCCTTATAAATTGGGATTTGGAGATATAAGATAGTGTACTATGGATCATACTGCTCCCAAATGAAAAACTCCTAACCATAAGAGGGAATCCTCCTGCCTATTTGAAGTTACCAGCTCATGCTAAAGGCTTCAAGTAATTATGAAAGAGACAAGAAAGTCCAGCAGGCCACAAATGGCAAAAAAGAAACGTGCAGGATTAGACACAATTTAAATAATGTTGTTGAACACATACAGTAGAGTTTAAATAAAAACCAAAATGCAGTGTGCATAAGAACTTGAGCAGGAAGTGGACTGAAAAACAACTACAAGCAAAGAGAAATGAAGAAGTCTATTTGATCTTTCCAGCGGACTTAAATATGAGCACTTAAAAATAGTGACAGCTAATTTATGATGTAAAATTATTCCTGTTTTAATTACATAAAAATAAATTAATGTAATTCCTTATCTAGGTTGGGAGACATGCCTAACCAGACAGAATTCTTCACACAGACCCGTTGAGGGGAAGCAGGTGGATCAGGCTGACCTAAATTTGATTTGGTGCTGTTCAAAGCTGTCCAAGAGGTTTCAGCTACAGCACATATTCCTGGTTTCTTAGCTACAACCTCTGGAGCCTTGCAATGACTTTTCCTCTACCTGTACCATTTTATCCTGATGTGATACAGCAGGTAAAGTCCACATGACATGATTTTATTTGGGTTTTCAACTTTTCTTGTGAATATTAAAGACTTTTCAGAGTAAGGTGTGGGTCAGAAGTTACTCTTACACTGCTGCCCATCATATCTTTTGATTCTCTCCTTGGTGTCCTTTTGAAAATTCATTAAATGGGAGCTTCCATTTCTCCTGTGTATATTCCCCACCTTGTATTAAAATTCCTAATACAGAGCTGCTGGTCTGGCTATGGAAGAATAGAATTTCTGATACATTAAACAAAGACAGCAGACTTTCCAAGATTTTTTTTTTTCCCCTTTACATAATCTCCTGGCCTGCCAAGTGGCCCAGCACATGGTGTATACAGATGCACTAAAAGACAGACAACTTTCATACCATAAATTCCTTTGCTGCTTTTCTGCTGTGAATGACAACAACATTTTCCACCCTTTTAAGTGGCAGTAATTCCAGCCTTATCAAAGATTGCCATTCTAGTTACTCAGACTTAACAGCAGCTCGCATTTTAGAATAACTTTTTCTGACCCCCTTTCCCGTTTTGTTTCTTCACTCCCCTCCCCAACTTTTTTTGGTTGGTTGTTTGTTTAAGCAGCAATTTGTTTCCTGCCATTTGCTTTCTCAGCAGGGCTTTTATCAGCACTAGTCACAACAGGAGGACAGCTGGTAAGAGAAAAAGTCAGATCCTTAAGAACATAACCATGGATGTGAGCCTGCATTGTAAATTGTTTTGTTACGCAATTGGTGCCAAACTCACTCCATAAGCCAGGGGCATACCCTGCAGCATGTAAAGTTCATAGAAACAGTCAAAAAAAAAAAAAAAAGAAGGAAAAAGGGAAAATAAAAGGAAAAAGAAAAAACAAGAAACACTTGTACAGATAGAGCAAACCGAGAAACCATTTGTTGCAGAACAATATTCGTAATTCTGAGAACTGGCCTTGCAATTTGGTAGCAGATAAAGTGGTTTGCAGAGGGGGAAAAAACCTAAACAAACAAAAAAACCCCAACAGCAACCACTAAAAAAAAAAAAGGCTGAGACTCACAGCTGGAAGAAACACAGGTGTCAAAGTCTGTTACTACTGCTTTCATTGCGGCTCAAAACAAAACAGGCATGCTTGATATGCCGGAAAGACAAAAGAGAGACACTCGAGCAAATTCTGCCCAGGACTAAATAGGTACAGCAGCCAGGTGGGTCATATTTTTCTCTTGCTTATGTTTTGCATGATGAAGTCTTTCCTGGTGAAGACAACCCAGACAGTGCAATGCAAGATGAAGACCTGGCCCAATGGTTTCAGCCTTTCTTGAGCAGCAGTTTTAGAACTGGGTTTAATAGGAATTATACTAGTTCTGAACTTGTTAAAAGCCTTCTGCCAGTTTTGCTACCTGGGTATTATCTTGTTGGCGTCATCTAAGATATTCAGCAGCATAGTTTCAAACTGAAGGCAGTGGTCTAAAAGGGAGCTGAAGCTTACTGAAATCACTACTTAAAAATCAGCTTGTCCCACTTACAAACCATTTGACAGCATTACCGATTTTCCCTTTTGGTTCAAACCCATAGCAGCTAATGGCCCTTGGCAGCTGCCTCTGTTCTTTCCTATTAAAAAGCTCTGACATGGCACCAGTTTTGGAGGAGAAAGTGGCAAGGAACCAGACTCTGCGCTGGCATTCCAATGGTTTAATCAAAGATGAACACTTTGTTCAACTCATGCCCCTTTCCTTGGGGTGGCCAGATTGCTTCAAATGCCTGTGACTGAAATGGTGGCAGCTGCAGGACACAGACTCATGTATCACAAGCTGCATGCAACAAGAGATAGCTGAAGGGCAGAACTTCAAAGCTGATGGTTGTAACCACCCGGACAGCACAGGGCTGCTACTGCTGCCAGCTGGGAGCTCCAAGCTCAAATGCAGGGCCGTAGCCTTGCAAGCAACTGAACATTTGCCATATTATGGATATGCTTGGGGGCTCCTCCAAAAACTGATAGCAGTACATCAACATGTGGGGTTTTGTCCTCTTTCAAGAAAAAGTTTGCAGTTAAGGTGAGGAATGATTGAGATGATTTTACCTTGTTTCATTTGGCACACTACCTTCCATCTGTCATTACTGATCGCCAGCACCCTAGCAGGTTCTGGTTCTCCATATGAGCAACAGAAATTAAAAGGCATACCAGAAATTTTAGAGAGTGCTTGCTTACTTCCAGAACACTGACAATCCAATGAGGAATTGTTTAAAAAACCCTACTACTATACTTCCAAATTCTTTTCTGACTTTTAGATATCCCTCTCATTCAGATGATGAGGTAGATACAGAATCAAAGAATCACAGAATGCATTGGGGTGGAAGGGACCCTCAGAGGTCATCTTGTCCAGTTCCCCCCGCAGTAAGCAAGGACATAATCACAGTATCAGCCAGGTTGGAAGAGACCTCCAAGATCATCAAGTCCAACCTATCACCCAATCCTATCTAATCAACTGGACCATGGCACTAAGTGCCCCATCCAATCTCTTCCAAAACATCTCCAGGGACGTCAACCCTACATCTTTAACTAGACCAGATCCCTCAGTGCCCCATCAGGTCTGACCTTGAACATCTCCCCAGGTGTTTCAGTATTTCATCTCCCTCACTGTGAAGAGCTTCCTCCTTATGTCCAACCTAAATCTACCCTGTTCCAGTTTAAAACCATTGTCCCTTGTCCTGTCATTACAAGCCCTTCTAAACAGTCCCTCCCCAGCCTCCACATAGGTCCTCTTCATATATTGAAATGCAGCTATAAGGTCTCTCCAGAGCCTTCTCTTCTCCAGGCTGAAAAGTGCCAATTCTCTCAGCCTGTCTTTGTAGAAGAAGTGTTCCAGCCATCTGATCATCTTTATGGCTCTCTTCTGTCCTCCTTGTGTTGGGGACTCCAGATGAGGTCTCACTTGAGCAGAGCAGAATCACCTCTCCATCTGATGGCCATGCTTCTTTTGATGCAGTCCAGGATGCCACTGGCCTTTTGGGCTGCAAGTGTGCATTGTTGACTCATGTCCAGCTCCTCATCCACCAGTATGCCCAAGTCCTTTTGGCACCATCAATACAGTACTATGACAATGGAAAAGGTTTTTGTTTTGTTTTTTAAAAGGGAGTGTTAGAGACCTAAATTTCAAAGAGCACCTTACCAAAAAAAACAAACCCAAACCACACAATCATTCAAACATAATTTTAAGGCGACTTATGACTGAGTGCAACTGGAGCTGATCATATTGCAAGCTGCTCTAAGTATGTGCCATTCTGTCCTCAGGCAGCAACATCAGTAGGGAGCCATAGTACAGCTTTTTAGTTATTCTAACCTGCTTTGTTGTTTTCTGTAGCAGAGAGATCATTAAAAAAAGTTTTTCCGATACAGAGAAACATAACCCAAATTTTAATGATCTCTCCATCTAAGTTCCCCACTGTATAGCAGCTCATTATTTTTCACTTGCACATTTCCTAGGCTTTTCTTCATTTTGGTTAGCCAAGAAAACCTAAGAGCTACTAATAAAAGATGGTGACTTCTCTAAGTATTCTAGCACCTGAGGAAAAGGTGTACTATGCAGCCAACCTTCTCCTGCTCTTAAGCTTTGGAAGTTTTGAAAACAATGGAAGTAGCATCTCCTCTATAATCAGTCTTTCCTCTTTGGATTCTAAACCACGGCAAGGAGGAGCAGAAGCAACTACTCCTGGGATTTTTGAGCTGCACCTGGCTATGCCTCCTTTGGCATTCATTCCATACATACAAATGAAGAGGACAGAATGTGAGACAGAGGAGGCTCTTTCAGAGCAGAGGGGAATTTTGCAAGTGTTCAGGAGAATAAAAGAAGTCAGAAGCATTATAACTCTGTCAGTAATGCATTATACTTGAAAGGGCCTGAGTATATCTATCACTTAGCAAGTTGCAGTCTCCCTTTTAGGGGAGTTTCTGAATATAAAACCCTTACCTGATTTGATGGACCAGGGCTTTCAAGCCAGTCAGCACCTGCTTTCAAACTTGATACACTCTCAAACTGTTTTAAGTGAAGCCAAAGCATCAAGACTTAATTAGCAGTGAAATACTTCTTAAACTGATTGGTTTGCTCCAGATCTCCTGAGGGACACAGATCCGTCTCTATCTGAAATCCCCACCCTACCCTCAGCTGCTTGCTAGGAGGTTTGTATTTTGTCATTTGGCAGACACTTCCCTGCCGTGCAGGCTGAGATGGAAGAGTGTTTTTGGCAGCGGAGGCTGCATGGCTCTGGGAGCAGGGGAGGCAAGTCATAGCAGCTTCGCCTCTTAGGAGCACTCCAGCTCTGCCAAACCAAACAAGACAAGGTGACATGCTTTTCTTGCTGCTCCTTCATAGATAGACTCGCTTGTTTGTTTCATGAGAGGATTTTTTTCCCCCTTTTTTTCTTTCCCTGCAGGGATAACAGTCATTCAGGTGTAACACTTAAATTAAAAGGTTTTCCTCCTCTGGCAGCCACAGCAGTGAGTCACATCTCTGCTTAGAAGAGCTTTGCTTCCAGAAGAAGCGCAGAGGTGATGGCATAACCATTACAAGTGAGACTTCCACAGGTAACAGATGCCCAGTTTGGTGTCTCAGAAGGTCTGAACAAATGTTCTAGTGTCACAAACAATACAAAGGCATAAAGTATTGTTATATAGGAATGATACTTGCAAGAATTCAGGCCATAAGGGCCTTAACACCTCTGCTGAATGGAGACTTACTAACAGAAAGAAAAACTCCGTCACAGCCTAGAGTAGTTGGGCCCTGATGATGTCTTGCATGATTGCTGTGGCAATGGCTTTTTATTTTGGTCACTGAGATAACACAAAGCTAACCTTGTCATTCCCTTAATTTTTGCAAATCTCTAAACACATCTGTCTAAATATTCATGACCTAGAGGGGAAAAATAATATATTCAAAATACAAAATGGGTGCCAAATCTAACTCATCAGTCTCTACTGGGATTCCTAAGAGTCTTGGGAGGTGGGACCTCAAGCAGTTTATTTTGGCATCATTCTCAACTAGAGAATGTTTTGATGGCAGTGACTCTGGAAGGGACCTATGCATTGAGAAAAAAAAGCAGAATAAGCATTAGCATGAGAGAAGAAAGTCTTATATGCAAAAGCACAGAAAGAGTGATAAAATTCGTTTGACTTAGTGTATTTCATTCAAGGAGAATAAGAAAGCAAGAAAAGGAATAAAACAGTTTTAAATTGTGAGAAATTTCTTCTTATCTAAGCAATCCTTTTAACTACACAGGAGTGCCCTTACCTAAATTCACATGTTTTGCCTCTCCTTCAGTCTCCAGATGAAAGGAAAAGCTGTCCCAGTCTATTGGTGCTACCTTTGAGATAGTTTTTGTCCATTAAAAATTATTTCTATTGATATCATAACTTAATACTGCTTCTTGTATCTCTGCCCCAGGATTCAGTTCCAGAAACAAGAAAAGGAAACAAAGAAAAAGGGTGCTCCAAATTATCTTTTTTTTTTTTTTCATAGCCCTAATTTTTAGCATATTGTCTGATCTGACAAGAGGACTTTAGGATAACTGAACTTCAGCAAGAACTTTCTCAAGCATACAACCAAGTAATCAAGGTACCTATCAGTTATCTTTTTCAAGTTGTAGCTGCGACTAGGATGTTAAAGAAAAGAAGGAAGGAAGAGTTTTTTGAGCTAAGTGTGGTTTCTTATCTTCCCACAACTATTTTTAACATCAGGCTGAACTTTGGGGCAAAAAAAATAATAATAGTAAAGGAGGGGGGTGGCAGGGAAAAAGTTGATGTTAGACATGTACATCTTCCAGATTATTTAGAGAGCTGTCACTCAAGCACTAGGCTGGGCAGAGACAGAGCTATGTTCCATCTCTGCCTTTGCTTGGACAGCATATATGCGCCAGTGCCTGCCAGGTGTTAACCTCCCAGCCAGGCTCTCTGCCTGGGGTCAGGCTGTCAGTCTCTCCTTCTCAGTCTGTTACAGCCCACATAGAATAAATCACTCATTAGGGCTCACTATGCTAAAATCACTTCATCACTAAACGATTAGACTAGTCATGAGGGAGGCAGAAAACGATTGGAGTCCCTGCTCCAGGAGACGTTTACACTCTTAAATTAACTAGTTGGAGTAATACAGCCTGGAGCACAGATCTCATTTATCCTAGGTGAGTGCACTAAGCCACAAAATTCTTCCCTCCGTGGCCTCCAAAGTATTTCAAGTATTTTTCCCAATAAAAGTAGAACAACAAGAGGAATTAAGAAATTCTCTCCCCTCCACTTCAATAAATCCTAATATCCAAGTGATATTGATTCAAATGTCCTCAAGGTGAGCATGGAATGTAATCCTGGCCTCCCACATACAGAATAAATGTCCTTAATCATCAGGTACTTTGATGAAAGGGATTTAATCTACTTTGTCATTTCCTTTCCGTAAAAGTGCCATTAAACACAACATGACATTTGACACTGAGTATTTTGCCCTGAATGAGAAAAATCTATTCACATTCTAGTGGAAATAAAAAATAAATTTTTACTCAGCTGAAGTTAAAATTCTGTTAAAAGTTTCAGTTAAACCAAGCTGAACTCTTTTTCTACTTTTTCATACTTAGTTGCCAATCTAGCCTTCAATATCAGTGATTCACAGAGCCATAGCCCAACTCTTTGTTAATCAATGAGATGATTTAACTAAAAGCATCTGAAACTAAAGTGTTTGAAAAGCCAACACCATTCTGTGTGGAATATCCTTCCCTCCTTTCTTAGGGACTTCAGACTGAACATGGGAATTGAAAACACACAAAAAAAGGGCAGTTCTTGATTGAATCCTGTCCTGTGCAGTCTCAGCTTGCAAGGAATTTTGATCAAACTGCCTATAAATGTATAAAGATATGTATATGCATGTGCACATATGCAGTTTGCTTTAAAAGAGAGATCATCTAGGAGACCTGATTCCCACTGCTGGAACCAGGTTCTGACTACTGTACAGTTCTCACACAGATTGCTTGCACGTGACTTACCAGGAAACTAAGCTAAACCCCCATCCCAATGGCCAGGTAAACGTGGACCATTAAGTATACTGTGTCCAGGATTTCAACTTTCAGGTTGAAAGAAGTGGAAATTTCTTTTTCTCCTAGGAGAAAGTTATTCCACATTTTGTCTCTTACTTCCAGCACCTTCATGACCTAGGTTAAATCTCAATGTTTCTGCTACTGACCAGTCCAGCAAGACACTGAAATCCTCAGCTGCCACCTTCTGGATTCACCCACTAGTATGTCATCTTCAAAAAGACCATTATTTATTCATAACCAGGCCAAAGGCTCTTACTTTAGCTATTGACAATGCCCAGCTCACTAGAAGTTTAGGACTTCAGGAAGTTGCTGAATACATTCTGAGTTTTAAATCCAAGCAGGAAGAAGGGGTGGGACAAACGCTACAAGGACAAACACGTGGGAAAATTTGCCTTTATATGGCCTGTTTATAGTGCTCCAGTTCTTCTAGTAGCAGAGAGAATCTGGGAAGTCTTGAAAAGGTTTGTCCTTTCCCAAAAACAAAGGAGGGTTTCTGAAAGGAGACTGGTATTTTTGTCACTGTCCTTGGGTAATCAAAACTAAAAGGAGTTACTCTGCGCTAAGCAAAGCAATTTGCCGCCATTTACAACCTGTGAGGAAAAACAACCAACCAACCCCCCAACACCACCACCACAAAACCCCACAACACCTCAAGCTTGCTGAAAATGGAATTTTCATCCAAGACTTTCATATTTTAGATGATGAAAAGAGGGGGAGAAAACGGGAAACTGTCCTGTCCTTTCAGGAAGGTTGGAGCTCCAGGAAGGGACCTAACACCCCCAGAGACAGGCTGGTGGAAGACTAGCAGGAGCACCAACCACCTTCCTCCTCATAAGTCAATGAGCTCAGTGGACTTCTGCAAAACTGCTTTCACCCAGTCAACCTCTACTCACAGCAACATGTTTCAACTTTTGGGCTCAATTTTTGAACCACTCTTACTTTCATGTTCCTTCTGTACTCCAGTTTCTCATAGGCCACGCAGGAGATTATATAGGGCTGTTAGATGTAATTCTGCGTGTTACCAGAACCCTTCAACAGCACAGAACAACACAGATGTTGTTCAAGGGGTTTCATGGTGGTATTTCCAGTATATTGTGGCAACAGAAAAACAATAGAAATGTTTTTGCCTATCTGGCTAATTAAATATGTCATTTCTGGAAAGAATTATCATGTATTCATCTAGAGACTTCAGTCAATATCTGGCTCAGGCTGTGCTTAGCAAGTACATGTGTATTTGCATGTAGATACAGACTTGTGTGTCAACAGAGCTGCAGCCTCTGCCCTGTAAAGCCTCCATTCTTTTAAAGCTTTTAACATCCTTCATCACACTTATCACATAAACCTTCCTCTTCACATCCTGCTGAGCTCTCCAAACTCAGGAGAGCTAACCTGCTTCTTTACTCACGCTTGCTACGATATTTCCCTTCAGGACCGCTGCATCAGGCACAGATGAACCACAGAATGTTAGGGATTGGAAGAGAACTCCCGAGATTGAGCACAAACCCCCTTCCAAAGCAGGGTCACATAGGGAATGCATCCAGGCAGGTTTTGAAAGTCTCCAGAGGAGACTCCACAACCTCTGGACAGTCTGTAAGTTAGCATGCTATGGACCTCAGCAAATAGAAAGACACAGGTGAACTTGTGATGTTACGGGTGATCACAGAAACCTGCAGGCAGGTCTGTCAAGCCACATTTCTTCAACCATAGCTCCTGTAGCCTGTGGTTATTCCCCATTTAGGCCCATTCAGAGCAGAACTAAAACACAGAGGCAGTAAATCCCACTGCAATCCTCTCCATATACAGCACACTTTATTATAACAGAATAAGGGGTTCAGCTCTGCTGGACCAAATCAAGTTGGCCAGTGTTAAGGATCACATTTGAGATTCAAATCCCTGCTAAACCCTCTGCTTACGCTCGTGGTTAACATTATTTTTGTATCTGTCTTCAGAAATGAAAGACAGCAGCAGCTCACACGCAGCAGCAACAGCATCAGCAGCTTTTAAAGGCCAACTCCATAGATTAAAGGGTGATACACTGAGCACTGAAATCCCACCACCCCAGTGTCTACTGATTAGGTTGGGAGAAAAGCTGAGTGACAAACATATTTCCAATCTGCCTAGCCCATGCAGTGAAATGGAGCAATCTGGCTTGAAAAGGGATTTAGACTTTTGTTGTGCACAAGGGGAGAAAAAGCTGATTTAAATCCATCAACAATGCTCTCCCTCTTGGTGATCTTGGAGATAAGGAACAGAGTCTGGACACAGTTCATATCCTACCTCTCACCAGGCCCCACACTTCCACTCAAAGACAAAAGCTGGCAGATGAGGGCAAACGATGCTGCCTTGCTATTGAGCTGCCTGCTCACATAAAAACATGTTTTACAATACATGGAGCCTGCCTGGGGCATTTGATCTAGCAGATTTTAAAGGAAGAGTGACTCTTGAGGCCATAGGAAGAGAAATAAATGGCCATTGAGTTCATCAAGACCATTGCTATCAATACATGTATGCCACTGAGTGGGTAAAAAGGATCTTTACAGACAGGCAGAAAGGTCTTGCTCCAACCTGTTTACAGCCTAAACCAGAGAGGGATTACACCAGAGAATAAACAACAGCCTACAGCTGGTGCCAGTGGGGCAGGCAATGAAGAGAAATGGCTAAAAAAAAACCCAGCAAACCCAAACCAAATATAATCACCAACCCACCCACCCCCCTAAAAACAAACAACAAACCCCAACATAAAAAAAACCAAGCCCCAAAACAAAGGAAAAGGAAATAAGGCTTCTAAAATAGATTTATTAGATCCCCTTACAAGGAAAGCAGATCACATGGCTTCCTTTATCCTGATTATTTAATATATGCCATCCCCATGCATTTCACACTGACTGCCATAAGGAGTGAGCCATTACATTCTCTATCTCTTGTCATAAGGACTGAGAATGAGGTGATAACCCATTTTTCTGAAACCTCTCTCAGGCTCTTAAGACAGAGAAAGGGAGAAAAAAAAAATTGCCTTGTTTTATCCAAAAAAAAATGAGGTGGTTAAGCAAAATACCATTTTGGTTGCCTATATAAGCAAAGCTGCTCTTTGCTCATCTTTAACTGCACCCATTTTTTAAAACAGAAGTAAAGCACAGGAGCCACGCAAGCTCACATGAGGGAAAAGAATCTGTGCAAAAAGCAGAGGCTTGTTTTCCTGTAGCAGATATGCAGACGGTGCTCTATGACAGTTGTGAGGAACACCAACAAAATGGTTGCTGGCAAACAGCAGCAGCAGCAGCTCCAGTAGCAGCCATCACCTCCATTACTCTACGGATGCCCCTCGCGACAGGCACCAGCGCAGAGCTTACTCCCTCACAATGATTAAAACAGACTTCGGTGAGCCCTTATTGCTACCATCTTTGGAGAGCAGCATTCAGATGCAGATTGCCTTAAATCCCATCAACCCATTCAGGCATCTGTACGCAAGTGTGTCTGCGTGCGTGTGTTTAGATGCCTTTTTGCACATACACAATTCTCACTGTGCGCACACACACACACACACCCCTTTCCCTCCATCCTCTCACTCAGAGAGAAAGAGCTAAAATCGTCAAAGAACGAAACCGCCGATTTTTCCAGGCTACTTTGTCAGATGCTCATGTGTGCATCTTATAAATATTTCATACCAAATATTTAACATTATTCCTTCCCCAATCGGATCAGCTTTGAAATGCTCCTCAAAGTGAATTCTCCCCTAACAATGGCTTGACGCAAAAGCCTTTTTTCTCTCTTAAGAAGAGGAGGCTGCACATGGTCTGCTACCATAGCAGCATGAATAGTTCTTATTTAATGGAAAATAAAAGATACTTTACATTAATTCAGTGGGGGATGGAAAGCCGGGCACATGCGTACCTTGTGCTTCCAACATGGAGGAGCATCCTACCTTGACCTCCCCTCTTCCAGTCCCATGATTATTACCCAGCTTGCATTAGAACCATAATGGGAAGTGACAAGTTTATGTAAATGATCCACACAAGGATTTTGCTCTTGTAAAACAGAGCAGTTACTCTGGGCTTTCTAATTATTTCATGCCTTGTGGTTCTGTGATGGGGCAGAGATGACTATTACTTGAAAAGTATATTGTGATTGACAAGCCACTGTCCCCCTGGAACTCATTAAGGCCTGTGCTTTGCAAGAGGGGGTAGAAAACCCTACCAGGCACACCACACAGACCCACACACACATACATACATCCTCACCCCAGTGCCGGTTGCTCTTTCAGATCATTTACTGGGATTTTTGCACTGGTAGAGAAAAGAAACATCTGCATGTATCTCAAACAAGTACCACCTCCCAGCTACAAATGGACCAGTTAGCCTCTGCTTTCCCATTTTTATTTTGAAATCTGTAAGATCAGCAGCAACACACCTGTCAAACATGCAGCAGTCTTGGGATTTTAGAGCATTGGTTGGAAAAGTCACTTGTTTCACAGTACAGTAATCCACAGAACAGGGAGCAGAGAGGGGCTGGGATAGGGCATTAGGGCCACCATAAAAGGTGCCACTGGTACATTTCTGCTGCCGTGTGCTTTGTGCCAAGTACTTTCCAGTATGTACAGAAGGCCTTTCTGCTGCCACAGCATGACCTATTTGCCTGTCTGTCTTAACTGAGTTGTTTTTTTTTTGGCCTTCAAAGTTGCACCCAAAATGACAATTTGTTTGCCCAAAGTAGAGCCCCTGTCTTCTGAAACATGTGCCGCTCTCCAGCCACAGATTGGGGAACAAAATCCCATTTAGGCAGCTGCATTAATGTTTCCCATTGTAGAAGCAGTTTTGAATTCTGCTGCTGGTTTGGAATGTAACACAGTTTAGCATAAAATCAATTCATTGTTAACTCCATTGTGGTTGGATCTTATGGGCATGCAGCATTTCTTACTTCTAGTTACATTTGATTTGTGATGGAAGTAAATCCTCTGGAGATATTTATGAAAGGCACATGGCCCACTTCAATTCTTCCATTGAAAACATCAGCACTTTGGTTACTTCAAGCTGCCTCAATCTTTGCAAACAATTGGAAAACAACCCCAAACAACAATCTTTTGGGTTCTGGGGTTTTTTTTTCAGTTTCAATTTGACTAGTAATGGGAAACAATTCACAACATTTCCAGCAACCTCCTTGACTATGTCTGCAAGAATTTAGAGCAGGGACTTTAGTCCATTCCTGTTGACCTTGCTCATTGTCATCTCTTGGATTGCTCACTGATCTTTGTAGTCCAATATCTGTCATACAGGTTTCTTCAAAATACTAGCATACCTTTAAATATTACTTTTTTAGTTGTGAAGATGATTTTGATGCTGTGGTGCTAAGGAACGTGGTTTAGCAGCAGACTTAGTATAGTTAGATAATGGCTGGGCTTCATGATCTTAAAGCTCTTTCCCAACCACAATAATTCTATTATTTCATTATTATGTTCCATAACAGCCTTGCACTGAAATAACAGCAGGTCATCTCTAATGTTTTTGTTGTGCTTAATTTATCAGTAGATTTCCCTCCCCACCCCCAAAAAAACCCAAACCAAACCATCTGGGTAATGAATATCCAGTAAACAAACCAAATCCTCAAGATCTAATTTGTCAACTTTAGGTCAATTATATCACTAATAATTAGTCAGTATAAAGATAGAAATACAGGGAGAAGGATAATAAAAACAGCAAAAAGAAACGGAGGAAGACATAGAAGGATCTGTGTCAGCTACATTTTGGAGCAGTGGGAAGTGAATACAGCAGAGACTGAGGAGGATTTTCAAGCACCCCAAGCATTGGCTGAATTTGTCTCTGTTGGGGTAGCTCCTACATTATGAGTCTCAAATACAGACACGGGTTAAGGCAAGGATTGTCAAGCTCTGCCTTTTGAGCACGTGCAGTTAGAAAGCAGCTCAAGTGCAATCTCAGGCTGAGGACAAATCACATAACCAGGGACAAAGCTCAGCAACTCCTGTGCCAGTCAAAAATTGGGGCAATAGTGGGAAGTGAGTTAGCAGGTGGCACAGAGGCCACTATTGCTAAGTCTCTATGTTTCTACGCCCTCCATTCCTGCTTTAGGAGTGAGAGACCACAATCACCCACTGGTGAACTGCACCTGCTGCTTCCTCTCCTTGGCTCTCCAAGATACAAGACTTGATGGCTCTCAACCACTTGAGAAATTTAGCATGTGGCCCATTTAGCATGTACCCTTGTTCAGTGTGCTCACCTGGTGCCTATCTCCATTGAGTCAGACCTCCTGGGAGTGACAGGAGAAACCTCGTTTGACCTCTCATTTGATTAGGAGGCCAGTAGCAAGAAAATACATAGCTTGACATGTAAACTGAACAAGAACAAACTGAGGGGCTCATTTTGTGTACAGCAGAACTGCCCACTGCTCACTGTACTTTTTTACTGAGAAAATAGTATGTTATCTCTTCTCAAACCATTCAAGTTAACACTCCAGCAACAGTTCACTGTCTCCTTGAGTATCATTCAGAGGCAGCACAGAAGAGCTACTGGGGTTTTATCAGAACATTTCTGTAGCAGCCGAAAATCTTCAGTAGGAGAAAATATATGGGCTGCAGGTAAGCCTTCTGCTATGATTTCCATCTACAATTGGATTACAAGGCAGTTCTTAAATACCTGTTCTGAGATCCAAACTAAAAACAGAGCTCTTAGAAACAGAACCTTTTGGGAAATTGGACTCTCCTGGCTCCAGGGGATAAGCAGGCACAAAGTTAGGAAACTTTGGTCACTGCTGTAATCATTAACCTCTGACCACCAAGATACAGAAAGAGTGGTAAATACTTGCAACAGAAAGTACTTAAACAGATGAGAGAACTATAGGCACTTCTACAGAGAATACTGAAATTTTAACTGATAGAAAGAGAGCCTAATCTGAAGCAAGCTCAGCTGAATTCACCATGCAACTTAGAAGAACAGGCCTTTTGCACTGGAAGGGTATTGAAAAAGACTGGCTAAAATCTGTCAGTTATGGTCACAATCAGTGTGCCTTTACCAACCCAACTGCTCTAACAAGCCTTCAATATAATTTTGAAGAGTACAACTTGAGATCACATACACAAAGACTGAGCTCTGGGAATTCTTGACCATGAATATAGCACCAGCAAATAACTCAGTGGAAAATGGAACAAAGAAGAAACTTTATTCTAGAGCATCTTGGAGAGGCTGGTGGTAAAGAAAGATCCAAAGAGGGTGAACCTTCTGAAAGAAGGTTGTAGTAGGTGGGGGGTGGTTTCTTCTTGCTAGTATCAGATGACAGAATAAGAAGAAACTGCACTGGGAGTATTAGGGAAAAATTCTTTACTGAAAGGGAGGTCAGGCATTGGAAGAGGCTGCTCAGGGAAGTGGTGGAGTTACTGCCCCTGGAGGTGTTCAAAAACACATGTAGACACAGTGGTGTTGGGTTGACAGCTGAACACGATGATCTCAGGGTCTTTTCCAAACTTAATGATTCTATAAACCATTTTCTTCAGTGTTGGTGGTAGTGGGGCCTATTATATTACACAGGAGATAGGTTGTCAGTGAAAGTGCCTACAGCCCATTTCTCTATACAATAATCTATAGCAATAGCCTAAGATGGTTCAGCTCATATAAGTACACTAACAGAATTATTTGTATAAACTGTGCCTTTAAAAATCATCTCAGTTAAAATTCAGGCTAGCATATTTCTGGCATGTTTATCTGTGTGGCAGTTAAAAACATCTGACTCCTATGTCACTTCATGTGGATAATTCAAGCTGCTGTTAATGACATATTCTAAAATAAATTCTGTTTATTCTGGAACAGGGCAAGTCATATTGTGGAACTGACATATTATAGTTCTCAGATTGGTCAAGCTCAAAGCCCTGCCTTTTACTAGAAAAAAAAATAGTGTACTATTTTAGTAACTGTGTGTGCCTATGTAAATGTACATACCAATTTATGTGATATAGCTATTTTAACAGATCAACCTATACATATGTAACAGGTGTTTAAGGTATTTAGACCTGCTTATTTCAAGTTATGCAACTTTGCTGACCTTCCACAGACTGTAGAACTGCGGTTTTGACTTCCTTTCTTGATACTTAAGCAAGCCAAAAGACTAATTACACAGGGAAAACCTCATTCCCTACATACACCAAAGAAAGAAGAGGGGAGGGGGGCAGGGTTGAAAGCCTCCTCAAAGCATTTCTACTTGTATTTTTTCCCTCGTGTGTTTCTCCTGGTTTCTGAATTCCAGATAGAACATAAGTTTTGCTCTGCTCCCTTCAGATTTCAACTCAGGAGGGCTGCCCACTCCAAAAAACAGAGAATATGGCAGAGCTGAGAGGCTGAGGTGATCAAAGCCTCTGCCCCTTGGAGGGAAAAGCTAAACTACTTCAGAGAACTCAAAGCATCCATACAGCAGCACGAGGGTGCACAGCCAGAGGAATAGTTTTCAACTTGAACTATCCACTTAGTTTAATTATGTTATTAATAGCAGAGGCCACAGCTAAATGCATCAATAATCTAAACTCTATGTAGACATAGCAAGACAAATTCTATCAGCTTCATTTGCTGAAGACAGATGAATTCACTGCAAAATAACTGCATCTTGGGAGTCTCAGTAAAGACAATTCACAAAATACCAGCTTTAAGAACTTGGAAGCACAACAGAGACCATCCCATTTCATTGCAAAGTAAAACCCATGCAAAGTTTCAAGCCTAGCTACAACTAAATCATTTGGACCTAAAAAATCTATAGCTGCTCTTTCCATGTACATACCTGCTCTTTACCTTGCCCTTATCCTGCTGTGAAATGTGCAATAATTGCACAGCAGATGACTTTTGTTTTCTAAAAACATGACATGGCCATTATTAATGTGGCCTGGTATTAGCCTGTTTTCCTTTTCATCTTTATCAGACAGCTATCTCTCCCTCAGAGGTCCTGTTTACATAAAACAGTGCACTTGCATGCACGGTGCTTAATGAGTTTCTGCACAACCAGACCAGAGTGAGTAAACTAAACTACTCTAATTATGAATCATTTGACCAGTTTAAGAGAAAGTACTTCAGGAAATGGTGCCAGAAAGCTTCTTTCCTTTCTTTTTTTTTTTTTTTTTTTAATTGCTATGAAGAACAGCCATAAATTATGGGTTAGGACTATGTTGCTTTGGCTCCAAGCAGAAGCAGTAGGAAGAGAAAAAGCCGAAGCTGTGCTCATATTTCACGCTTCACGATTAGTGAGTGGCTCTTCCCTACATCTAGAAGCAATGTCTCGGTAGGTCTGACTGCACTGGGGATCCTGCAAGCACTTTCCAGCTTCAGATTCACCTTTTCCTTTGGATGCTCATGACCCTCAGGTGCATGTAGCACATCCACCCCACCCCTTTTCTACCAAAACTAAAACAAGGGACAACCCAGTGGCCAGTCACGGTGTGCTGGTGCTCTGGCTTGCAGCCCACCAGAGCTTGCTGGTCTCACAGGCTGAGGCACCCTGGCCTCTGGGCCTCTACTGCATTCTCAAAAAAAAGAAGGTTTGGTATGAAAACAAAACATTCTCATTCCATCATCCACACACCTACCAGCATAGGGGTAGATGCAGCATGGTTAACTGAGTCTAGGGCCATAGCAAACAGGAGTTTCCACAGAAGCCTACATCAGTGAACAGGATTTAACCCCTTTTCCTAAATTTTGCCAACCTTGTTATAAATGACTGAGTTCTTCCTACAAGCAAGGCAAACAATTGCAGTGTTTCAGGGCTGCTTCCCTTGGGTGAGCAGCACATAGTACAACCACAAGCTGTCTTGTGTGAGCTCCCATGGAGTCTCAGCACAAAAGCACATCAGAGATTGGTGGACCAGAAACAAGGTCCCATAGCACACATTCTTCAAGCCTACTCTGGGCCTTGTCACTGTGACACAAAGCAGGAAAACAAAGCATGAAGTTGCTTCAAGACCAACTTTATCTCCCTCCACCCTTCTTTCTCTTCCCCTACACTTGGCTGAATCACTCACGAGTGACAGCCTGGTTTCATGGGATCTCTGAAGCTGTCCAGCACTGCTAGGATGGCCTGGGGCATCCTTTTATTGTATATTTTGCAATACAGTAAAATGAATGTGTCAGATTAGCCAAAACTGGCACCCTCATCCCAGAAGTCCCAATTGGATTTAACAGTGAAGAACAGCAATATCATCCAGTAAATAATGGAAAGGCAACTTGCCTGAACCAGAAAATTATTTCAGAGTTTTATGCTGGTACTTAACTTCAGGGTAATGGAAAACTGCAATATACTTTGCTTTTGTTAAAGTAAAAGTGGGAACATTCTACCATTTTGAATTTTTACATGATTAAGATATTCCTTCCTCCAGCAGAATTTCCTATTAAAGACCTTGGCTAGATATGAGAACATGATAGATAAGCTATCTCTCTTCACATTTGACTTGTGGAGCGTTATGCAATTGTTAGGACTATGTGGAATATCACAGGTCATGTTGTGTGTAAGCTCTCTGGAGTAAGAAATATATCAGACTAAAGAAGAGTCAATAGCAATGAAGAGTTAAACCCAGTCACCTGCTAGAGAAATTAAGTGCTCAGTGCTTTCAGAAATGTCTTTGGATTTGCTCATAGGTAATTTGGCAAGGGCATCGTTGATCTCAAGCTAAAAACACCTTTTAGTGCTAATTATCTTAGTTTGTTTCTAAAACACATCATCTTTTTCAGATTAAAAAGGTCATTTGAAAAATTAATCAACAACCAACTTATTTCTCTGGCTAAAGACTGATACTTTGCAAGCATGCAGAATTACAAGGCACAGTACATGCTTCATAAAATAGAAAGACAAAACCAATTCCAGATAGTTACAAAACAGCATTAAAACTGAACTGTGCATGCAATTGTAAGACTGATCTTGCCTTATACCTAAGAGTGTCAGCACAGTACAGGCATTCTAAGCGATGAACATACAACTGGCAGTTTCCTCAAGGATATCAGTCCAAAAGCAAGGGACAAAAAAAGGTTTGCAATTGCTAAAGAAAACTAGGTCAATGTAGGGTATGTGGTAAAAAAGTGAAGCCACAAAAAGTTCACGGGAAAAAAAGTTCAAGGAAAAAAAAGTCTTTCAAAAGTCAAAGGATTTTCAAAACCCCAAAGTAGAAAAGAGAGCATAATAATAGAAGGGCAACAAAGTTGGTGAGGGGCTTGGAACACAAGCCCTATGAGGAGAGGCTGAGGGAGCTGGGGTTGCTTAGCCTGGAGAAGAGGAGGCTCAGGGGTGACCTTATTGCTCTCTACAACTACCTTAAGGGAGGCTGTAGACAGGCACAGGTTGGCCTCTTCTCCCAGGCAACCAGCACTAGAACAAGAGGACAGAGTCTCAGGCTGCACCAGTGGAGGTTTAGGCTGGAGGTTGGGAGGAAGTTTTACACAGAGAGAGTGATTGCCCATTGGAATGGGCTGCCCAAGGAGGTAGTGGAGTCACCATCACTGGAGCTGTTCAGGAGGAAGCTTGATAGGGTGCTTGGTTGCATGGTTTAGTTGATTAGGTGGTGTTGGATGATAGGTTGGACACGATGATCTTGAAGGTCTCTTCCAGCCTGGTTTATTCTATTCTATTCTGTTCCATTCTATTCTATAATAAGCATAGTCATTCTTTTCTTAGCCTACAGAAAAACCTGAGCATGAGTTGATGCTTAATAGAGCAGAAGGAGGCAGAGTCCTTAATTTTTTTAGCTTATGGTCAAATTCAAAAGTAACTAGAAAACAAAACCCAAGTATATTGTGTGCTTTCCATGTTCATTTTGGATTCAAATTCTGCTGCACTGCTCCATTTCAGTGCAGAAAAAAACTCCCAGGCTTTCTAGTCAAATAGGATATTTATTTCTGCAGCACACAGTCTGATTATTATGGATCTGCTCAAAAAGGCTTCATGCAACCCCTTCTTTAAGACCATTTCCTATAGCTCCATAATCCACAATGCTGTTCCACATAATAACAGGCTAATCACTGCCCTACTTTTTAAAAATGCAAAGTTTTTGACATGCTGCATAATGGTACTTCCCAAATAGCCCATAAACTTGGCCACCAGATTCCTCCTCCATTTCCTTGCTTGATGTTATCTCCCTCAGCATCTTGTCTTGCAGAGTTCAATTTAGATTGCAGTGTCTTCAGGCCAGAGGCTGTGTAAATCACCTATGGCTCCACACAAACACTGAGCAACAGCAAAACCTAACTTGAGTCATAAAAAGCTTTCCAGACTAACCTCTAGAAGTAGTCTCAAACATTTAGGCATTCCTAGATGCACAACTGAAAGGTAGTATTCCACAGGCCAATAACTGACAATAAAAGGTGAGGGAAGAAAGGAGGAGGTTTTTTCAGAGCTTTTCTGCTATATTGCACTATTAAAAGTCTTCATGCTATGACTTTAAGATCCTAATCCTATAGGTATATATCAGTAGCTTAGTTCCCAGCTCCCTTTTGAAACTAAAACTAACTCCTAACTCTGGTGAAGTAGAAGATAATTTTATGCTGTCAGATTGGGGTGGCTTTGTGTCCAAGTCCCACAAAAGGTTACCTCTGTGAACTCCACCATCACAAATAATGTTCACACACTGAACTTATCACCTCTATCACAGTTGCCTTCATTTTCATTGTTAGGCTTTATAAGAAGTCCACATTCATCTGATAAAATTATACATTACAAGAAGTGCTAAAAGTCTACATTTTGCCAGTGCATTCAAAATGCTGTGGCAGAGGAAAAGGAACCAAACGCAAGGAAAACGCAATTCAAGTATACAATAAAAGTGCTGAGGTCCCAAAGAAACTTACATTCCTGCATCACCGGGCAATACCCCAGTGTCTGATCACATGAAATAAGGTATAGGTAAACAGGAAGAGAAAAGAGGAGGTCATTCCATCTTGAGAGATTTTCCTGGTTTTGCTGGAATGAAAAAAGCCCCCAGTTTTCTATTCAAGAGAGCTGCATTTTTGAGAAGACTGAAGCACCTAACATGATGAGAATGAAGTTGATACACACATTTGTTTTCATTCATGGCTAACCATGGTATGTAGGTCTCCATAGTGATCAAGTTCTCTAGGAGTTTTGATTTAGCCATGTGCTAAAGCCAGGAGGAGTAAAAGCCAGGGCAGCTGAACCAAGCTGGAGCATTCAGGCACCTCTTTTATCCCTAAGGCAAAAGCAGCTTGCTCTAGGAACTCAAGGCATAAGAGCAATAAAAGAAATTATTGAAGTTAGTTTCCTCAGACAGACTTGTGGAGTATGTACAGTAACTTCTCCCTTTGATCATCTTTGTCCAGAAAAATACCCTTGACATGAAACAAGGTGGCATTTAATGTGCCTTACAGGGCAGTATGTGTTGTAATGGTTGCCCACAGCTGTGGCCTGAACCAAAGCCCGCTGGTCTGTTGTATCACCTTCATTGAACTCCTGATCAGGATTTTGCTATCTGTGAATGAAATATTAGGAAGATGTTAGGAGCCCTGCTGCTGGCTTTTTTCATTTCTTGGGGTTTTTTTTGCTCTTCACAGTAAAAGCCTCAGAGCCCACACCCTGAGTATGAGTCACAGTACATGTACAACTGTTGTTTGAAGATGTCCTAGGGCCTTAAATTATGAAGTCCAGATTTGGCTCTGATTTCCCCTCCCCCCCCCCCCAAAAAAAAAAAAATCAGCAGTTCTGATGGAGTTTAATTTGGTTTGAAGCCTGGTACATCACAAAGGCCTCATGTCTCCCTGGGGAGAATCTCACCCTTCAGACCACAACATGCAAGAAATGAGAAGAAAATAGAGACAAGCAAGGTCAAATTACCCTCATTTCACCTTGTTGGGGGTGTGTTGTAAATGTGCAAACTGTTCATCCCTCACTGTATGCTGCGCCATGTCAGTATGGGACCTCAGCTGCCTATGACTTTTTACTGGCATACCAGACACAAGGACTGAAGGCTGATATAATGAAGTGAGAACATGGATTGGGTATCTTACATCCTTCTGCTGGAGCACAAGCAACTTATTAATAACAGGTTGTCTAGGTTCTTTGTCCTGGGCAGTTCTGCTTTACACAGTCTGGCCCCATATAAAACACTTCTCATCAAAATGCAGTTGGGTTTATCAGCACATGTGGTATAGACAAATATCAAGCAGTCAGACACTATCATGCAAAGACTCCTAAATTCCTTATTGTGAGGTAGAAGTTACTTATTCACTCCAAACATTCAATTATTCCAATACAAAAAGTGCTCATGTTACTAATGAAATATGCAACAGTACACCTCAGCAGCCTTTTATGTGCTTGGGCTCCCCAGTTTGAGATAACTGGCAAGTATGATTGTATTTATTATTTTCATTCTTAACATTTTGAAGTTGCCATAGCTATCTGGTTCATATAGCATTCCTTAAAGACAAGCAGCAGTCAAAGAACATATCTCTGATGGTGGGCACCTAGTAAAAGGTGCATGTGAGTGGTGCTCAACAACATGAGCTCTGACATTCAGCTCCACAACTCCTGCAAGTACCTGCAATTTTGATCTGCTCTGAAGAGCTGATATGGTGCCTGACTGTCTCTTTGTTGTAAGAGTCTGGGAATTTCCTGAAAAGCCTGTAATATGCTTCAGGCCTCAAGTATTTTTTTAATTTTTATTTGGGGAGGGGAAAAAAAAAAGTGTATTATTTGGCATTTTTCCATGGTGACTTAATTCAAGGGCTATGAATAAAATGGAAACGGAAAACACCTTTCAGTTACAAAATGCCACTTACACACTCTGAATCTTGATAGTTTAAACCACAATAAGCACCATAAGAAGCCAGGCAAAACCCCAAAGAGATTCATAGCAGTTAACTGTAAACATCATTAAGCTAAGCACAGCAGAGCCCTTTAGTTCAGTAACCAATGCAATGGGGTCAGCATGAAGAACAATGGGGGCTGTCCTCACACTGTTATCTTGGGAGGAATAACATCACCATGTCTTGTTTCATCTTCCCCATCACAGGCAGACAAAGCATACCTACCTGTGGTCAAAGGTGAGGTAAAACATAATACACAGTGCTGCAAACATCTCTCAAGCCCTGTACTTAACTTTCCTATTGCCTTTTCTGAATTTACAGTATTTTGAAAAGACCTCCTCTGCTTAAAAAGAAGAGTTTATATCTTCCTTCTTCATAAAGTGCGATGCCATGATCCTTCAGTTTTCAGGAAAGCAACAGAGTTGGCCACATCATCTGTGAACTAATCTGATTTAAGAGCTTGCCTCGCCTTGAGCACAAAGATTGCAATACCCCATGTACAGGAAAAGCAGTTCAAGATCCCTAAACTAAACACTCAAAAACTAGCTAAAAGATTTGATTCTAATTTTAGGCTGGATGTTAGGAAGAAGTTCTATACAGAGTGATTGCCCATTGCAATGGGCTGCCCGAGGAGGTGGTGGCGTCACCATCATTGGAGGTGTTCAGGAGGAGACTTGATGGGGTGCTTGGTGCCATGGGTTAGTTGTTAAGGTGGGTTGGATTGGTTGATGGGTTGGACACAATGATCTTGGAGGTCTCTTCCAACCTGGTTTATTCTATTCTATTCTAATTTGTCTAAGATTTCTTCATGCTTAACTTGAGACCTGAAGGTACTGGGAGAGGTAGTAACTGTATATTTAGTTTTATCTCTTCAAGAAGGAATTAAAATTTAGGTTGAATATTAGGAAAAATTTTCTTCACTGAAAGTTGTCAAGCATTGGAACAGGCTGCTCAAGGAAGTGGTGGAGTCATCACCCCTGGAGGTACTTAAAACGTTGTGGTGCCTGACAATATGGTTTCACAGTGCTGGGTTAATGGACTTGATCTCAAAGGTCTCTTCCAACCTAAACAATTCTATAATTGTAATTCCAAGAAAAATTTTGGTCCTAGCCTCCAATTGCTTTTTGACAAGCTTAAATATTGCTAATCCAAATCTTATGCTACTAGGATAATCTCAAGAATGTTCCCAGTTTTTTTTAGAGTCCCCTGTCCACAGTCAAACCAAATACAAAAGAACTCTGTCCTTGAAGCCTTTCACAGCTACATTTTCTTTACATTTTTAATTGTATAAGTGTGAGAAATTCATTTATCTCCTTTAGAAGGGCTACTTTACCTAGGCTAGAGAACAAATCACCTTTTGTTTGTTGGTTGGTTTTTTGGTAGCATACTGAAGGCTGAAATCTGAATATTTCACAGAGGAGTCTATAAATACACAAACAAGATAAAGCTGATTTAAATGTGTCCATCTACAGGGATAAGACTGCACAGCCATTGGTGAAGTAGACCCAAAAGGCAGGGAAATGTTAAACCTGGTGTATCTTAATGCTTTTGGGATCTGCTTGTGTGTTCTTTTAACTTCAGGCTTGTTCTTATGCTGCTGGTCACTTCATAGTCAGAACCACTTATTGGATTTACAAAAAGCAACATTAATCAGCCAACTTCTATTCAGAAGAGCTTTGGGCTTAGTGTTGGGGGTTTTTTGTTTTGGGGGTTTTTTTTATTATTTATTTTGCTGGTTTTGTTTTCTTGCTTGTTGTTTGCTGGTTATGAACACACACACACACCTCTCAGGGAATAGGGCGGTCTCATAACACTCCTTCCCTGTGATTCTATGATTCTAAGACCCTGAACCCTATTCTTTCTTGTTTCTCTGATTGGGATTTCCTGCAAGGGATGGTGAAACCTGCTAGGTACTTAAATCAGCCATGTGGTCTAGTGAAACTTTCACAGACAAAATTCATATCTGAAACATCAAGCTGTGGTCAACTGTTGCAGCATGAGATAGAAGAGAATAGAATTAACCAGGTTGGAAGAGACCTTTGAGATCGAGTCAAACCTATCATCCAACACCATCTAATCAACTAAACCATGGCACCAAGTGCCCCATCCAGTCTCTTCCTAAACACCTCCAGTGAATAGAATAAACCAGGTTGGAAGAGACCTTCAATATCATCTCATCCAAGCCATCATCCAACACCACCTAATCAACTAAACCATGCAACTAATCATCCTATCAAGTCTCCTCCTAAAGACCTCCAATGATGGTGACTCCATGGATGCAACGCCAGCAGGGCATTCAGAAGCAAACAGTAATCAGCTTTTTGAAAGGCCAGGATTTATCCTGTGGTTATTGCCAGAATTGAAGAGCAATTCTTCAGTGCAAATGGTGAGCACATATTTCCTTGAGCTAATGTATTTGTCAGATTAAGAGTTCCCATGGCAATATCTAGACCACTCAGAGAGCAAACTAGGGAAGAGCACCCTCGGACTTCCTGCAAAGTAATGCTCTTCCAGTTGCCGTTCATGTTTAGATTCCAAGTCTTGATATAATGATGCCCCCTCATACACACAAGCATTTCAAAGCCTAGATTGCTACTGATTTATAGTAAAGTGCTACAGATTTTTAAATCAACAACTTGCTGTTGTCATTGTTTTGACTTTCATTGTCTTGTATTTCATACAGCCAGATGATGTTCAAATTAGTTTTGTGATTCTAATCTTCTCCCTTAGGCTTACCCACAAAATCTCCCACATACTTATTCAGCAAATTACCTAAATTATTTCCTTCCCAAAGAAAAGCTCAGATCTTCATGGGGAGGGCTGATGGGTTTTGGCAGAAAAGTCTGGAATTGCGGAGTCACTATCTGTAAAACAGCTACAACCATGGATCACAGAAGTGTGGATTCAAAGACAACCATAGAGAAACAAATCCTGACTTTGTGTATCATCTGCAGCTTCACTGACATCAGCTGAACTATGATGAGACTTCTCCAAATTCACAATACATAGCTATGCATATACAACGCAGAAAGGTTATTTCCACCACTAGGCCAACTTCTTTCTATGTCTGTTGAAAACACAGATGATAACCTACATTTTAAAGATACATAACTTGTAACTGAAGAAGCACTGTGAAGTTCATTAAAAAAAACCAACACACCACAGACCAGGGAAAATTCTCAATGTGTCAGTTTCAAGATGCTGTATTTAAGCAATAAATAATCCTTCCTACAGCTGTAAAGTGCAGCATGAGAGACAGTTTTGAAAGAGACAGACTTTGATGGTTAGACATGGACATGCCAACTGGCTGCCTGCCTTCTGGACAAGAAAGCTTTTCATCCTTTATTTCCTAGGCATGATCCTACTGCCCGTGTCAGTTGCACAGCCTCAGTGGAATAACCTATTCTCGGTCCTCTGGAAATAACATCAAGCCATACTGCTCCCAAATCACAGGTGCAGAGTCTCTCAAGCTAAGAAGCCCCTTCCCCCATAATCCCTTTGCCTCAGGCTGCTAACAGCTCTGAGGGAGCCCTGCCTGACTTGAAGATGTCAGCTGACCAAGTGGTGAAAATGTTTTTAGCAGTGGCAGGAGAGCTACCTTGCTGCCATCCATCCATCACACAGGCAAGGGAAGAGGAGGGATTAGGTCAGTGAAGGATGACAAAGTCCATATGATCCCATGCAGTGCCCACCTCAGTGCTGTTTCAGGAGCTCGTGGATGAAGGCTTTTTGCTTGGCCATAGCTTTGTGTCTGTCACTCTCCAAACCTACACAACCTCTGGGTGGTCTTTTAGGCAGATGTTGGAGACTGTCCACCACCACATATCCCAGTGGAGATAATGCTTCCCAGGACAGCCTGTCTGCAGCAGTACTGGGGATAATGATGGAGGGCCTGTGTTTCCTTCATTTGTAATAGAGGGATTTGAGTGGGAGCCGAATCCTGTCAGGCACTTCCTGTCCTGCACACACCCTTGTCAAAGAGCTCTTTGGAGAATACACAAAGAGGATTAATGCTAATAGCTATCTGCCTGTCATTTTCAAATCTCAAGCAGCACTTGCTGGATTTTCCTCATGAATCTCTAATGCACAGTACAGCAAGGGCACCTGAAAGGAAACTTTGTAGTGAGCATGCACAGCAAGTAACAGGGTGGGCAAATGACCCGGCTGGGTATGAGTACAGATCATAGCCTACACATCAGATGCAGGGAAGCCTTGGAGCAGGGGAAAAAAAAAAGGGGGGGGGAGGAGGGGAGGGGCAGGGACAGGGGACATTTGAAGCCATTTTGCCATCAAAGTATGTTTACCCAATTCATTCCTTTCAGTCATGTGCTGTAATTCATTCTGCTATGCATTTTAGAAACAGTCATCCTGGGACTACGTCCACTTTGCATAGTTAGTAACATAACTATCCAGGCAATCCTCCTCATCCAGTTCTTGGATATGCAATGGCATAATAGGCATCACATTTCTTGGACCAGTATAACAGCTTCATTGGTCAAGCCCTAAGGAAAGGTCTGATCTTAATCCCAAAGGAACCTTCAGTAGGAGTGATTTCTGGCCCTCAGGAGTTCTGACTCTGTTTTACTTATATAAAATAACCAGAGCATTGGTATAGCCTTTGGAGATGCTGCATGTAATTCTTGGAACATAGCAGCAGAGGAAAACACAAGGTGTAAAGAATTGATAAGATGACCAAGAGCTCACCAGCTGATCATGCACATTAGCACTCGGCTTTCAAAGAATGAGGCCGCCCACTGGAAAGCCCTGTGGATTGCTGACATTACAGGAGGGAAGGACACCAGTCTGTAGTGCCTTGGATTTGTTTCTTTTACTTCAGCAAAGGGAGAACTGCAAGGACATTCACACTGACCTCTGAAGAACACCCTAACAACTCAGAAAGACACTTTTGGCTCCAGAGAGAATTCCTCTACAAGCTGCACTCAGCTGAATTCTTACCCACAACTTTCTTCCTTCCACTGTGCTCCCGCCTCAACTTCTGCACTTCCTCCCACTTTCCTAAAGAAGCAGCCTTGCAAAACTCTAAGGGAGGTGTGAAATTTGACTGCATAGTCTCAGACTATGTGCCCTCTACTGACCATTCACGTTAATCAAACTGCCAAGTACCCAACATCTACTGTCCCACTGAAGAGTTTCCACTCTGTTGGGAGCTAGCCTTGGTAGGGAGCTGAACCACACACAATGCTAGCTCATTCCCACACCCTCCAAATGGGATGGCAGGGAGAATCAGAAGGGTAAGCAGGAAACCACAGGTCAAAAGAAAGACAGTTCAATAGATAAAGCAAAAGCTGCACATACACACAAAGTAAAAAGGAATTCACTCTACTTTTCATCAGCAGGCAAGTGTTCAACCATCTCCAGGAAAGCAGAGCTCCATCACAAGTTATTTGCTAATATGAACACCCTAACTCTGAATATCTCTCCTTCCTCCAGCTTTTATTGCTGAGCATGATGTCATAAGGTGTGGAGATATCCCTTGGGTCATCTGTCCACTCCCATCTTCTTGTACACCCCAAGCCTACTCACTCATGTGACGTACAAGAAGCATAAAACGTCTTGACTGTGCAAGCTCTGCTCAGCAATAATGGAAACATCCCTGTGTTATCAACACTGTTTCCAGCACAAACCCAAAACACAGCCCTATACCAGCTACTACAAAGAAAATCAACTGTCTCTGCCAGGCCCAACCACAAAAGCAGCACTAGGATTTGTATTACACCAAACAATTTCACTTTGTTTCATTAGAGGATAATTTCATGGAGTTTGTTTGGCTGGGTTTTTTAACCTACAGAAATGCAAAAGTATGGTTTGGGGCTTTTTTTCCCTCCTTGTCCCTTTGGTGAAGTTGTTTGAAAGCCACACAAAGGCCTGCCATGATACATAGTGCAGCGTTGAGCAGAAAGATTTAAAACAGAAGCCAGCAGGCCATTGAGGTTCAATGATGATTCTATGCAATTAAACATTTTTGTGGCTTTTGCAGATTATGCTTTACTTACTGCATGACTTTTGTTAGAAGTAATGCAAGAATTCTAACAAAATGAGCATTTCTACAAAGCTCAGTACCATACAGATGTACTTCTAAGACATTACTGAATGGAGACAATTGGATAGTTGGGGGCAGTGGGGGGGGGAATGTTTGAGCCTTAACTGTGAAAGAAAAAAGATTTAGAAATGGGCTATTACAACTGTGCCTCTGTCAAATAAAACAGCAGAGTATAGAAACTGGCTGGGCTTGTAGCTGTGAAGGCCAGCATTCCTCACCAGCCCCAGGCCAGCAGGCTTTTCCTCTTTAATGGCTTCATGCCCTCCAATTAAGGTTTCTGAGTACAATCCCTTTGAACAAATGTTTACATTTGTCTTGCTAATTCCCATTACTTAATAACCAAGAGGCCCCTGCAGTTACCTCGACATGGGGAAGATGAGCCAAAAGCCGCGATCATATCAGGGGTTTTGACATTTAAACACCTGATTTGCACAGTTGCAGATGTAAAAAAAAATCTATATAAATAAATGGATGAATAAAACTGACCATGGCCCTTTAAATTCCAAGCATGCCTGAAAACACAGCTTGTGTTTGTGCTTAAAGACAATGAGTTACCCAGACAAGAGGGAAAGTTGTCTTTTCTTTATGACAAATCAGACTCAATCATTTTCTGTGCATGCTGCTCTCCTTTGGCCAAGGCATTAAAAACCTCATTTGGGCTATGTATAGTCAAACAAAAGTGGGCAATAGTACTTTGTGTCACCAGAATACGGTAGACATGCAAGCCCTTTAACAGAAGTGATGCAGTTAAAGCTGCGCTGAGGGAACTACAGAATCACATGGACAGCCAAGATAGAGGCAGGAAAGTCAAGCTGATTAGAAAAGCCAAGTGAATGATTTTTTTTTCTTCCCTTGACAGGGCACTGCAAGCTGTGCCTCCCAGGAGAGCACTGAGCTACAGAAAAACAAACGTGTGTGGGAATCAGTAACACTGGTTCGCTGAATTTTAGAACCTAAATCTAGAACCAAAAGATGAAGACAAAAGCAAAGGGAGAACAGAAAATAAGCTAAAGGGGATGGAAAATGACTCATTCCATGCAAGAATTGAGGGAATGGAAGTTTAGTAGACATTAAATTACTTGGTCAGAGGGCTGTATCACAGCAAATGTGGCAACCACCCATTCAGAGGGCTGGCAGACCAAAGTATGAAGTACTGCAGCCAACTGCCATCCCATTCAGGATGTCTAATACAAACACAACACAGCCACATCAGGTAGTCATCAGCAAGGTGACAGACTCTCAGTCAGGAGGAGTGCCTCAGCAGGCATACCTTTTCTGAAGGTCTACTAGATGGGGCCAAACTACAATCTTTGTTTCATAATCATGATGCCAACTTACAACATCACTTGAAATGAGCATTCACATTTACCCTCCTTCCTGTGTTATATATTACCTGCCTGTCTTGAACCACATTTTGCAGACACAAAATGTACCTGATGAAGTTTTATTGTAAAAATGCTGACACAACTGTTACAGACACAGGACAAACTGGTGCCACTACAATTAAGCAGACATTTAAATGGACAGTTGCTTGTTCAATAGGATGACCATTCAGGGGCACAACATTTAAGCCATTTTTCAACACCTCATGCTACTACCTTATCCAGACAGCCACCTTTGACAGATAAATGAGTACAGTAATTGTTTAGGAAATACTGGAATTATGTTCTCCTCCACATGTTGCATGCCAGGAGGCACATGCATGTTTGTTGTCAAACACTGGAATAGGCTCCTCAGGGAGGTGGTTGAATCTCCATCCCTGGAGGTGTTTCAAAGATGCAGAGGGACAACAGTTTAGCACCAGACTTCATAGAGCTAGAGAACTGTTGGACTCAATCTTAAAGGTCTTCTCCAACCAAAATTATTTTGATTCTGTGCTCATCTTTGCTAGAAGCACACTGCAACTTGTCAGTCTTCTTAAAACCTGAAAGGGTTTTTACTGGTAACTTCTAGTTGAAGGTGGTTTTAACATACTGAACCAACTCTAAACAGCTGTACAGATTAATTTTCTAATGGTTTGCTGGAAGATCCAAAAGATACCTTGTTCTGCATGAGTCTCCTTATAGTCTTCTTGCTATAAAAAACTGAGACAGGAAAAAAAACCAAATTTACTGACCTGAAAGAACATCTTGATTGACTTGCAATTTCTTTAACCTTTTCATTACAAAAAAAATAAACAAGACAAAGCTCCACAATAAACTCCTACAATAGTATTGTCCAACGTACTGAAGTCTCACTTTAACACAGACCATTCACTTCATCTAGCTCTGCAAGTGAATTTGTATATGCCTGCTCCCTCCAGGCACTGACACAGGTAAGCTGTGTTTCCGCAGACACCAAGTCTTTTGTGAGGTGCTTTAAGGGTTTAAACAGCCAATCCTCCCGCTGCCCCTAGGACATCTTTTTGGTTTGGTTTTGTTGATTCCCCCCTCCCGCTTCCCCCCCCCCTCCCCCCCAAGTGCCACCTCTGCATTTGCCTGCTATTGATAAAGTCTTCATCTTTTTGGCATTGCCCCTTATTACTCAAACTTTGAGAAATAGCTTATATCACGTTTTTTTCTCTAACCTATTTATCTCCACCCCACCCTGTATCAAACAATAATACCATTATGCAGCAAACAGCTCAATAACCCCAGTCAGCCTATGTTATGAATAAGATATTACTCTGCAGCTTTAAATCCATCACACCCTGTGTTTAAACATCCTGAACTTTGTAAAGGTCTGAACCATGTAGCAAAGATACAACTTCAACAAGAGTAGAAAACCTGTCCCACTGGAGCTGAACAGTCATCCAACAGTCAAAGACTTCACACAGACAAAGCATGAAGGGCATGTTTTACTGGAAAGAACTGAATCTATTCTATGCATGTAAGCAAAATCATATTGTGCACATGCATGAGGTCTGCTCCCACCACATACGTGGACACAAAGCACAATCTGCTTCTGCTGGTAGGTCCACGCTCTTGTGTATCCCTGGCCAGAACATCTAGGTGCAGCTGCTGTAAAGCACAAGACAGGGAGGACAGACAACGAGCAAGCTCTGTAGCACAACCTGCTCACTGGGTAGCATGATTTTTGTAGAAATCCTTCCTTTTCTCTCCTTTGCTGATCAGCAATGAAGGAGGAGCATCAGCAGTCCTCACAATAAGACAAAATATTTTGTTGTCATTAGATGAAGGACTCCTCTCTTTAATGTGGCCATTCAGCCTGACAGCTAGTTTAATTGTATACACACAGAAAGCATCAAAAAGAACACGAAAAACAAGAAGGCACACTCCACTGCTGCGTTGTGCTTGGTAGTGCTGCACAGGTTACTCTGGGAGATGTATTAGCATATGACCTACATTTTTAAATTAATTTTTCTCAAGTTAGGTGTTCAGAGCTTTTAACAAAAAAACAACTTCTGCAGGCAATTGGTGCTGTTGTATGTGTATTAATATATCAGCTCCACCATGTGTTTCCCCTCCCCTCCACTGTTTGCAAGGGAGGTTTTAAGTAGCTGGAGGAGGGTCTTCTCATAATCAAGGTCCAAGCATTGCTGACTCTCCTGTTCTGCACACTGCAACACTCATGTCAGCAAAGCAGCAGTAGCAACTGATGAGTGTTCACCAGGGACAACTCAAAGCTCTAAGGACAAAGAATAATCTGTATTAGAAATGGAGGAGGAGAAGAAACTAAATGAGAAGGCAGAGTCAGTTAAGGCTTGCAAGGAAAAAAATTAGCAAAAGGTTATTAAAAAAAAATCAAAGGAGAAAAGCAAAAAAGTTGATTTGAGGAGGATTAGCAGAATGAAGTTTCTGCAAAGTATTTGAAGCAGGTGAAACAAATTGAAAGCTGATATAAATAAAGTAATTTACATAGATGCCTTCTTGAAATTATCTAACAATAAGCAAAAAGTTTTAAGAAGTGGGAAGTAGTATTTGATTTCTGTTCACCAATGATACAGTAAGGTTACACATGGAAATGCTGGAGGCTGGGATGCCATTTATTTCAGTGGGTTTGGGAATTATGACATGTAGATGATTAGAGAACCTCTGAGAAACACTGTAAGAGAGTCCTTGGGAAGTGGGAAAACACCAGGAAGAACACAAATTATATTTGAAACTAAAAATGAGTGATTATAGCAATTGTCACCCAGCAGAGCACTTAAAACTTAGTAATTTAAGACACTGAGAAAGAGTTACAGGAATTAACACTGGAGGTTAGCTCTCAGACACACCATCATACTGCATAGGACACCACCATAGCAAATACAAACTGGAATGGGACACTCCCACAAAAATTAGTCTTTTAGAGAAGAGGAGGTTTCTTTGGCTACCTGGGAAATCTTGCTCCCTCTACTATATTTCATGGCACTTTGTAGCATTTTTATTACCTGTAACCAGGTTGAGAGTGCTCACATTCCTTGTATTGCTAGAACTGAATAGATGTTAAAACTTCGTTTCTCTTTTTACTTGGTAATGGTTTTGACCAGAAATTGCCTGCTTATTGTGAATAACTCAGTGAGTCCCAGACCAAGGCTAGTAACTTCTAGTTTTTCCTCAAACAGGCTTTCAGCCCCTGGTGAGACATTTTTAGGCAGATCAGCCTCAGAGATGGCATTTTTAGGTGCTGCTTGCCTGGAGGACAGTGTTTGCATGTGGGACTTGTGCAATACTTCATATATTCCCAGGTTGTTCTTTATCTTCTCCTTGTGAACTAGACAGATACATGGAGTTCAGTGAATTAGGAGCAGTCCCATGTATGAAAACAGGATAGGTAATAATGTTGTTTGCAGTCTGCTTCTTGCAAAATTAAGTCAAATCATTAATTATGCATTTACAGATTTACAATATGATTTTTATCTCTGTAGATGGAATAGACTAAAATGTTAACATTGTTAACACAAACCCCGAGTCTAGCAGCCACCCTACATTCAAGGTGGACAACTGGTTGAGATATACTGCCTCTGAGTCACAGTTATGGGGTCTACATCAGGACACTTTTCTCATCCTGTGGCCTGATACTTGCAATTAGAGCTGTTCACGGGGTCCCACCTCAACCAGTCCCCAGCCAAAGACAAGGAGGACTGTGGAGCAATTCAGATCAGGCAGCCTAATGCAGATGCTCCATCATTCAGCACCACATATGCTCCTCATGTGAGTGATGCTGTCATTTGGATCAAAGACCAAGAGCAGGTCCCCTTGCTGGTGTGACAGAAAGGGATTTGCACAGTTCTAAGGTTGGTCATCAGGAAGCACATAAGCAGGAGCAGGGCACTGCTAACCAGGGAGCTATGACAAGTTATACCTACCCCATAGGCACTGGGACACTATGCTCAGTCTACACAATATTCTCTGCAGTTGAGAATGCCCTCTTGACCTTCATATTAGAATTGTTTATAATGTTCACTCTTCCCCCACCACCACCTTTCCACCCTTCCCCTACTAAAGCTTGAATAATGTCCATGTTTTCCACACCTCTCATGGGAGCTGTGGGTATTCTTTCATTTTCTTTTCTCAGTTTGGATAACTCCAAGATAAATTTAACAAGGAACCCCTTCCATAATGCCCTCAGGATAAAAAGAAGAAAAGTGAGGTTTAGAAGTAAATGCAAGATGACAGTTAAATCTTTCAAAATGAGGGAAACACCAATCTCTATTAACTACAGTATCTCTAAATCACATGAGTTCACTGATCAGAGCACACTATTTGTCCTAGAGAGATATGCTTTGAAAAGCTCCAGTGTGAGCCAGTGGTATTGTACTTGGTGAAAATAATTAAAATAATAATTATAATCACTACCAAGAAATACTTACAATTTAATTAAAGGCAAGGATTCTTTGTCAGTGTCTCTGTGGATATGGTTTTCAGAAGCACTGAAATTTCAGAGGGAATAAAGTAATTTTGGTCTTTTTCTTTGCCAAGTTTCCAATCCATGCAAAGGGCTGATGACATACAAGCGTATCTAGTTCTCAGAGGGATTTTGAGGTCATTAAATCTAGTCCCTTGTTTCAGAAACCAAACATCCTATAACCTTTTTCATAGATGAGTCCCAAACTCAACACCGGCTACAGAGGCATCCTTCAATACTAGAGATGTCTGCTAGGAGATGAGGATGCTGGGTCACAGTTGGTCAGCTGCTGTAAGCACCTAGTGCCATACAAGTGAGAAGGTGAAGCTCTGGAAGTTTGACTCCAAAAAAAAGCTTTTTGAAAGGTTTGAAGTAGATGTCTTTCTCCGCTTTTTAAATGTCACATTCAGCAAAGCAAACCAGAAGTACCACCACTCCTGCTCTCACATTATCATCAACAGCGTTTGTCAGAAGATGATCAGTATCATTCATATACGGGAAGCCAAATGTGCATTAAACAAATTCAAGCTTAAGGGCTTTCTTTTTGTGCAAGATAACATCAGATATTAGCCACCATTTCTTGCCTCATCACACGCTGATCTCCCCAGTAATCAGGATTTTAATTACACCAATGTCTCTGGGTATTTTCTTGCATAACTACTAAAAGGCATGAGCATACTGAAGCAGTGGCCATTGTAGGGCTATGCATTACAGACAAAAAGCCAAACCAGGATAAGGTTTTCAAACTCTCCTGAGTTTGGCTATGCTGAGATCTATGGAGTTATGGGGGGGGGGGGGGGGGAGAGGGGGGGTTTCCCTACTCTGACCCTGGAAGGAGTTTTAGTAATTGGCAACATATCCATGTATCAGCATATGCAGACATTTGCCAGCATCATCTGAAAGGAGATGTTTATGCTGTCAGCTTGCAAAGCGCTGGCTCTTGCCTTTGAAAGCCTGTTGCAAGCAAACCTGAGGAAGGATCTGACCTGTGACCTTCAACTCCTAGCAGGGTAACTTCAAGCAGTTCAGAAGTCTGGTTAGTTCTGATAAACACTCTCCAATTTGATTGCTTAATAACCTCCATCTGGTGAGCCTTCAGCCTGAACCAGGCAACCCCTTGGGTTCAGCATTTTCCCATTCACTCCCCCAGTCTCAAACAGAACCAAAAAGGGCCTGACACTATGAAGATAAAAAATACAGATAAACTCAGCTCTGTTGCAGGGGGAGCAGAGGCAGGGGTGTAATCCTTGTCCAAGCATAAGGATTTTGCAAATCTCTCCACAAACCCTATGCCTCTGTCTTCAAGGTAGACTAATTTTTACAGTGATACATGGACAACAGCTAATTCAGCAGAGTAAATAAAATCAGCATTTGTCTTTGGTTACCAAGAAATCCAATTCCTTACCTGATATTTTCTCATCCTAGTGAGGATGAAGAAACACCATCCATTTCATATAGCGGTTCTGTGAAAGCACTACTGCTTCCATGCAGCAGTTAAAGGGATGCTGACAAAGTACCTGCTTTCTTCCTTTATTTATATGCCATAGGTGGATGCTGTACTGACTCATTTCCTTTCACATTAACCATCCTGTTAACTAACTTACATTTTTGCACAGGTTTATGTTACTTCGGGGCAGGGGGGAAGTAGCTTGCTGAAGCCAGTGGTTGAGATTCAGGAGGCTCACTAGCATTGCATGTGAACAGGTTATAGCATCCTATGCTAGGAAAAGCTTGTACAAAGCTGGCAGGTCTAGTGTTCAGAAGGTGGTTTAGTGGTCCTGGTGGTGGTGGGCTGACAATTGGACTTTATGCTTTTGGAGGTCTTTTCCAACCGTAATGATTCTATGACTCTGAATGACTCAGTCCAGGAAAATGTGTGATGACAAACCTCAAACCCTTCCCACTGCAGGGAAAATTAGTTCAGTTTATACATTCTGTAAATAAGTTACAATGGTGTTTGAAGATACCACCACCCAAGATATTAAATTACAAAATATATTAAAATATAATTTTTTATTACAGTTTAACTTTTGTTGTTAGCCAATTTGTAATCTGACCTAAAGATAATATATGGATTAGACTAAGATCTTTGACAAGACAGGTAAAAACCTTGAAACCAATTAAGACTAAAAGATTGGTACAAGGGATGTAGGAAGGAGGCAAACAATGGTAAGGTTAGAGAGGTGAATGTCCAAGGAGGCAACTGAAGAGGAGCGCTGGCCACTTTGTGACTGCGATACAGCTTGGTGAGTTTGGACAGCAGCATGTTGTGACATAGGGATAGCAGAAGTTTCCGTGCTACCTTTTCTTCCCTATTTGCAATGGGTTTTTTACACTTTATTAGGCTCCTCAATTTTTCTCTTCCCCTCCATCTCTTTCAGTAGTTCACAAACAAAGAGTACTCAGGTCTTAATATCTTTGAGGGATATTACAGGTATTACCCAAAACTCAGAAAATTTTGAAAGAGAAAGGCTTCTAGTCTAGGTACTCTAGTCTTTCCTCTGAGGAGCTTCTCTCTGCACTCACTACAGCAATTAAGCTCCTAATCAAAGCACTTCTGATGCCTGAAACCAGACAAAGTCTCCTCACCAACAGCACTCCTGTTCCCCTTAGCACATCACTCATGCAGTGCTCCACATGCCAACCTGGAAGGTCATATGGACTACCTTCAGTTCACATCCAAAGACACAACTTACAGCAATACTGAGCACTTGCCAACTTAAATCTCTGAAGGCAAGGCAGAGGAACTGCTGAAGGTGATTCAGAGAAAATTGTAGGAAAATTCTTTCACAGTGGCACAGTGCTGATGCAACTGCATCTTTCCAAGCAGACTTCATGACACCTCTATTTCCACATTGCTAGACCTGAGCAGTGGGCAATGCAGAAAACAGCTCCCATGAAAGCCAGTTCTTCTTGTACAAGCTCTGCTCTGCTGCAGAAGATGACAGCCTTGGGTTGCTTTTAATTTGTATAATATACAGCTTGCCCTAGTTTATACACACTGCAGCATTAGACAATTAGACATGCTGGAGTATCATTATTCCCCTGACTTGCAACCAAGCATCCTCTGTTTCTGCTCCCCTTCTCTCCCCTGAGTGTCGACCATCATCCTCATTTTCACAACCCTCACAGAACAGCTGCCCCATAACTATAATTAGTCCACTTCTTGTTTTGATAGCTGTATTTTCTAAATCAAGTGGCATTCTTTTCTCAACAGCCTTGATTTACAAATTTTTGCCTAGGACATTGCTTTAGATGATTTTTCCCCATCTTATTTTCATCTCTTTGTGGGGAAAAGAAAGAGTTTAATTGAAGTTAAGATTGCCAAACTTAACTTCTGATCTTAGGTATATTATAGGATTATGGTGTTTTCATGTTCCAAAAGGACTAATCTTTTTCAGAAAGTGTCAAAAAAAAAAAAAAAAAAGGCAGAAGGTTTTAAAAAGGGGTCTGGAGAAGAAGTATTTGCAGCTGTTCTTTTATAAAGCAGCTCCGTTATGAGGTTTACAACTTTTTCCCAAGGCATAGAAACAATGCTTCCCCTGTGACCTTGAGTAAAATTAATATAATGGAACAATCTCCAACAGTAATATAGATATAGGCAGATCCTTGTAAAATGTCTAACTCTTGATGAACTTTGCCAGAGACAGACAGCACATGCAAAATACATGAGAAATATAGCAAAACCCACTGTGAAACGCAATACATGTGGAATACTTGAGAATGGGTACAAGAAAAACTTCTTAAATTATATGCTATTTTAAGGTAAAGCTAGAATCCCATACTCATGCCAACAAATCACATGAGCACATATTCCTGTTTATTTGCAATATCAGATAACACTGGAGAGACTTAAAATTGCTTGCTGGGACTACTTTTTATCTAAACCTACACTGCATTAGTTACCATTAATCCTGCCATGTCACTCCCAAATGGCAAGAAAAATAGCCACTTATTTTGAAAAATGCCTAAAAATGACACTACTTTAACATCCATCATCTTGCTCCTTTATAGCCCTAAGGAGTTCTTGTGTAGTCCTTTGGGATGCTTAGAATAGCTATCACTAAGAGTAGAAACACACTATTTTTAGATCTATATGCTTATGACACATAGCTTCCTAAAACTAGTTTGTTTATCCTTGAATTTTTATGGGGTTTAGGGTTGTTGTTTTTTCTTTCCCCCCTTCTCCTCATCAGCCATCTGTGACATTTAGGGAGGCAGGTCAAAAAAAAAAGTATTCAGGCTGTGATTTCTTAGCTACTTAAGCTCTTTTCTGAAGATTTTCAAGCGAGTTCTGCTGACTTTATTAACTCAACAGCAAAAGCAAAGCAGGTAAAGAAAACTATAAATGTAATTTATCACATGAATCTTGCTGTGCCACACACTGGACTCAGTGGAGCTTTAAGACAGAAATAGCTTTTCCTAAAATTGGGTATTTTTTCCTACTCATTGAAGAATATTAACTGGCAAATCCCTTATGCTGGGGTGAACACAATCTTTGTATGTCTATTCTGCAGTGTCCTGTCTAGTGAGATTCTATCACTTCTAAGGATCAGTAGTCCTGAAACTGGACCAACATAACCTTCCAAAGTTAGTAAAAAGAGAAACAGTGAGGAATAGTTCAGCATATCTACTCCAGGCAACTTCAAGTTTTGCTCAGAATCCTTTCGAAGACTACAGGACTGGATTCAACTGGGGATTTATTTGGTGAGTTCAGAGCTTTCCTGTCTTAAAGGAGACTGAAGAGCTCATACTTCCTGTAAGGCTCAAGTAGTATCTTCTCAGGCAAAAGCCAGTGAGCTTCTGCAGCTGAGCTTAACAGTTCAGCATTTCCTTATTTCTTCACTCCATCCACCCAGGCAAGACATAGGAGTAGTGGGAGTTGAAATCCACAGGAGTTTCTTCTCCAGGCTGACCAATTGTGGTGCTCCGAAAATTTTTACTAACACCTCCTCAGTAGAAGAATCACATTTGAGCACAGTTATACCATGGGTATATTTTTCTCCAAATAGAACCATAAAGAAATTTTAGAACATGGACTAAAATGGCCCACCTCAGAAATTTGTAGCACGTCATTAAAGCAAAGAAAGAAGGAAAGAAAAAGCACACTAATCCCAAAGAACAACTGAACCAGTCAACCCCAAACTCAACCAAACAGCACGAAGTTACATGGCAATCTCATGTCAATAAGTTTCTGGGAGTTCAGCACAGTGCTGGCAGTTGCACCTTCTCAAGAGTGGAGAGACAGCCCAGCATGCTCCCTTTCTATCTGTACTCTTATGTCTCCTATGTGGACTTCCTGCAGCAGAAGGGAACAGGATGTTCATCATTAGTCAGTCACCATCTGTAGCTCAAACATCAGATGCCCATGAAATAGGAGAGGAGAGTTACTGTTCTCTTCCAAACCCTTCCCCCGCTCCCTCCCCCAAGAAGATGGAGATGACATTCAAGACATGAGATAAAAGGAAAGAAAAATATCATGGCAGAGCAGAATTTCAGTCTACAGATTCAGGTGGCAAATGAAGCCAAAGCTCCTAGGTGGACAGTCTCAGGGATGCTCTAGACCCTTATTTATAAATGATCCTTAAGAACCAAATAGCAGAAGAGATGTGTTTGTCTTAAACAGTGGTCATTGATTGAGGAAAAATATATTAGACTGTTGTTGTTCTCCCAAGTTGGGGGATAGAAGTACTCATGGAAGCCCTTGACAGATGAAGCAGCTAACGGAAGTCCCAAGCATGTCCCTAGCAGCATCCCTATACCAAGGCTTTAGCCAAAAGGAACTAACAAAAGCAGAAGTCCCTAATCAAAGGTCCCTAACCAAAGGTCCTGTTGCTCAGAGTGGTTGTTTATACTCTGTTTTCAATCACTTAACCAGTAAAATCCAACCACATATATAACCTAAAATCTTTTCCCAATCAGAGGCACCACCATGCCAAGGAGGTGGCTCCTGCAGCATGTTCCAATCAAAGGGTGCCAACCTGAGGATGCTGTTCTTGGTGCACATGGACTGTTATTGTTGTGCTCTGTGCAGCATGCTAAGGAATTAGTTGGCTAAGGAATCCTGCTCTCTGCAAGCATCCAGCAACTGCCCTCACAAGAGTGGCTGCAACATTAGATGTATCCCAGAACAAAAACACACGGACGGGAAAATTATGCAGAAAGAGAAAAAATCTAATTGCCCCTCAGGTTGAAATAGTACTTCAAAGTACCACATCCCTAAAGATCATTTAAAAAATAAAACAAAACAAAAAAGAAAAGACACAAAATAACCCAAACACCTTCTCTATCCCAGTAAGTCCAGAATTTCAGATTTTGCCTTAAGCATTTCAGTGGCCAGTGGCCATTAAACTGTTTAGTTGCCATAGGAGTTTAGTCAGCACAATTAAACCTTGGGATTATTCCACACAGAAACTTGTTTCAAGAGACCCAGAGAGGAGAACAAGCCTAGAGAAAAGAAACTCTGAGCTCATGTGTTTTACCCACAGCCATTTTAGCAGAAGCAGTATGATCTGTGATTGCAACATGACTCAACAACTCATGTGAACATCCATCATTAAGAGAACTCTTCAACCCAAAAATTACCCAGATGGAAGATAATCCAGCATCCTGAGACCTGTATTATTCCAGCACTACACCAGTGCCCAAGGAATTCAGTGTGATTTGGATGGGTTCTTCTCAAGTCTCAATCTCTGCCTGTGGGACCATAGGCCAACCTTTCTTTACCCAGGTTCACAGACCTCTGAACATTCATGCAGAATCACTCACAACCACTGGAGAAGAACGCTCCCGATGGCCTGTTTACCTGATATAACCCACTTCACAAAGCTGGGTTGGCCCTAATTAGTACAAAGATAAAAGTAAATTCAGAGCATTTGTGTCAACTCCAGGCTTACACTGGACCGGACAATTCAGGAGTGCATTAAGACACCTAGAATTAGATAATCCTTGGACTCTGTGATTTTAGACCACTCATTTAGATGGGACATCAGGAAAAACCAGAAATCTTTGCTATGAGGGTGGTGGAACACTGGCACAGTTTTCCCAGAGAGGTGGTGGAAGCCCCATTCTTGGAGACAGAATCACCAAGGTTGGAAGAGACCTCAAGGATCATCAAGTCCAACTCATCACCACAGACCTCATGACTAAACCATGGCACCAAGTGCCACATCCAATCTGCTCTTGAACACCTCCAGGGATGGTGACTCCCTGGGCAGCCCATTCCAATGGCTAATGACTCTCTCAGTGAAGAACTTTCTCCTCACCTCAAGCCTAAACTTCCCCTGGTGCAGCTTGAGACTGTGTCCTCTTGTTCTGGACATTCAAGGTCAGGCTTGATGGGGCTTTGAGCAATCTGATCTGGTTGGGGATATCCCTGTTTATTAGAGGGGTGTTGGGATAGATGACCTTTGAAAGGTCACTTCCAACCCACTGCATTCTATGATTCTATGACCTTCAATATCTTTTCCAACCAAAACAATTCCATGATTCTGAGATGAGAAAGACCTCCTAAGTACCTAATTCATTCCTTCACATCTGTCCTATCTTAAAGTGCCATTCTTAGGTCAGTTTTAAATATTCCATGCTGTCTCCAGCACCAGTAGAATCTAATCCATCTTACTAAGAGCCATCTCTAGCATGTTGGTCCCACAGGGGACACAGTCTCAAGCTGTGCCAGGGGAAGTTTAGGCTCGAGGTGAGGAGAAAGTTCTTCACTGAGAGAGTCATTAGTCATTGGAATGGGCTGCCCAGGGAGGTGGTGGAGTCACTACCCCTCGAGGTGTTTAAGAGGAGATTAGACATGGTCTAGTCATGAAGTCTGTGGTGACAGGTTGGACTCGAGGATCCTCGAGGTCTCTTCCAACCTTGGTGATACTGTGACATTGCAATGTAAACAAACCTGAGGACAATGGGGCTTTTTCATATGCTTTGGAAGGTAGAAGCAACTTAGAATGCTTTTAGGAATCCTTTTGGGAAAACCATCCCAGGAACTGATTAGACTACAAAAGATCAACAGTATTGCTTTCAGTTGTGCCATTTGGCATATCTTCCCATTTTTTCCATACTCTTCAATAATTACTCCTTTCATGCCTGATAAACATCTACTAATCATTACAATTCCAGTATATTAGAATTTTCTGTATATGCAAAAGTACACATTCATGAAACAGTGACACTAACCCTGAGCAGAGACCATATGTAACATCTAAAAATATTTTGCAGCTGAATTGCAATGGAGATTAATAAGGATAGAGCTTTAAACAGTATTTAGCTATGGATAAATAATGCAATTAATCATGTGCATGTGAGTTTGAAGGAGAGAATATTATCCCTTTATGTTCTGTAACACTGGCAGCCCTAGGTTAAACAATTTCAAAGTATTTCTTGGCTGAATCAAGAATGCCACTGATTTGAGGAAAGTTGTTGCATCCCACTTAAAAAGCCAATAATCCTGCAAAGAGGAAACCCACATTACCACAAGGAACTAAGAAACCCTCCAACTATCAATTATTGTGCAACATTCACCAATAGACCTGGCATGCACCAAAATAACTTAACTTTATCTTACAGCAATTGCAGGATATGCTGCTGTTTAAATCACACACAAAGCACAAGAGATCAATTCCTAGCAAGCAGTCTCCTGGACAGAAGCTCCAAAGCCCTCACTCTCCACAGTAAGGTATTTCATGATCATAACAGGGTTTCATTATGCCTGAAGCTGGGACTACAAGAATAACTAATTGTTTCAAATTGACAGGACACTAGGAAAGAGAGGGGAGGGTCCTGCCTGCAAACCTTCTGAAATCCCCATTTCTTTTCTCACGGTAGTAGAAACAAGCACAAAACTTGTCTTCAGTAGGAAACATTTTGTGGGGATGTGAAGAATGAAAGCAAAGGGCATGCACAAAACAGAAGGCCACTGCATGTGACACATTTCAAAGTGGACAAAGCTCTCACCCAGTGATAAATGAGGGCATGAATCCTCGTCAGGTATGATACAGACATCTCCTGGCAATACAGGAGATGAGAACCCAGGAAGGTGCTGCTGGTGGGCACTGCACTGGCCAATATAAATCAGGAACCAATTCACAGATGCAGAGGCCAGAACATTTCCTGTGTCCTAACAGTCTCACAGCAGTGGCAGTGACTAGTTCTGAAATGTTTGTCCTGCAGTCTTCCCCAAGTGACCTGTATCATGTATAAAATCCTTGGGTATCACATGATTTTTCCTCAAAGGATCAGGATAGTCTCCTCAGAGCTAGGATCTCTCAGCTCTAAACTTCACTGCAATCTCTTAGCATCAGGGAGGAGTGAGAGATTCCCTTGCTTATTTATCCTCTTTCAGTCTTCTGCCTGCATCTAGCAGGCTGATGGAAAGCAGCAGCTTCAAGTTCATATTTTAATCAGCAGGAAGCCATTGGCTTCCACAGCCCCATTACCTACACCAAACAAGATGCAAAGCCAATGCTTTCTGAGAGCAGCTCTCCCTTTACTACCTGCCTACACTGCTGCCCCTACCACCACTCTCTCCCTCCATTGCATCCCATCTACCCAAAGAGTCCATTGTAAACTGAATAACAAGCTTTACCTGAGTTACCAAACACCGGTAACTTGGGGGAGACAACTGCTTGTCCTTTCTTCTATTCTGCTTTTATTGCTCCCTTCTCTGAAGGGACAAGCAATTTGGAGGCTAAGGACAAAGGAACCTGCAGGCCTGCCTTCAGAGAAGGTGATGCCCACACTTTCTCAAACAAACTGTCTGGAGACTTGCCTGCTTGTGCAGTGATCCCAGCCTCCTGAGGGCTTTTACTTCTGTTCTCACAGGAGAGGAGGGAACAGCCCCCACTTTCTACACTTGAGAGATTAAGCCTTAGGGATAGACTGTTGTGTTGTATTATTGAAAGTATCATCTTTCCAACTGTGTTGCTCATCATGCTAACATGTTCCTGCTTTGGCATTCTGAGCCCCAGTGCTCTGCAGCCACCAGATAGCATTGATGTCCCCTAATGAAAACAAGCCCTTCCTTTCCCTGGCTGTGAGGCAGGCACTATGACTCAGCAGGAGGAGTCTGTAGGAGTAAACCTGGGTAACACCTTCCCTGACCCAACAGCCCTTTGTCACCCTTCTGGTGATGTCAGAGAGCTCTGGTGTAATTGCAAGTGTACTTTACACCCACTTTAAGGTATTTTTGCTATGCCAGTGACACGTAAAGTAGCCTCAAAACACAAAAAAATCAAGCCCAGCAAGGACAGAAATGCTACAATGGCATTGCTGTGAGAACTTTCCCAAAAATCATCTCCCACTGAAACTCTGCTCTAGGCTGATGCTTGCTCTGTGGGTCACATGTGGCTCCCAGATCTCTAGCTCTTTAGCCTCTCAACATATGTGATGGCGTCTCTGTGTGGTGGAAAAAAAGTAGAAAAAGGTGGCTCTGCTTCCAACTCCACAAAGGATATGAGCAAGCTGTGTATGCTTCTGCAGCTCATGTCAGTCAGTAAAATTAGATCCTTACAACCCTCCCCCTTGAAGACATGTAACTAGCTGCACATCATGCTGCACAGGGCTTCTTAGAGGCATGAGTGGAACAGGAGATTGGTAAGGAGAATGTCAGCTTGGTTCTGTCTTTCTGATAGCTGGTCCTCTCTAAGAGCACAGTGGTGAACAGGCTGTGAGGACTTCATGGAGATGTAATGGATCACAGGATGTTAGCAGTTGGAAGGGACCTCCAAAGATTGAGTTCAAGATCCCTGCCAGAGCAGGACCGTATAGTCTAGTACAGGTTACACAGGGATGCATCCAGATGGGTCTTGAAAGTCTCCAGAGAAGGCGACTCCACAATCTCTCTGGAGAGCCTGTTCCAGTGCTCTGTGACCCTCACAGTGAAGAAGTTCCTCCTCATGTTGAGGTGGAACCTCCTGTGATGGGCACTTCTCAAATCACTACAGTATAATTATATTGCCTTTTCTTTTTATTATGACTTTCTGAGGAGCTTTTATAGGAATAAAATATCGACACATTTGCAATTATTTTAAATTAGATTCATGACTTTGTTTTTCCTGGTTGCTTTTGTTCACATTTTAAGCTGAAAGCAAACAGTCCAAGGTTACTCTGAAGAGAATCTAGGTACAGGAAGCTCTTGTTAATTCTGCCTACAGGGGAAAAAAATAGGCTGCTTGCCTTCAAACCTGCAAAATCAGAGCTTGAACTGATTGAGAAGGGCAAGAGGGGCTAATTTTCCAGAGCTGGCGACTACTGTCTGTGGTGTCTATGCTGAAGATGATACTCACAAGCCTTTTACAGCCCTGCTGCCACTCCATGAAAATTCCTTTCCTAACTGTATATTAAAAACATGCACTGTGATCTTTTTAACCTCAGTAGAGGGAAGCTCACTGTAAAATGCAGAGACCAGCAAGTACTAAAATTTAAATTAGAAATTCCCCCCCCCAAAAAAATGCAGGTCATTTTGGACATTTCTTGACTTTTCCTTTAAGTCAAGAACTTAAAAAATTAGGAAAAAGAGCTTCCTGAAAGGGTTAATTTTTTTCCCCCTACAGCTTCTCTAAGCGGAACTGATATTCTTAGGCTGACTTAAGGATATGGAATAGAAAGGCTGCCAACATCTGTTGTGGTCAGAGACAGATAAAAGAGACTAATTCAGAGCTGGAAGAACCCATGTACAGCATTCTGTGTTGCATTACCCCGTTCATAAAAGCTTGCAAAATAGCATTGATAGTATGGAAGATAGATGCTCACCTAAACTTCTTCACGTTAGGGACCTACAAGTTTCATAGATATATATAGACACCATCATCATCACACATGGCACAACATGAAATATTTAACTTCTAACTGGGGAAGTTCAGGTGAAGAATATTTCAGAAACCCTGAGTATATAATCACAATGTTTCATAATGGGAATGAAAGACAGACAGGTGATTTGTGAGCTTACAGGTATTGGGAGCAGTGCTGAGTTAGCCTCCTGTCCACAGAGAAAGTTAGAACAGATTAAGACGCTCCTTAACTATAGATGTGGATTAGCCCAAACTCTATGAAGGCACTCAGAGCAAGAGCTTCCACACACAGACTTGAAGAAAAGTTAATGTGATTTACATTCATATCCTAATTCAGTTATTAAACACACCTCATGTAGGCAAACTTTCAAATTACTGCAATCAGCAACTATTTGCAAGGAAGCCAATTGCATTATGACAGTATGTAACAGGCATACAAGCAAAACCAGCTCAAAATCCAAGGGCTGCAGAACTACTATGTGCATCTATGTTTACTTTTGCCAGGACTGACCTCACTATGGGAAGGGAACTTCAGTATCTGAAGTGGATTTCAACAAACAGCTATCTTACTACAGAAAAGGAACAGTTTGCACAGAAGCAGTTTAATTACATTGTAATATAACACCCTGGAGGTGCTCAAAAAACAAGCAGATGTGACACTGCAGGACACGATCTAGTGGTCATGGAAGTGCTGGGTAGAAGGTTGGACTTGATGATCTTTTCCAACCTTAATGATTCTGACTCTAAGTGAGACTGAAGTGATACAAAATGTTTAGTGTCTAAATGTTCTTCTAGTGCACACACTGCTGTCTTTATTCTAAAGAAGCATCTGCCTCTTGTGTCATCGAGCAAGACTTGTACCTCATCTTTCTATTTGCATCAGTAGGTAAGATGCAGACATGGAACCAAGAGTCCCCAGCAGTGGCACTATGGCATGCACTGCTGCCAGGGGTGGTCACACAGATTAGGGCCAGCTGTCCAGCATCCATGAAGGATAGAGGTCCTGCCTTCATTTCTTCTCCTAGGAGGTGACCCAGTCCTCACTCCAATGGATGTCTGGGCTTAACAGTATTTCTCTCTACCTCTCCCACTCTGACATGCCCCTTAGCTTTCTGCAGAGTGGCAAAGCATAGTTGGTGTATATGTAGTAACCAGTCAAAACCTCAACATTTTAGAGAAGTTCTCCTGTAGCTACCCCCAGCCACTTTAAAAGTCACTCTGAGCTTTGGTCTTAGCAGCCTGGAGAGCTTCACCAAACATGCCTCACTTGATTTTAGTAGATCCCTTCCAACTGGATTATTCTATATCATCTAGTACTATTGCCTGACCAAAAGTTAAAGCATGTTAAGAGCATTGTCCAAATGCCTCTTACACACTGTCAGGCATAGGAAGCCTGCTTCAGTGCCTGACCAGCCTCTCCTTAAAGAAATGCTCCCTGATGCGAAGTCTGAAGTTTGCCAACTTGATCATATTCTGGGTCACTGTTTTGCACCTTCACTGGATCAATAATTAGGGATTCTTAAACACCATTTTCTTCTTATAATTCTGCATGTTTTTCACAAAACAGGTGTGAAGTCAGAAGAAATCTAATGAAGTCTGATTTTATTTTTTCTACTCAAGGGCATGCTTAGATATTAAATACACAAATACTTATTAAAACACATACCACTGTTAGCGACATATTTTGCAACATGAATAGCTTCCAAATACTTTTTCAATTATTTAGAAGTATTTATTTTGTCATACTGGGGTGTTTGGGGTGGGGTTTTTTTGGGGGGGGGGATGGGAAATAGAAATATGTTTTGAATAACTGATCTTTAGATGCATGGAAATCAATTATTTAAAAACATTCTGGGATCTAAGTAACTATACCATGTCTACCTCTTCTGTAAGATCAGGCTGCATATATCAAACTCAAGATGCAATCTGTCACTTAAAGACAACTTGCTACAGCTACATGAAGGATCTGATTCAGCTCTTAAACCCTACTTCATGTCTCCCAGTTGTCAGATAACACGCCCAGGAGGCTGATAGCAGTCTTCGTGCCAAATGTGATCCCATAGGATGTTGTTATTGGAAGCCTCTAGATCCCTACTTCTCTGGCTGCAATGGCATCTACCTGCAAAGAGACAGGGTTTGGGCAAGAAATAGGAAGCTTTAGTACACCACACAAGTTCTCCATGTTCCACAGTCCAAAATAGACTTATCTGGAGCCAATTTACTGAGGGTAATTCATACCAGGCCCTTGCTGGAATGACTTGCACTCTTGCAGCTCTTCAGATCTATATCCAATAGGGAGCTGTCACTCTGTCTGAGTTTTAATACAGAGGTCCAAGTACAAAATCCAGTACCCAGAGACATCATGTGGCTTTGTAGTGCTCCTTGAGAGAAGCTGAGCCAACAGCTCAGCAGCTGGGCTACACACATCCAGGGAGTTCTCCTACTGGAGATGGATAATCTGGGTTATTTTCTTAAGATTTGACAGCATTCTTCAAGAAATAATGAGGTCAAATAGTTATGAGGTTTTCAGCCTAGTTTTTGGTTGGTTGGGGTTGGTTTTGTTTTTTTTATTTAAACTTGGCTATTATTTTAGAAGGACAAACCTCATCCTTCAAGATGCTGAGCATTGGCTACAATTATTAGAAGAAATGCATAACAGATATAGAATTTTCTTATGTATCTGTAAGGCCCTAGTTGTTTTTCATAGGCTGAGGCCAAGGTTAATATCACCCAGGCAGTCTGTAAGGGAGCAGAGGGGTGAATATAAACCTGCCACGTCCCAGGCCATCACCCAAATTTCAGGAGCATCCCTTTAGCATGAATAGAAGGAAAGAGCTCCCTTGCACCAGCAATTCCTGAGCTGCAAAGCAAGACACTGAACGTGCTGAGCAGCAAAAAAAATTTCACTCGAATGAAAAAGTTGGACTTGATGATCTTTGAGGTCTCTTCCAACCTTAGTGATACTGTGAAAATGAGAATATTCTCATTAATTAAATATGCAACTGGCTTGTGCCAGCAATAAAACAGGGTCTTCATCATTCATTTCAATAGGTCCACTCCCCTCAGAGAAAGGGCTAAAGATCTTCCCTGGGTCATTTTCACTAAAGTAGCTGAAATAGTTACAGTATCAGGCACAGTCTTAGTATTTAAGGCTCTCATATTGCACAACCCTCAACCACACACAGTGGTCTCACCAGCTTTGACAATTACCAGTTACACAAAAGTTCTTTTAAATCTTCACAGAAGACAAAACAGAGTACTGACCTCAGCACCATGAAAATGTAGTCACCGACCACACAGCTGGTGGGGCCACCCAGACTCATCACCTGTGCCCCACCATACCTGGGGCACCCACAGCAAAGAACAGCAATAGCATTGCCCATCACCTTGCCAGGACCAGTGTGGTGGCCCAAGCACAAGCAAAATGCAGGAAGCCAAGTCAGGAAAGGGTGAGGAGCGATGGTTATGTAAATTTACTTAGGTATTGAGAAACAGAAAGACACTAGCAAACTTCTTGGCTTATGATGCATCTCTGCCTACTCCTTGTGCTAGCAGTTTGCCCCATACAAGCTTGAGGTCACCAACCTGGCCTGAGAGAACTGCCTGCTAAACAGCAGCAGCCATCCCATGTCTCCATCAAAATGCAACCTGTTAGACTCACTCAAGGGCTTATTTGCAAGCAAGTAGAACAGCAGGGTTACCGTCCCCATGCTTCAGCATCTCAGTAGCAAAGAGACAGCACATGGTTGTCCATGCTGCATCTTGATGGTAGTGGAGGAGGACAAAAGCCATGGAAAATGACATGCAAAGTTTTAAGCACATTGAAATGCTATTATGTACCCAGAGGGGTTTAAGATTAAATTTGCCTAGTGCTCTACTGAAGCAGACAAAAAAAATTACACCAAAAAAACCCACCAGAGAAAGGATGGAAGATGCCAAGGAGAAAGGACAAGGATGGATTCATTACTATTTTAACTGCAGCCCACTCTTTCAAATTAGTTGATACTTCTGAAGGCTGTTTGAGTGGTAGAACTGTTTCTAGGCTATTAAGTTGGTGTAAGTATTTACTCTGAATAATATTTTGTGATTCAGCTGCCAGATCTCTTTTATCTGTAGCAATTTCCAGTTAGTAGGTGTCATTTACACATTTGCTTTACATATATTTAAGATTTTATGGATTAGCTGTGTGCTTTCCAGCTTTGAAACGGCTTTCCAAGCTTCTTTCAAGAGCTAATTCAGCAGCGGGACATCATAGGCTACAATATCATCAAATACATCTTAGACAACAGATACAGTGTGATGGATAAGGCCAAAGTTTGTATCAGAGGTGTGCAAACTAGGTAGGAATGAGAGCTTTTAGAAAATAACAAATATTGTTACTCTTATAAAAGCACACATTGAAATAGGAGTTAGCAATGGAGAACATGCCTACAGCTTTCTGTGAACTGTCAACATTTCATACAACTACAATAAAGGAATGTCTTTTCATTCTTTAGCCCTGGCATCCACTGATTTTGAAGTACATTTTACAGGCAGTCTCTAGCAACACTTCTGCACAGCACCAAGCAGTCACGAAAGACAAAAGGCTTACAGTGAAATGCAAAAGAAAAATTATCACCAAAAAAACAAAAAACCAACAAACCCTTGTGAGAACAATAAATGTTATGTTTCCATTTCAGAGATGGGTAGATCTTATATTTAATAGACATACACAAGGTCTGCAAAGTAAAACACTAAAACTAGGGATTAACATAAGTCAGAAAACAAAGAGCTTGCCTCAGTTCTTCAACCAAGCATTTCAGCAACAAACAAAAAAATAATACTTCTAGAAAGGACAGACTTGGTGATCTCTTACCAACTCCTCTTTCAAAGCTTCAACTTTCTCATGGCACGACAAGAAGAGCAGCAAAAACACAAAGCAGCCCCTGCCCACAACACAGTAGGGAAGCCAGAAGCCCACAGCTCCAACCCCTCAACCCTTTATAGTTTGTTTTGCCACCTGGTGTGAGGCACAGCTGGGATGAATCTTCCAGAGCTGCTCCACCCAAAACACCAGGCTGTGTAATTCATGCAAGCCTCATGGCTGTCAGAATGTGACCAGGAGACAATCCATCTCCCAGGCCAGCAGCAATTCTGACTACCGAGCAGAGCTACAAGAAGTCCTGCAAAAGGCCCAGAATAAAAGTGTAGCAAACTTGCTGCAGAAACCTTGCCCATCTTTTGCAGAAAAAATGGAAACAACAATAATACCAACCCCCTACCCTCTCTCCTTCATTAGAAAGGGATGTGCTACTCACAGCCAAAGTGATACTGGTACTTTGTTGTTGGCACAGGCCTTTCATGAACAAATACCACAAAAATAGTTGAGAGCTGTCAGGTAATGGGGAAGCGCCACCATTTCCCCATGGCAAGAGGAAAAAGCTCTCAGCAGCAGCCTAAAATCAAAAGGGTTGAGCTTTTTTGTTTATGATATATGAATGTGAGAGCAAACAGGGCCACCCATTTAGAGCTGGATCCTGACTGCGCCGCTATTTTCACCTGCTGTGTTTTTATAACAAGTCTGGCTACAAATTTTGCTGCAGCTCCTGGTGCAAGGAGAATTCACAGACTTTCAGCAAGCCTGTCATATTCTAGCTTAGATGGCAATTTTATTTGATGAGCAACAAGGAGAAAAGTGGCTTCTCTTGCCTGGCAGATCTGTGCCCTCTGTGTATTCAGTATAATTTATTCATGCTGATGATAATATACATTCCCTTCATTTTCAATCTCACCCCCAAAAAGCTGGTGGAGCTCACAGGAAAAAGAGTATCCATATCTCAGGGCTTTCTGTGTACACCTGTGTGAAACTTAAAAGAGTTTGTACTGAGGTTTTTTCATTGGGTGGGTGGATGATGGTGGTGGTGGTGTTTTGGTTTTGTTCTGGGGTTTTGTGTATGTAGTTTATGGTTTGTACAATTTGACTGAAATTTCCATAGGCAGCAAGTGCAGGAGGACCTCCCCTACAGCTGCCCAGCTGAGCTGCCGTGTGTCCAGGATCTGTTCAGCTAGTGGTGGGTAAAACATCATGAGATTCACCACAAAGTGAAATCTACAAGATTCTCACATAAATCTCTTGCCTCCAGTAGCTAGGGCTTCGAACAGAAGTTATGTGGTGATAAAAATCACCAGGCATATAAAAATGCCACTCAGGTTAAGCAAAAGCTTTACAAGAGATGAATCTGCAAGGGTGTGTGTCAGCCAGAACACTACCTCTATACACTGGATCCACAGTCACAGCAACCAGCTTCACTTCCTCTTGCCAGTGAAGCCCAGTGCAAGCAAACACATCACAAAAGTCATCGTATTGATGAGCTCCACATGCATGATGTTGCTTCTTAGAAAAACTGTAAGAAGTGATAAGTCCAGTCTCAACTTTCAGAAGTGTTCCTGCAAAAAGGTCCCTGTCCAGGTATGCATGGGCCAGCCCAGTTTTGAAGACAAGATGCCACATGACAGGGTAGGAGGGCATGGGCTCAAGTTGTGCCAGGAGAGGTTGAGATTGGCTGTTAGGAAAAAAGTCTTCACAGAATGGGTTCTTGAGCATTGGAGCAGGCAGCCCAGGGGGGTGGTGGGGTCACCATCCCTGGAAATATTTGGAAGGCACATGGATGTGGTGCTGAGGGATGTGGTTTAGTGGTAGTGGCTTAGCAGTAGTGGCAGGATGGTCAACTCTAGGTGAGTGGCTGGACTTGACAATCTCAAGGTCTCTTCCGACTTCAACAGTTCTATGATTCTATGATTTGTTTGGTGGCACATACAAGTGGTATTCCTCAAAGACAGCCACCAGGTAATCAACATGAATTGCACATTGCATCTGAAAAATGTATTCCTTCCCAGTGGCTCCCTCCAAAGCCTAGCTTTTAGCTTCCTGAACTTTAGAGGAAACTTTTATTTGAAGGAGAGTGCGGGTGTCAGCAATTTGTTGGTTGGGTTGTCTTTTTTTTTCCCTTTCTACCTAATTTCAGTAGATTCTCTAAGATAGAAAGCTTTAGAAATCAAGCAGCCAAATACATAAATAAAAGGAGAGAAAAAAGGGGGAAAAATTATGTCACCCTCGAGCAGTTCCATCAAGGGATGACATTTTAAATCACATCATGTCTCACACCCATTTCTTAGTGCAAAATAAATCACTTGAACAGAGTGCAAGCCAATTTTTACTCTAAAAAATGTTGTGTCCTAAGGCTCTCTTCTTGAACTTCAAAAGCATACTTCATAATTACTCTACCTATCAAAGGAAATTCAATATTTCACCTCCAATCTCCCTCCACTTGTGTTATAATTTTTAATTGTTAATAAATCATATTAATTTAAAACTGGTTATTCTCTCCTGAAATTACATCTTTCAAACAAGTCTGCCAACTTATTTGCAATTAACATATTTACCTCAAAATTATATTTCAGTAATTTGTTTATCATTTTATTTCCCTGTTAATTTTTTTTTTCAATCTTGGGTTACCCAATTAAATTTTATGTGAGTATTATAGTCTCCATTTAAGAGTCAAAATCTCTTTTAACAGAGCCTGAAATTTCTGGAAAGAAAATACTTTTGGGGTTTTACCACACTTATGTAATTTCTGTAGATGTCATCAAGCACTGCATGGGCTTTTGTGACTGCAAGGTCAACACACAGGAGAAAAATTTGGAGGTCTTATTTACCAGCTAAAATCTGCTCTGACAGGTGCATGGAGGCCCTCATAAGGAATATACCATATCAGGTATATGGCAGGGCTACATTTTATTTCAGCTAGCAGCTCTTGCAAATAGACTCATGAAGGCCAGGCATGGCTTCAGGTATGATTTCTGTGCATAGTCAGGTCTGCTAAGGAAGGCATCCTTCTTCATTGAGTACAGCAGTCAACATTTAAGAGCTCTCACTGTTATTTCAAGCCTGATCACATGCTTAAATTGATAAATACCCACTGCAAAATGGTAGAAAAATGTCAGTACACCAACACCAGTATGACATAAATCAATGCTCTGAAAAGCCCCAGCATGTAGAAATTACCCTTGTGGCAGGATGAATCAAAATAGGTTGTAAAGTCCTGTGCCTGAGAGCAACCTGAGCTGGGAAACTCACACTCAAGCAACACACAGTTGGTTTCTGAGTAGATGAAGGCACACTAGAGCACGCTGCAAAGGAAAAAACTAACTCAACTATGTGGCTGAACAAACAATTCCCCCATTGAAAGAAAAATCTTCCCAGAGATGCCTTTGGGTATTCTGGGCAGCACACAGAAAAGGAAAACAAAGTGGAGATTGTCCCCAGAGAGTATGCTGCAAACGTTACGTTAAGACCAGTGCCTTCAGGACAGTATTCAGTGCCAGGTGGGTACTCACCCTGGTCTTCAGGGTGAGGGTTTTTATTGAAAAACAAAAAATAAAGGGCTGTCTTGCCATCCTGGTAAATTACACAGCCACACACAAAATTATCTTTTTTTCCAGAGTATCAGTAAACAGCTGCAAATTGCCTATGTTAGGAGAACTCTGGCTATCAAAGGTGTGAGACAGATAGCCTGAATCTCAGACTACTGGTTCCCAAACCTCCCACACTTTGTCATCTTTCCTTCATTATTCTTTATGCACAATGGTCTTCCTGTATGGGAGAAAAAAAATGTATATAAAATTATAGATAGATAGATAGACAGATAGAATGGGTTTTACTCTTCCTTCACCCAAGCTTTTTGCTCACAATCAAATCCACAGTGTTAAAACACTTTTCGTGAGTCCTGATGACACCCTGGTAGGTCACAGGAGGACTGAATCACAGGAAGAGGAAAGTACAAGCACAATGCTGGATCATTTCAGACCAAGTTTACAGTCTTGCATAAATGTCAATACATGTTCCCAAGTCCCAGCTCATCAAGATGAAAATATAGTTCCTAATTCTTTCCGTCAGTATCAAACAAAATGTTATGAACAAAGCATGCATCTTCTTCCTAGCTGTTCCCTTCCAGCACAACCCACACTACTCCAGACTAACTCACTTTGTTCTATCTCTGTCTCCTCTGTGTGGTCAGAAGCAAAGCAGGGACCTGTGGCTAAGCACTGGACTTCTCATCACCAAAGGAGCAGGCACATGAGGTATAAGGCAGCACATGCTAGAAAACTGATGTGAAAGAACATGGTTTTCTCCAGCAAAATGAGAGAGGAAAGGGTGGTGTGGAAGGAGGCAGCAGAGTTCCACTCTTAGGTTGTGAGAGCTTCCAACAGAGAAGTGTCTTTCAGACAGAAGTGAGCACAGGTAGCTTTCCAAATGTTCTCGTTTATTTCTGATAGTTGCCTTCATTTAAGGAGCAATGTGTTTTCTCTTGAGTCTGACATAGCCACTGGCTGGAGCAACAGATGTACCACACTGATGATCCCAAAGAATGAAAACACATCTGTCTCCAATAGCTCTTTCAGACTCTGAGGACTGAGTGTGTGAGCCTGTGGGAACTTCATAGAAACTTGAAATCCTAATTTATTCATTGTTGATTTATTTATATACCTTTATGCAAGAGCCTTGGTGGTACACAGTAGTGTTTTAGCATATAAATGACATTTGTTCCCCATTTTAAGATATAAAGTAAAAAGAAAAGAGTTTGTAGGTATCTGTGCCGTGACAGGTTGTGGTGTGCTTGCACACAGAGGCAGGCATTGGATGCTTTGTAGTGTACACAATGGGCACACCTGGGAAAATGCAAACACTGCCAGCTCAAAATGCCTAATCTCTTCTTTAGCACATTTGTGGTTTAATTACAAAAGCTAGTGAACAATTAAAATTCAGGTCAGCACACAGCAGCAATACCAGCCTTTGATGTGGGGTCAGCTTTGGTCACAGTCCTGTACTCATTACATAGGTTAATCAACTTAGTGGAGTAAATATGACAGGACGGACCAAAAATCTATGTAATTACCATCTCTCTGAGAGCACTGGCAAGCAGAGCTGCTTTGTTTGTTTGATACATGAGCATTATTTCTTCTAAATAAAACACAGATCTGGAGCTGTTAGTGAAAAGCAGATTTGTCCCTTTGGTGAGCAGTCTTCCTCATTGCTGCTGTCTGTCTGCACGCAGGGGACCCAGCTCGGGGCAGGGTGCACGCACAAATGCACACACACCAAGCACACTCACCACCACACACAATGGTCTTCTCAGTGGATTTGTACAAGTGACTACTTCTGCCCCTGCAGCATCCCTGCAACAGAGCTGATGGTGTTCTGTGCTGACTTGCAAAGCTCCTGCACCAACCTCATTGCAGGAATTCCCTATGGAATAATGTTCACATCACTTTTTGACTTAGAAAGAGAAAAGCATCCCTGTGACAGTGGCACTGAAATGGGCTGGCAATAGATGTTTGTGACTGCCCCAACCATCTTCATCCCCTAGTTCAGCTCACAAAACCTACTTTTTGTCGGTGCAAATTTTTGGGCACCATTCAAACAGTATCTAATTAACATAAACCGGTTGCAAGAGCCAGGTCAAATATTGCTTTCTCTTGCCCACTGTAGATTATTCTTCATCTCTGAATACAGGAAACCCATCACAAGCCTCAGACAGGTCATACTCCATCCAGCTTGAGGGGTGAGGCTAAGGCCAAAATGTTAGATGGGGAGCTTCGAACGCCCTGGCATAGTGGAAGTGATCACCAATTGGCCAGAGGATGCTGACTTCGGAATGCCACCAGAGCAGACAGTGGCCCGTGCTGAGGAGGCTCCCCCATACAACCATCTCCCTGACAATGAGAAGGGCTATGCTCTATTTACAGATGGGTCCTGCCAGCTTGAAGGAAGCAAGTGGAGATGGAAGGCAGCTGTCTGGAACCCAGCAAGGCAAGTGGCGGAAGCAAGGGATGGAGAAGGTGAATCCAGTCAGTACGCAGAGGTAAAAGCTGGGGAAAGAGAAAAATTTTTGCTGGTTTTCAGGTAGGATGCACAGTCTTTGCTTCCCACCCCGAAAGCCAGGAGTTATCAGGCTGTTCAGCCTGGGATTTTTGCAATAGGCACCCAATTCCACCTGAAAAGAAACTGACAGCTAGGAGGTCTGAGCTGGGATTTTTGCAAGTCACCAAACTCCCAGGGAAATTCAGTGAGAGCTGAGGAGTTTTGATCCCTCACATGAAAGTTGCTAGCAAATTAGTATTCATTTCAGTGGGGGGTAGGAGTAGGTCTGTGTGCCACACTCCCATAAGCTCTTTTGAAAATCCCAGCCTTAAATGGTAATATTCTGGTATTCCAAATATGTGGGGCTAGGTAATTTTTTCTAAGTCTTAAAAATGTATTAGTCATATTTTTTTCTGCCTTTCAGTCCCTGTGAGATAAAAGGAATCTGGCTTTACAAGCAGCAGTATTTACCAAAGTAGTCCCAGAGAAGTTTTAAAACGTTTTCTATAATATTTCCAAATTATTTCTTCATTTTCCATCCCATAAAATGTATGCCATGCAAGATGCAGGACTGTGGACACTGTCCCTGCTCAGCATTTGTCTGGGCTGACCTGTGTTTTGTTGTAACGGGTGTCATCTGAATCCTATTGGCTGCAGAATCACAGAACACAGTCATTTGCATTAGAAAAGACCCTGAAGATCATCAAGTCCAACCATTAACTCAGCACTGCCAGGTCACCTCTAAACCATGTCCCTCATCATTACCTTTGTGCTATCCTTCCTAGTAGCTGCCAGCCAGCCACAAGTGACAAGAGTGTGCTTTGAAAAGGCAAGGAAGCAGGTGATGGGTCTGGAGAACAGGTCTTGTGAGGAGTGGCTTAGGGAGATGGGGTTGTTTTGAGAAAAGGAATCAGAGGGGAGATCTCACTCTCTACAACTACCTGAAAGGAGGTTGTATTAAGGTGGAGTCACCATCCCTGGAGGTGCTCAGAAGAAACGTGTAAACATGACACTTTGGGACATGGTTTAGTGGCTGTGGTGGTGTTAGGTCAGTGGTTGGAATCAATGATCTTAGAGGTCTTTTCCAGCTGAAACAGTTATTATTCTATGATAATGAACCAAGGGAGGAGGTTGCAGAAATACGCTGGAGGATACACAGGGCCATGAAACACATGACAACAGAATACAGCATACATTATACTGGTGTGCTGTGCTTTCACTGGGGTGTGTCAAAATATTAAAATAGGAGTTTAAAGAAGAAAATGGTTTTGTAGTAAACCATAGGTCATCCTTTTGTAAAGCAAAAGCTTAATTGCTGTAGAGAAAAGGTCTGTGTCTTCCTGGGCTTCTTTTCTGGTGTCTGCCTCAACAGCCGCTTTATATGTTCTTGGAAGAACAATACATAGCAGGAGCCTTTAAGTGCTGCTACAGTGTTAATGCTTACTGCTAGTAATAGATGTTGATGAACAGATCTTTACTGCTCATTTTCTGTTTGAGTCCTACTCCCTACAACACTGCGCTCTCATTCTCCCCACCCACCGCATTTAAACGAACAAACCATGTTTTCTTTATGTCATCTCCATCCATCTGAAGAGCTTTGATCACCAAAGGAAGCATGTCAGAGCTGGCAGTGTTCTCATTCTGGGGGGAGATGTTGATATTCCTCCTTATTTTTCTTCAGCATCTGAATGACAACAAGAATGTTTCAATTGTTCGCATTTACCAAGGGGAAGCACACTCTGGTCAGGATACCTTACTTAGCCTAAGCTTTAACATATCCTTTGTAGCTTGACTTATTTTCTTTTTAAAATTACTTTTTAACTGCTCCCTTAAAAAACAAACAAACAAACAAAGAAACAGACAAAACCCCAAACAACAACAAACCCAAATCTTCAAGAAAAAAAATTGCTTGGAAACGAAATACTGAAGCTGGTTGTTGTGGCCATAAACAAAAAGTTCTTTAATCTTGCTTTAACATGTTCAAATAAATTTCAATGACATGGTCACAGGTTCACTAGATGTTCCCCTTTTTAAATAGAAATGGCATTTTTGGTGGACAAACACTCAGAACTATTTTTTGTGGACTAGTTGAAGCTACCAGGGACAAGCCCAACACCATCTTGCTGTCCCTCATCTCTCTGCTACCAAGTTTTACTGCCAGCTGTTCTGTGGACTTCAGCTGGGTCACCAGGGAAATGTGAGGACAGGAAGCGTGTTACAACCCTCCTGAACTGAGTTAGCAGAGCACCAAAGCTCCATTAGGAACTGTATAAACATGTGTCTCTAGCACACTGGGTAGTGTCCGTCACCAGAGCTCTCCCTGTCCCATTCACCGCAGCACAGCTGGTCCCACACTGATCATTTTCCTTCATGTCAAGAAACCTTGCTTGGCTTCCTTTTTTATTCCCAAGTCTGGAAAACAGGAGTAGTCCAAGGGCAGGGCAGTGCAGAGCCAGCAGGAGGTGCTCCTACAGCAAGAAAATCTGTCCAAAAAAAAAAGCATAAACATTTAGCACCAAATTTCCCTTCTGCTATAATGTCATAAACATTTGGCATACTCGAAAAAGGGGATTTGGCAGAGCAAGGAAACCACTTTGAGCTCTCCTAGTGCAGAAACCAAGATAGATGCAGTATTCTCTTGTTTTTAAGTTACTGTAATCAAGCATATTGCAAAAGAGGGATAAAAATAAACGAAAATATGTTATTAGGTCCTAGTAGACTTGCAATTTCTGAATTTCTTTTACAAATGCCCATAGAGTATTCCATCTTTATCCTCCCAAGTCACTGAGAATAACACATCAAAGAGCATGTTTGCATTTCTATAATAGATAACAGCATTGACATAAGCTTCAGGGTTCATACAAACTATAAACTGAATTACCAATCTCCTATCTCACATATTTATAAACTGTAAGTCGAGCCTGGAGAAAAAAATTCCAACTCCAGGTGAAATAATTATTCTTGGAGCTTTTAAAGAGTCACTTCTGAGCTGAAATCTGAATTCCAGTGGATGTGATAATTTCGTGAGGTTTGTACAAGCCTCAGCTTGAGAAGCAGGAGTCAAATGGTAACTTAGACCCTGCTAGTCACCTCAATGGCAAGGTTGTCATTGTCATTTGAACAAGAGATTTTGTAAAAGCCACTGTCTCTCAGCTTCCCCTGGTTGAGGAAGGGAATGACTGCCATACCCTTGCATTTCCTCCAAAGCCCATGACTCCATGTGGGATAGCTCTCCTGTGATCCTCTGAGACACCGAAGCCTAAGCAGAGCAAGCCCTGATAGCCCAGAGCTTCTGCTTATGAAAAGATGAAACTTTTCTCCTCATACCTTAAGGAGGAAGAATATAACTCCTCCATTTCTAAAAACCAGAAAGCTCACACAGAAAGTGTCAATTTTTGGAGAAACTGGGCATCTTCCAAGCTTCTTTGACACCAAAGCATCAATAAAGCCAGGGGACCCCGCCTAAGAGACAAAGAACATTCCAACAGATGCGTGCTTCCACGAAACCACAGGTAACCCAGCAGCATATTTACTGACAAGGGCCAAGCTGGAAAAAATCAATGGATGCTGCCTTCCTCCTATTGCCAGGTGCTGGGTTGAGCATGACTCACCTAAGCCACAGGGCTGAGACCATAGTGCTCAGTTTAGGATGCTCATCGAAGAAATACAATGTCTGGAGACACAGCGAGTCATTCACACAGCAGCCCTCTACACAGCCAGGCTGTGTTTTTGTGTGCTATATTGTCAGGGCGGGGAAAAATGTGAAAAGGAAAACATTGCTAAAAAAGGCTACTGTGCTACCTTGTGCCAATATGTTAGAAGAGAAACCAAAAGCCTTAAAGCCAGTAACACTTCTGGAACTCCAGTGCTGGTCTGGGCCATCAGCTCCCCACCATAACTCCCCAAAGTGTCTCTTCTAATTCTGCTACTGTTGAGCATGCCCCAAAAGAAAAGGAAAAACAGGTACCAGAGGAAATAATGATGTGGGCTCTGAAGCAGAATGTTCTTTTCCTTGGTAGTTTGACAAAGACTAGATGGTGTCTAAGGTGGACACATTTGTTTCCAGACCTCACACAAAAGCAGCAGACCCAGTATCTTATGTGAACTTCTCGGTAGTATTTGGTTCTAGAATGTGAAACAGAATCATAGAATAGAATCACAGACTCATAGAATCACCAAGGTTGGAAGAGACCTCAAAGATCATCAAGTCCAACCTGTCACCGAAGCTCCGAGGAGACCTAATTGTGGCCTTCCAGTATCTGAATGGGGCCTACGAGAGAGCTAGTGAGGGACTTTTTAGGGTGTCAGGTAGTGATAGGACTAGGGGGAATGGAAAAAAGTAGAAATGGGTAGATTCAGACTGGATGTTAGGAAGAAGTTCTTCACCATGAGGATGGTGAGACACTGGAACAGGTTGCCCAGGGAGGTGGTAGAAGCCCCATCCCTGGAGGTTTTTAAGGCCAGGCTGGATGTGGCTCTGGGCAGCATGATCTAGTGTGAGGTGTCCCTGCCCATGGCAGGGGGGCTGGAACTGGATGATCCTTGAGGTCCCTTCCAACCCTAACAATTCTATGATTAACTGCTTTGTAATGGAAATCAACTAATTTTATTTCAGCTATAGGACAAGAAGCCTTTCTCTAACATGTTGCTGATTTACAGAGCATTTGCTCATCTTAAACCCTTTCCTGGCAGACAGGACTGATTCCAAACCAGAGCAGATACGACACACAGGATGTTTTGCCACATGGTGACAAACCCAGCCTATAAAATGGCTTTTGGGAGATTCTCTTGGCTTCGTCAGCGTGATCGATTCTTGCTCGCTTACTACTGCACCAGTAAACGCAGAGTTGGCATTAGGGTTTGGGACTGGATCAGCAAAAGGATTCTGTTGACAATAGCAGCATTCAAGGGCTCTGTCAGCGCAGCATGGTTTATTTAATTCAGCAAACACTTAGCTTTGGCGGCAGAGAACGGCAAAGCAATGTAGACAGAAACATTAAGGTAGAAGTGCAGAGGAAAAAAATATGTCTCCTGGCTAGACCATGTTTGGATTCAAAGGAAAATTGAAGGGGGAGCAAGGGAGTGGGATTTTCTTGTTGTTTGTTCCTGGGTTTTATTTTTTTCTGAAACAGTCCTGTTCTTGTGCTGCAAGTGGCAGAAACATGAAGTAAGGATCATTAAGTGATGAAGGCTTTGTGGCTGACAGGTTATAGGACAGATTCAACTCAGTCTCTTTCACCTTGCTTCATTGCAAATTCAAACACTCTCTTATTTTTCTCATTGGAGACATTATCTAAGAGGATCAATACATGGGAATGAAGTGAGTTCAGATTTCTGGGAAATGGAGACACAGCACTGAAAAGACACTCAAAAAGGCCCTAAAGGTACTTGACTCCTGAATAGGTTAGTATTTTAAAAATTGGACTGTGCAAGTGAAAGATGAAAAACTGCTCCAGTAGAATATTCACCAACACTTTTAAGATGGAAGTTTAAAAACAAGAGCCCCTTTGTTCAGTGGCGCCGTTCCATTTGGGGTTTGGAGTCTTTTTTGTTCCTTTCTGGCTCTAGAATTGCCTTCAAGAAACTAAAAATAAATCTTGCTCCAAAATCTTGCTTAAAAAAAAAAAAACAAAACCAACTTTTACATTAAAAGACACTAAAAAAAAAAAAAAGGCCACATGGTGGGGTGACACAGTTGACCAACTTCCCTGTCAAACAGTGTCAGCATTTGACAGCAATAGAGAAGTGGTATAGAGCCTCCACACATCAGGAAAACACCCATCACCATCCCCAAACCAAGGCTGATCGATAACATGCAGGTAGAATTATTATTGAGCATTCCTGACACCTTCATGCGACATCTGACTGTCAAGTGTCTTCCATTTTTGTCTCCAAATAGCTTGCAGATTTCTGCATGCACTACTCCATAACATCACAGCTGCCAGAGGTGCTTGTGCCAGATGCTGTGAAGTTTGAAGGAGGAAGGGCTGCAGGGTATGGTATTTGCTATGAGGCTCCTTCAGCTTTATGGAGAGCTCTCCCATCCTCTCCCAGGACAGCATCAGCAAAAGCTCTTCATAGACTGCAAATAATCCATATCGAGGCTGCAGTTAGCAGAGGTGGGGTTCTGAGAGCGGAGCTGGGCTTGCAAAGTTGAGTGAGCGGTTTCATGTTCATTCGGTTTAAGGCCTACAGATTTAGAGAGGTGTCCTTACAGTTTTTATGTAAATTAAATAAATCAGCATTCCTCCAAAATTCCTGCCAATAAACTTCTCAGTGTGTCTGGATGGCCAGACTAATTTTTACTAAACAGATGTTGCACTGTTTGCAGAAACCCTCCTAGGTTAAGTAAGTAGTTAATGGTATAGCCCAGCACAATAGCTTAGTTTTGTATACATCATCTTCACAAAATCACAGAATCACCAAGGTTGGAAGAGATCTCAAAGATCATCAAATCCAACCCATCACCACAGACCTCATGACTAAACCATGGCACCAAGTGCCATGTCCAATCCCCTCTTGAACATCTCCAGGAATGGTGACTCCACCACCTCCCTGGGCAGCCCATTCCAAAGAAAACTTTCCATTGGAAAGGAAAGGTGTAGCCAACAAACAGGCCCAGCCAGGGGTACAGGCATGGTCCCACAGCTGAATGAAACTCAGACAGGACAAAGAAGCAACAACAAAAAAACCCAAACCAAACCCTGCTTCAGCAGTCTCCTGCCTTCCCAGGGAGAGGGATGAGATCTTCTCCTTAGTAAAATCCCTCACAGGCTCTCAGATTAGCTGCCTGCTTGAAATAAAGACATATTCAATTCTCAAACCCAAAGTCGTACTGCATACTGTGTTGAGCTGCATGGCCAAAGTGAGTGATGCTGCTCTGAGAGGTCCCCACCCTCCACATGAGCTTATCAAAGAGCATAAGCATCTTGTATGACACAAGTCTTTAGTATTTGTGATTATTATGGACCTGCAGTGTTACAACTGACAGGTAAAAGACAGGCCAAGCATTCCTCAGATGAGCAAAGAAAGCAGGGAGGGCAAAGTTCATCCTGCAGCAAACTGTGCTGGCAGCCCAGACCCTCCCAGGTCTGCTTGCCTTGGCCACTGTCTTGACCACATGCACATGGAGGTGTACATTCAGACTCCAGTTGGGACTGGAGTTCTGTTGTGCTCCTCACAGTACAAGTACAGATGATACCATGGGCCTGCTCCAAAAAGCAAGGCTCTGAAACAACAAGCAAGGATTAATGTTAAGCAGCTGCTGCCAAGACTGCTGAAAGCATGCACCTGAAACCTCTTTCATTGTCCTTCATGCTGGAAGCTGAGAGATTAGGAATGAGCAACTGAATTCCTTCAAGCAACTTCTCACAGGACCTTAAACCCAGCAGCACAATGGTAGCTGCTCCTCTGCTTTTCCCATGAAGAATTTGTCTTTTCTTCCCTTTATCAAGGAACAATTGACATTAATTTCTTCTAGGTCTTGGCCAATGCTGTTTTCTTTTTCTTTGTTGGCCTCATGTCTGAGTCTCATAAAACTAAGACCAAGAGACAGCAAGTTTCCTCGGGGCAGTTTTCAGATCATCTGTCTGTTGCACATAACTTCATAGGAAAAAAAGGTCTCTGCCCTCGATGCATCCAGCACAGAGGGAAAGGCTCCTGGGAGGGCAATTGCAAAGGCCCTGTCATGTCTTGTGGTCAGACCTAGGGCTGCTGTAAGCCTCTAGCAAGCTTTGCTTTCAGAGCTGAACACCTATCAAGCTCTTCCAGCCCTGGGATGGCAGTTTTGGAGGATTTTCACCTCATCTTTCATCCACCTTCTTTGACACCACTTTGTTTAGTCACCAGTTGTGCCTGAGCATTCCCATCAAAAGGAAAAATGCTGCCTCCTTGCCTCTCACATGCCCAGTTGGCATCATGGCTCCCCTACTGCCTGCCCACCAGCCAGGCTCCTCTCCTGCCCCACTGTGCCATGCAATCTCTGTCTTCAACCAGCCTGGCCCATCCTCCCTCAAAACCACTTACAACCATCCTACAGGGGAATGGGCATTTTCTTCCTGGGCCTGATGGTAGCTCACACCTCACTCTCAGGTCCTTCAGCCAAGCAGCGATCCTGAAGTAAGCTGAGGACCTTGGTCAATCGCCAGCCATGCTTCTTCTGCATCACCCAAATAATGTCTGACATTTGAGGTCCTGGCAGAACAAAAGGGGCAGGGAGGCGAAACATTAACTACTTCATGAATGCTTAATAAATTATATTAATTAAGTAATAACATTAAATAATTCTATTGCTTTATATTAATACATAATTCTTATTACGCATTGTGTTATATTAATCAGTGGTGCCCTGTGACAGGAAAAGGGGCAACAGACACAAACTGGAACGCACAAAAATTTCCACCTCAACATGAGAAAAACCTTCCTCACAGCAAGGGTGGCAGAGCCCTGGAACAGGCTGCCCAGAAAAGCTGTGGAGTCTCCTTCTCTGGAGACTTTCAAACCCACCTGTATGTGTTCCTGTGTGGCCTGTACTAGGTGATTCTGCTTTGGCAGGGGAGTTGGACTAGGTGATCTCTAGAGGTCCCCTCCAACTCCTACTATTCTGTGATTCTATGAATCTCTCCCTTATCAGAATCATCCATTTCAGAGTCAGTGTGAAAACTGATGTTGCTACTGTTTCCTCTTTGGGCATATGGCTTAGCGATGGACTTGGATTATTGGTTGGACTCGGTGATCTTGAAGGTCTTTTCCAACCAAAATGATTCTATTATTCTATTCACCAAGTATTTCACAGAATAACAGAATGTCAGGGGTTGGAAGGGACCTCTGAAGATCATGTAGTCCAACCCCCCTGAAGTAAATCACACAGGAACACGTCCTGGGCTGAGGAAACAAAGCATGGGATGGTTCTTGCATTTAGGCAAAGCTCTGCTGACCTGACATGCAGATGTTGTCCCAAGCACAATAGTTGCAGGCATTGCTCCACATTGAGTTACATTTAATGTGGGGGCCTAAATGACACAGCAGATGAGACAAACTCCCTTTGAAAAGGCTTATGAAGGGCCACATGTTTCCCAGGTCAGAGTCAGTACTTTTGAAGGGACATATGTTTTACAAGATCCAGATCAACTGAGCAAAGTAACACTAACAGGATCCCCTCCCCTGCCTGGGTGTTGGGCACAAGGCAGCCAGCCTGGTGCCTGGCTTGAAATTAGCAGCAGCTCCCAGGAGATGTTGCAGGCTTCCCCAGATGGGGGGAGAGTTCACAAGGAGGGTGTGCAGCAATAAAAAGCGACACAAAAGTGTGGCTGAGGTGACAGGGAGCTTCCAAGAGATGAGAAGAAGCCAAATGATAATTTATTTCCCTAGTTGAAAATAATTCAAGGAAGTTCAAATATAGAAGCTTCATCCAAAGCTGGGACAAAGACTTGCTAATTCAGAGACCATCTTGCACACCCCATAATCTGGGGAGGGGAGCAGCCAGGGTGACATTCTTGCCCAAATCAGACCTTCATTCAGATCCATAACATAAATCCACCAGCACAGCTTAGGGTGCAGGTGAAATAAAATCAGCTGTGCAACCCTGGGCAAGAGCTTGCATAAAGCAATGAACCTGAACACCCCCAAAAGCTGCTCTGCACCCTTCCTCTGGATCTGCCTCTGGAGTCTACCACAGTCCTTCCTAAAGCACCACCATTTTAATATCTATATACAAAAACCTCCTGATGCCTTGGGTTTAGTGAACCACCTTAAAAATGCAACATGAAATTCAAGAATTCACTGTTCATAGCTCCAAGTAGGGAAGTGGGTAATTAATATATAGCTTAATCTGCAGCTTCTGCTATCCTTATACAGCTCTGGTGCTTTGGCCTGCAGCCCCTTTGCTTTAATTGCTCTCGCTAAAGATAGCAGCAGTCTTCTAATGTAAAATAATCTGGTGAATCCTATGCCTGCACCAGAGTTAAATGCAGGGTGTCTAAGAAGAAAAGAAGAGATCTCAACATAAGAAGATGTTTTGTTGTATTCAAGGTTCACTGGAAGTCAAAATAATATATCACAAATAAAATTAAATCCCATTCAAATCCAAATTTGCTAATTATCTGTAATTTTTTTTTTTTTGTTATGATGGTTTTGCAGGGAAGGATTTGGAGGGTGCTGGTTGAGGAGGTACTTGACATGGGCCAGCAATATGTGTTGGCAGCCCAAAAAGCCAACTGTATCCTGGACTGCGTCAAAAGATGCATGGCCAGCAGTTCAAGGGAGGTGACTCTGCTGCTCTACTCAGCTCTGGTGAGACCCCACCCGGAGTACTGTGTCCAGTTCTGGAGCCCCCAACACAAGAAGGACACAGATCTGTTGGAGAGAGTCCAGAGGAGGCCCACAAAGATGGTGAGAGGGCTGGAACATCTCTCCTACAAGGACAGGCTGCGGGAGTTTGATCTGTTCAGCCTGGAAAAGAGAAAGCTCTGAGAAGACCTTATAGCAGCCTTCCAGTACCCGAGCGAGGCCTACAAGAAAGATGGAGAGGGACTTTTTATTTATGTGCTGATAGGATAAGGGGCAATGGTTTTAAACTAGAACAGGGTAGATTTAGATTAGACATTAGGAAGTTCTTTACTGTGGGTGGTGAGACACTAGAACAGGTTGTCCAGAGAATTTGTGGATGTGACTGATACGTTAAACCTCATTTTAAGTTAGATCAGATTGCAGCATCACAGCACACATTTGAGTTCGTTTCTGCAGATTTTGATGTCCCACTTGGCACTTCTCTGCTGCATTACCTTCATGTGTCCAGCAGGACTGCCTCCAATTGGAGGTTCAGAGACTTCTTAAGCTGGAGGTTGTATCCAGCTGGTCATCTTCCATAGCCAAAATGAATTTGCCTAATCCTTTTCTGAATCCATTCATCATTTCGGCCTGAGTCTTTTGGACCGCTTGCAGTTCCTGCTGAGTTCAGTCAGAGTTGTGGGTGCTCAGTTCTCCTGGGAATAAGCCCTGTTTAATAAGGAGCATGGATCCTGCCTTGCTAGAGAAGAGTAATGAGACAGAGGGACCATTAGAATCTAGAATCATAGAATGCTAAGGGTTGGAAGAGACCTCCGGAAATCATTGAGTCCAATTCATGTGCAAAGTGGGACCATTCAGGGTAGGCCACTCAGGAACACATCCAAACACTTCATTCTCCTTGGCAGGGTTCTCATGAGCCACTGTGACCATGGTCTGGGAGAACAGGTGGTTTGGGCTTCCGATTCAGAACCTCAGAAAGGCTCTCTAAGGCTGAAGGAAGTAACGGGATACGAGCAAAAGTCCTGCAGGTGGGGCTGGGTTGTCAAAGTGTGAACATCACACACGAGGAGAATACAGCTAATGGTGAAGCAGCCAGCTGCAACTTGGACTGACCTCACTCTTCATTAAAACGTGAGCCCTAACTGCTGTCCCCAAATGCCTCTCTGCCTTCCAGTCACTCTGGAGATGTGCACTTTTAGATCATCACCAAACCCAAAAGCATAAAGCTGTGGTGCTGAGATGACAAGGACCTGATCAATAGCCCAGAATTCTGCAACCTCCTAATTGTCGTCTTCTGGCGCTTCCCTAGCAAACGCCACTGCCTTTGACTAGCATTCAGCTGTTACCACTCAATACCTCTGTCAGGCAAACTAATGGTAGTTAGTTCCCTGGCAAGAGAGAGATAGCCCTTCAAAATACATCCAAATAACTTCCTCAGTGAGAAGGAAAATTTGCCACCTCGTTACTTGCTTCAAACGCTTCCCCCAGGGGAGTGCCGCACATTTCTGGGAGCGCATCAAGATCACTGGAACAGCCCAGCTGCTGCTCCCCCTCCTCGTCCAGCTGCGTCTGGGCAACGAACTTGGTCAGACAGAGGTCAGAGAATGAAAAGGGAGCACACATTCACTGCATTGCTGAACTGTCTTACTAACCCCGGAGAAGCCTCCCACACTCCCATGCCATTAGTGCACAGCTGCCGCTGGAAAGCTGCCCACGGTGCCTCCCTCCCCTCCCACCTTTTTCAAAGGACCTTGTCTGGAGCTACCAGGCTTCTGCCGGCAATATTTGTCAGGGCACAGAAGACTACTGTCACTTAAAAAAAAAAAAAAAAAAAAAAAAAAAGCAAGGGATTACAAGATGCTTTGATTTGTTTGGGAGCACCAAAAGGGAATGGTCACCATTTCCAAAGCTGGAAGGAAAGGCACAGTCAGCTCTGCGTGTTCATTATGAGTTTGGCAGAGTAAATCAATTGTTTTATGCTGTATTCTAAAACAGTCCTGACAATAGCCATGCCAAGGGCTTCTGTAGAAGGATGACTCCTCCACAAAGCACCTCACATACTTCTGGGGCTACAGATACTGATTTTGCACTGCACATGCTAGTACCAATAGAAAGACACATTTTTAGTGTAAGAATTCCAAAAATGCTTGCACAAAACCCCTGGCAAAAGCCCCTCAGTGCTTTTCCCTGGGGTATCCAAAAGGTGTGAGATGCACCAGCACTTCTGAGGAGCAGAAGCAGGGCTCAGCCAGAGAGGCCTTTGAAAACCTGCCCACAGACACTGCCCTGGATGTCAGGGATGGAGAAAATCTCATCTGTTCAGGGTCACATTTAACATTTAACATTTAACATTTATTTATTCAGAAGCAGAACTTCCCCCTCCCCTCTAAGAAAGTGGGAAATGTTGATGTAAATGGCCAAAACTGCTACTCTGCAATTAAAACACACTTCTTCAGCCAGAATGTCTCAGAAGTGTAGTGTCCAACAAAACTATAAAGTTAGGATTTTCAAAGGCCCCTCAGGGATGTAGTACTCTACTCCCTTTGAACATCTCTTCAGTCCTTTCAAAAATCTCAACCTAAAAATCCCTGCTGGGGGGCAGCATGTTGCTGTGCTCTTTTCAGTTTTTACCTTCAATACAGCATTAACCTCATATTTTACGTTCTCCCATGCGTGGCTTTCTGGGTTTGGTTCTGACTCTGAGTCCTGCCTGCCCTTTCATCCACAGGCTGTGGATTATCTGATCTGATGAGTCATCAGAAATAATCCTGCAGTGGCACCACTTCTTGATGTAAGGGTTAGTTTGTGAGCTACTCCGTGTCAACATTTATCGAGCAAACCTTGCTACTTTCCCTGTATTTTATCTCATACTTGAAGAATGGAGAAGAAAGCAGCTCCTGAACTGCTAGCTATGTTAATCTCAAAATAAGATAATGTATTTGTGAGATCTGAGCCACCAAAGCCTTACTCTAAACAAAAGTTCTTACAGTGCAAACGTGCTAGTGAGATTTGCCCACTCAAATCTCATAAAGCCTGTGTTGTTGCAAGGGCTAAGAAAACCTGGCTCTTTAAACAGAGTAATTCTGGGCTAAGAACATTAATGGCATCCCAGAACTGGAAAGCTTGATGTGTAAATTAAAAAGCACAAAAAAAAAAAAGAAGCACATACACACTCTTAATATCCTAATACCTATTACATGTGATCTCCTTCAAAGTAGCTTTAAATGAGAAGTGCGGTTACTCTTTGATATAGCTGCTAGCAATACAGCCAGGATGCCCTTTGTTAGCATTTTAAAAGATGAGTCCTCATTTCATTGGTTGCTCAGCCTGGAGAAGAGAAGGTTCTGGGGAGACCCTCAAGGGGGCCAACAAGAAGAATGGAGACAGACTGTTTACAAAGGCCTGTGGTGATAGGACAAGGGGCAATGGCTTCAAACTGGAGAAGGGTAGATTTAGACTGGATGTTAGGAACAAGTTCTTTACCATGAGGGTAGTGGAACATTGGAATGGGTTGCCCAGAGAGGTGGTTGGAGCTCCATCCCTGGAGATATTCAAGGCTTGACAGGGGTCTGGACAACCTGATCTAGTTGAGGATGCCCCTGCTTACCACAGAAGGGGTTGGACTAGATGTCCTTTGGAGGTCCCTTCCAACCCAGGCCATTCTATGTTTCTGTGATTCATAGACTCCTAATAACAGTTTTCAAAACCAGCACACATTATTCCCTTTGTTTTTCCCTTCATCCAGTGCACAAATATGGAGCAAATAGAGAGCTGTTCCCTTCACTCCATAACATCTTCTTGATTTGACTCAACCATGGACTGTCAGAAGGAAGCCCTTTCAGCCACCATGAAGGAAATAATGATACACATGGCAAGAAATCCTCCCCACAGCATCCTGAGGCTGCCAGGGACTGGCATCACTGCTTCATCACTCATGACCCAAGCTGCCTGGAGAGTTTGTGGAGCCTCCATCTCTGGAGGCATTCCAAACCCGCCTGTACACATTGCTGTGTGATTTACTCTGGGTGATCCAGCTCTAGCAAGGGGGTTGGACTAGATGATCTTCAGAGGTCCCTTCCAACCCCAGCTACTCTGTGATACTGTGTGACCCCAGTGACCCAGCAACATCTGGAGACCACCACAGGCCAATGAGAAGCTGGATGTGTCATGGGGCTGTAGGCCACAGTGTCTGTAATCCAAACCTAGACCAAAATCCAAGCCACAGCAGCTGTTTGGCCCCTGTGCTTGTAAAAACAGTGGAAATGGACTACACTGCCAAAGGCACTGTCTGTCTGATACAACACAAGCATGAGGGCACTTTGGGTTTTGCTCAAAACACATTCAGATCTGTCAGTTATAGCTTTTCCTATGGCATTTGTCAGAGGGCAGCAAGCATCTTATGCATAGCATTGCATTTATTCTCAGAGGATGAAAAAGAAGTTTAGAAGAATTATCCTTGTTTTAGAGGTGAGGAACAGGTTCATATTTCTAAGCACATTCACATACCCTGCTGACTTCCCTGCTGACTTCCCAGCAGTACTATGTGCAGCCGCAGTGCATGCAGGAGACATCAGTGATAATACTGCAGACCCCAGGGTTAATAGTTGCATCCCTGCTCACCCCACATCCTGATGGAGAAGGATTTATTTGCTTCAGGAGTTTGGGGGTTCAGCCTATATATTCAATCTGCACATAAATCAGGGATGTCATCTACACAGAGTGGCAAACACTCACCCAGGGAACGTGAATTGTTTGGTCACATTGCCTTGAAAAGACTGCAGAAGTTTGGTTTGAGGGATTTGAAATCCTACATCCACTTTTTGTGCTTTGTAGTCCTGGAGGAGCAGGAGGAGCTAAGAGGTGGGTGGCCATCCCCATGGAGCTGGAGCTAGCAGGGTGCACAGTGCTGTGGTGTGCCCCCCACAACCGCGGGGCTCCCCTCCCGCACCCCAGCTCTGCCACCTGTGCATCTCACAGCTCAAAAACTGTCGGGGTGCACCTCAGCAGCAGGCTGCAAGCCTGTCCCACAAGGGAGCCGACGGGCACAGCGGGGAGTGCCGTAAAGAGCTCCCACCCCGCAGCACACCCACCCCTCGAGGGGCCACCCTCGACATTTTCCCCCGGGGTTTGCCATGAAAGACTCCCTCCAAACTAGCAGTGGCCTCTCGGGTCGGGAGGAGGGGGGCCTTTTCCCTTCCAAAGGCGTTTCCCTCCCCCCGGGGGGGCGCTCAGCCCCGGCCGGACCGGGCACAGGGACAAGCCGTCGGGCGGCTCTCCCAGGCAGAGCTGCACAGCCCGGTGGTTTTAAACAAAAGGCGTTTGGTTTTGTTGGTGCGTTTGTTTGGTTTGGGGTTTTTCCCTCTCTCATAAAATAGCTGCAATCCCCTTTTTAACAATATATTTTATTTTTTTCGCTTCTAATTCATTTTTCTTCCCCTCGCGGGAAAAAAACAACAACTATCTCCTCCAGCCGGTCCGTGCCCCACCATGTGCACGGCGCTTCCCCCGTGCCTCCGGGCTGGCATGCGGCCAAGCCAGAGGAGGTGCTTTTTGATTTTTTTGGTTTGGTTGTGGGGATTTTTTTTCTTTCTTGTTTTCTTTTTGCATTATTCCTTTTTTTTTTTTCCTTTAATTTTTATTTTATTTCCACTGCACATTCCGTCTCCAGTTCCCCAAACTCTTTGATCTCCCCCGCTGTCTCCTTACCCGGAAGAAAACCCTGGCCCGCTCAGCTGGGAGCTGGGCGCACACGTGGGCGCCCTGGCTCGCCTCCATCCTCCTGCCAAATTTAGTCACACAAAGGGCTCGGAGGGAGGATAAGGGGGGGGCATGAAAGGAGCCGCCGGCGGGACATCAAAGCCACCGCCGCCCCGCCCCGCTCCCGCCCTCCCCGGTACAGGGGGGTGCCGGCGGCGGACGGCGCTTCGCATACGAGGGTGGCCCGGCCCGGCCCCCCATCCCCCTGCTTATTGCGCCCCGGGGGGGCGGGTGGTGGCTGTCGTCCTTGGGACCCTTCCCGGTCAGCTCCCCCTGAAAGTCTGCGGGGATCATCTGGCTGCCCCGACAGCAGGATACTCGTCCAGCCACTGCCGACGGTGCGTTTCCCCTTCCACTTTCCCCTCCCACCAGTGGACTAGAGAGCCCGGCTGGCCGTCGGGTTGAGTGCTGGAGTTGTGGACCCCTTCAACCATGAAATGCAAGAAAGCAAAAAATAAAGGAAAAGAAAGCCAACTCAACCCCCAAAACAAACAATAAAGAAAAAGAGAAAAAAAATAGAAAAAATATTTTTAAAAAATTTTAAAAAGGAGAAGGAAGGAAGGAAGGAAGGAAGGAAGGAAGGAAGGAAGGAAGGAAGGAAGGAAGGAAGGAAGGAAGGAAGGAAGGAAGGAAGGAAGGAAGGAAGGAAGGAAGGAAGGAAGGAAGGAAGGAAGGAAGGAAGGAAGGAAGGAAGGAAGGAAGGAAGGAAGGAAGGAAGGAAGGAAGGAAGGAAGGAAGGAAGGAACTCTAAACGACCCAAACCCTTGCAAATGACCAAAAAACTAAAATGCATACTCGTCCAAAATGGAAAAAAAAATATCAAAGAAAACAAACCAAAACCAAACAGACACCCTCCCCCCCCCAAAAAATCCCACCAAAACAAACAAAAACCCACACAAACGAAACACGAGAAAATATAAACCAACAGTACAATGAAAAGAAAAACCCCACCTAATTGCACAAACAGACCCTGCTAAAGCAGTACGGCGCACGGTTGCGGTGCAGAGCCCGGGTATCGGCAGCTAGCGTGCACGGCGGTGGGCGCGCTCCCGGCGCAACGGGGTCCTGCCGGGGGCACCGCGCGGTTCTCCCCACCTCCACCCCGGGCCATGAACCCCCTGTCCATATCCCCCTCCTCAGCCCCACGAACTGCCAGAAAAAGCGACAGCTTTGTGTTGTCTCCAGTCAAATCTGGAGCTGGAGTTGAGGTTTCCTGAGTTTATCCTCATGTCATAAATCATTACTGTCTCCACCTCCCCCCCACACACCGCCCCGCCGCCCCCACCCCGGTCCTTTCCACCAAAAAAAAATCCAAGAAAAACTCCAGCCCACACGAAGGGGGAGACCCCGGGACTGCGGAGGTGGGGGGAGACTGCTCTTCCAGAGGGAGCCGGTAATGGTACAGACGGGTGGCCGCGGCGCCGGCTCCTCCGGTGGAGATCCCCCCCATTGCCTGCCCCGGTGCCCGTCGCCGTACGTTTTTCTTTATCTCAAAGGTGACCGGTCCGGGGTTACCTTCCCTCGGCCCAGGTGCTCGGTGGCTCCGAGCGTCGGGAAGGGAAGAGGGGCGGGAGGGATGCGGCGGCATCTACGCTTGCAAACCGATCCCGAGTTGCCGGTTTTCCCAAACGGCCGCTTCCCCACTCGCCGCTCCAGCCACCTTCGGGAGACTGGGGGGTGGGGCAGTGTGTGATCTCCGCTGGGGTACCGCTGCACAGATAAACCCCTTCCCAGGGTTTACATGTCTGATTCTTTCTTTCTTTCTCGATTATTTCTCATACTTGTCTGACTTGACAAGTCCATCTCCCGCTTTCCGCTCCCTTTCCCGGGGCTTGGCGGGTCTCATTGCTCAGCTGGATTTTAATTACTCGTTGTCGGGCAACTATGCCGAAGCAGGAGCGGCGGTGCGGGCAGCCGGGCTCAGCGCTCATCCCCCGCCGCACCGCCGCACCGGGACCTGCAGCTGCTGAAAACGGATTGAGCGTCCACATGGTCCCTTTTCTCCATCTCCCGAAGCCTGCAGGTTTAGCGAACTCGCGGGGCGTGAGCAAAGCACGAAGCGCACTTTTCCGATGCCAAAATCGTGGGAAGTTGTTTCCTGCGAAATGTGCGCCCGCCGCATCCGCCAAATACAAGAAGCTGTGGGTCCCGACGCTTTTGTTGGGATAGTTTGGAGTTTTTTTAACGTGCTAGTGCCGGGCACCGTGGCGATGCCATGTCACCCGGGGGCTAACGGGGCAGCACATCCGAGGGAAACGTGGGATGGCGCAGTGGGGTGATACTAGCGTACTGCTCCTACTCCATTCGCTGACTTAAAACCGCGACCAGCTCACCCACCCCGGTCGGTTTCTCCCCTCGCATTTAATGACAATATGTTAATTCTGCCTTTCGTCCAAATCCTCGCACGCTCGCCCCGCTGCCCCTAGCCATGTGGCCTCAGCACACACCCCCTAATGCCACCCAAAGGGGTAACTAACAACAAAGTAGACCTAAAACAGAAGGTCTGTCTGTCGGAGGATGCGGCCAGTGTCTGTGCCCTGCTCCTGGCTGGGGAACATCAGTGCCCCAGTGCAGATCCCCGGTGAGGCGCACAGACACACATACAGAGGCACCTCGCCGCAGCATAAGCAAAGTTTGCCCTGGGGCAGCCCCGTACCCGCTCCCCCACCCCCCTTCTATAGCCGCCCCTCGCCCCCTCTCCGCCCCCGCCGCCTCCGCCCCGACTCGGGTGTCAGTCACAGCGGCGGCTCCTTTCATCTCCGACGCCCCCGCCCCGCCCCGCCGACGGAAGGAGGGAGGATGGAAGGCGGGTGGGGGTGATGCTGAAGTTGCACCGCCGCTCCCCGCGGGGCTCTGCGCCCGCTGGCTACGATAGAGCGACCCCGCACAGGGTGCTGAGAGCGGGGGCAGCCGGGGGCAAAGAGGCGCCGCGGCCACAACTTTTTTTCTCTGCCCGCGGGCGCGGAGGGAATCATAGGGGAGGCTCCCCTCCCGCTTCATCCCCTCCCGAGATTGTTTCTGTCTCGGTCCCCTGCTCCGTGTTCCTCCCCCGCGGTGCCGCCGAGTCGAGCCCAGCCGTGCCCGGAGCGGCGGGCGAAGCGGCGGACAAAGGCCCGGTGGGTGCATGCCACGGGCAGCGCCGTCCTCGCCCCCCGCCATCCTCGTCCCCCGGGGCATCTCCTCCCTGTATCCGCCTCCCACCGCTTCTCCCCCCTCCCCCCCCCCCCAAGCCATTTTAACTCGGGCCCGCCCGGGTGGCGGCAACTTCACTCGGAGACGAAACTGGGGCGGGCTCCGCTCCCCTCCGCGTCCCCTCACCCCCAGGGTGAGCCCGGGCCCCGGGGGGTGGATGGGGAGGGACTGGCCTCCTGAGGGGAGGGGCCGCAGCGCGGTCCCCGGAGGCAGGCGGAACACACGCGGGGCTATTTCGACTCGTTGGGAACGTAGGGCGCGGCGGGGCCAGTGCCGTGAGGGAGTGGGGGTACCTCGGCCCCGAGGGGGCGGGCGGGGGTCTCCAGCTGCCGAGAGGAACCCCGAGGACTTCACGGGATTTTTCCTTCTTCTCTCCTATTTCTCCTCCTCTCTCCTCCTCCTTCTTCTCCTCCTCCTCCACCTCCTTCTCCTCCCCCCGCTGCTCCTCCCGCTCCCGCTCCCCTTCCCGCGGCGGGCCGGCGGCCGCAGCAGACGCCGCGCTGCCGTGAGGATGCCGCAGCTGCCGGGGGCCGGGGGTGGTGGGGGGGACCCGGAGCTCTGTGCCACCGACGAGATGATCCCCTTCAAGGACGAAGGGGACCCCCAGAAGGAGAAGATCTTCGCCGAGATCAGCCACCCCGAGGAGGAGGGCGATCTGGCCGACATCAAGTCGTCCCTCGTCAACGAGTCCGAGATCGCCCCCGGCGCCAACGGGCACGAGGTGCGCGGCCGCGGGGGCTCCGCGGGGCAGCGCGGAGCTGCTGCGGGCTGCCGACGAGCTCCGGACGCTGCCGCCGGCGCCGGGAGGGATGGAGGGAGGGAGCGAACTTCGGCCGGGCACCAGGGGAACCCTTGGCTTACGAATTTCCCCTTTAAAAAAAAAAAAAACCAAAACCTAAAAAGCACATCCCGACCGAATTCCTGTTTCCAGAGGGGCGGCGAGCAGCGGGCCCCGATCCCCTCGATGGGATGGGGATGGGGGTGGGGAGGCGGCCCCCTCCGCGCTTCGGTCCAGGACGAAAAAGTTCCTGGAGTCCCCCGACCGTGCGATATTAGACTTCAAGCAGCCGTGAAATTTCCTCCGTAAAATCAGCGGGGTCGGGGCAATAGCCCTAGACTCTTTAAGGGATTTGCATAAAACTGGGAAGAAATTCCCGACAGTACAACAACTTCAGGGCAAATGGGTAACCTGCCCTTTTTTTTTTTTTTTTTTTTTTCCCGGGATTATTTTTTCCTTTTTCCCCCTCCTCCCTGTTGTTTTTGATCTTATTCCTAAAGATCTGCTAATAACGGCAAGCTGATTTTCATTATTGTCTTTGGTATCTTTTTTACAAAGAGTGTTTGGGCTGCCGAAGCTTCAAATATTTCCCGAATAATTGCAGAATTAAGCCTGTTTTGTTAATTGTAAGGCTCTTCTAAGGCTCTTCTGCTCAAGATTAGCTGCAAAGCCAATCGTTATTAACGTTGTTATAAAACGGTCGTTTAGACAAACGCTTCTGGTACAGCTGCCTTCGAAGACTTAAGAGGGAAAAGAAAGATGTTTATCTCTTGCCCTAACTTTTTGTTGTTGTTGTTCCTACGAGAAGCTGTAGGACTGATCGATAAATGAGCATCCTTACAATGACTTCTTTTCTTTCTCTTCTTGCCTGATCGTGGATTCCCTTCGGTCAGGTTTCCAGACAGACTCAAGCACAGGATTCCTACCATGATAAAGGCAGAGAGCACCCCGAGGAAGGTGAGAAGCACCACGGTCCTGGCTTGTGATGTTGTCCCACTGTGAGACTCCACATGGTCCTCAGTCTTCAAACTGGAGCTTGGTCTCTTTTAGAAAACATAAATTTAGTACCTTTTGAGGAAGAGGGGTCCCAGGGTGTTTTCAAAGCATATTTTAGAAGGAGATGAATGTGCAGCACATTTATCTTGGGTGACCAAATGATATTTCATTTGTTTAGAAACTGATAAGTAGGCCAAATGGATCCACACTGAAGAAATAACTATTTTTAGAATATCAGCTTAAACACATCTATCTCTTTACTGATACAGTGCAGCCAAATTGTGTGTGCGTGCATGTGTGTGTTCAGAAACTGTGCTTTTGTACCCACAGCCAATGTCTGTGGCTTAAATCTCCTCTTCCAAATCTAAGCATGAACAGACTTCTTGCTTTTATTTCTTTTTTAACTGTATCAGCTGGTTAATTTTGATTGAGGAGAACAGAGGAAATATCAGAGTTTGTTGAATATGTCTTAGCAAGCTGGACACACGTACCAAGAGCGTGTGCTGTGAAGGATGGGAGATTATATTTAAATGAAATGCTTATCATCATGAACTAAAACAGATCATAAATTCCATATAAAGACAGGCACAGTTCAGTCCTGATGCTTTCCAGGACTCTGTGGCCATCATTCTCCAAACTGGTCATTAAACAGCCATAATGTCCATGTTCCCTGCATTTTGGCAGTAAGCAGAAGGAGGCCAACTCTGTACAGTTTTCAGCCTTGTAGCCTCCTAAAACCTCCCCTTCAATCAGTAACATTGTCAGTGGTCATATAGGCAGGAGACCTGTTCACCATCCTTTGCAGGACCTGCACTGAGATTTTTTTGTTTTCTACAAAATAACCTTCCTCACTTGGCTTCCCTTTTGACTGCAGTGCTGCGTGTATTCAACAGCTTCCCCCTCCAAATCATTAGGATCTCCTTCCAAGTCAGCTCCTGCCCTCTAATCGTTCCCAATGAGTGTGGCCAGAATGAATTGTTTCACTAAAACACAGTGGTTCAGTAAGAGAAGGAAATACTTATATCTAGTTATCACTGCACTGTTCCTCTTTTTCCTAACAAGGATGCTGGAAAGCCATGCTGGCTATACTTCTGAATCCACAAATCCTTAGAGGTGTTTATAAAATGGGGGAAAACTGCTACCTGAGAAATGTGACGTCATAGCTGATGTTTCTGCCTTGCTCTGAACAGAGACTAGCAAAATAAATTGGTTATTCTGAGACCACTCCATATTTTAAGGATAAGCTCCTCACTGAGAGTACTTACTCCTTTAAGAATTAACTCTATTTGGAAAAAAAAAAATAATTATAAATTGTTATTACAAATTGCTGTGGACCACTTTCTGTCAGAGGTAATTTCCATGAGCAAGAAAACGTTTGCATGCAGAACATTTTTATGAATGCACAGTACCTGTTTAAGTGCTCTAAGTTACAAGAAATGAGTGTGTGGGGAATAATGTAATCATTGTTTCCTCTTCCATAGGAAAGCATCCAGACAGTGGCTTATACAGCAAGGGACCATCATACTCTGGTTATTCTGGGTATATCATGATGCCAAATATGAATAACGACCCGTACATGCCTAATGGATCTCTGTCACCACCCATCCCCAGAACAGTGAGTTATCTCTTCCAAAGACGGGTTATGGCAACCTGGGTTTCCTCCTGTTCAGTCTGCAGCGCGTGTTCACATGGGGGCTTTCCTTAGGTAGCTTGAGTTACCACAAAGGTTGAGTTTCTGCTGCTCAGAGCCTCCGTCCGGTGGAGTTTGAGAGCTCTTAAAGGTGTTGGTCTCGATTGTGGTGGAAAAGCGAAGATGAATGTCTGCGGTGGTTGATGTCCTTTGAACAAGGCTGGGGGCTTTGCAAGGGAAGCCTTGGGTTACAACTGTAGGATAATGTATGGCAGAATGATGTAAATGCCTTCTTTGTAGTGACTGGTACAGATATGAATTTTCTGACTTTAACTCTTTGCTGAGGAAAATCAAGGGCTGGAAACAGAACTGATAAAATTGCTTTTCCTTAAGATGAAAAGATTGGATTCCTTTTTTATTATTATTATTATTTTGATTCAGATATGGCATTGCTCTTTTGCTGACTGGTATTTGTTTCTGTTATTAGTTGAACAACATGAAGGCTTTATGTATCTGGCACTATTTGCCTTGAACATACTCTCTATCTTCAGCCACAAATTGTGAAATCATCTTTTAGGAATGAATATCAACCGTGATGCAGTAGTTAGAGCTTTCCTTTACGTTGTGGTGGGCACTGATTCTTCCAGGTTGGTCCATCCTTCTATTTGCATTAGCATAGATGCACTTTTGATGGCTTTTAATGTGCTTTTAATTTTGGATTTCAATTCCCATTTATCTTTCTATACATACAGAGTGATGGGGAGGCAATGTTACAACGAACTGTGAAAATTATATTAGTAGAACCAGAGTGGAGCAGGAAACAAATATGCTTGTAGGCATGCTGCTGAAAAAATGCCACTGCAGCTGTGTGTGCATGTGATAGGAGAAGTTTGATGCTGTTAATTCCCAGAGATAAAGCAGTTTTCCAGCTTACCAGCTCTTAGATATTTACCTGGTGGTCTTTGTCAACAATTGGCATTATTTTGCTTTCTGACATTCTTGGTTTTTCTTCAGGGTTGTGGCTTTTGACTTCAAAACCAAAAGAGGGGGCCTAACCTGTACCTGTTATTTGACAGTAGCGAAGCATGTGAAATCAGTGGATGCTTGGGTTTGGAATGACAAGGTGGTGTGGCACTGGGAAACACATGGATTTGCCCTTTTTGTATGTCACAGTGTTTGAAAGATGTAAAACCTTGTGCAATATATTGCTTTCTATAGTGCTCTTTTTGTGTGTAAATTAGAGTTCAGAGGCCTACATCTGTTTCAAAGGAAGGATGATCACCACAGTCTGTCGATACTTTTTTTTTAAACACCACTGTACAGAAAACTTCAATTTGGATATATTGTGGGGAAAAGGACATAGATTCTTGAGAGGGCACTGAAACTCAAACTTGCCCCTTTGAGGACCAGGAAAATTCCAACCATTTTTTACCTCCTTTTTTCCCATATTACCTTCCTGAGAAAGTCCCTAATGCTGGTTCAAGGCTTTCAACAAAATCCAGTTCAATTATTCACTGAGGATTTTCTTTGCGTGTATGCACTGGGGGGCTGCTGTTCTTCACTGATCTGGCACCAATGCCCCCCCCCCAAATATCGTCTGACCTTCAACCCAGAGATTTTCTACCTGCTCAGGTGCTTGAGGAAGCCTACCTGGGTAGGTTGGAGGGGAGAAGGTTGGGGGGGGGAGGGGGGACCGCATCTACTGTCTCATTGCCAAGCTGCCTGCCCGACATCTAAGGGGCTGATTGTTCCGTGTTGCTCTTGCATGTTAGAGCAGCACCACTATTTCGGTAAAACAGTGCTGGTGCAGGGCCGCAATGTTGACATAAGCCTGGAGTTCTTTCAGTTTAACCACAAGGCTACACGCTTGAGTTATTAAATAATTTTTTTGTTTAATTGAACTATAATCTTTGCTAGTCGCCTAGCTGACAGCTGGGTTTTAATGGGCGCGAGATCAAAACGCTGCGTCCAGGAGATGACACGCTGGCTTGCTTCATGGCTAACCACAGCTCCAGCGCTGCTGCCTCCTCACCTTTGAGGGGTCCCAAACGCCTCCCCGCAGCTTCGCTCCTGCTTCCCTTTCCGGGGGGACCTGCCGTGGCTAGGGGGCAAGGAACGACAGAGATCAGCAAGCTCTGAAAGTGGTGGTCTCCCCCGGGGTGTCAGTCCCCGGCCATTTGTGCGGTGTGTACCTGCGCCCTGCCATTTGCATGACAAAGCCGCTTCTTGTTGATGCATCTGTTGCCTGGAGGTGTTAGGCAGGATTAAAAAGCTACCCTGGGGCGCTGAATCTTTTTTTTTTTCACCTTGGGAGGACTCGGCTGCCTGCAAACTGCCAAAGGGATGCACCCCTGGGGAAACGTGGCCAGAGCTGGGGCAGGGAACAGCTCTAATGGAGGTGGCCTCGGCTGGCTATTCCGGGGCAGGAGGAGCAAAGCTTCCTTGGAATGTGAAAAAAAGTTACTTTCACCAGCACATGCATGGGGGAAACAACAACAACAAAAAAGCTTTTTTTTAAAAAAAAAAGGGCAAGCTCTTGAGGTTTTTCCTTTGTAAAATTAAAAATACAAATCTACAGTCAGACAACATGTTTAATAAGATTTTAAAGAAGGAAACTGAAGAGAAATTTCAGTGCAGCTTATGAGGAGGATTTAAAATCTTCCAAAATCTGCTGTTGTCAGAGTGATCAACACTCATCTCCTTTCTCCCTTTTTTTTTTTTTTTAATGCCTTAATCTTTTTATTTTGCTGGCAACTGATTTTCCTTTTACAAGTTGTGTTTGTAGGAGCAAGAGAGTGTTAATTACAAGTTCAGGTAAAAGCTTCACACTGTGGTAAGGATTCTTATCAGGTATCTGGATAAGTGAAAAAGCAGAGCAGTGGGTTTGGGTGGCTGCAGAAGCAGCACGTGATGGTACTAAAACCACAGTAACACCTGGTGAATGTGCATCCTGTGTGCTTGAGATATCTTTTGATGGTTTCTCAGCATCGTGGGGGTACTGAAGATGGGAGATGGAGACAACTGTTTGTTTTCTAACGTGTATGTGGGTTTTCTTACTTGTTCGTTACCAAGACTAGTTTTGGGTAGCAAACTTTTCTCACCTGTGTGGTGGGAATGTAGGGAAAAAGGAGATGACTGAAGAATAATAATTTCTTTGTGTCTGAAATTAATCCAGAAAATCATTTGGCCTTTGTTCTCCCACTCTCTCAATGAACTAAACTTTCCGTGGGAAGATTGAGGATTCCTGCAACCTTCCTTTTCATTTGTTCTTATCGCTTCTTGGGGTTTGGGTTTATTTCTTCGTGGCTAAACTGTCTGTCTGTGGCAGCTGGAGGTGTTAAATAGGAGGATACAGTCTGTGGCGACTTGCAAAACGGAGTGTATCCATTTGAAAACAATGAGGAATTCTGCTAAGAGAACTTGAACACAAGAAATGTTTATATGCAGCCCCCCACTACCTTACTGAAGTTCAGGATATCCTTTGTGTTCTTCTGCATGGCAAGGAGTATGGGCATAGCTCCTGTCTTGAAGAGCTAACATCTCAGGAGAAATTATGTAGATAATATGGACAGGAGGAAGGATGAGACTAGAAACAGCAGGAATGAGTGCTTACAGGGCCTCAGTAAAAGCGTTTTGTTTCCCTAGCTGCATCTTGCTGTCCCTCTGAAAGCAGGCTGGTTCACTTGTTTGTGGAGAATTTTTGGGACCCCAAGGGGAATGTGCAGGAGCTGCTGAAGGACACAAACTTGATTTTTGATAATGTCTCTTCCTGAGACTTTGATTCTGTGCAGTTGCAGGCACTTTATTGGGAGCCATGGTCCTCTGAAAGCTCCCTGGCCCAATATGAAACGTGCTTTGTAGCAAGCACGCCTCCTGCTCCTGTTTCACCCATCAGAAACTTTTGCACTAGTCCCTAAGGTGGCATCAGGGTGGGATTCTCTGAGGGCTGTGGGCAGCTATGGTCCTGTGGCATGCCCCTTTCTTCCCCCTGAATGCCCAGAACCATGGCTGTGGAAATGGGCTACACAGGCAGCCAAGGGGCTTGAGGAGCCATAGGCTGTTCACCCAGCATTGAGGCTGTGCTGCCTTACCCTGCATGGCTCAGGTCCTCTCAGTGAAGTCCAATGATGCTGGTTAGCTCCTTAAATAACTTTGAAATTGGGTGCAAAGGAGCACAAAGCTTCCCGACTTGCTGGGGTTTACTTGTGTTTGCATGGGGAGGAATTTTAGCACTATTTGCTGAGGGACTTGGTGAGCCGTGTCAAATGCCAGCACCTGGGGAGAAGAAGAGCCTGCTCAGTGCTAATAGAGGGACCTCACTGCTGCAAATGCGTCTGTCAGCTGCTCTGGCTCAAACCTCACAGCTGATCCGTCTAAGATACAAGCCAGGTCTCAGTGAAACACAAATCCAAGCCACGAATGGCTGTGGGACAACTTTTGGTGGGGCTTTCTTTCTGCCTCTCAGCAAAATGAATTTTCCATTTAGAAAAGGAGGCAGAAGTTACTGTGGTGCCTCTGGGTTGGCCTTTGAAGCTTGATGTGGTTGCTCATGATAAGATCCAGGAAGAGTCTTGTGTACGTATGTCCATCACTAGCATGGACTTTGGGCACATACTGATGAAGAAAATAGCCTTCTGCTGCTTTTGCTCCCTTCTCTGTGTGGGGGTGATGCAATTAGCAAATCTGTCTAATTATGAATGGGCAAAAGCAAAAGAAAACATTCTCCTGACTTCTCCAGAGGCAGCAGTTGTGTGTGTGTGGCTTCAGTGGAGGAGTAATCAAAAAACCTCACCCATTACAAGTCATCAAAGTTGAAGCTTTTGTCTATCAACATGTGTGCATACTTATGTCCTGAATCTCCTTTTTTTAAGTATCTATGAGCTGATTCAATATCAGATGTAAATGGTGAAGCTTCCAGAGGTCCCTTCCAATCCCTAACATCCTGTGATCCGGTGGTTTAAAAGCAAAATGTCATTCCTGTTGTTTTGGTGCTGTGCCACCTCTTCTCCAATTTAATCCCAGCCCAGAAAAAATGTTAATAAGAATAGCTTGTTATGGGCTGCAAGTGCCAAGGAGGATATGGCTCAAGAAGAAAGCCTGAAGCTCCACAGGTTCAGGCATCAAAAGGAAAAGACTTTTTTCTAGATACTTGCATCACTGCATGGCTGCAGGCATTGAAAAGCCTGGGTCCTGCAGGCCTGGCTCCTCCCAAGCACTTCACTTCTGTTTATAGTTAGGGAAAACTCCTGATAGGGGAAGGAAATAACCCACACAAAAGCATTTTACTGCTGCTGAAATATTCTGAAGCCTGATCAGGGGCATGTGCTTTTTTTTGCTAGTGGTAAAACACTGTCTCTCAGAAGTAAACAACATACAAGAGCCTGAACACTTTAACATTTTGAGATCTGTGCATCATGTGGTCTGTTGTGGTCTCCCACATTGCTCTTGCATGGAGGGCAACAGATCCAGTGTGTTGCTGGTCTGAGGGGAGTGCTGCTGTGAGGTAGGTGGCCTATGGGTTCTTGACCTGGTATGGAGACAGGCTGCTCTTGGTGTGTACCCTCCCTACTGCTGGGGAGCCATGTGCTGTGATGCTCCAGTTGTGTGTATAAATAGCTCCCATTTACCTGAAACTAACCCCATCCTGGCTAGCAGGATGTATCTCTAAAGAGATTTTGACCATAAGACATGCTTGGTGTGAAGACCATTGTTGTTTGGCCGTTGGGTTTGGTCCCTTTTGCAGGACGCGGAGGGGAAGGCGTTGCAGCTGCTCAGCGTGCTGCTCCTGCCCGGGCTGGTGGGGATTACTGTCTCTGTCACTCTGGCCCTTCATAAGCATTAGCTTCACTTAAGAAAACTGCATTCAGAATAACTTAATCTATCAGCCCAATTGCTTCTATTTTGAGACTTGGATCTCGTGGATATGTTTATTTAGTTTGGGTTTCCCACTTCAAAGGAATCTGTCCTCTCAGCAAGAAAGTGATTGAGCACTTAAATAAAAATGTATTCATTGAATCTTTGGGATTGAGCTAAAAGTGCAGTAGGGAGTTAACGTGTGCACCAACTGTGCTAATCAGCCAGGGATTGCCTCTTCTCCTGAAGGGGAAGAAGAGTGGTCCAAACTGCCTGGGGAGAAGTGGCATGCCCTCCCTTGGCTTCTGCAGGTGGTGCTGCTCACTGATGCTTCAGGTTGAGATGAAGGACCTAGAGTATCTTTACCTGAAATCTTCAAAGACGCCAAATCCCTTGTGTAGAAGAGCATTTTCATGGAGCTGAAAGGTCAATTCGATGTTTGTTTATTTTCTTGAAGTGGCTGTGGGTACAGGTGAAGTTGAGGCATAAAATCAGTAGGATGGGCTTAGCCAGCAAAAATTGCAAGTGTGAGGCTACAAGGTTTTGATTGAGTGTAAAATGACCTGCTTGACTTAAAAAACAAGCATTCTATTGTCACCAGCTCTAATATACAAACCAGAGAATCATTTTGGTGGAATTTATTAGGCAAGCCAGAGAGCAGTTGATAATTCCTAAGGGTTTCAGTACCATAGTACTATAGTTCAAACAGTCCTGCACAAGTCAGTGGACAGGCCTGCTTCACCCAAGCTGGTGCATAGGGGAGAAGATCCTTGAGAGCCTGTGATTTCATGCACATTTGCCACAAAGTACCTTCTGAACATGCTGGTGCTTCAAACTAAGCTGATGGCAGCTCAGCTTATTTCCTTGGCCAACTTGAACAGAGCTCTAGACAGAGGGCTGCAGGGGATGTCCAAAGAAAACCAGTCTGGGGATGGTGTGATTCATGAGGCATGTACAGAGCAAGGGAACATGGGGCTTCTGTCAGGCAGTTTTGTTGACTTGGAGGTTGAGAGTTGTGAGCTTTGAATAGCTATCCCTGCAGGACCTGTATTTCTGGGTTGGGGTCGTGGTGACACTGGCTGCTCAGAGCCAGTACTCTGTCTCAGTAAATGGTTACTTAGCTATTCTACAAGCTCTGTTTCTTCAATTTTTTGCCTCTTTCAGTATTTCAGAATTGCCTCAGAGATTTATCTTTGTGATCGTCTGTTGTCTCCCCACAATTTTGGTTTCTCTTCTTGCCTTGATCTTTCTTCATTCTCCCCAAATCCTGCATTGGCAAGCCTTGTCTAACATTAAAAAAAAAAAAAAAGTATGATGTGGAGGTGGTGATTAAAGGTGTCAACACTTGTCAAATGCAGCCTGGGCCTGGGGAGCAGACCCTGTCCCTGGCCACGTATTAAAATGCAGATGAAGGCAGATGAACCCTGTCCAGTGGTGCAAACGCGTTTACTTTGCTAAAACACCACAATCCAGTGATTTGTTTAGGGTCAGTTGTTTCTCAAGTTAAGCCTCTGCTGTCTCAGGTTTAGGAAGCTGCAATTATGACTGGTAATTGTAGTTTTGGTTATACTCTTATCTCCCCGCCCGTCCGGTACTACCTTCATTGCAGTTTTGTATAACTTCCATGTACCCCCACACTGGCCAAGGCTCCTGCCACTGGCACTTGTTACAACCCACACAGCCATGTCACGAACCAATTCTGCAACATGTCTTTCAAAATCCATCTTTACCAAGTAGCTTCCTTCTCATACTGGAGCCCTCTCCTCAATTTAGAGTTCATGGCATCTTGTTTCACCATGTGGCACATCTTTCAGCCTGCTTTCTTAAACTGAAGAAGCACATTGAATCATAGAATTGCCTGTTTGGAGAAAACCTTAAGATCAAGTCCAACCATAGCCAAACATCTTCATGTACACAACTGTTAGAAAATATCCCTAAGCTCCTCATCTGAACATCTTTTAAACACCTCCAGGAACGGTGACTCCACCAATTCCCTGGGCAGCATGTTCTGGTGCCTGATGACCCTCTTGGTGAAGAAATTTTTCCTAGTATCCATAACAGAAAAGATGAGGTGAAGCAGGAGAATAGCCCTTTGGCGCAGTTCAGGGATCCCTCTGGACTGGGGGAGAGACTGATTTCTCTGCTCAATATCTGCACATGAATGAGCCCCCATGAAGTGTAAAAATTGTCCCTAAGTTCTCTCAAATATAAGTGCACATGGAGGTTCAGCCTCCTGAAGAGCTTTTGGGAGGGAGGTAGGAACAAGCAGGTGGATGATGGTCAGGTGTTGGAGCCAGAGCAGTGGGACAGGCCACAGCATGCCCAAATCCCCTCTGGGCTGCTGGGGATCAACACGGAGAGGAAAACTGAACTCACTGAGCTAGCACTGGGAGAGCTTTGGAGGCTATTGGGGAAATAAGCTGTATGCTGAACACACTAAAATGCATTTAGAAATGCATAAGCAATTAAAATAATTTATCCTGAATAGTGCCCCTAAAGCTTTTTGTGTTGCTGCCCTCTGACACGAGTGTGCTGGGTTGTATTTGTGTCTCTTGTGTGCTGCTCAATTTCCTCCTGTACACAAGTGAAATTCAGCTAGGGAAAAAAATAAGTTTGAACTGAGCATGTTGGATTTGGAGAATTTGTTACTCAAAACTTTCTGTCTCACATGTTATTTCATGTCTTAAGTAGCCCTGCTATAGGGAGAAAAGGAAGCTGTGCTGGATTTAAAAGAAGAGGAAAGAAATAAAACTTTGGAAAGCTTAACTTGTAAGTGTGTGGATTTTTCTGGTTTTGTTCAGAGGTTTTTTTGTTGGGTTTTTTTCCCCCCTCCTTTCTCAGCTATTTTAAGGATATTTTTATAATAACAGTGTGAGATCCTGTTTTAGATGTAAATCTTCAGAAGGAAAACTTGGAATTGGAGAACAGCAAAAAAATGCTAATTTATTAGGCAACTCCCCAGACAGTTTGACAGCACTACTGCAAACATGTTTTATTTTAAAACTAGCATCTACTAAGCTTCTTATCAGAGTGACCTGCAAAAGATGACTTCATACTTTGTAATAAGGAAATACTAAGAGACTCAAGGAGCGCTGGTAAAAATGCTGTTTTGCTTGAAACTTCTTTAATTCAAGGGCCCTCCTGAAACAACTTGTGTAGAAAGCTCTCTCTTTCTTTGAAACTTCAAATCCCTCCTTTTCATTCTTTTTCTTTTCAGGCATGTGTGTACAAATGAGAGTATCACAGGCTAATGGGGCAGAACAATAAATGTTCAGTCAGAACATGTGGTTTAATCAAAGCTAGTTCAGAATCTTCTGTTTGGTGCACAGGCAGACCTTCTAGGGGAAGGAGGTTTTTGAGGGGATTTTGTAGAGCTTCCCTTCCTCTGGATCTAGGACTGCAAGCAAGTACAATCAGTTAAGCAGTTGAGCTCCCTGCCCAAAAAAATGCTCTCCTTCATTAAATGAATCTTTCTGGCCAACATCTACTGGACAAAGTATATGTTCATGTTCAGTCAGCAGAAAAGCCTGTGAGTGGGTCTTGCTTTTCTCTTCTGGGGTGGTGTTTCACAGCCCAGGAGGCCATAGCTCACAAGTGGGCTGACACTTGCCTTTCATTACCTGCATCCCTCCTTTGCTGGCCTTGGTAGGTTCTCCCAGGAGGGCCTGAGATTGGAGCCTAGGCAAGACTGGGACAGAGCTGCCTGTAGTAAGGCAAGTGCCACCAGTAGGTTATAGCTGTTTCAGGGGTGGAGAAAAAGTTTTTGCCTGTGCAATTAAGCATGAAATAGATAAATTCTGTGTATAATTACCCAACGTAGAGTCTAGCATGAAGACATGACCCGTGGAAATTGCAGCGCATCTGTAGCTGCCAACAGATTCCCAGGAGGTATCCTTGGCTCCTACACTGGCATTACAGGGGGTGGGTCGTGTCCTCTGCTTCCCCCAACCCCTCTCCCAGAGGAGAGGTACAGTCTGGGAGGATGCTTCTACAAATGAGGACTCGAGAAAGCAGCATTTTTTTAGAGACTTAGAGGAAAGAGACGGCAAAGATGGGAACAAAATCCACATTCACCAAGCTCACTTCAGGAATACACCTGAACTACAGCTCATTTATGTTTCTTTGGTGGTTGTTGGTTTGTTGTTCTCTTCATGAAAACAATCCAGAAAGTGAAAACTGTCTGTGAGTGGAGGGAGAGAATAAGAGGATTAAAACTAGTGCTGAGAAAGTTGGTGTCATTTCTGGCTGTGTGTCCTACTCAGTCTTTCAATGAAGAGCCAAACCATCCTACTGAAGTTTCTGAGTAAGGGCAAGGAGAGGCTTAAGAAAATCAGTTTAAAAGCTTGTAAAAAAACCCCCAAAACAAAATAAAACAAAAAGCAGCAAGGGGTGCAAGCTGCTGGCCCTCAGCATCATGAGTTGCACTCCCCTACCTTTGTCTCTGTCCCTCTCAGAAATGCAGCACAGAGGCAGTTAGATAACCAGCATGGTCTGGTCCCTTTCCCAGCAAGCTGCCACTGACTCGTGACTCTTGCACATGAAGCACTGGAGAAGGCTGACCTGAGCTTCTCAGCCAGGTCCCCTGGACCTCAGTGTCATTTTGTCATTTACTGTGGGGCTGGGAAGATCTTGCTCAGCAGCTTCTCAGAGCAGCTTTTTGGGACAGCGTCTCGGCAGCAGTGGCATCTGCCTTCATCTTCCAGCTGCAAAGAGCACCCGTTGTGGCCATGCCCGGTGCCTCAGCAGCCTTTGATGGGAAGAGTTGTTTGCAAGGAGATGCCAGCTGGTTTGAAGCTTTTAACTTCTTCCTGGGCGTCCTGAACCGCCTGCTTCTTTAACATGTGCCCAGGCTGTGCTTGCTTAGCTTCCTACATGTGTTTCTTGAGTGGTGTGCCCTGGTGGCATCATCTATCTGGCATTACCTAGGTTATTGGTAGGTTTTATTTTTTTCTTCACAGCTCTGTATCTGCAGCAAATACTTGGTGGCCACTGCTGGTGGCTGCACATGTTCCAGCACCACAGCCAAACCTAAAACTCTGTTGCTGACATGCAGGTTGTCACTTTGCAAGGACCAGGATTTAAGGAACTGGTGAGGTTTGTTGTCAGGTCCCCTAGCTCTCCCTAAAGTGGTGACCAAAAAATTCCTTCATGAGAAGAAGTTGTGCCTCTGCTTGAATGTGAAGAGCCTGTGCAGGTTGTGTGATGGGCTGCACCAGGTGAAAAGCTGTCTGACAGCCTTCGTGTGCCTCTTTTTCAGGCTAAATGGTGTCTCTTACATTTCAGTGAATAACTGCAAAAAAGTAGCAGGCTTTCAAGCAAAAGTATCAAGTGAGTCCTCTGCAGAAGTACACAAAAGTCTGTGGAAGGGAAAATAAGCAGTAATTACAGTAAAACGTACATTTTCATCACAGTAATGGTTTGATGCTGAAAGGCAGGGTTGCAGCATTGTATAGAAGTGACTTCTCCAGCTCTGTTTCTCAACAGTGGTGTTTCGGAGACCTTTGCAGTGCTACACATGTTGCTTGCTCAGTTTCTGGAGGCTGGCATTTGTTTCTGGATACTTGAGACTCCTTGTGGGATAGGCAGAAGTTGAATTAGCTGTCCTACCAACATGGCAGCAGGTACCTCTATTTACAGTGACTGCTCCAGCTCTCTGTGCCTTGCCACTCTTTCCTCAGCATTGCTCTATGAGCATCCCTCTGGTTATCAGAGAAGACACCAGAGCCACAAAGAATTAGTCCTGATTTAAGAAAGCAGGCTGCGAGAGGAAGCTGTAAATTTGCTGGGGATGACAGGAGAATAGAAGTGGGGGAGGAATACCCCAAACTCTTGGATAATTACAGAAATACTTCTGTCTTAACACTACTAAAAACACTACATGTTTTTCCATCTTACTAAAGAGGCTGCTACATTTATTGCTAGTTTCAGCCTCAGTGTGGTTAGTGTGTGTTAAGGAACAGTCAAAGTAAAAACGAGACAGTTTTCCAGCCTTGAAATAACAGACATAAGCTCTGTGTCCACAGCAAGGGAGTGTAGATCCCTTTTCTGTTGTCCTTGAGTCGGGGATTTAATGAATACAGGGAAGAAAGGAGTGTTGGAGCAGTAGAAGAAAAATGACACAGATAGAGGAAATTATTTTTATTGCTAATACATGGGGGCTCATAATGTTTAATTCTTTACAGCTTATAATGTTTAATTCTTCACAGCTTATGCTTTATTTGCACATTCTTTCTTCCTCACCACTCTGCGCACTGTAGTGGCAGCTACCACATTTCAGAATTACTGCTTTTAAAAGCTCCTATTCAGTGGGTTTAGCATGAATAAAAATATTTGTGGAAGCAGCAACAGTGCTCAGACTGGTCAGCGAACAGACATGGAGTGGTTCAGCTGCTTGCACCTTTCTGGGCTCTTGCTTTTTACATCTTCCTTATCTCCCCTCCTTTGCACTGATAAGTTTTCAAAGTTCCCTGGAAATATTTTTTTCAGGGCAGTGTAGATGCACATTTAATCAAAGTTCAAGACAGTCTTTCTCAGTAGAGATTTACTTTTGTTTTCACTAGCGAAGCCAGATGAGGAGAGAGAAAGCGCGTGGGAGCATTTGATGCCCCTACAAACAGTGTTGTGGCAAGAGTAGTTTTAAGGCAGCCTAAGAGTTGTTTATACGACTGGAGGAGAGGGAGTCTTAGAAGAGGCTTTGTGGTATTTTACACATTTAGGTCATTCTTTATCTTTTTAGATAACTAATGGGGATTTAGTGTTCGTTTTCCATGTGCTGTGTGTCTGGTTTAGGGTAAGTACACGGCTGTCAGCTGGCCACGGGGAGCTGCAGAGGGGAGGTGACGGTGTGGGCATCTGCATTATTTTGCCTTGCATCAGGTGCTAAAAGTCACTAAATGTACCGTGAGTCACAATATTTTTTCTCAATTTGACTCGCTTGCCCAGTCATATTTTTACTTCAGCCTTTGGGCTTGAAAAAGCATGTGCATAATCAGTTCATTTTGTGTGGTCTAGGCTATAAAAATGCCCCCTCTGTTCTTTCCATATGAAAAATGTGGTTTTAATTTTGGAGAACTTATATAATTTTCTGTGCTTTCTTTTGTATCTCAGATTAAAAACAAATGCTCCCTTCCCCTAACTTTGCATGTTCCAATTACAGAGTTGTGAAAATAAGTCATCCTTCAGCTTTTGTTACTTTAAAACAGCTATCGGTGATGTCAGAGTCAATACTAAAAGCATTAAGAATGCTGGCAGAATGTAATGCAGCTGCAATCCAACATGATGTTGGAAATGGGGTTGAGAGCATAAAGGCTTTCCATATTCCCAGGGCGCACAACTGCTCGCGGCCTTGGCTTTGATCTCTTCAAAGGCTGCTGCCTCCTCCTAGATGGAGAGACTTGGCTGCCACTCGCTCGCATTGAAAAAAGGCAGAGGTCTCTATTCAGGCAGAAATCAATCACTGTGCAGAAACAATTATGTGTAATTCAACCATCATGAAAACAGGGTGAGATTATGGGTTTGTTACCTGAGTGACTGCGTGGAGATGGGGTGCAGCGGACGCGGGAGTCCTGCTGACATGCCACATCTTGATGACAATTATAGACACATGAATGATGTGGTGAGCGGGGGGCGGCGAGATGACAAATGCTGGTCACGCTGTCCAGCAGAGCAGAAAATGAGGTTACAATTGGGAGATAATGTTTGCATATGTAACCATATTTCAGCAAGCTGGGCAACTTCGGGGAATAGCGGGGACGGGCGGTTAGTAAACAAAGTCGGTGTGTGCCATGGCTATCAGCTTTCCGCGGCACAGAGCCGCCTGTGCGCAGTGACAAACCTGACTGCTGCGTCCACAAGAGCTGCTTGTTTAAAACAGCCCGGCGGCGTTTTCTTGGCGGGGAGGGAGGAATTGCCTGGAAAAAGGAGAAATCTCCTGAGTGCAGCCCTCCGAAGGCAGGGGAAGCAAACAAAAATCCTCCTCCATCCCTCTGTGTCTCGGGACAGGCTGGTATTAGCATGGCAATGAGAGATGGCTGTTTACGAACGGCAGTGCCGAGCACGTCTCACGGCTCCTGCTTTCCCCTCCCAGAGGGGATTTAGGCCAGCCTGATGGCAGCGCATCTCCGAGAGAGCATTTTTAGATTTGCATGGTAACATTTTGGCTGCAGTAGGCTGTTGGTAGTGTGACGTGATGCTCAAAATATCTTCTGGTGTATAATGGCCTCCTTTAATTAGGAACTTTTTCCCCCCTTTTTTTTTCTTTTCTTTCCCTGAGCGGTGAGCAATAGCTGACTGTCTTTAAAAAGAGTACTGGCATGTGTAGTATCTGCCATGAGAATATTTATTTAAAGTGTTATTGCCTGTAAAGTCTTAAAATAGTTTTTCTCCCCAAAAAGGCAAAATAAAACACAGATGACTGATTATAAAATAGTATTCCCGCTCAGTTTGGTACACAGGATGAGCTTTACCTTTTATACTGCTCAGGCTTAGACATCAGAGGCGCAAGAAGCTGCTTTGAGTTACAGATCTTCAAACAATAAGTCAAAACAAAAAAATCAATCCCTCCAGTCCCTGGGTGCAGTTAGCTAAAGATAAAAGAGAAAAATAAAGTTATGCTAAAGCAGATAGAGGAAAGGAACAGATATGCCAAGGAAACACAGAGGACAAGTGCAGAGTTGAAGTGGGCCTAGTGTGAGCCAACATCAATGAATTTTTATCTTATCAAAAAGTTTTAGAGTTGCAAATTCTTTTCAAACTGGATCCACTCTGCTGCGGGGCTGCCTGAAGCGTTGTCTTCAATAAAAGTTGCTTCTCCCCACCCTCTGCATACCTCCCTCTCACTCCTAAATGTAATCACACATATAGGGATTAGGCTGCACCTCACTCAACGTACGAAACTTCACTGCAGGCTTTTAACAGTAAATTAAGGACTAATAATCTCTTGTTCCTATTACAAATAGGAACTGAGATATTGAAAAATGTATAATCTCAAAACAAGTGAAACCATTTTTTTCTGGGGATATTTCCTCTCCCCCCTCCCTGCTTTGTCTCCCAATAAATTTAAATAGCAAATTAATTTTTAAAGAGATTTTTTTAAAAGGGGGATGTTTTTTAACCCTTTTTCACAGCTGATTGGTGACATTTTTAATGCAAGTTAACAGTCTTGTTTGAATCAAGCATGTGGTTTAAACCTTAACCAGCAAAGCAGAGATCATTGCACCCCAAAGCTGTGATACGCAAGCTAAACCCCTCTGTGTGCCCCTCCAGGACTGGAATCTCAGGGTGCAGTTAAACCAAAAAAGCTTTCTTAGGAAAGAGGTCTGTTGGCTTCAAGCTGCTTCTGTTTGTTGCATCTTGAAAAGTGTTTATATTAGGGGCCAGCACACATGGCTGAGTCCCACTGGGAGGACCTCCAGGCATCTCTTCACATATCTGGCTCAGGATAGCTTGTGGTGCTACCTGCCCATGGGCATGTGAGAAACAGAGAGAAGTAATGCTTCAGGTAATAGTAACTCAAATAGCAGAAAACACACTTATCCAACCAAAAGTTGGGATGTGGATTGTGAGGTTTGTGCAAAAATACCTGAAAATGCACTAATTTTCAAAGGATTTGGGAAAATCGAGTTGATGCAGAACTTCAGTCCAGTAGCTGATGTCTCAAGGGTTTTTCTCATCTCCAGTGCATCTTAATATCCATTTCACAGATGGGACAAGAGAGCAGAAGAGGAAGAATAAAGGGTTCAGGATATGCAGACACAAGTAAGTTGAGGCAAGAGTATTGGTGTTAGAACTTGCTCTTCACTAAGAATTTAAGGAGGCGATTTCAGACAGCTGCCTGATAACCTGGGGCTGGCTCTTCTCTCTTCAGGCTGGCAAACTGCTGCCTTTGCTGTTTGGAGGAAAACTTAAATCACACTTTTTTATGTAAACAATTGCAGAGTTGTTCATGGGATTACAAACTGAATGCAAAAAGGGTTAGTGAGGATAGATTTTATTACAAGATATGGAAGATGTGGCTCACAGTGTGCAAAAAATTACATCTCCGGTCTCTCGTTCTGATAAAGTAGAAGTTACTGTAGGTAAGTCTACTCAGAAGAAATGTTAAGCCAGTTATTGCTTTAAAATAACCATAAAAACCTGCAGCTGGATAATTATTCCCATTCATCTCTGAGTAGATTGCATCTTCAAGATAATATTTTTTTAATTGCTTTAATAGTTCTCCTTACAGTTGTCTTTGAAGTGAAGAGCATCATGGCATGATATCTCTCGTCAGAAGACGCTGTGCAAGGGGCCAAGCTGTGGCTGGAGGCTGCCCAGCTACAGCTGGGTGTTTCTGGAACCACTTCTGTCCTTTGCCAGTCTGAGTTTCCTCCAGTCTAAGCTGCAGGTGAAGTTGTTGTCAGCAGTAATTGTCAGTCTGTAGAAAGAAACATTTTGTTTTGCAGAGGCAAAAGCGGATCCGGGGCTTGACACTCAAAAATCCGGTGTATAGGATCTGCTGCTTACCGACTGGTGTGGCTTTGCAAAAAAATCAGTGGGAAGAAGACAGTAGCTCTTGGGACAGCTGATGCAGGGCAAAGATTACTGTGAAACAGAGGGGCATGTGAGGCATGTGGTGCTTTGTGATCTTTACTGTGTCCTTCCTGAAGGATGCTAAGCACAAGCTGCAAAATATGTTGATCTGAAATCAGGATAAACTATGAGACTTACAGGGCTTAAACAACTCAATCTGAAATGGAAAGTGCCTTAACTGAACTTAGAGAGCATTTTGCTTTCTGTGTGTTTGTTTGAAGAATGTATTATTGAATGGAAACAGAGGAGGGAGCAGAGGTGAACAGCAGCTGCAGTGCTCTGCCTGGCCTCTCTGCCCCTCCTGCCCCAGGAAGGCAAGCCTGCACCTAGTCGCCTTGGGAAGCATCAGCCATCTCCCTTTCCCATTTCAAACATGTTGATTAAAGTACTAGAGATAAATGTGTTGAATAGGCCTGTTCCTCTCAGCGTGGGGCTTTTCTTTCTTTTTGTCTCTTTTTTTGATCTGGCCTGGCTGAACACCCCAGCAATAGCAGCTAATTGATTTAGCCTATGTCAGCTTGCTGCAGTACAGAGACTCAGTTATTTTAGCTCTTGCAGTACAGCATGCAGGGAACAAAACCAGACACTGCATCAGGCTGGGATGGAGCAGGGACTAAATGCAAAGCAAGGGTGCGATGTGGAGGTGTTTGATGAGGAGCTGGTGCATCCATCCTGTGGACTTCAGGGAGCCCCCAGAGAGCTGGAGCTTGTGGGTTGGCAGGCCAGGGGCCATTTCTTAAAGCTGTCCTGCTTAGCCTCTGAAATAAATACCCATTTGTGGTCTCTTAGTAGGGAGGGCCTGGTCTAGCAATGCCAGGATAAGTTTCTTGCCAGCAATGTTCATAGTTTGGGGCAGCATTTAACATTGACTAATTGCCGTCAGCTTGCAAAACCAACAGACAACCTGGAGGTATAAATGGTTTGTTAGGTGGCCGTGATACACAACCAGTGTCTCTCCAGGACAGGTACTGAGCTGGGTCCTCCTGCAGGTGATACAGGCTCTGGGGGCTACTCACTGGCACAAGTAGGCATTTCTGGTTGTGAGAGGGGCAGAACCCTCCTGTGATGGGAATGGGAGCATCCAGTCGTGCATGAGGAAAGGCTCAGAAATGTGAAGTCACTTGTGGCCACAGAAGTGAGGAATGACCACCCTGATCTCCTGATAAGCCTGTCTCTGCCCGGAGGTTGCTTTGGCAGCAAGGAGTCCATTATGGACGCTCTGGCTCAAAGATCTGTCCTGTTCAACTTCTGTCCTGCTGGAGCCAAGCCTTAAATAACAGGCAGATGTTTGCAGAGCCTGCACTACAGAAACCAGACCAGTCAGAACTTGACTGCTCGGCAGCAATGCGCATCTCTGCAGAAGAGTGGCGGCTTCGTTTTTTTTGGCTGGAGGCACAGACAAATTTGTGTGTGCAAGGCAGTGGCCTGTGTGGGGTGACGAGGGCCAAGCTGTGCCATACCCATCCCTTGGGGCACATGGGCTGTCCCACAGGGTAGCACTGCCCTGGTGGTACATCCTCTGCTGTGATGGAAGGGTTTGGCTCCTTCCCACCCGCTGGGCCTCGCCCCACGGCTCCTGCCCCAAGAGAGCGGCGGGTGTTGTGGCAATTAGGAGGTTGCCTTCACAGCAATTAGGAGGTTGCTGGTGGGGCTGTGCAGCTGCTGATTTGCATGTCTGCCTACATCGGGCAACTTTCATGTCACTCAGCTTTCTTCCCTGGGGCCACCAGCACACAGCCGTCTCCCACTAGCTCCTTCCCACGCCCCGACGGGCGCTACCCGGCATGCGTGTGACGTGACTTCTGCCTCCGGTGCCCTGAATTGGTGGGTCTGGCTCGGCAGGGTGGCTCAGCAGCACATGATGGGTTGCAAACCTGTGGCTGCCTTGCAGGGTTTTGTTTTTCTTTGTCCTGGCTGGTAGTTGTGGGGAGCACTGCTTCATTGTCAGTGCTTGCCCAGGGTCACCTGCAGGAGTGCTTCAGTGTCAAAAGTCAGCCTTAGGTCTCGTTGTTGGAAATTTACTTTATTTTTACTTTTCCTGCTTTTGTAACCAACCTGACCCCCCCAGCCATTCATGTTGCCCTCTCTTCCAGAGGAGGTGTCAGTGTGTCAGGAGAAAGGCTATCTTCTGCTCTCCTGTGGCAGCCTCATCAGCTGGACCTGGAGAAGTATTGAATTAGCTTTATTATGCTGCTGATTTGAAGTCATTACTGGTGTAAGCCGATGCAGTTCCATTATTGTTGATGGGATTGGGGCTCTTCATGACACAGGTGAATTGGACTCAATTAACTGAAGCCATGGTCTTAATTAGAAGCTCAGCATTCAGTGGCTCCTCTTGGGCATTGGAGGTGGGACACCACCCACCTTGCCTTGCTGCCCCACAAGGCTCTGTGAGTCACAGGGAAGGTGCCAATCCATCCCATGCAGCATGCACGGGGACTGTGTGGTATCCTCTTCTTGGGATATGCATCCCCTCAGTCTTGCTCTAGGGGAGAGGAAACCCAGCATGAGATGTACAAAGGGCAAACTTACCCCTCTGGGCTTGCTGATGTGCAGCCTATGTCACATCAGCTCTGGATTTGTCTCCATAGACTAAGTGGGCTGACAGTGGACAGGTGTTACACTTGGGAGATGGTTAGTCAAGGGTTTGTACTGATGCTTGGCTTGACAAGTTAAGTGGGACATTTTGTGTTTTCACTAGCCAACAAATTTTCAGTGTCCCATATGAGATATTATTTCCTTTCCCAGGCACCTAGATGAAGCCACATTCTATGCTTTATGAAGGACACAGAATCACAGAATCAATAAGGTTGGAAAATACCTCAGAGATCATCAAGTCCAACCTATTACTGAATACCTAACACCTCATGACTAACTAAACCATGGCTTCAAGTGCCATGTCCAATCCTTTTTTGAACACCTCCAGGGACGGTGACTCCACCACCTCCCTGGGCGCTTATCACACTTTGGTAGAAAAACAGTGGCACGGGGAAGGCAAGCATCCAGTTGTGGGTCAGGCCAGCAGTGCAGCTCTCAGGGCCAACCTCTTGCCTCCCACTTGGCTGTGCTGGAGCAGGGACCACTACCCTGTGAACTTGCAAGTGGTCTCCTGCAGCCTGTCTTCACCTTTCCCTAGGAAAATGAAGCTCTCCAGAGGGAAGCTCATGCTGGATGCCAATATGTATCACTGCAGGAGGGCTGGCATGCGGGAGTGTCCTGAGGGCATGCCCGGCTGCCCTGCCCCTGCTGCTGGAGGGGAGAATGTCCCTTCCGAAAGTGTGCACCCCCCTGCTAAATACGGCATCAGTGCAGGCTCTATTTTTAGTGTGCGTTCGAAGCGCACTTTTCAGCAGGAGCCCTGCAGGATTTCGGCAGCAGAGCCTGCAGCTGGGTTTCCCAGGAGGTTGTGTCCTTTCCTGGTGAGGAAGGATGTGCCAGGGATGGAGAGCTCACGCGGCGCTTGCTGGTGGCCCCATGTGCCATGTGCTTGCCCAGCCAGCTGCTGTAAAACAGGCGGTGTGGCAGCTGATATTTGCCTTCTGCTAGTTAAGAGCTCCTTCTTCTACCTGGCTCCTGGGGTTTTTTTGTCTTTCCCTTTCAAAAGCCGGTAGGAGCATAGACTCTTGGAGACCCCTTCCTGCTGCTCAGGTGTTTGGCCAGTGTGCTCTGAAGTTATGAGGTACCAAGCCATAAACACGGGTAAAGGTTGGTTTAGCCTGCAACCTAAAGTAAATCCCTTTCTCATCACACGCCCTCTTCAAGTTAGGATTTGGTGCCATTGCTGTTGAACCTCATTGCGAGTCTAGTTGCAGACTGGCACTCACTCTGGACTGTGAGAAGGGAGTGAGAAGACAAAGACCTGGGCAGCAGTGTAAGGCTCAGCATGCCATGATTTTGGCTTGTTGTGTGGGACTGAGCTGTTTTGAGCTGTTGCTGTAGCTGCTTACTCAGCTGGTTATACCGGAGGCCCCAGCCTTCCTTGTGCCAAGCTGGAGTTTGCACCCACTGGCAGCCTGGGGACAACCATCCCTCCCTGCTCCATGGCTGTTTGGGAAAGGTTGGTATTTCTGGTAGCCATTCAGAAAGGACTCTGTGGTTCCCAAATAAGTCTGAGTGCAAGATAATGATGGAAGACTCATGCTTAGTGCCTCTGAGTTTGTGATCTGCAAAATATACTTGTAACTGCACATGCTGGCCATGTTGTCCTGCATATGGCCAGTGCCTGGGTGAGCAAGGGAGAGAAAGGTGCTGCTATTTTTGTTTCAGCAGTGGTTTATGACAGTTGTTTCATTGCCTAGATAGCTTACAGTGGGTGGCATTCACATCAGAGGCTACCCCACACCTGAAAAACAGAAAACAAACAAAAGCTGAGATAAGCAGTACTTTAAGGAAGATCAAAAACTCGTCTGCGTGTTTCTTCTTCTTGGGGGAACCTAGGGTCCTACTGACAGATCAAATACAGCTTTATGTATGCATACACAGGGCTCTCCATGTCCCCCTTGTTCCCCTCTAGAAGTAGCAAATGAGGAGTATTAGTGAGAGGATGTGACAGGTTTGGTGTGAATCAATCACCCTATCAACACACCAAAAAGCTGTTCTCTGCAAAGGTTGTTTTCATCCCGATGGAGATAGTCGAACGTTGCCTCATGGTGTTGCTGGGACAGTGTCGTACATGGTGGGGGACAGTAAGCCATCTGCTTTTCAGGTGATGATCACACAATACACAGTTCTTGTTTCTTTATTTCCCTAGCAAAGTTGCAGCAGCGTGCATTGTTACTTTCTACACCGGCTTTATTCTTATTTCAGCTCAGCTTTACTAGAGCAAGCCTTGCTTGTGCTCAGCATACCACGTACCTATCCGTGTATTTCCAGTCCTGTTACCTCAGATGGGTTGAAACCTGATGGCCAAATGAAAAGTGTTTTCCTGCTGGAGGTTTATGTGCATCTTCATTTCACTTGCATAACTTGCATATGTAGGGGCTACTCTCTGCTGCTGTTGCTATGCAAGAAGTCAGCCTCTAAACTTAGCTCTGAACCGAGCCACCTTCCCCGGAAGATGCATAGCACTTCTTTTCACCATCATTGCTGACAGGCTGGCTGTATTTAATTCTCATCAAAGATGTGCTCTTCAGTGCCTGTGGTAGAGTTTTACCCTCTTTGTCCCTTGCGCCCTGGCTGTTCTGCCACAGCAGCATGAGTGGTGCCAGGCTGTGCCCAGTGCAGGCAGCAGGGCTGGTGAATGACTGGTGGAAACTGGTGTTTGGAAGGGCACAGAGCTGACTCTCCTCCGATCTAAGCAAAATCTTGTGCCAGCTGGTTAATGGGGAGAGATTAATGACTGCCTTGGAAGCCAGTTTTCCAGCATACTGGCTGGAGGGCAAGCATCATGATAGTTGTAGCAGCTGGTTTGGAGAGGAGGGAAATGAGGGGAAGATAAAATTGCATGCCCAGAATGCCAGGGTAGCCTGTGTCCATGCTTTGATGTCTTCTCCCTCCACACCCTCCTGTGGGTTAAAAATGAAACTAGACTGCATTTATAATGGGTGTGTGAATATCTGTATTTAGCTCCAGTGAGCAAACTCCTGGACTGGGTCCTTGTATGTGGAGAGATATAGTTCAGCCAAATGCAGGAATGGGTATTTTCTGTGCCCTCATTGTGGAGACAGATGGGGACACACACACACATCATCTCAGCAATTCAGTCATTGTGGCCTAACAAATTCTGACATGTGTTGTACATGCTGGGTTCTGAAAGGGAATAAAAGGAAATTAAACATCCTGAAGTGTGTAGGTCAGAGCACAGGTTCCCCCTGCCCCACTGCTTTGGGATGAGGGCTGTGGGGAGAGGGCCCTGTTTGGATCTGTGGTCTGGACACATGGACGCTGTGCAACAAACAAATGTAGCTGCAGATCAGCCTTGAAATCTATAGAATCAGTCTGCACAACTGGAGAAGCAAGACTGAGCATCCTTCCCACAGTGCCCATCAGAGAGGGCAGGAACTGTTCCCACACCCTCAGAAAGGCCAAGGTGAAAGATGGTGACAAGGTTCCTCCGAAGTGACAGGTGGGGTGCCTGTGTGAAGGCAAGCAGCTCAGAGGAATTCAGTTTCCCTCCTATTACTGTGCAACACTTCTGCATCCACTTCTGCACAGCACGCTTTAATCAGCAGCCCTCCCCCCTTGGCCCCCAGGCCTCAAAATTCCACAAAACCCAATTAACAGAGATGAGAGAGCTCTACCATGTATACATATGAAATTTCAGAAGGCTGAAAAAGAGACTCTTAATACCATAAAGCCTGCCCTAAAGTAAAATTTGCATCTGAAATCTACATAGTTAACCCCGTGAGGAAGACAGCATAGCTGAGCACAACTTTTTTCCCCCCAGAGGGGTAACTTATCCAGGTCTGCTCGGTTTGGCATCAGCCTGCCTGCAGCTGAGGAGTGCTGCAGAGAGAGCCCCACGCCTTGTGTACAGCCTGCGGAGAGCACTGAGGAATCGTGGCTCCAACTTGAGAGACTGGACTGCAGTGGCCTGAGCAAAACAAAACAAAAAGCAACCCCAGCCTGAGAAGCTCAGATGAACTTCTCTAGGTTGGTGAACAAAAGCAGGCTGAGTGGACAGAGCGCTTGCATAGCCTCATTGAAGGAAGTATTCAAGGCTGATCTCATTATCACAGATTTAGTGTCGTCAACTCAGGGCTCCAAGTGCTTCGCGCTCGAGTAACTTGGTACTACACTGACTTGCTTAAATTGCTCATGATGAACTGCCCTGAGAAAGGCAAACCCCTACTCCACACTGCCACACCCCTTAAAATAAATACAAACAGACAAAAAAAAAATACCCCAGCAATTCCACTCCTTTCTGTACAACTTCTGTGTTCAGAAGGGAACTGATAATAAAGCTTTATTCCCCTTCTGTGCTCTATCTCTTTTGCTGTCTTGTTTGTGTAAGGTAGAAAATTTCTCCTCCTATTACCCTACCTGCAGCTTAATGATGTACTAATTGGAGACCATACTTCTGTTGTCCTCCTCTTTTTTTTCAATCTCTGTACATGCATCTTGTCTAAGAGCTGTGGCACACAAATACCCTCTTCAATTAAGAGAAATTAAACAAGAACTAAAAACTCACCTGAATGCTTTATGTCCCCCAGTTGACAGTGATGGATTTGGCTTTAAAGTGGCTGGTATCTGGGCAGGGTGGTGGTAGGGATTGGGCAGTGTGCTGGGAACACAGGTAAGTATTTCCCTGCAAAAACACGAGGCCTCAAAGCTGCTTTTTTTATTACCTCCGGATTCTGCAAAGGGCTGGTTATCTCACGCTGCGAGCCAGCATGATCAAAGCCCCAGGAAAGGTCAGGCATTCCTCCAGGAGTGACACTCGGCTGCCGGCAGCACTCCTCCAGCCCACAGCTCCCACATCCCAGGCTGCCGCTCCGTGCTGAAATCCTTTATCTTCTTAACGAGTGAACCTACAGATTAGCCAGCCTGGCCTTGGCTTGGTGTCCAGAGCACCTAACACCTGGCCTGGGTTTTATAAAGAAGAAGGATGCTTTGGTTTTGTGTGTTTTGGGTGGGGGTTTTTTGGTGTTGGGTTTTTTGTTTTCACAAAAAATAATTTTGTGGGGGTGGCAGCATTTCCTTCCTCAGACTTAGTGTGCCAGAGCTTGGTGCTGAGAAAAGCTGTGCCGCACTGAAGGAGCTGCTTTCCTCATGTTCTCAGCTCCTAATTTTGTGCAAGTGGTAAGTTCCAAAATATTGGGCATATGAGACATTGTCCATGGTATTTTCCATCGAGAGGATATTGTCTCACCGGTTTTATAGTCTGGAATTTAATTACTCAATTTGAGGTGGTTATCCCCTACATTTGTGTGTGGACAGGGAGGACTGGGGAGGACAAGCAGAAGGAAGAGATGTCCGAGATGAGCAAATTCATCTCCACCTTCATACATTAGATGCCGTATTTTCATATCTATGCTAGTTTGGTAATGTGATGGGTTGCACCCCTTGAGTCATGGTGATGTGGTTTCATTGTGTGGCTCAGAGTCCTGTCTCTGGCTGTGGCTGGGGTCTGACTGTCCTGAGCCTGATTGTTTGGTGTGATGTTTCTGCCAGCTTTGTCTTCAGGCACAGGTGCTGAAACTACACGAAAGGCAGGGGGAACTTCTGCCTGCCTTCCACGATGTGATAGTGTGTTGGCCGTGACCCAGCACCTGTGAGATGGCAAAATCATGTTACCAGCCTGAAATTTAGGGTAATTTTTATTTTTAAATGAGGTTGCAATATCCTTCTCCTGTAGGATAGGAGTAAGAGAGAACTAAATGTGCTTTCTCTCCAGCAGAATGTACCTTTACATAACACAAAAGGGGAAAATATTTGTTTTGCTTGGTGGGTTTTGTTGTTTGGAGTTTTTGGAAGATAGCACTTGATTCCTCATTTAAGTGTCTAAAATAGATGTCCCATAATCTATCTCCCAACCTGTTTCATGAATACAGCAGCAGTAAAAATTGATCTCATCCACAAATAAAGGCAGCAAACGGTGTGACTGGCTGTGGACATGCAGCCTCTCAAGCAAACTGAAAATGTGTGTAGGATCTGCAGAGGGTGCAGCAAGAGTGCCTGTCTCTGCTGCCCAACCTCCAGATGGTTCTCAGATCCTAGAACATTGAGCTAAAAAGCATGCTCCCTGTGGAGGGGAGAGTGGAGGGTCTGGTCATGACTTCTGAAATACCACACTGGGAATGAGGAAGGAGTCTGTTGGTTCTGCTGGGAGCAGGGGGAAAGAGAGAGTGGGAAGGAACAGAAGGAAAAATAACAAGCGTTCTCCTGTGCATGGTTGCAGACCTTGACTGTGTTCCGGTGTGTGCTGGCAGCTGAAGAGTTCACCAGATTGAGAGTGTGGCCTACTGAGTTTGGCCAGTCCCAAATGTGGCTCCTGCCAGGGGTGCAGTAGTTTTGGGGTTCACTGCACTGCAGCAGGCTGTGTGCAACAGGCAGGTCTCATGTAGATACCTCATGTGTACACCCCAAAAAAAGAAAGGGTTTCCCAGGCCCTCTTGTCCATCCATCCTGTCAGCCATGGAGGGAAGAGAGGGGCTGGATGCTTCCCTAAGCTCTCCTGCAAGAGCTAGGGTTTTTTTTCCCAGTAAATTGTTTGGTGCTGTTTTACAGAGCCTAACACAGCTGTATTTCTTCCAAGTGCAGCCTTTATTGCAAGGAAAAGTATTAAGGAGGGACACAGCAATGATAAGAAATTGTCCAGCTCTTCCTCTGCCCTGCTTTGGCAGGGGGAGTTAATTGCACAGGGGAGCACTAATTGCACCAAAAAATCAAACTGTTGACAACGATGGGGTGATGGCAAATTTCAGAAGTGCCTCTCTAGTGAAATGGGGCATAACTCTCCTATAATGTTTGTTGAGTTTAGTAGGATTGAAATCTAATTGCAGTGACTCATTGCTACTAGCAAGGCTCTATGTGCAGCCATAAGCCCATCTGGAAGGGTGATTTACTGGAGGCTTGGGCAATCTGGCAGTTTAGGCTCATTCTTTACAATGTTTAGACTTCAACCCATGTTATAAAGCACAGCCCAGGGGTTTTATGAGGATGTAGGTGCCTGCTGCACAAAACTTAGGTTGTGGGCTGGGTGTGGGGTGGGGTTTTTTGTTGTTTAGTTTTTTGGTTGGTTTGTTTGTTTGGTGTTTTGGGGGGTTTTGTTTGGTTTATTAAGAGTGATTTTTAAATCTTTAAGGGCAACTCTTGAATGATGATGATGATGATGATGATAGTAATAATAAAGAATATGAAAACAAAAAACCCTTCAAGTCTAGGAGCAGGCAGAAATATCCTATGCAGGATTCAGAAGGCATCACAAGCATTGTGCATACCAGCAACCATTTTTTAAGCCCTGTGGCCAACTCGGGGAAGGAGCTTTAGTAGTCATAGACCAAACCAAGTGGCATGGGAAGGGGGAGTGTGAGCCCCATGTTTCTCCCTGTCTCCCCCCATCTTACAAGGTGCCAAGGCATGGAAGAGCCTTTGGGTCAGTGCCTAGGACAACCATGTGCCTGCATGGGTAGAGTCTTGAAAAATGAAAGAAATGCCAGATTTTGGGAAGCCTGAGGTTGCTGTGCAGTAAAATGAGCCAAGCAGGACCAGAAGGGTGCAGGCAGCTTTCCAAGGCTGAGCAGAGGGTGGTGGGGCAGAGGAAAGGATGTGTGGTGAATGTGGCTAATAGCAATGCCAGAGAAGAGCAAATGCCACCAAGAGTGGGAAAAACACATCACGGGGTGCTGAGAACTCCCTGGGCTATGGGGGCATACTTCAGCATCAACAGGCAGCTCTCAGAGGCTGATCTAGCCCCAGACCAAGTGTAGGGGCTCCAGGGCTCCTTCATTGGCACCTCTCTGCAGCTGGAGGCAAGGCTTGCTGTGATGTTGCTGTGTCTGCTTTTGTGGGAAAGAAGGAGAAATATTCTCTCAGTTGCCCTAGGAAACAGCAGGTACCAAGGTGGGGTGCTCCATATTTTCTCGGTACCCCTTTTCCTTTCCTTTTCCCACTTCTCTTGCAAACAGGCTGGCAGCTTGCACAGGTCCGTTGCAATTACAGAACTCCTCTGACCTGATCCATCCTCGCACCAGCAGTCCATGGCTGGGAGCCATTGGTCACTTTTGGTATCTTCTGAGATGCCGTTTGGCAAACGAGTCTAAAACCACTCAGCATTTAGATCATGCATTGGTCACTCAGTGCCAGCAGTGTTGTGCTGTGCGGTAGTTCGCTGATACTGCTTAAGAGTCCAATCGAAACAGTTGGCATCAGTGGTTCAGGGCAAAAGAAGTGTTTGCAGCCCCGCTCCTCTGTGCTCATGCCTCATTCGAGTCATTCTCTGCTCATCTGTGTGCTGTGAGTTTTATATTTTTAGCTGCATATAAATATAATTTTAGAGCGTGGCTTTGTTCCTCGTTGACCTGACGAACCCTTGTGGGACCGATCTATAAAAACGAAGTTTGTAGCTTTTCAACGCTTTTGTTTGTACTGAAATCGCCTTGCACAATGTGGTAGAGACATAATTCCTGTTGTGACCTTCTACTGATGGTTCAAATAACCTGTCTAAGAGACATCCTGTTTCTGGAGGGCCCTGTTGCTTTAATTCCTGTTAAAATTGGTTTTGCCTTCTGTGGAACAGTGCTGCAGAAATTAAGTACTTGCAAATGCGTTTTACCTCCAGATAAACGTTGCAGTTTGCATTTTCAATCCTAGTGAAGCTTTAGCAGGCTGCTACTTTTGGCCTAATCATTTATACGTTTTCAGGGATTTTTAATTTTTTAATTATTTAATTTTTTTTTTCTTAACTTTTAAAATGAATATTTTATTTTAAGCCTTTGGACCATCTTGCCCACATCCAGTGATGGATGTCTAATGAGATGACTTTTACCTCCACTAAATGGTTATATTGTTTGCACTGATGTATGCTAAGACTTGATGCATTAAATCTTTGGTCATTAGCAGATGCCATTAGCAGAAAAGTCCAAATCACTTAGAGCTTGGACTTAAAGACTTTTCATTAAAACCTGAATTTGCATGTTATTGGATAAATCTGTTAATACGGTTTAGCTGGACTCAGGGAAGTTACTTGAAAACTTTTTCCAGTGTGTATGCAGAGTCAGTAGTGCCTGGGAGCCTTGAATTTGTGAAAAGTGGCCCCTCTGGTGCTTCCTTCATACCCTGAGCATCTTTCATTGTTCCCACCTGGCTTTGCTTGCTCCCACCACCCGTAACACCAGGTACACAGTCCTGGCTGTTGACATCAGATTTTGAGCTGGTCTGCTCACTTCTGCTGGGAAATGTCCCCGAAGTGGCTAAAATCCCTCACATCCTGGCCAAGCATGGGTAGCACTTCCTCCCACTCTGGAGCTGGAAGGGATCTGTCTCAGTGGCAATTTCCCCTCAGGAGCCTTTCAGCGCCAATGGCATGGTGGGGAGCAGGGCTTGCTGGGAGTAAGGACAGGCTGAGGAGTCATCAATGTCGTCAAATTCAGTGCTCCTCCCTCTTCACATCCATTTCTATGTCTTATTTTTTTCCAAAGCCAGATGAGGCAGGAGTACTTTGAAAAATGTCAGCTAAGTTTGGTAGCATGGCCAGCACAGTCGGATGTCTGTTTTGCTAGAAGTAAGCAGTTGCTGCCTAACCAATCTCTAAGCTGCAAATTTGGGTATGGTGAAGAGAGGTTTTGGACATGTAAAGGTGTGTCAGGTGCTTGCACAGGTGCCTGAACCTTTGTCCTTATCTCCTACAAGACAGAGCTAAGATGTCTTTCCAATGCATGTGGTACTGTCACATTTTCTTAACTGAGAATATTCAAGCACATCTTAAAAATTGCTGCTCCAATAGGAGCTGCCCCATTTCTCAGTCTTCTGGGCCTCTGATGGTCTTTGTTATGGCATATGGTGTTGAATAGGCTGCAACATAGAATTAGTGTATATACGTTTAACGGAGGTCCTGTTTCAAACACTTTTGGTCCACTGTTTGTGTGCAGTGCTGAAAGACATCTTCCTGTCACCAGGGTGCAGGATGGGTTTTTTTCTTGGTTCCCCCCAGGAGCCTGGGTCTGTATCCTGTGGGACATGAGAAGGCCAATGAGGAAAAGTCGTCCCATCCTGTGACGCACGTTGTCTGCCGGAACAGGAGGCTGCAGTTGCACCGCCTGCTTTCACACAAAACATGTATGTTTATATAGTAGATGGTGTTTCACTTGCCTGAGCTGTTCCTGTGCTGGATTTAAGTGGGTGCTCAAGCATGCATAGCAGTCCCCAATTTGAATATTGGACAGAAGTGCATTCCTTTGCCTGGAAGAGGCACATCAGCTCATGGGTCCGAGTACCCTGGAGAAAATGCCAGAGTTGATGTGAGCAGGGATCCTGATAACCTTGAGGCAAGCAATACAAGCTTGTGTCTTTGTCTTAACTAAGCAGACAGCTCTGGTGACATAAACCAGAGCAGGTTTGTCCCCAGGGAACAGCTGTGGGCAGCGCAGGAGGCGATGCTGGGATTGGCTCCTGCATCTCCTCCCACCCAAAACCCCTGGAGCTTCCTGGCACATAACACCACTACTGATCACGCCCCGGCAAGCTGCCGGGCGGTGGGCACCAGTTCCTCTGATGTGCCGTGGGCTTCATCTGATGGTTTAGGCCAGTGGTTCTTATCATTAAAGAAATTAATAAACCAGACCCCTGCGAGTGACACAGAGGCTTGAGTCTGGGCTTGCTAAAACATTGTGGTGCCTCTGTAGCCTTTGGTCAGTAAAGAGCAGAAAGAGTTGTGGGTAGATCATGAAATGCTACTGGCTTGTGTGTGATAAGGATGCATCAGGCAGAAGCAGGAGTGCTCTGTCCCATGTGCCAGTAGTCCCATTTACCAGGTTTTGGGAGTGCTTATTGACCCTTGAGGTCGAGTGTTTGATTTGATGCTGGAGGCTGCCACTTGTTGAGTACAGGCTTCTTGGTGCATGTATTTACATCAGGGAAAAAAGATTAAATGTTCAGGGCAATGTTAAACAGATCATCGCATGGGAACCGGAGCTTAAAATGAGCATCGGCTGGCAAATTGTGGGATGTTTACTGGCAATTAATTGGCATCAGACAGGACTCACTGCTGAATTTGGAGAACAAAACAAAACATTGCAAAATATTATAACAGGGAAAGCTTTCCCGGTGAGCATGTGGCTTTGCTAGCGATTTGAATGCCCTGTCAGTTGTTAGCAGATAGCTCTGAAAGTAACGGGCTGTGCAAAAAGAAAAGTGCAATCTGTGTATCTGTGAACTTGCAGTACCTGAAGAGAAATGGGCTTGTCCTCTCCCCATCGGAGCCTCACAAGTCCTGCCTGGCTCCCTGTGTGGTTCACCAGCACTCCAGGTCTCCTGACAGCCTTCCTGAGCAGGCAAGAACAAACAAATTAAGAAGTCGCGGGAGAGAAGAAAATGGAGATAGCAGGGGATTTCTAATGAAGCTATTTTAATACTGGGTGTGTTTTAATCACTTCATGGTAGTGCTTAATGAATACCTGAAATAAAGCCTGTTTCTGTCAGAGATTCAACACCCCTGTTTTTAAAGCTGTCTTGAGGGAGCTCAAATGTTTATTACAAATTTTCAGGAAAAAAAACAAAAACAAACCCTGTTACAGTTGTGTTCTATACAAATTTCCAAGATTGAAGGGGCTGTGGTTTGGGAGGGAAGTCAGAAAAAGACAAGACTGTAGACAAGCCATTAACACAGTGGTTTCTCACTAGCACTGCAATTAACCTGAATCCGGTTACTGATTGTAATCCGTCTAGATAGATGCTTATCCCAGGCTTTATCAAATCGCATTTACTCTTTTCTTTGCAATTCTCCCCTGGCTCTTGTACTGAAGTTTTTTGTGTGTGCTGTCTCTCCAGTCTTCAGGCAGAGTGGTTTGCTCAAACTCCTCTTGCCTGTCCTCACAGGCTGCCTTCATTTCCAGCCTAGACACCCTTTTCACTTCAGGTGCTGATCCTTGTGCTCACAGATGGTGGTACAGCACTGTTGGTTGCGGAGCTGCATTGTAGCCACAGCTGCCTGCTGTTGGACTTCCCAAAGAAAAAGGTTGTCTGGGCAGCCTCCTTTGCCTGCTGATGCTGCTCCTGCAGAGGCTCCCCTGGGATGCTGTGGTTCTGCAGTTGCCTGAGTAAGGGAAGCTTTAAATGACTGTAACTTTCTTGCTCTCCCTTTTCCTGGTTGCCAGTACTAAATAGAACTCAACTATGTGGTGAAGCACTGAGTACAGTATGTTGGGAAGAGGACTTTTTGCGACCTGAGCAGGCCATCAGTTTACCCCTTCAACATGCAATTTTGATTCTAGTTTTGTTTTGAATAAGTGTTAGCAGTTGCAAAGCCATGAACCTTTGTATCAGAGTGGATGGATCATTTCGCTTTGCCTCATAACTGTGGTGAATCCCTGGTGTGTCACCCCCACTGTGAGCACGAAAGGTTAGGGAGATAAGTGGCCTCTGCTTGCTAAGTTGTGAAGCAGGTTAAAAAGACTTTGCCTTTTTAAATTTGGCTTTCATAGATCACAATAGTCCTAAGCCTCTGTTTTCTCTAAACTGAATATTCCTATGAGCATGCTTTCCCACCCTTGCTCCTTTTAGCTTCAGGTGACACTAATAGTAAGGCTACAAATCCGCCACCTCCATACCTGCTATGTCATTTTCCCAACTGAACCCTCTAATGATTGAAAAAGATTTTGAAAAGCATAAAGTGATCTGTCTGTCAAGACTCTTCAAGGAGATTGGGTTTGGACATAAAACTATTTGCTCTAAATAAATGGTTTGGGGGCAGTGACCTGGGCTCCCTCTATATGGAGCTTGCTGCATCTCTGCAAAGTTGTCTGTGTAAAGGGATTGTACAATGGCTCCCAGGGAGGTGGCAAATTGTAATTGCAATTAGTCCTGGTGTTGATGAGCTTGTTTCATCTATTGGTAACGAGCTCTGGCCCAGAGGCTCTTAGAACCTCTTCTTCCATCTCTGGTCCCTTGTAAAGCTTACCCATGGTGAACCTGGACATGGGCCTGGTTTTGAGAGTGCTCCAAAACTACGTTCTTCTTGACCTTGCATTTTTATTACAATAGCTGGTCAGCAAAGGCATAAATGCAGAGTTAACTTAGCCATTAAAATGCTATTTCTATTTTGAGAGGGCAACTGAAACAGCCATCCTAAACGGCTTGCTAAAACCTTCTGTCTAAGGATGGTTTCAGGGCTCTGGAAACTAGAAGTTAAATAGGCTAAAAAAGGGATGGATTTTTGCTTCTCTCTTCAGGTCAAGGTATCCTCAAATCTTCCAACAAATCATTGTTCCTTTGGCTTTGAGGTGCTTCTATAGCAGTAGTGGAAGAGTTTGGGGATAATTGTTTTGTTGGGATTTTTTGAGGAGCTTTGTGTTACTGTGTTTTCCCCACACATTTGACATTTGCTGTTAAAAACCTGAGGCTATGTTTTGCAAAATGACCTATTCTTTCAGGAGTGGAAAGGAATGCATGCATTTCTCCATCCTTAAGGTTTTTTTCCATTGGCTTATTTTAGTCTGAATTGATAAGACCATCTGCTTGTGCCTATACCAAATGCACAACTTGTTGACAGGAGGTGAAAAGTAGACAGGCTGTGGCCCTTTCTGGCTTTTTAGAAGCAGCTTTGTGTTTAAAGAAAAGAGGAAAAACAGATCAAAACCCAACCTGGCACCTCTTTGGATGTTGACCCAGGGATGCTTGGGCCTTGTGTGCATGGGCTCACTTTCTCGCTGTGCTCTGCTAGCCTCCCTGCCTGTCTCTGACCTCCTTTGTAGATGTGTGTCCTTTGAAGGGTCGTTAATTTAATATCTTTCTCTGTGCAGCAGCTGGAACAAATGGTCCCTGCAGCTCCAGCAGGAGCTGCCAGCCGCCTGGCTCGCCTGGCGCTGACCTACAGGCATTTTTGCCATGGCTGTCTCAGGCTTTTTATAGTTTTTGCACACTTGTTGCACACAGGATACCTTACAGGTGCAGGCATTTGCTGAAGCAGTAGCTAGCTCTTTAGGAAGGCCTTGGGGTTTATCTTTTTCTCGTCATCCTGGTTTTCTTCAGAAGCATTTCAAGAACAAGGGAAATTTCCTGGATTCAGACCGAATCTGAGAGGCAGTGTTTCACCATCAGCTCATTGAGGATTAATTTAAACTGTCTCAAAGTGTACTCCTTGGAGGAAAGGACAGGAACAGGTTCAAAATGTCGAGTAATTCTGTGAATCTGGGTATGGCATTGCCACCTGACAAGAGCTGTGCCAGTGCCATGGACAGGGAATTTCTTCCTCCCATTCTTCCTCTGCCCAAAATGCCTGAGTGTGGGTCAAGCTGTACCATAATGACTGCTGTTTGCAAGGGAAACGTTTGCTATTGTGATGATTTGGGCAGTTGTTCCTGCATTACTTTAACACAGCAATAGTTTTAAACCAGTGTGCAGCACACAGCGAAGCTCCTGCTGGGATAATGCCTACTGCTGGGTCAGAGTCTTCTTCCCTCTGAGCGCTTACCCTTTGCCCACCAACATTTTATGAGGGATTTTGGTTTTTTTCAGGTCAGTTGTAAAACCAAGTAGTAGTTTCATCCTAGCCTTAACTGGCCAAATAATTCAGCTCCTGCTGTTTCCAGTATATGTATATTCTCCTAGCCTTGCCTGTTTGCCCTGTTGGTGTCCCTTCAGGGAACCATCCCCTGCCTGCACTGCCTCACTTCACCTGAGCACATGCCTGGGAGGAATCAAAGACACTGACTGTGAAGACCAAGTTGATGAGAAAATGTCCAAGAAGCAGAAGTGCCCGGGGGAGGGACAGGGAGAGAGAGGTGCCTTGAGTGCAAGGAAAATTCTCGGAGGATGTGACTGTGCTGTAAGACTGTGCTGCAAGACTGCAGCTTTGGTGGGTGAGTGACCTCGGTGAAAGAGGCCACCAAGGTTTAGTCAAGCAGGAGTGAGTGTCCCTTTGAGCTGGGTCCTGTGGGGCACAGCTGGGTGTCCTCAGGCCAATGAGAATGGGTGATCCCTTTGCCATTAAACATTAACCTTTGTAACAGGTTGTGCTGCAAGCATGACAAGATGCCTTAAAGTATAATGGAAGGCCTCCAGGTTTGTAAACCACAGGTCCTCATTTGTAGTTGTTTTTTCTCTTTTTTTCCAAATTGCAGATCTTGGCATAGGCTGTACATTCAATTTCCTTTACTCTCCACGTTGTGTAAAGAAGCTTAGGCTCACATTTTAATGAAGAGAACCAAACTAATGTGGTGTGGTAGTACACCACATGCATACATCACAGTTGTGTTAGAAGCCATTTCAACGAACATCCAGCTTCTTGAAATTGTCTTGGAAATGAGGTTTGCATCCTCATCTGCTTTACTGTGTTCCTAGAAGCTGCTTAAATACCAACTTACACCAAAATACTATGTTTTGATGGGTGGATCAGGTGTATTGAAGAATCTCGTGCAGGACAATGGGCAATTTTGCTATGGTCTCATGGAAAGTATGTGGACTTACTAGGTTTTGCAAGAGATTTTGAGGAGAAAAGGTGCTCTGTGAACCATGTCTATATTAGATGTAAATGTCACCAGTATGCTGGGGAGACCTGTGGTGACTGCTGGCTTGGTTAGCAGGTGCTGAGGGAAGCATGAGGGCCCCAGTTCACCCTTCACGCATTGACCCAGAGGAGTGGTCCCTGGGTTCAGGTCTCTGTCAAGTGTTTCTGCAGCTGTATGCACCATCTTCATAGGATTTGGGGAGATAAACATAGTAGGGATGGCATGTTTGTGGGAGAAGGAGGAAGACTGTGGGCAAAGACTCTGGGCTGTGGTAGGAGGAGTGTAATCAGCACTGTGTTGTACCTCAGCATGAGGTAGGATTTTGGCCCTGAGAAGCCTTTGGGCCTGGAGCAGTAGGCAGTGGAAGAGGCTTCTGTGTCATCATGTCCAATCCAGACAACATGAGGGAAAAGGGTACAGGCCAGCATCCAACATCTGTAGGACTAGCCCTGGGACTCATGGGGCCAATATGCTTCTCCCCTTGCCCCAGGGTAGGAGTTGAGAGGGCAGTGAGAGGGTCATCCAGGTCTGCATAGGAGACTGATCTCCTGCCCTGGAAGCTGAGCGGGAAGAGGGCCCAGATAACCCTTCTGGGTAGCCTTGTGGAGCAGAATCTGTAGCAGAACTGATTTAATCTGTAGGGCTTTTGGAAAATGTGTCATCAGGCCTTTCTCATCCTGGTTTTGCTTTGCACATGTCATCGTGTGTTTTCTCCCTGCCACTCGCTGTGGTCATCTTGGCAGGAACAGAGGGAGTGAGCCTGTTCCCACCAAGCCCCAGCCTGGTGACAGGCCTGGGTTGCCCAGGAGGATTTAGCTCCCTAGGTCCAAAGTAGTGTGGGCCAGGTGGGCCACAGAGCTTTTTATTATTGTTGCTATTTATTTATTTCCCCCAGTTTCTGGCTCTGAAGACCCCCCAAATGCTCTTAAGGGAGATACAGCCTGTTTATATGTTAATTTTAAGTCTGCTGACAAGCGGTTTGCTTTTCTCCTGACTTCTCACGGCTCCTTTGCCCATTGAAAGCCGCTGCCGTGGGCTTAGGGGATAAGGTGCCGAGAATTAGAAAATAAAATCAAATCTGCAGGATGCTGGAGAGAGAGGCGGTACGGGGATTGGCTTGCTTGAAGTACAAACGGGCGATTTCTGAAAGCAAGGCATCCCTGATACCGGGGGCGTGCATGGCAATTACATCCAGCATAATACAAAATGTTAATTACTAAATTTGGAGAAATTAATGCTGATTAGCAGCTGCGTGTGTGTGTGACCCAAATACATCTACTGCTTGATCTTTATTCATAATGCACACTTTGTTGTTGATAAAGTAATTGTTGAATGGTGGGCTGGCCTTGCAAGTCTCAGCTAAAGACTCGGGCCTGATTTGTAATTTGTTGGCATCTGGGTTTTGCTAAATTTATGCAAACAAGGGAGATGAATAAGCTACCCCCTTTAAGACTCAACTCATAGGTAATTATTGAGAATTCATATTGCTTTTGTTGTTTGGTCACAAAAATGGACCTAATGCTTGTTGTGTTTCAAACACCTACTAGCGCTGCTTTCTCTCCGTCTTGCGAAATATAAGACAAGGCCGAAGCTTAAATTAAAATCCTCAGGTTCTTATCTCTTTCCCACAGGAAAGCAAATCTGTGTTGAAAACCGTAAAATTAAGAGGAGAGCAAGGATAGCATAATTTAGCAAAAATTCATGGCACCAGATTCTGAGCTATATGACTGGAGGGATAGGTCAGACATTAAGAAGATACTGCCTACTAATGCAAGTTCCTTAAGGTGGTGCTCTGGAAACAAGACAAGCAGAAAGCACTGTACTGGTTCCCATTTGCTCCCTTTCCTCTACTCCTACCAGCCTTAACAATAAATTTGGTTGTCCATTTAACAACCCTTCTGCTTCCAGAAGACCAGAGAAATCCTGGATTTGTATTTGGAGTATTGTCCTAACATCTATTTATGCTGGGATTTCAATAGTGAGCTCAAAGAGAATTAACTGGACTCTTGAATTCTTTTTTGTTTATAATTCACTATATTTGACAGGCTACCTTTGCTGTATTTGACAGGCTACCCTTGGTGAGTTTTATCAGCATTTCTGTCTGAAGGACAGGGGTTTTGATTGCCTCTGTTAAAAAAAACAATTATTGAAAACCTGTTTGTGCCATAGATATATTTGCTAAGTGGCAGGGTGAAGTGATGAGGTAAAAAGGAGAAGCTCCCATTACGTGCTGGTATCATTGCTGCAGCTCGTCCTGCCATGGGAAGGGCAGACCTGTGTTTCGAGCAGCTTTAATACAGCAGTGTTTCATTGGGATTAATAAGTCCTGTTGTCTTGCAGCCTCGATACAAGAGTGTGATTTTAGGTGATGTCTCTCCATCACACCAAGTGCCCCCTCCCCTGCACTACTGTGGGAACTGCAGATGGGAACTGTGTGGACATTGCCTCATGACATCCATTTCAGGACCCTCTCAGGCACTTGTAGCACTCTGATGGCTTGATGTGGCAAGAAGCTTCCCAGCTGTCCCTGGGCGAATCTCCTCCCTAAATGGTCCCTCTGAGAGGCCACTGCCAACCTCTTATATATGAAATTAGGCTTTTAAGGGTGGGTTTTCAGCAATCTGCTGCACAGGCTGAGATATTTCAAACTGTTTGCAAGGACAAAAATCTGATGTACCCTCTGGCAATGGCAGGGCCTTGTCCCCACTGTGCTGTGCCACAGCTGTGCAGGAGAACAATGGAAGAGTGAAGCTGAAGAAGCTTGTGTTGCTCTTAAGGCTGGAGATGTGGCAAACCTACACTTTAATCCCTTTTTTAATGCTTATATTGTAACCAAAATGTTTTTTCAGCTCTTCTGCTGGGTCTGCCATGCTTTGGCGGTAGTCCTTGGTCCACAGTGCATGTCTGCTTGACGTGGTGCTCCTTCTGCCCTGCAGGTCTCCAGCTGCCACATCCCTGGCTCTGTCTCCATGTCCCCCAAACACCTTTCCTCCTGCTCCCAGTCCACATCCATTTCCCTGCATTTCCTCAATGCCCACATCACTCCTTAGGCAACAGTGGTTCAAGGATGCTGATTCAGGCAACAGATCTAGTTACCATCCACCCCCTCCCCCCCCAGTGTCATTCTGTCTATTCATCCCCTCCTTGCAGTAACATAAATATGTAAAAATTTCATTCATTTTAGAAGTGTCTTTTTTATTATTATTATCTTTAATGCAGAAGCCCCACCTGGCTGACAACTAATTTAATTTCTTTTCTTCTCTTGCAGTCAAACAAGGTGCCAGTGGTACAGCCTTCTCATGCGGTTCACCCCCTCACCCCTCTTATCACCTACAGCGATGAGCACTTTTCCCCAGGGTCACACCCATCTCACATCCCCTCCGACGTCAGCTCCAAACAAGGTAAGCCTGTCACCTCCCAGCACAGTGTGGGGATGCATGGTGGTCCCAGTGCCCCCCTGCTTCTGGCAGAGCTTTATTTGTCATATTTTGGAGAGGGGGTTCCAGATGCGCATGCCTGCTTTCGGAGACAGCAATTCTGCCACGATGCTGATATTTAACTTGGCTGTTTAAATCTTCATGCTCTTTCTAATGTGATAATTCAGGCTTGCCTAACTCGTCAGAATCTTTCAAAATCTCAGTAAGCAGCAGCCAGTCCTCACCCTCCACTCTGGTGCCTGCGGCTTGCAGCATGCAGATGCAGAAGTGGCAATCATCCCTCACCTTCCCAAAAACAAGGGAAGAGCACTTCAGCAGTGGTGTTTTTGAAACCTTCTTCTTTTCCCCCTGTACTCAAAATTGTATTTTATGTCCCTGTATTCTGGCTGTCCAAAATCCTCCTTTCATCAGCTGGCATGACTGAGACCCCTAAAATACAGTTTTGAGCCTGCACAAGTTAAGGCTTTGCAAACATGACATTTTTTAACCTTCTCATGCCTGCTGCAGAAAGCATCAGTTTAGATATCCAATCATGGGTGTCAATTTTCTCTGTGCCCCTTTGACTTCTTAAACAAACCAGAAAAAGGCTCCCCAGATCCTCATCTGGGAGAGTGTCAGCACAGTGCTGCTCCAGGTCATTCTGTGGGCCTCGGAGGGAGCACTGACAACCTCTAAGGTTCTGAGCCCAGTCTGCACCAAGAGCTCCCACCCAGTGCACCCACGGGTTCCTGTAGGGAGTGTACTTGCTTGCACTGCAGTGCAGAAGCTGTGGGGGGATATCATGGCTGTCGGGGAGCTGCAACGGGAGGACTGTCCCTGGCTGGCACGAGTCTGAGCTGGGTTTTGGGGAAATGCCTGAAGACGAGAGGCCTGCGTGGGAGAACTGGTGGTGAGGAGGGAAGGCGAGGGAATAGAGGGTTTGTGAAGACATTGGCTGTAGTCAGGTTGTCTGTGCGTGGGTGTGAAGTCTGTCAGTGCTGGGACTGGTCCTGGAGGGTGCCTCTCCCTGCCTCTTCCTGCACTCATGTGTCTCGCCACGTGGCGTGACATGTAGCTAACAAGATCGTGAAGCTTTCCTTGGGCACACATCCACATGCACAGCTGTCCCAGTTATCTGCAGAGGTGTCTACCCATCATTGTTCAGGGAGCCGAGACTTTTTAGTTCTGATTTTCCCAAAATGCCTGATTTTTATTTTGGCCTTGCTACACAGGTAATAGCATGGGCTGCATCCAGAAAACACCAGAACCCTGTGCCTCCCCATGGTTTTGATGTTGGTTTTTAGTTGATGGTTAGTGGATGGTTGTTTGTTTTTTTTTTTTTAGGGAGGGGGAATAAAGCACTCTACCTGGAAAGCTTGGTCTATAAATACATGTCAGATATCTTTGTCAGAGTTAGAAGCAGATGGAGACCTCTTATCCTTATTTGTCTTCCTCCTTTGCATCAGTGCCCAGGAGAAGGATATTCATGCTTGGTCCTTAAAATCCCAGGGGTGCAGTTGGTCAGAAAATGGGATTTCCACCTCTTGCCTGAGCTGGCTGCAAGGGCTGGGGCACACTCCACTGCTGCAGTTCAAGTCACAGAATCACAGAATTAACCAGGTTGGAAAAGACCTTTGAGATCATCAAGTCCAACCTATCATCCAACACCATCTAATCAACTAAACCATGGCATTAAGTGCCTCATCCAGTCTTACATTAAGCACTTCCAGTGATGGTGACTTCCCTACCCCGTGGACAGGCCATTCCAATGGCCAGTCACTCTTTCTATGAAGAACTTCTTCCTAACATCCAGCCTAAACCTCCTCTGGCACAGCTTGAGACTGTGTCCTCTAGTTCTGTCACTGGTTGCCTGAGAGAAAAGATCAACCCCCACCTGGCTACAACCTCCCTTCATGTAGTTGTAGAGAGCAATAAGGTCTCCCCTGAGCCTCCTCTTCTCCAGGCTAAACAACCCCAGCTCCCTCAGCTGCTCCTGACAGGGCTTGTTCTCCAGAGTTCTTGAGCTCAAGAGGTTTTCATTTACTTCATGGTAGGTTTGCCCTCTTGCACCCCAGTTCTTTGTAGTTACCTCTAGTTTATGTTTGTACTCCCATCCTGCAAAACCAAACTGAAACACATCTGGTTTGCTGTTTCTGCTGCCCAACCTCCCTTTTGCCTCTTCTCATCCTCTCCCCTGTCCAGCCTTGTTGCAACCCACCACTCATGTCCTTGTCCCCAAGCACAGGCCTAGCAAGGGGCTCTGCAGGGGGGTGGCCAAAGGCATTACTGGCACAGAGCTCATGCTCCTGCAGTCCTCTTGAACAGGCTCTCGATCTCTTTGCTCTGCATCTGGCAAAGATGGGGATGGATAACACAGGCTGGAGACTTCTGCTTTTGGCTGTGACAGTCTCCTTGATGTGTGTGGTCTTTCCATACTCCCCGTTTCAGCGCCACAGGCGTGTGGGAGCAGCCCCAGTGAAGTGGCCCATGCAGTTGCTACAAAGAGAGGACTTTTTTTCCCCCTCAGGTCCTGTGCCAAACGCCTCCGACCATTGTTTCTGTCCTCGCCTCCCACCGTGGGTCTGGAATGAGGCATTGCCCCAATGCCCCAGCCCTGATGTTAGGGTGCCCTCCTCCTGCCAAATTCTCCCACTGAGGGAGTCCACAGCTGTGGGCCCACAGCACTGCCTCTTGCACCCCAGGCACTATGGGATGGACACATAACCACCACCTTGTTAAAGACAGTCTTTTATGTTCTTAACCCTCTCGTGAAAAAGAATTTACTTTGAAGAGCACTGGATGCACAGTAGCTGTGCATGTTCTTGCTGGGCATTAGGTAGCTGGCAGCCTTCCTACAAGGGATCAAAAGTTTTGGAATAGTGACAATCACTGTGTGTTAGTGCAGAGAGAGCAGTGTCATCTCCAGGGATCAGAAACATGGATTTTGGGAAGGAGTAGCCCAGCTCCTTGAGCATAATCTGATAAAGCAGAGGCGGTGTGTCATCACTCCCAGGTTGATCATCCTCCATCACCAGAGATGTGAGATGAGATGCTTGTCTTATTTTTTTCACTCTAGATTTTTATTTTAACTGCTCTGAAAGAGCATTTATTCTCACTTAAAAACCCTGGGATGCATAAAATGTTCCCTCTCTTTTCAGCCACCAGCTGGTTTACACTGCTGGACAGGAATTTGATCTTCACTCAGGTTATCAGCCCAAGTCTGGAAATCTAGCTTTTTTGAGACACTAACACCATCAGCATTGTTTTCCATCCTTTTTTGTACACAATCCTGAAATACATTCCTCAAATCTTGTAATTAAATTCCTAGGATTTACATACAAACTGGGGGGAGAGGGTAATAAATCAGTAGCATCAATCTATAAACCAAGTCTCAAGGTACCACACGCTCAGTCCTGGACCTTCGGAGTGTCACCACATAAATATTTAATACCTTTTTAAAGCAGCTGATTTAACATGTGAAGTAGACTTAACAATTCCTTCTGCTTCAGCCCCCTCTTCCCCAAACACATTTAAATAAACCAATGTCTTTGTGGCCTCTGTAACCATAATTCCATGTCTCCTGAGGGCACAAGGTTTAGGTGAAGAATGGAGACCACAGACTCTTTTGGGACAAGGATTAGCTTTAATCTTGAGGTGATTCTTGCAGTCATAGGACTCTGTGTTCTGGGGAATGTGAGCTGATGGATCATTCCTGATGGGACTCTTATTTTTTCCATGAAATACTACCAATGCAAAACAGATTGACCTTGGAGCCCACAGGAGTCAACTTGATGAAGAGCTTAGTTGGAGCTGGAGTGACAATTGGAAGCCAAATGAATCATATCAAGTGTGACCATTACAGGCCTGAAAATGATTCTTAATTAACCACTGATCCTCTGTGGTAGCAAGTTTCCAAATTCTGTGAATCCATAAGGGAACCCACCAAAATGTACGAGTAGCAATTTACCTAATCTAATAGCTCTGCTCTGCAGCCTCTTTGACAATGCTTTATTTTCCTCTTGTTTCATACTGTGTTAGAATAGGTCCTTGGGATCTGACTGGGTTTGGTGAAACCACTGGGAGGACAGCATTGCCTAACTTGCTTTACAGGAGATCTGAGCTTGCACAGGTCCTTTCTCGTACATTTATATCCTCCTTCCACTTGTTTTTTCCCCCCACTATTTGCCTTTGAATTGCAATGTTGTGTGCAAGTTACTTGTTGTTTCAAAGGTGGTGCGGGTAGCCTTTGGCTTTTAACACTAACAAAGGAGGTAGTTATTTCTTTTCCAGACCACTAATTCCATTGTAGCCTTGGCCATGTTAGCTGTGAACTGTAGCTCATGTGTAATATTTTGAGAGGAAAGTCATTCATTCTTCTGTGCTCTTTAACAGGCATGTCCAGGCATCCTCCAGCTCCTGATCTCCCTACCTTCTATCCCTTGTCTCCAGGGGGGGTTGGACAGATAACACCACCTCTTGGCTGGTAAGATCTTTCAGCTTCTTTTCAGACAAAGGTGCATGTTCACACCATTTGCTGTTGTTGAGTCAGTCACCACATTTACAAAATAAGAATATCGCTGCAGTAAGAAATTGCTACATTATTTTAGCTGGAAACTTAAAAAAATGTCAATCCTTGAAATGAATTGAATCTGGGTTTTGAACCTGTGCAGAAATTGAAGTGTGTAGATTTCACTTTGAAGTCTGTGTATTTCTTATGGCTCAGTTGCGTGGCTTTTGGCATTTGGAAAGATAGCAGAAAACAGTTCTCAAGGAATTAAATGAAAAGTTTTAATAAACAAAATTGGAGGGGAGGAGACTCGAGGGGACTCGAGGAGAGGAGACTCGAGGAGAGGAGAGGAGACTCGAGGAGACTCGAGGAGAGGAGACTCGAGGAGAGGAGAGGAGACTCGAGGAGACTTGAGGAGAGGAGACTCGAGGACAGGAGAGGAGAGGAGACTCGAGGAGACTTGAGGAGAGGAGACTCGAGGAGACTTGAGGAGAGGAGACTTGAGGACAGGAGAGGAGAGGACAGGAGAGGAGAGGAGACTCGAGGAGACTCGAGGAGAGGAGACTCGAGGAGACTTGAGGAGAGGAGACTCAAGGACAGGAGACTCGAGGACAGGAGAGGAGAGGAGACTCGAGGAAAGGAGAGGAGAGGAGACTCGAGGAGAGGAGACTCGAGGAGACTTGAGGAGAGGAGACTCGAGGACAGGAGACTCGAGGACAGGAGAGGAGAGGAGACTTGAGGAGAGGAGAGGAGACTCGAGGAGAGGAGACTCAAGGAGAGGAGACTCGAGGAGAGGAGACTCGAGGAGAGGAGACTCGAGGAGAGGAGACTCGAGGAGAGGAGACTCGAGGAGAGGAGAGGAGAGGAGACTCGAGGAGAGGAGAGGAGACTCGAGGAGAGGAGAGGAGAGGAGAGGAGAGGAGAGGAGAGGAGAGGAGAGGAGAGGAGAGGAGAGGAGAGGAGAGGAGAGGAGAGGAGAGGAGAGGAGAGGAGAGGAGAGGAGAGGAGAGGAGAGGAGAGGAGAGGAGAGGAGAGGAGAGGAGAGGAGAGGAGAGGAGGAATTTGGGGGGGTGGGGCATAAATCTTGGAACTGCACCCAAATAGAAAACAAACTTGGGTAGTCAGTTTGTGTATGGAGAGAAGCCTCTGTCTCTGGGAGATTTTCCTGCCCTTGCTGATACCAGTGCTCTCAGGATCTCTCTCTGCCTTGCAGGGTGTTATTTTCCTTTTGGAGGAAACACATGGTATTTCCAGTCAGTTTGGCAGGATGCTTCATGTCTGCTCGGAGTAGAGAGATACTTGCCCTTAGTTCTGTTGGATCAGGGAATAAGGAAGCTCAACAGCAATTCCAGAGCTTTAGAATCTGTGTCTTGACTACTCCGTGCCCATGCAAGGAGTGATGCAGGGTTTGGGTTTTTTTGGGGGGTTGGTTTTTTTTCCACTATGTCTATGGAAGGGAAATATGAACCAGATGACAACAGGGACAGGAAGTAGGGCAGAAAATGGTGAAATGCTGTATTGGTGGCAAATCTTTCAGGAAGTGCCTCATGCCTTCTTGGAACAAATTATTATCAGATAACAAACTAAAATATGGAAGTATCTGTCTCTCTCTCTTTTTTTAATCATTATTCCCATCATTCCCCTCATTTGTTGCCGCTTGGCTGACTTCCCACCTCTACCACCAGACAGGTCCTGGCATGGGGTATTCCAGATGTGGTCAATCATTTCTTCTGAATTGCTTCTCAGTGCAGAAGCTGGGGGAAGGGAAGAGGAAAAAGAGAAAGGAAAGACAAAATACGACCTTGCAAGGCCTGGGGATGTGTTCAGCAGCACTCAATGACAGTGGGGCATATCTGTCCATCCCTTCTGCCATATGGTGTCCAGCTGTCTGCTGTGTGGTAGCACTGCTAAGACTTCCTCCAGCTTTTTTTTTTTCCCCTTTCCCTTTGAGCACTGCTCATTTCCAGTACCATGCTCTAAGTGTAAGATGTGTATCCTGATCCTTAAAAAGGCCAAAATTTCCTTTTTTCCCCTCTGAAAGCTGATCTGCCAGTCAATAAGATACTGTTTGAATAGGACTGAAGTGTTCAATGGTCTCCTGGACTGGTTCAGCTATTTGGGTTGAAGTGGTGCTTGCATTACCATAGCATGCCACTTGAGAGTGTTAACAGTGGTCATGGCCCAAACCATTGCTACCTGAAAGTAACCAAAATGTAGTGATGATGTCAAAAACTGAAGAGTCCTAACGACAAGATGGTGACAAAATAGTCTGTATATGTGGGAGTATAAAGGAGGTAAGAATTTCACACATGCTTCTCCTGCTGTTTTGCAAAGATTGAACTTTGAAGTAGTTAAGATGGACTTGTGTTGCTGTGGGCTTTTAGGTGGTTGTGGGGTTTCTATCAAATAAAGGTATATTCAGAAAAGCTGCCCACTTGTACCTCACTATAGAAGATGCAAATGGAAAGAGCCCTAAGTTTGCAGAGACTTAATAAAATGGTTCAAAAGGCTTTCTAGCATGATAATTCACACTCTGGTGTCCTTATGCTGATGTTGAGATTGGAATAAAAACTCCTAAGAGGGAGTTAACCAAATCTGATTCCAGTGCTTTTAAAATTAGGCGAGAGAGGGCTAGAAATGAGGAGAGTGTGTGTGTGCAAGTGTGCTTTGGTGGAGGAATGCTGGTTGGTTTGCTTTCCTCCCCAGTGGAAACCTAGATTGGGAATCTTTCAACAGCAAGGGAGAAAGTCTGAAGCATCTAGGTATTCATTAGCTTTGAATACAGCAGAACTTTTCAAAGTTTTACCTTTTACTATTTATCTGTGACTAGTACTGAGTCCCATCAAGTGCTTGTAACTCTAGAGTAACTATTGAATACCGTATCATATGATTGATGGGTTCCTTTCTTCTGTGACCTCAGGCAAGGTCAGCCTGTATATCCCATCTCGAGTGGATTCAGGCAGCCCTATCCATCCTCACTCTCAGTCGACCCTTCCATGTCCAGGTAGGTGTAGGAGGTGAATGACTGACTGGGGAGTAACTGCTGGCATTAGAGGGCAAGTTGCTCTTCTGCTTGCATTTTGGTCTGCCTTTGCTTGCTTTTCAGTCAGCTAAAGCCTTATGCATACATTTTTCTTTAACATACTCGTATACATACAGTTTGCCTGGATCCCACACTGGTCTCATTCAGCATTTTCTTGGAAGTCTCTGAAGTATTGCAATTAGGAGCACTGGTGAATTGTCAACAATTAATTGAGCTGTTTCATCTGAAATGAGTTGTCAGTTCATTTCTAGATGCAACACATAGTGTGCATCCTTGGGTTTTGCTCATGCAAGTATGCAACCAGGTGGATTGTCACTCTAGGCTGCGTTCTCTAGTTCTAATTTGAAAGCTGTTGGTAATAAGTCTTGAATCATTTAGATATCACTCCCTGTGGAAACTTGCTCACAAGTAGGTATTTCATGGCCCGAAGCCACTAATGGCAGGGGATGCCAGCACAGCGTATTCGTACTGGTGTGTGAATCAGGCACTGTCTTTATGTCTAAGTGCAAGCAAGCAATGCTCATTGAGACCTGGCCATGACATACGCTGGACCTCCTCTCCTCTGCTTTTGCAATCTACAGACAGCTTCTGCATCCTGTGCTTGGTGTACACTAGGTTGAAATATACCATTCTTGGGCTTTTTGTGTGTGGCTGTAGAAAACACATCCTCTTGCACGGGGACCTAAGACAGGCCATGTATTAAGTGGTGGGTCCTCTTGCCTCTGTTTATGTGGGCTCATTTGGATTATCACTGTCCCTTCACTTCTTTACAAGGGAATGACAAGCATGTGCCTCTCAGGGTGATTGAGGAGAAAACCTATTGTTTCTCCATGGTAAAATGACCTGATTTGGTTGTAGGGCTTTGTGATTGCTTTATTTTTATGGCATAAGGGAAAAGTGCAAGGAGACTAGGGAATGGAGAAAGGAGATAGAGGTGATTCCTTACCCAGCACTCACTTAGCAAACCTTTGGAGCATGAGCTTGCTTTTGATGTTAATGCTACTGTCCACCAGTACAAAATAAAGACCACAGGTTTTCTGCTGCCCTTGAGCTTGCAATGCTCAGCGTCTTCAAGATCCATCTCAGCTATCCTTGAAGATGACCTGGGTTAGTAGAGTGGGATGACTGAGTTAGTGGCACTTTGGTTTTCTATTGCATTTTCCTTCTTGTACAAATGAAAGTTTATTTAGGACTAAAGTCTTACCCTCCCCCCCTTTTTTTTTTTTAAACTCTTCCAGGATGCAGAATTTTTAAATTAATTTTTATTGTAAGCATTTGAGGGAAGGATAGTGAGTTTAGGTGAAGAGGTGTTAAAATCTTTTAGCTTAAGCACCTTAAAAAGATTCCTTAGAGAGGGACTTCTTGAAAAGACTCTTATTTTGTTTCTGCATGGCAGTTCCCTACTTTGCATTGGCTGGTGGTGGATACATTAAGAGTGTTTCTATCTGTGTGGAAATACCATTTTCGGATAAGAAGTGTGTGGGGTTTATTGCTAGTCAGCACAACAGTACAAGCATTAAATGTTCTATGTGTGCATTGCTGTTTGCCTGAAAGGTAAAAAAAAATAACTTCTTTACAAGCAAAATGTTGGCTGATTTTGTCTGTTTTTCTTGGATAGATGGGCTACAATGCACAACCCTTAGCCAAACATTTTTCGTGCGCTCTTAAGGAACTGTCTTCTGTTGCAAGCTCCGTAGCATTTGCATTCTTGGGGCATCCTGCTGCTGTCATACATGTTTGGTGCCTGTCTTCAGTAGAGTTACAGTCTTCTGTTTGTTTTCTCTTTTAGGTTTTCACATCACATGATTCCTGGTCCTCCAGGCCCTCACACAACTGGAATCCCTCACCCAGCTATTGTAACACCTCAAGTAAAACAAGAACACCCGCACAACGACAGTGAGCTAATGCATGTGTGAGTCTGCCTTTCTGCGCTAGCCCTTAACCTATAAATGTTTGAGAATCCACTCTGTCAGGAAAAGAGTTGAGGTTAAAAATAAAATCACACTGCCTTTCATGACCTCTTTTGAATTTTAACTCTCCACCTATAACTGAAACAGGAGATGTGGGCTGCTGTTTGGGTAAAATAATGAGACATGAAATGATTTTTTTCCTTTCCAGCCTAGCATTTTTTAGCTATCAGCAACAGTCATCTTAATTCAGACATAGTCATGGAACTGCCTACCTGGGAACGTTGTTTGAGTGTGAACTCACAAACTTCTGCCAGAAAAGGTCCTAATTGCAAAATTCACTAGTAAAAAGCAGCCTTGCTGCTTAGTACTCAAAGACAAAGGCCCTAAGAAAGAAGTGGATGAGAAGCTGCCTTCCTGCCTGTAGCGGTGGTCTTCTAAGGTACTACAGACAGCCTTTCCAAAAGAGGATTGAAACAAGTGATGAATTTGAAGTATTCACAGAACAAATGTTATTTGCTAGAGAATGTCAACCTGACATCCTCCCTGATTTATTAAATTAAGTCAGTTCTCTGAACAGATATGAAAGTGGATGGGACACGACTGCTGAAATTCTCGTTCTTATTACTTAAATACTTCTGTAACCACAGGTTGGTAATTTTCCTTTGGGCTTTTTTTTGTAGGCTGAAGGTAAATGGCTGCTTTTTTTTCCCTTCCTTTTCCTTTCCCCCACCACGTTTTAGGAAGCCTCAGCACGAACAGAGAAAAGAACAAGAGCCAAAAAGACCTCATATTAAGAAACCTCTGAATGCTTTCATGTTGTACATGAAAGAAATGAGAGCGAACGTTGTAGCAGAGTGTACTCTGAAAGAAAGCGCAGCTATCAACCAGATCCTTGGCAGAAGGGTATGTACAGCAGGGGTGTGTGCTCACATGTGCTGCTAATTTCTCTGTGTTTCCCTTTAGCTGAGTATGATGGCTCACTTTCTGCTTGAGGTGCTAACTAATGTGCAACTATCAAAATAGCTATAGAAGAGATAAACCACACAACTAAAAATAAAAGCACTGTCCTGATTTTCTCTTTTCACCATCAGTTACATCAGCAAATTGGTGTTTGTTCCATTCATGTTGTGGTGTCGGCTCCTCAGGCATGAAATATCCTCATGCACATGTGGAAAGAGCATTCCAGTCACCTTCTAGTTCTCCCTTAGGCTGGTGTCCGTCAGAACAGGAGGGCATCATTCAAAGATGAGCAGCGGTTGCCAGCGGAGATGGAACTCAAAAGTGAATATAACGTGGTCTAATTGTAAAGTTAAATAGGTTGGGATGGACCTGTGCGGGACATTGTGTCCAACACTGCTCAAAGCATGTCCAGGTACATCAGGTTGCTTAAGGAGTTCTCCAGTCAGGTTTAGTCATGGGGTCTGTGGTGACAGGTTGGACTTGATGATCTTTGAGGTCTCTTCCAGCCTTGGTGATTCTGTGATTCTGTGAATGTCTCTAAGATCACCAGCCAAGTACTGATGATCCCAGCTGATATCACAAAGCCTTGCTGAGAGCCATTTGCTGCTGTAACATTATAGGCGTATTTTGTTCTTTCCATGCTTAGAAAAAAACAACAACCTACAGGCCAAACCACAATGACAAAGTTTAGGTTCACTGGTAGTGTTCTTCCAGATGAGAGCAGCAGAGGTAAATGCCCTTCTTCCCCTTGTCTGTCCCGGAAATGAGAAAAGGGACAACCTTTGTATCTGTCTGAGTATGAGTAGTGATTATTCAAATCCCTTGGCTTCATGACCCCCTCATCTTGAGCACTGACCAAGGCAGCATGGAGGGGCACTACAACTCTCTGAAACCCCTGTGCTTTTAAGTGGGAAGTCAGTACATGACCTTGACTGCTACTTCTGTTAGTCTGAAGACTTCTTCACTCTGCCAACCAGAGCAGAAATCTATTGGTACTTGTCCTGGTTCCTGCAGCCTTCTGCCTTCTCTCAGATGTCCTTGTTGCCGCGTTTCAAAGGACATCTCATTGTTTGCCTCTTCCATTCTTTTATGCAAATCTCCAGGACTGTGTTTTCATTCTGACTCTCTCAGAAATTGATGTTAGTTGCTTAGTGTGTCAACCTTGGTTTTGTGGCCTGAAAGAGGGCAGTGGCTTATTTATCTCCATTTTGGCAATGAATGAAGGAAGCCTCAGTGCTCCACTCCTTGCTTTTTCCATACCTTGTACTCCTCTTTTCAGGCTAAAGTTCTCCATGTTAATACCTCAAATTCCACTTTTACTATGGTACAACCAGCACACAAGTTGTCCAATATAATTGCTTGGAGATAAATTATTATCAAATATTTTGTGTTCAGTCGTCCTGGTCACTATTTACTGTACCCTGTGCCACTCCAGAACAGGAACTACCTCTGTTCTCCAAAGCTGACACTTTGAATGCTGCTGGGCTCCCCGATGCCATGCCAGAATGTTTACTACCTTTCAGTTTTGGAGTGCATGTGTGGAGTTTGAAAGGTGCAAACAGTGTGAGCTGTTGTGCTCTTCAGTAACACATTGAACTCACCAAGTCAAGACAGACAAGCTCTTTGGTTCACATCTTCCAACATGTAACAAAACAAGATATTAAATCATATAAATCTGAACTGAAGTCCTACTTCTGTAAATTCTTCTTGCATTGATGTCTTAATAATTTCATTTTTCCTATTTTGTTTTGGTTTTTTGGTTTGTTTTTTTTTAATCTTCTTACCCCACCCCTCCCATGCACATTATCAAAGTCCAACAAATCCCACCTGATGCTGCAGCTGTAGAACATGATTGTAAATAAAAGGCCTTTACTGTCCTTGGCTCAGGTCTGTGACAGGTGTTTCAATGAGAACAAAATAATTAGGTACTGATGTAGCTAGTGCCTTTTCAGTTGTGCAGGTTCTGAGGGGGTTTGGGTGGGGTTTGTATGCTTTTTGTTTGTTTGTTTGTTTTAAGGAAACTTATCCCTACTTGGCTACAGGGGTCAACTCCTGTAATTTGGAAGACTACAGTTCTGTGGCATCCAGATCTTAGAAATTTTTGCAGTTGCTATTTACTTTTCTTCTATTACAAGAAAAATAAGTACCTAGAAGCCCAACACTTAAGAGATTGAGCTTGGAATAGAATCCTGCTGCTGCCCCGAAAGCTCTTGTGCTGGCATTGAAAACCCCTGTGTAGCTGCTGCTTAAAACCAAGACAGCAAACCCTTCTGTGGTGAGGTGTTTGCTGCCCTTTGAAAGCACCACAAAACCCTTCTCTTTTGTCAGGAGCTAAAGGGCAGAAGGTTGTTGTTGTTTTATAGAATCATAGAACTATTTCGCTTGGAAAAGGCTTCAAAGATCATCACACCCAACCATTGCCCTAATGCCACCAATATCAGGGGGTTTTTTTTGGAGGCATTTTTACTTTTTTAAATTCATGTTGAGAGAGCATCCTTCTGTGAGCAGATTATTTGCTGAGCTCTATTTCCATAAATGATTTTTCTCTTGCTCTAGGCACTTGGCAGTTGCAGAGCTGACAAATGCCTGAAAGTTGGTTATTAAACACGGGTGCTTGTAATTACTAATGGATTTCATTTTTTGTGCAGTGGGGAAGGACTGAATCAAAGTCACAAAAACACTTGTTCACATCACTTGTTGCCTAGGCATGAGTTATTTCCTACTCTAATGCTGTGTTTGTTTTGTTTGCAGTGGCATGCTCTCTCCCGTGAAGAACAAGCGAAATATTATGAACTAGCTCGTAAAGAAAGGCAGCTACACATGCAGCTTTATCCAGGCTGGTCTGCAAGAGACAACTATGTAAGTTGCCCACTTAAAGGCTTTCTCTTAAATTAGCTTCCTTTTTCTCTTTAACTTGTGGAATGTTCTGGATGGAGGGATGGTGAGCAAACTTAGAATATAGTCTTCATGTTTGTTTGTGTGTCAGGCACCTAGAAAAACTTGGCATTTTGTTGTTGTTGTTGAGATGCTTCTTAGGAAGGTGGCTGTTTTTGAGAGGAAAAATTTAACGTGGTGAGTGTTGTTTTTCTAGGACTTCTGTTTTTCAAGTCTGAAAACTTAGGTTTTGCTGTACATAATTTTCTATTCAATCACTCACTATCCAGAAGTGTTCCTTAGAGCTGAGCTAAAGAGGGGTGCCTCTCTTTCCTGAGAACTGATAGTCTCAACGCAAAGTGAACTTTAGCTGAAAGTAATTCAGAATGGTCCACCTCTGCAGTAAAGCCTGCCATTTGTATAAGTAAACTTCATGATAGATCCTGCTTTCTACAATTTGGTGAAGCTGAGAAGTTTTCTCACCATTATAATTAAACATCAAACAAGCATTAATAGCAGGTTGTACAGCTTGCACTGCACAATTACATTGTTGTGCTTACAATGAGCTGTCAGTGTAGTCATACCTTATGTTATGAAACTCACAACCTGCAGTCCTAGGAAACTGATCCTAGCCTGAGATCTGGGTTCCTTTTTACTCCTCCATCATCCATGGTGTTATTTACTATGATAGGAAGCGTACATGCTCTCTCTGGCTCAGTTTTCCATCTGTATCAGGTGGACAGTAGTATTTCTCTACTTTAGTGATGTCTTGTGGACAGCACCTGAATACAGTGTTAACTGAAGCTTTGGAAATACCCCACATTTCCAATCCATCACAGCCACTGTTCAGCTTAAACAAAATTTTCATTGTAAGCTAGAATCTCTTACAGAGATCTTTGGCATAGACACAGAAACTATGTGATCATCTCTGAAGTAAATTCCTTGGCCTTGCTGACGTCCATGCCCAGTTGTGTAAGCACAGACACCAGCCTAAGCCCCAGCAGCTTGTTCCTGCCTGTTTTATACAGTCATCTTTCCTAGCAGATGAGCTGTCCTGACCCTGTGCAGGTAGGGTTTTTTCCAGTAACCAGGCCATGTTAGCAGAGCTGTCTTGCAATACACCTGGGAACATTTAAGGCCTTGGTGATACACTCCCAGAAAACAAAGGGATTTCAATTGCCTTCAGCTTACTTGCTTGGAGAATCAAACCACTTGGGAGCCTTGTTGTCTCACACTTAATGGACATCAGCCTTTGAGATTGTTCTGTGGCACTTGGTCATGTTGACTTTGAGAACCTTATGTGTTCTGCCGCAGCCTTCTACCATACAGCGCAAGAAATGGAGCTGGAGTTTCTTAAATGCCTTGATAGACATTTGGAGTGTGTAAGGTGGCACGTAAGAATTCTCTCTTTGATGTGCTTCCAACCTACATCCTGTGTGGAAGTACAGCTCTGACATACTCCAGTCCTGTATGTTACAATGCTCTGCTAGCTTCCTTTTCAGTTCTCCTCGCTCCCTCACCAGGAATGCAGGTGTTTGTTGCAGTGGTGGTAAGGTGATCGTAGTAGAGCACAGGATACCACTGAAACCTTTTCAGTTATATGCCAGCTTTGTTTTGCCTTCTTTCTCCTCATTTTTTAATGACTTGAGCAGACACAAAAAAAAAAAAAAGAAAAAAAGAAAAAAAGAAAGTGTATTGATTTAGAACCGATATTACTGCAGTATTTTGCTAGTTGGAAGTGACCTAGGGGTGACTTTCCTGTTTCATGAGGCTGAGTTTTCAGTACAATTATAAAATATGGCCTATTTGGCTTGAATTTTCTGTTTTGATTTGCCTGATTATTCACAATTTAAGAAATGTCAAGAAAATGTCACTTGTTGCTGTTCAACTGTTGAGAGCATCTGTGTGGGGTTCGTGATGTGTTTATTACTGACAACCAAAGTAGTCCTGCTAAGTTGTGTGATAGGAGAAACACAATGGTTTCATAATGTCATGCTGTCTGTGTGTGCTGAAATTGTAGGAAGCTACCTTATCTGGGAACGCCGACAGCTAGTTCTCAGGCCAGCCTTTTCCTTCTGTTTGTCCGCCTCTGGTATCTCATAGATGGATCTCAGCTTCCAGTATGCTTTAACACTTGAAGCCAGCCTGCCATAGGCAATAAAACAAAGTTCCTCCCATGACTTTTCCATGTTAACATCAGCACTAACGCACTTCCCTCTGTAAAGAAGCAGTGCCTTGGTGCCTCAGTGATGAAGCACATCACTCTGAGTTTCCCAGCACCCTGGAAATCTCCTTTATTGGACCCATCTTTGGAAGCTCACGTAAAAGGCATTGTCCAGCTCTGTTGCCAGCTTCAGGATAAATAAGGACAGGAGCTTAAGAGTCAGGCAGGCCCAGACTGTCAGAGCAGACAGGGCCTGCTTAAATTCATCTGACACAGCTTCACCATAACCTGTATTTGGAGCCCTCAGTTGCTGTCCATCAGTGCACTGTTAGGCCTTGTCCTGGCAGCTTGAAGGCTTCTTTAAAATATAAATGGATATGACTTTTCTCTTTAAAAAAAAAAAGAAAAGAAAAGAAAAATAGCATAGACTGACAGTGCAGGACAATAAAGAGAAGTCATATGGAGGAATACCAAGGTGGTAATTAGGGTGATGCAAGATGACTGAGGTTTAAAATTGTGGGTCTAAGCTGACCTTTCATTTCCTGACCGACTGTGCGAACCAGGAGCTCTGGCCTTTTCCATAGATGGGGGTGCAGGAGAGGGCTGAGGCTGTGGGTTGGCACAATGAGCCTGCTCTGGCACACTACTGCCAGTGTGGTGTCCAAGAAAGACAGCTGCCAGGCCTCCACTTCTGCCGTGCACCTCAGCCATGCTGAGGGTGCTCTGCTGTACAGCAGTCTGCATTTGGATGGTTGCACAGCACGTGCTCTGGGCACAGCCACGTGGGACTTGGCTTTGTACAAGCGTTATCAGAACAGTTTCAGTTGGCTGGTTTGTACCCTGGGGACAAGTCATGCTTGTCCTAGGTACTTTCAACACCCTGTCTGCTGTTGCCATGTACGACTGAATGTGTGAAGAGTTCCTGTAAGAGCCATAAATTATGATATCAACATACGTGTCATCAGATTATTAAGTGTGAGAAGGCTTTTAGATGCTTGCGGCTGCCACTGTTGAAAAACTGCCAGAAATGGTAATTCCATATGGATATAAGAACTTGTATTGCTCATGTGCTTATTTCTCCATGGATGCTGAGAGCAAACCTTGTTACCATTGGAACAGTTGGAAGTAGGTTAGAAAAGGTTTTAGGTAAGTCTGAGAACAATTGGGCTTTTTTTCCACACCACTTTCTCAGCGTCCAGATGGTTTTAATTTCTGTGTTGTGAGGTCAGGGAGTAACAAAAAAAGTTCTCTGTATGGTATAATCTAGCTGATGATGTGGTGAACTTGCCTCTTTTTCAGGGGAAGAAAAAGAAGAGGAAGAGAGAAAAGTTGCAGGAATCAGCATCAGGTAGGCCATGACCAACCCTTGCCATCCACCTCAGGTGTATTTCAGAAAGCAGGGCCTGCTCTATCTAATTTTTACATGCTTTCCTCGTAACACTTGCTTCTGATAGACATCATAAGATACTTCACTTTGAATGCAAGCAATACATTCGAATGCAATACATTTCCTTTCTCTTTGCACCTCTCAGAACAGCAGTCCCAACTGCATCAGTATCTCTGGCTGAACTTACACATTGCTGCAATTACTGTCCTGCTTTACCTTGGCTCTCCTGCCGAATCGATGTTGCATCATCCTTAGACTATAACTCAGATACTGTGTGGGATTATTGGACACTGGAAACTTTACACTGACCTTTTTTTGTAAGCACCGTATTTTTAAGCACTGCATTTTACATCTCTGTGTACACTAACAGCTGTCTGGTAGGTTGGCTAAAAGCATCAGTGAGGTCTCCTCTTTGCCTGTCAAAGATACGCAAAGTGATACCCTGTTTTCCTCAACCCAAAATGGCTGGTATAAGAACCATAAGAAACCCCAAACAACAAAACAACAAAACCACACCAAAAATTCCATGTAATGCTGTAGCAGACAAACTTATTTGGAATGTGCAAAAAAAACGCTGTGAGAGAAATTTGTTAAAGGAAAACAATCTTCTACAGGTACAGGTCCCAGAATGACAGCTGCCTACATCTGAAGCATGGTAAGAACATCTCTAAAGCTTTCCTGGTGATAAAACTGAATTGTGAAGTAAGCTTTCTTATAAATTTTATGCCATGATATGAATTTAGCAAAAAATTGCAGAAGTATCACATCCCAAAGCTAATGTTACTTTGACTACTGATGGTTTTTATACCGGCTATCTATTAGGTGTCCACCATTTCTCCCTACTTAATATTTTCAAAGCCTCACTGGCTCGCTGCAAGTCTGCCTGCGACGCACAAGGATGGGTTTATCACACAGTGCAAACCCTCCCAGCCAGCAGACTGTCACAGTTCATCGGAGCAGGTTAGAAGCTGGCTCTGGAGTAGATTTTTATGTGCTGACATCTACAAGATGCTGGCTGGGAACCCTCCTTTGGAATTTATTCACCTGTATACTAACAAAACATCCACTAAGAAAATGGGCCTGTAGTGCAGCTAAAGCAAGAACTCCTCCCCTGGCTGTACAGTGGTGTGGGCTGGGTGTTTTTGTTGTTCTTGTATTTCCAGTGTGTGTTTTCCCTCTTCATATCATATCATCTGTGGAGAAGGTGGGATGCCTGGTGATTACACATAGCCAGTAACACCATCTAGTCTGCTTATCAGTGCACACAGTACCACAGGAGCTGCTCATTTCTCCCAGTGTTTGTGTTGGAAGGCTGGTCCTCTGTGTGATATGTTTTCCAGCAGGAATGCCATTCATCTGACATAAGAGTTGCTTCTATACTGTCTGAAAAAATAACACTTTCTAAACTCACCTGTGCATTATAACAGAAATGGGCTCTGTATCCCCTCTCCCTCTGCCTCATTTGGCCACATGAGCCCTTCAGACTGGTCAGCAAAGCATCCTCCTGTTGGCCCTCCAATCTGCTGGGACTTGCGGCCTGTTAAGTTTGCACCGTGCAGCGTGTCAGTCATCAGTCAGCATGATTCAAGCTTCTGTGGTTGTGCTGTTATGCTGGTTAGCCATTATGCTGGTTACTCTAAATGTGGTTGGGCTTAAAACTTTGGAGTGGGGGTTTATAAAGCTGAAGGAAAGTGGAAAGGTAAAATGTGCGCTCGCTCTTTCCTTCCTGCTAAGCAGAAGTTCTTCAGTCAAACAAACAAGTCTTGCCCTTTGCAGGATGCCTGAGTCATGCTGATTTGGGATGTGGATTGCAGCGCTGGAGTTCTGTAGCCTACACAACAAATGTAGCTGGAAAGTAGCATTGGTTACACTGACTGCCATAACTGCTACACCTATTTTTCAAACAAAACAAAAAAAAAGCAAGCAAGTGCTTTAAACTTCAGTTTTACAACTGATATTTCAGCTTGGTTGCCCAGGTTTGTGACTGTTGTATTTTTCCAATGACTGTTGTGGAGTCTTCTTCTATGGAGACTTTCAAGACCCATCTGGATGTGTTTCTGTGCAACCTGTGCTAGATTCTATGGTTCTGCTCTGGCAAGGGGGTTGAACTTCATCATATTCAAAGGTCCCTTCCAACCCTTAACATCCTGTGATCTTATGATCCTATTGATGTTAACACAGGACTAGTAAGCAAACCACACAATTTTACCTGAATTGATGCAGAGCACTCAACAGGGATTGGAATGAAACTAAGGTTCCAATGACAGTTAAAAAACAGGAGGTAGTTGGTTTCTTGGAGGCTTTGCAGTCTAAGGCTGACTGTCTTGCCTACATTGAACTATTTTTGTTGGCATTTCTGTGTTTTCATTTTCCATAGAAGAGGGTGAACGTTCTGAGTATGTTCTCTTCTACTCTACACCACTTCCTTCTTTCCTTCCCTGTAACAGCATGGAAACTGTTGGTAATACTTGTCTCTGTGTCCTTATGCATTTTGTAGCAGAGAGGATGAGAATAGTAGGTATCTTCTTCCACTGGAGGAGGAGTGCGCTGTTGACTCCATATATGCACATGAAGGCAGCCTCACTAAACGTTGCATGCCAAGTGAATGCTCTCCACTGGAGATGTACAGATGTGCTCTAGCTGGAAGTAAATGCACAGAATGATTTAGGGAACCTGAATGAGCCAGACTTCAAAGCAAACTTCTGAAGGTTAAGAGTCTTGCCCTTTCCAAGCCTAATCCAAAGAATGTTTTGCCCACAAGCATAATATCTTAGCAGGCCCACAGCAGAGCTGTTGTAGTTTTTACTGGATGGAGATAATAAGTTTGGGAATGCCTCTCAGTGAGTGCCACAAAGAGCTCTTGAAGACAGGAAAACACCAGCCTTCTTACTCGTAGGGATGGTGCAAGGAAGAGGGGGAAGGAGGGTGGGAGGTCTGGGAAGGAGACAAGCATTCTGTTATCTGAGAAGAATCAGAAATGAGTAGGTGGCAAGACCAAAGAAAGAATCTCAAGATCAGCACAAAGGAGATGAGGCAGGGTGCAATTACAGTGATGTAAGTGAGAAGGATGAAATGGTGGGAGGCTTGCATGGTGGGATGTTCTGAGGAAAGTAACGGAAGAGACATGCAAACAGAAATTATTTAAGATACTGTGAAAGTTTGGGGCATGGTTTTTTAGTGAGGGTTTTTTTTGGGGGGGGGGGGGGGGGGGGGGGTGTTTGGTTTTGATCTATGAACAATTCAATACAGAACTGATTGTTAAGGTGGACCTCTAACTTGCTTTTTGGCCTGGACATCAATTGAGCAGCAAAGTCAAGGTGGCAGCATTAAGTTGCTCTTCTTCCCAGTATTGTACACAGCAGCAGGCTTCCTAAGGCTTCACTGCTTAGGATTTGGATGAGTTCCATGATCTCCTTCAGCCTGCTGAATGGCCAGTTTGTAGAACACTGGAATATTAGAGTGCTTTAGGAATACTGTGACTTGGTACTGCTAAATAATTTGCCAGTTTACCCTGGGGTACTCCAAAATACGGCTAAGTAACTCTTCCCAAGCAGGACTTTGTCTTCAGCTGACACAGCCCAAAACAATGTTTGAAATAACTTTTTATGTGTTGAGGAAATAACTTGGTTTTATTCTTCCCTTTGGAAATTAAGAGAGTGGCATTAGACCTGATAATGCCAAAAGATTTGGGAGAGGCCAGCAGGGAAGGGGAAAAGAGGAAAACTAAGATTAAGGACAATGTAGAGATTGGGTGTTAAGCACCTTTCAGAACGGTGGGTATTTTCTTGTTACTTTTAGCACAGCCTTCTAGAAGACTTGTAAATGGAAGCTATTCTGTGTCCAAAGTGGGGATTTCTGATGTCCTACACAATTTGACTTTTGAAAGAAAAAAGAAAGAAAAAAAAAAAAAAAAAAAAGAAGGAAAAAGGAAAGAAGAAACAAACAACCCAAAAGCTGTTCTCTATCATCTCACAAGTATTTTTAGATCAGGAAGGAAACAGAAGGGTACTGACAAAAATCAGTGCCAATTGTTCCACAACATGGCAATAGTTAACTTCTCATGGCTTGCAATGTACAAAAGGCACATCATTTGACATATGGCAGGATGCAACTGGGAAGTCTTCACAAGCTACATAATTTAACATTGTGTTTTGGCATATCTTCAAGGGCTAGAAAGGGTGATAGAGAAGCTTAATAGGCGTTTGAGAACCTGTGAGAAGTGTATTTGGGGCTTGCAAAATTTCATAACAATTTGCATTTAGATTAGGAAAGCTTTCAAAAATGAGAAAACTTGACTAATACTGGTTTACAATCAGAAGAACTTAAAAGCATCAGATTAACACTGTTTAAACAATGATGTATCAATAACCTTTCAGACTTCCTACATGGAAATCAGAGCCAAAATTCGGTGCAGAACTGATTTTTGGATGGTGCTATAACAAATAATCTGTGACCGGGTTATGTTTTCCTTATTACTTAGAAATAAAATGGAGTGAGGCGAAAGCAGACTAAGAAGGGGACCACTCTACAGCCAGAGTACTGTGGAAAAGAGCTGTCTGATGACTGTGGTCATGGCTACCCAGGGGTTTCTGGCCAGTATGGTAGAAAGGAGATGCCAAGAGGATGTGGTGCCTTGCTTTCTCGGGCACATCTTCTAACCTGTCTTGCCCAGTGCTCTGGAAATTGCTGCTGGAGTAGTTGAAAAAGAAACAACTGCTCCATCCTTTTCTATTCCCACTGACTGCACAGAAATGTTAAACATAACTTGCAGTTGGCCTGTGTGAGCATTTGTGTGGTGATGGTAATGCAGAGACTTGTCCTGATTTGCTTTTAAGTTTGCGTTTCCTGTGTGACGCATTTCCTTATTTTGCCTGTGAATGTTGGCCGTCAGCACAGGCAAGAGGCACAGAATGAACAGAAGAGAATTTGCTGGACTGAAACATTTATTTTATTGAATACTTTTGCTAACTTCAGGCTTTTTCAGACAGGCATAGACATTTCCAAAGTTAAGAAGTGTAGCCCTCAGACAGATTCCTTCCTAAAACTTAATTCTGACCTAAAACTGGTCTCACCGGGGTGAAAGATGGAAAACCTCCTCTCAGGATCTCTGACATCAAGAGAAACGTCAAAAGAGCAAACCTGAAGAAAAGCTGCCTCCTGTTTAGGTGGCAGGTACAGAAGGGCACTGACACCTGCTGGGAGAGATGCAGCAGAGCACACCGGGTTCTCCAGTTCCCTTTAACAGCCTGGCGAGGAGCCTTGTGAAATGCAGGAGGGAAGGAAGGAAGGAAGGGTATAGAAAGCTATTTTGGGTGCAATCAGAGATTCTGTGAGGGATGAGGGTAAGTGAGGGTAGGGCCAAGTGTAGGTTTTCTAAATAGAAGTAGACAATCAACATGGATGTGGGAGGAGGGAAGCAAGAGCATTTTGTCAGTATTTACAAAACATTAGGGTTTTGCAACCAAAGGGTGTGGTGAGGTCAGCTGTAAAGCTGACCTTCAGCATTTCATGTTTTAAACTGACACTGACAAAGGGAACCAGCAGATAATGCCACAGGTGAGCATCTAGAACCCATTTATTTTATCAGAGATGCTCAGGTTGCAGATGCTGCTGTGAAGTTGGAGGCGCCTGATGATGCTTGAACTCAGCCACACTTACAGCCCAGCCCATATTGTCTCACTTCTGAGGTGTCAGCAGTAGGCAGCTTGGGCTAGGATGAAGGAACAGTGGGAACAACTATTGTTCTAACACTTCCTGTGGGATAGGGTGGGGACAGGGAGTTGACCACCATTCTTCTCTGGATGAAAATGGTGTGTTTTAGCAGATTTATAAACTTGCCACCAGACTGAGAATGCTAGGGTTATGAGAAAACCTCTGTAGAAACAAACTGTTCCATGAAGAAAATGTAAGGGTTTGAAATGTGATTTCATTCCCACCTGGAAGGAAACCTCAACATCGTAGTGTTTGTCTTGGTTCTGTATTGCTGTTCCAGCTTTTAGTACTGCATTTTCACTTTACATGAAAATGTTCCAAATGAGAAACTGATTCTGTATTCCTGAACAGCTGGAGAGCACGTCGTTCTTACATTGTCAAGGCCTTCCCCATTTGTTTCTGGAGACTAAGCTTGGGTGAAATCTGTCCTCTAATTTCAACAGAACCATATTCAAATGCTGTTCTGTCAAAGCTTAGCAAACTCCTACCACTTTGTTTCTGCCTGCCTCTGACTTTAGAAGTGACATTCAGATTGAAGAGGTCTTCTGAATGCAAACCCAGCCATCCTGAAGACAAAAAGCTAAAAGCCTACATCTGATGTTTCCAAAGTCACTGCTAATAGAACCAACCTTCTCATACCTCTCAGTTCCTCACTCATCTACTTCTAGCCTTTATGCAAGCCATCTTTTAAATTTCTATCCTGTAAGGACAGAAGTCCTTGCAGGGTAGAAATCTTTATCCAGGTTAAGACTGTGCCATATAAACAGCTTTCCAAGTGTGCAGATTGGAAAGCTGTACAAGGAAGGAAGCTCACAGCAGGGCCAGCTGAAGAACCAGAGTCTAGCCAGCTGAACATGTGACTGGCAACTAGTTAGTATAGGTTTTAGCATCACCTTTCAGGACACTAGCTTTATGCCACTGGTTCCAGCAGTGAAGGTGCTGTTGAGGTACAGTATGTAGTTAGGTGCAATGAGGGAAATGGTGCCAGGTACCATCTCTCTGAATTGGTGTTTTGATATAGGCAGCAGTAAAGTGGGATCAGGGAGTAAGAGAACTCAGGAGGCTTAATTGAGCAGAGACATAATTTCTGAAGCGGCTTCCTCCTTGCAAAAGTAAGGTACATGTTGCCTTGTGAATATTAAGCTCAATAATAATAATCAAATAATAATAATTCAGGAGTTCTGAGAGCCCTCTGTCCCTCGTCTCTGGGATACCTGAAATTACACAAGGTAAAATGTTGTTTGTTTGCCAAAATAATTACATATAATTAGTTTTATGGAGAGTGTCTTTGCCTCAAGAGTAGGTAAGACTGTGTTTTGTTGAGTACTTTGGTTTTTTCCTGTATGTGTGCCTTTCGAGATACACAAACCTCCTGTTGTGTATTTCAGACCAGCAGAGCTTTTTCTGCTGAGGTGACTTAATTGCATCAAAGTGAAGTTGGTGTGGTTTGAGTTCTGAGGTGGTTTCTGTGCACTGCTCTCTTCCACTGGCAGTGTTGCTCTGGGGATGCATGTGTGCAGAAAAGTTGGTGAAGCTCAAAAAGATACTCGGGTTACATCTGACTTGCCATGAGTTGCAACTGTTTAAATTATTCCATGTGCTGGAAGATTGACATGTGGACATCCTCTTTCAAAGCACAGTGTAAATTCTAAGCTGTGTTAAATTGTGACAGAAAAGGTGATACACAACGGAAGGGTTCCCTCTCTCATTTCTTTCCTTTGAAAGAATTTTCACTGAACACTTTACCAGTTCCTCATGTCTTTTCTGTTACAGCAGGTGAAAACTAAGGGCACTGGAACTGCTACTTCAAAACAGATGCATCTTGCTTCCCAGCTCTTGGCCTATAAAATATTTTTTTAAAGCAGGGTTCTGAATATTTATTATATGCCATAAAGATACAAAAAAAGAGGACGAGCCCGTTTCTTCCTCTTTTGCACATGTCTTTTACTCTATTACTCCTCTTTAAGAAGCTGCTAGAGATGGCTGCCTAGAGGTAACCTGGTTTTGATTATAAACATGAAACCTCTCTCCTCCCACCTTCAACAGGAAAAACATGCTGTGGGTCTTCCAGTACAATCATTTTGAAGATTGTAGCACAGTGATAGAGCTTCTAGTTTCATGCTGCCCACACCAGGGGCCTTTGATAAGAACCACACCTGCTTTGGCATCGCTGACTTCAGCTGCACAGAGTGGGAGCCCTAAAATACCTGAGCGCTTCCCGTGCTGACGCTAACAGCTCTGGAAGAGGTCTCTCATGGAAGGGAGGCTATTCCTGCTCTTTACCTAATACCTCTAGCTTAGGCCAAACTGAGAGGACAGAAGTTAGGACATCAGACCCCACCTATAAGTCAAGGGAGAGGTATTTTTCAGGGGTAGCTGCTTCAGGGCATCTAAAAACACCAGTGGGTAATTCGTTGCTGAAGACTTGGCTCACAGTTACCAGCAATGCGCTGAGGTTAACAGCAGCAATGCTGGGGGAGCAGGGAAACAAGAAAATTACCCCTGACATAGTTTCAGCAGGGCAGTATCTGTTACAGGTTTAGGATACAATTTTATGCAGTTTCTTTGGGGGAAAAAAAGAAGGCATCTTGAAAGGTTTTCTCTGCTCTCGCAGAGAGGGCTTTTTCACATCTCACATAGATCCCCCATCCATGAGCTGTAACAGCTTGTGGGACCCTGCAGCAAATTGGATTACTAAAATGGCTGGGGTTTTGTTGGGAGGTGGGGCTTTTTGTTTAGAAACAACAAAGGTTGTGAAGTGTTTGTTTCTGTTTTCCCTAAACATTTCTAGGATCTGGTTCAGGCTAACCCCACAAACCATGGCACAGCTGGGCAGGAAGAGGAGCAGATTGCAGTACTAGCATAGTATCTGCTTGCGCCTGAAACTCTTCCCCAGCTCTGCTGCTAAAGAAAATACAAAGGGGCTTCACAACCATCATGAACCTTTCAGATAAATAAGGACCCGGTTTTGCATACCCAAGTTCTGGAGTATTGGCTAAACCCTGGCAGTAAGGTGAACAAGCTGGAGCTGCCAGGTCTCTGAGCTTGCCATGTTGTTTGAAATACTGGATTAAAAGCCTGGACTGGAGACTGAGGTTTTAAGAATACCTGTAACTGCTATTATGTGTTGTCTTTTTTTCTTCTTACAACTGTATGAAAACAGCCTATGGTGGGGGAAGGTGTTAAAAAAAAAAGGGGGGGGGGGAAGCACCCCGTTTAAATTTTTTACTTTCCCTTGCTTTCTGTGAAGGGTGAGCTGTCTCTTCTGCTCTGTGCTTACTCCTGTACCGATCCAGACACTCTGGATTTTTGTCCATAACCTCTTCTGATTAGCTTGACCTGAATGAAGCTGCATAATCCTCTCCTTTGTTCCAGCAAAATGGAGATGAGTTAAAAACTGGAGGAGGAGCACAAGGACCCACCCTTCAATCCACCTCATTCCCAAGCGTGGGGAGGACTTCTGTTCCCCCTCCGAGGCTCTTGGCCTCAGCTGTTGAGCTGTAGTTTTGCTGTAGTGATTCCTGAAATACAGTTCTATCACTTCAGTAGTAAGGCTTTTCTTTATACACTGAACTGCTGCTGAATTTTATGTCTGTTTCACTCGAGGTGGGTTTTTTTTATTTCCTTTCCTCCTGCAGTCAGATGTACACTGAAAATGGCACAGACAGTGCCTCCTATTGTGGCTGGGGCTCAAGACTTCACATATGTAAAATGTGACTTGCAGCACTTTCTTTGAAGCCTAACCACAGCCAGGGAGCTGTAATTGCAGCCTTTGATTGCACCGACTTCATTTGTGGATTGGGCTTTGCTAGGGCATGCCTCGCTTGGCCAGACTTCAGCTACAGCCCCCCAGTGAAGCCTTAGATGTGGGAAGTCTTCAGTCTCCTTAGCACATGCCTGTGGTTTCTTGAAAAGAATCCTGATTTGACCTGTTTTGTGTCTGTAAGGCAGCACCATCGTCACTCCTGGGTTTTAGGTATTGGTTTATCAGCAGCAGGAATAGTTTCCAGCATGGAGTCTTCAAGTGCAGCTGGGGAAAGGCTGGGTTCCAGGTACTGTTCTCAGGACAGCTGCTGCAGCATTCACTTAGGAATAAAAATATTGGGGGGGGCTTCCCTCTGCCTGCTCCCTTGCAGAACTGCAGTCGTTATCTGCAGCCTCTCTACTGGGTATGATGAGGTGCTGAGGGAGTCTGTGGAGAAGAGACAGGTCCTGTCAAAGCTGCTTTTGGATTGAGAAAGTGGCGTGGTGGCCACTGTTTGGAAAAGCTGAGGGCCAGAGCAAGGCCACGGTCGTTATTTTAACCTCCTGACTTCAAAGACAGCTTGCTGGTAAGGGAAGGGGGGAGGAGGCAGGGAATCATCTCAACAGAAGAGCATTTCATTTCCTTCGGAGAAGTAGACATTCCTGGCTGGTAATGGGGAGTAGCTCTGAATCACAGTGCTTGTATCAGACTGCTGTGAACTACTGGCCTGGCGCCTCAGGGCCATTCCTCAACAGGAAGCTGAATGTTTTCATGTAAGACTGAGAGGAAAACCTTCCCAGGAAGAGCAACCTGGACCAAACCTTTGAAAATCCGGGATGAAAAGGCACAAAATAAATATAAAGCTGCAGGGTGCTCTCCCCAGTGTTCCTCCGCTGTTTGCTTGGCCTCTCTTCCGTGCTCCTTGGAAAGGTAGAGCCCTTCACAGCGCTTTGATCTGCATGTGTTATGGAGCACTGTGCTACTTTATAACACACCAAAAAAAAAAGGGAGCAGGAAGCTCAAAAGCCTTTTTTTAGTTGGGACTTGGGCTGGTTTTACGAGGAAATAGGAACTGAATTAGTCAATATAGACCACCTCTGTCGAAACCACTGCTTTGCCAGTGGACTTTCAGCTGTGCTGTTTAAGAGGCCACAGTGGCTTTAAATCTCCTTTTGTGGCTACCAGCAGTAGGTGAGAATTTTTCATTATGTATCAGGGATGGTGGTATTTAGGGAAGGGGAGAGCACCCTTCAAATTAAAGCTATACAGGACAGTGTGGCAGAAATTTATACTTCTCTCTGCCTTTCTTAGCCTGCAGCTAAACTTCATCGCTGTCCTCAACTTTCCACTAAAACAGTATCACGTGGGTGGCCTCTGATGAGGAGTCAACTTTAGTAAGATTTTTAGGGCCTCAGCTTGCACTCACTAAAAGCAAAGGATCCAAAATCAGTTTTTCTGCCCTGGAATACATTATCCTGTGTAATTCCTTTTTTGGGAGCTGTGCTCAACCAGCACAGGCAGAACACCTTGTGCTGCAGTGGCTCACAGGTAAGCTGCAGCAGATGGGGGTTATGGCCCAGTTACAAACGGCCCTGCTTTAAATGCTGCTGCTGCTGGTGGTGCAACGTTTGCAGCTTAACTCTGTGTGTGGCTCTTACAGGTTCAAGCAGTCTATTAGCATTAGTCCAACACAAGTTTGACTTGTGGTTTTAAGCATTCCCTCATAAACTTGTGCTGTCTTGCCCTGCATGATTCAAGGTGGTGGCAGTGTATTTTCTTTGTGTGACTAAGCATTTTGTGTTTCTTCTGGTGCGAAGTTACTCACCTGCTCCACCAAACCGCATTCCTCTGCTAATTTTGGTCATTCTCATTGGTCTCTTTGTTTGGCAGCTGAGCAGCGCCTGGAGGCCTAGAGATGAATGTAGATGTTGGGGTTTTTTTTAATGATACCAACAATTCTGAGACCATTACTGGAGAGCATGTGTCTGTCTGTGGAGAAATGCCTGACTCATTAGACAGTCTTTGGGTGGAGTCTCTGTTATAGCCCAATTGTCTCGGTCAGAAGGGCAGGGGTGATAGGGGTTACCTAACGATCAATTACTCTATGAATGAGCAATACCGATAAGCCTTGCACTGCTGGCCTTTTGACATGCTGTAAGAACATAAATCCTTCCAAGATCCTGGTGAACTTTACTGCAAGGTAAGAGGCCTGTGGGTCTTAGGCAACTGGAAGATGATCCTTTCCTGCTGAAGAGCGGAAAGAATCCTCCCCAGTCACATGGATGCATGGTACAATCATTGTCCACACAAGCCTCATCCACCACATTCTTCTGCCCAGCAGCTTACAGAAGGCAGCATTTCTTCATTTCTCCTGAGCAGACATTTAATTGACCTGTTGTACCAAAACCTGAGGATGTCTGGGTTTGTAACAGATACCTGGGTCAAATGTAGACAAATGAAATCCACTACAAAAGGGTGTAAGTTACTTATGTAGTATGGAGAATGTCAAAATAGCTAAACCCCACCTTTGTAGTTGGTGTGGACACCTCATTGCCCTCTACAGCTACCTGAAAGGTGGATGTAGCCAGGAAGGGGTTGGTCTCTTCTCCCAGGCAACCAGCACCAGAACAAGAGGACACAGTCCCAAGCTGCACCAGGGGAAGTTTAGGCTCGAGGTGAGGAGAAAGTTCTTCACTGAGAGAGTCATTAGTCATTGCAATGGGCTGCCCGGGGAGGTGGCGGAGTCACCATCCCTGGAGGTTTTCAAGAGGGGATTGGACGTGGCACTTGGTGCCATGGTCTAGTCATGAGGTCTGTGGAGACAGGTTGGACTCGATGATCCTCGAGGTCTCTTCCAACCTTAGTGATAATGTGATACTGTGATCTATCTACAATCCAAAGTACTCTCCATAGATATTCTTGCAAACTTCAAGCAGCAGCAAGTAGCAGTACGCTGCACTTAGCTTTGACATTGCAAACATGTATCCCACTACTACAGTTGTGTCATGGTTACAGTGACACATCACCAGCTGTTTTAAAGGATTTAAAACAAAACCAAAAAGCCTTCATACAGTCTTTATCTTTCTCTCTCTCTCCCCTCCCTGTAGGTGGGAAAAGAAATGCTTTCTCAACTTGCAAAGCAAAGGCGGCGACACCAGGACCCCTTCTGGAGATGGAAGCTTGTTAAACCCTAGGTGTGTCCTTCATCCACACAGACCACCCCCAAGGAGTCTGTCTAGGATGTCATTCACTGATGTCACTGCTAGAGACACTGAATCATAAAGACAATCACTGCCAAAATCCTTCACTATCACAAGGTCCAGCCCTGACATATGTAGAGCAAATGAGCTCCTGGGTCAGCAGGCAGCTTTTTTGCCTTCACCTCTGTCTTGCACTCGTAAGCCCCCATCTCATCTGTGTCCATATCAAGTCAGCAAAGTAGCGTGGCTGTTTGTGCCTGCTTCAGCCACCAGGACAACCTAGAGCACAGCTGCCCCATACAGCACACCGAGGAAGGGGATTTGCTTGGGCCAGGATGCCACACTCGACCTTCTTGTTATTTAATGGTGCGACAGGATCAATTTTTGGTTTAGCTTTTTTTAAGAAACTTGAATGCTTTTATATTTTAACTTTTAGTTTGTAATTTCTTTGGTGTATATTTTACTAGGTATGAGCTTTTAAACAGGTGTCAGAGATCTGAAATACTTTTTAAATAAAAGGGGTTATTCTTTTTTTATTTGTTTGTTTCTTTCTTTTTTTTTTTTTTCCCTCTCTCTCCCTTTCTTTTTGTTTTGTTTTCTGCCAGAGGGGAAAAAAAAGTATGGAGAAAAAAAAAACCAAAAAAAAAAAAAAAGGTGGCTTTTCTGTTAAACTATTTGTAACAAAGAGTGGCCTCTCAGTCTATATAATACAGTGTCCTATAGAACTAAATAAATGTAACAACAGTCAGCTGGTCAGTAGACACGTCAGTCTTGCATCACCTACGCTGTGAGCATAAGCAATACATCCAGTAAATCAGACTGCAGTGAGTTCTCCTTCTCACCCATTGCCCTTCTCCTTGTAAAAAGCCCAGCACTTGAATTATTACTTCAATTGTTCTGTATCTGTATCTGTTTTTGTTAGCCTGTTAGTGGGATTTTATGCCAGTTGTTGAAATGAGCATTGATGTACCCATTTTTTAAAAGAGTAAGGCACAGCCTTCGCCAAAAATACTGTCAACCTTTTTTTGGTTTGTTTTCTTTCCTTTTGTTTTGTTTTGTCATTCCAGTTTGAGTTAATGTGCTGAGCATTTGTTTTTTAATAAAAGCTTTGTAATAAAACTCAAGTTGATTGTCTGGCTTAAAAGAATGGCTTATACCAGAATCCTTCAAAGGTAGAAGCTTCCCCCCCCGCCATCCCCAGTCACTACCAGCAACTTCTCTGACATCTTTCTTCTTTGGTTCAGGAACTGAAGTTCCACAGCTTTGACAAACAGACTCAGCTGCCCAACTTCTACTGAAACTCTTCAGGAGGAAAAAGCCAACACCCCTGGTAGCCATAGATGAACCATTCTGCTTTGTGAGCACCACTGAAAAACAAGGGCTGTGAACTGCACATGGGATCAGCATACCTGGTGCTCTACCTCCTGAGCCTCGTTTGGTGTGACTGGGCTGAGCTAAGCTTGAGCTGCAGGACATGACGCAGACAACTTACTGCTAAGGAAGCTTTGTGATCAGATTGTTTATAACAGATCCTTAAAACTCAGTTGTGTAAGAAATTTCATAATTAAAAATGTTCTCAGACAGCTTCCTTTGAACCAGCTGCCCTGCACACAGACCCAGCTGTAAGCATACCACCAGCCTATCAGCTGCTGCAATGTTTATTTCTAGCAGCGAGTGATGAGGTTGACTCTGGCTGCATGTCAGGTGCCCACCAAAGCTGCTCCATCACTACCCCTCCTCAGCTGGACAGGGGAGAGAAAAGACAACAAAAGGCCCATGGGTCAAGATAAGGACAGAGAGATCACCCACCAGCTACCATCCTGGGCAAAACAGACCAGACTTGGGGAAATGGTTTAATTTATTACCAACTAAATCAGAGTACAATAATGAGAAATAAACCCAGATCTCACAAACACCTCCTCCCACCCCTCCCAGACTCAACTTTACTCCACATTTTCTCTGCCTCCTCCCTACCCTGAGCAGCAAAGGGTGGGACAAGGAATGGGGGCTGTGGTCAGTTACACTTCATTTCTGTGACTCCTTCCTCCTCAGAGGGAGGACTCCTCCCACTCTCCCCCTGCTCCAGCAGGGACACCCTCCCACAGAAGAACCCTCCTCAAACTTCTCCAACCTGAGTCCTTCCACAGGCTGCAGCTCTTCAAACTGCTCCAGTGTGGGTCCCTTCCATCGAGTGCAGTCCTTCAGGAACAGAGTGTGGGCTTCCTGTGGGGTCACAAGTCCTTCCAGTAAACCTGCTGTATCACAGGCTCCTCTCTACACAGGTCCTGCCAATAGCCTGCTCCAGCATGCACTTTCCACAGGGTCACAGCCTCCTCTGGGTGTCTGCCTGCTGTGGTGTGGGGTATTCCACAGGCTGCAGGAGGACATCTGCTCCACCATTAACTTCCATGGGCTGCAGAGGGACAGCCTGCCTCCTTATGGTCTTCACCACAGTCCGCAGGGGAATCTCTACTCCAGCACCTGAAGCATCTGCTCCCACGACTGACCCTGGTGTCTGAAGAGTTGCTTCTCTCACATACTTTCATTCCTCTCTCTGGCTTCAAGTTCTGCTGTGTGGCAACTTTTCCCTCCTCTTAAATATGTTATCCCAGAGGTGCTACCACTGCTCCTAATGCATTTGGCCTTGACCAGGGGTGGGTCCATCTTGGAGCTGGCTGGTGTTTGCTCTATCAGCTATGTGGGAAACTTCTAGCAGCTTCCCACAGAAGCCACTCCTGTAGCCCCACCACTACCAAATCATTGCCTAACAAACCCACTATAGTTTAAGAAAAGCAGAACAAGTGATGAGGCAAGGGAATACTCCCAGATGGCAGGGGGAAAAAAAAACCTCTGAGAGCACAGCAACTGCACACTGGAGTTTGCAAGGCTTGGCTACATTTCCATTCCAGTCAGTTATTCCAGCCTTTACTGGAAACCTGTCTGCTTTTTGGGCTGAGGTTTGGCTTTGGTTTTAAAAGGAAAAAAAAGCAAGTACTTTAGTAATTGTTCTAAATCAAGGATTACTGCAGTGAGTTCTGTAAATGACATGTTCCAAAGAGAACAGTTCTTTTGAAAACATGATGACTTCATTTAGCTTTCTAATGGCTACATAAAAAGCCACTTACCAATCTTTGCAAAAAAACAACCCAACAAACAAAAAACCCACACAAATCAAAGAAATGCTCCCAACAGAGGCATTAGCCCTATGGTAGCAAGTTGTCCCAAGTACACTATGCAGTGAGCAGTTGCCTCTCTTAAAGACAAAAGGTCTTCCAGCTCTAGTAGAGGAGGAGAAAAATTCAGGAGCTAAAAATAACATCTCTCCTGTTAACATGTAGTGGGCAAGCACCATGTGTTGGGCTCATTCACAGATCAAAGACTTTTCACATATAGCAACTGTGGGAAAGGCTGACCAATATGCAAGGCTTGGGATGCTCCTGTGAGAGTACCTGGAACAGAGTAATGCTGCTATCCTGGAATACCCTCTGTGACCTGGGTCAGGGTCTGCTCCTGCCCCCCCCACTGCTAATCAGCATTTGTTCCTGTGGGACTGGAAGAGCAAAGTGACCTGGGCCCTCACTGCATCATGTCAGCTTGTCAGTGGAGACAGATGAGCTGGTAGAAATGACCTAGTGATGATGGTGCTACCCCGGCAGCAAGACCAGGTTTAAATCCTTCTGATACCAAATAAGTTATTCTGGGTGAGACTCTAAAGAGATACCCAAATTCCTGATGTGCAGTTTAGGCAGAAGTCAGCACCTACCCATGTTTCTCCTGCAAGCCTGAGAAGATGATTACCCTGTTCTTCCCACAAAAGATGTCTTTAAGGATGTAAATGCTCCTACCTAGCGGCTGAGTTAATTATCCAGACACTTCTGCACAAGCATTCATAAACCCACTCTCTCCCTCCATGCCTTGTTCCGTGCATGCACCAAGAACAGTTCTGCACAGACCAAGGGACAGGTAGTTCCCACTCATAAGCACAGGAGCTATGCTAGTAGCTAGGAAACACCCATCCTTCTCCCTCCCCTCCCCAAACACACAGCAAAGGGCAATGACACACACCAGGGCAGCTGAGCCAGGATTATTTACAGCTCATCAGGCCAACATCACAGGATGGTCTAGCTCCTCAGGCTTCTGGATCACCTGGACCAGAGCCATTTCCCCTCTGTTACATAAAAGAACAATGCTCCAGGCTAACTGGCTTCTTACACAGTGAGTGATGACAGATTCACCAGTTGTACTTAGAGGGACTCACCAGCTCTGGAGAATTATCTTCTGCTGTAGTTTCCTCTTTGGATTAGCTAACAGAAAAGGCAGTAAATTAGCTGTACAAATGACATCTCCCTGTTAAGTCAGTTTGCAGAAAACATGGGACCTAAAGGACTCACTCCTTGCTCCAGGCTGTAGGACAGCAGAATCCAGAGCACCAGTCATCTGCGCTCATTTGAAACCACTACAAAGTGCAAGGCTTTGAAACAACCATTCCCTGTTTCTTGATGGCCTCCTGCTCTGATCTACATGGTGTCTCACTAGGCTAGAGCAAGAAAAGCAGAAAATGAAGGACTCTACAGAGACTAAGAAATGCCCACTAACCTCTCCAGCAAAAATTCTGCTCCCTGTCCTCCCAGGTAAATACTCATACCTTCAGGCTACAGGTTTTACTTGACACCTTCTCTCCAGCTGGCACACTCCTGCAACAACCAGAACTTCCCTGAGCCACCAAAGCAGCATCTGCTTGGCATCAGCCTGGATGAGTTCCTGTGTGACCTGGTATAGGTGATCCTGCTTTGGCAGAGTGGTTGGACTAGATGATCTCTTGAAGTCCCTTCCAGCCCCTAACATTCTGTGATCACTGCCTGCCTAGTCTGGGATAATAAAGTTTCTTTTCTGTAAATGATGTTCTACAAAACACAGTTCGATAAACTTGCCCATCCCACCTCCCAGAAGCCCAACACACGTGAATAAGTGAAAGGTTTGTTCATCCCTCTCAAGTATGGAAAACCTACATGAACCAGCAGAGCTAAGAGAAAAGTCTCCATCTGCCTCAGAGCACAAGAGCAACTCACCCAGTAACTTGGTCTTTCCTGTTCACAGTGCTAAAGAAAGGTAAATATCACAACCTGGCACTTGGATGAGTTAAATCTCATGCCCTTGGACTCTGCCCATCTGTCCAGCCTGTCAAGGTCCCTCTGCAGAGCCCTCCTACCCTCTAACACATCAACACCTATCCCCCAGCTTGGTGTCATCTGCAGATTTACTGTTGATGGACTCAATGCCCTCATCCAAATCATCGATAAAGATGTTAAAGAGCACAGGGCCCAGCACTGATCCCTGGGGGCACCACTAGTTAGTGACTGTCTGCCAGCTGGATGTGGCACCATTCACCACCACTCTCTGGGCTCGGCCCTCCAACCAGTTCCTAACCCAACACAGAGTGCTGCTGTCCAAGCCATGGGCTGACAGCTTGGCCAGGAGTTTGCTGTGGGGGACGGTGTCAAAGGCCTTGCTGAGATCCAGGCAGACTAAATCCACAGCCTGCCCCACATCCACCAGGCGGGTCACCTGATCATAGAAGGAGATCAGGTTGGTCAGACAGGACCTGCCCTTCCTAAACCCATGCTGGCTGGGCCTGATCCCTTGGCCATCCTGGAAGTGCTGTGTGATTGCACTCAAGATGACCTGTTCCATAATCTTGCCTGGCACTGAGGTCAGGCTGACAGACAGGCCTGTAATTCCCTGGCTGGCTGGAATTCACGTTATGGACTGGCATAGTCCAGAACTTAATGGTGGCCAAGACACTTATTTGAAGAGGCAACTCTGAATTTGGACTAATTTCCTACAGCTACGAAAACTGGCTAAGGCTGAGGTAGGACCATCTCTGTGTTTTTGAAGACAGAGAGAACCCCAGAATCAAGGACTCAGACCTTGACAAACAAAATGCCATCTAAGGGTTAGTTTTTCCCAGCACTTGCCTGTGAAAGTGATGTGCTGGGTAATAAAAGGGACAATGCACACCAGAACACGGCAGTGGCTACACCCCTTGACTGAGCCAGTTTCAAAGGCCAAGATGAACAAGATCCTTAAAATCTAGATGCTGCTTTTGCTGCCTTAGAATGTTTCCTTCTTACTCTTCTCCTGTGAAATATGTTTGTCACAGCTAAGATCATCAGCAACTTCTTCCTCTCCTCTCAACTGTAAACTAGAGAAGAACAATCATGTTTGTCAATTGCTTTTTTCCTGTTAAAACATGCTCCAACTCTACTCAGCTTTTTAGTGCAATGTCTTGAAAGAGCCCACAATAAAAACACCTTAACCTAAGGCCCCTCAACAGATTTATCAATGACAGCCTTTGGTCATGGTTTGAAAATTCAGATTTTCTAAGAAAGATTTTGATACATGGTCCAAAAGTTTCCCTTTGTGTGGGCCTGGTGTGACCACATGACTCAGAAATAAAGCCATTCACAGCACTGAACAGTCTAGGTTCTGCCTATACATGGTGTGCTGAAGCAGCTACTCCTCACCTGCAGGGGTTTCTCACTTTGGGTTTGTTTGGGGGTTTGGTTTTCTTTTTTTCCCCCCTCCTATGTGTGTAAATTTACTGAAATTAGTGAAACAGAAGAGCAAGCAACTTCCCAATATCAAGGCAGTTTATTCCCTCCTTCCTCTGGTCTGCTCCACTTCACTCCTGGCTCTAGGGTTTTTCTGTTCTCCCACTTCTCTCTTGTGTTTGACTGACTGCTCTGTTTGCTCTTGCCCTGCCTTCATGGGCAGCTGAGGCTTCCCTGATGTTGGAACAGCAGCGCTAAGTGCTCTTGTCCTTAGGACACAGTCTGCCACTCCTGATGCTGGAATCCCTATGAACATAAAACAATGCACAGGTCTACCACCTGTACTGTATCTTCACAACAAGACAAGCAAGACAACAGTCTTCAGTACAGTTTGGAAATACCATTTGGAGAAAGAATGGGAGAAGAGACTCTTTTCAAGGCAAATTAAGGAATAATTTCCCTGTATATTTATTTCCCAAATGCATTTCAAGGATGGTGCTTCCTCAGCTCATGGATTAGTTGCAAGGATCAGATACAATCACAAAGAACTACTGTAAACCAGACAGCAGAATTAAGGGATATCTTAAATGAGATGCATACCACTACACTATGGGTAGAGTTACTGTAACTGTTACCACACAATTACAGATACATGGAATATTTATCAGCCAACACTTGAAGAACTCTTCCAATGACCTTAGCCCAACAGCTGTCTCACCAGCCTAACCCCCTGTCATTTCTGTTTGGGAGTTATCTCACTTCCAGAGGCAATAGTAACAACTCAGAGAACAGTAAGAGAGCAGCATAAGCTGCATGGATTTGAGTGTTTCACCTGAACTGTTTTCTCTTGTGCAGTATTGTAGCACTACCCTTCCATGATCCCAGGGAGAGACACACTTAAGGCCAAGGACTGTAACAAAGCAGAATTAACAGCTCACAGAGAAAGCAAAATGGAAAAGCATTAACACTAGTCCCAGCTACCCACCACTACCGTGACTGCTGAACAATGCAGACCAGGCAGCACTTCCTCACCTGTCCCATTACAAGATTTCATCCAGTTTTTCTCACACATTACAGATGTAAATATAGAATATAGAATCATTAAGGTTGGAAAAGACCTCCAAGATCATCAAGTCCAATAGTAACCCAACTACCATGACCACTAAACTATATACTGAAGCACCACATCTACAACTTCTTGAACACATCCAGGGATGGTGACTCCACCAGTTGCCTGGGCAGCCTGTTCCAACACCTCACCACTCTTTCAGTAAAGAAATTTTTTCTAATATCCAACCATATACATATACAGTCAATACTTAGGTAATTTGCAGGTATGACCACTCCTAAACAGGACAGGAAAGCCTGTAAAGTTCTTTGGCTCATAGACTGGTTGGGTTTGAAGGACGTCCTTGCCAATTCACATCTTCAAATCAATTCCATTCAAAGGTATCCAAAATCCTTCAATGCATGCTGGATTTCCAGCTACCATTTCAAGTACCAAATTTTGTTAATTCTCTATTCCTCAGCAGATTCATCAAGTTCTCCAAAAGAACCTCCTTCCACACAGAAGGCAGAGAGAGTAGCACTCCTTCCCTGCCAGGAGCCAAAAACTTGCATGCAGTATTAGCTAATGCAAGGTTTGTGGGCAAGAAACCTTAGCAAACTGCTACGCACAAATCAGGATAACTTGCTGTATGGGCACTGCTTTTGTTTAGACTAATTTAACTTAATTATTTAAATTGATTTTTAGATTTTAATTCTCAATTTCAATCTCTACCAGTTGTAAGTCGAGCTGCAGCTTTGCTCTACTCCCATAACATGAACTAAAATCAATTCAAAGTCAACCTGGTACCAGCCATAGCTAAGCCCAGTCCTATCTGTCCCTGCAACAGCTGGTTCTCTAAAAACACAGTAAGAGTGAATTTCAAGATCACAGTCCTCACTGGAAACTTCCCTCCTTATGTTAGCTGACACTGTAGAAAAGCTCTGCCCTTTGCCAAAAAGCAGTAAGCCTGGGGGTGAAGATTGTGCCTATTGTATGACCGTTGACATATTCATCACTTTTGCCATTATTTCTTCATCAGAAGCAATCCTTTCAGCTGTGAGCCTGTGCAAATAATCTTTAGGGTATAACCCTGCCCCTGAGGTAAACTATATGCTCAACTTTCATTCTAAGACAACCAAATGTCCTTACAGATTTAGATCCAAGTAACAATACTGGCTTCAGTTCATAGATTTGCCAGTGTAGCATCAGCTGAAGCAACAATAGCTTTCAGTCTTAGCCAAACATAAAATGCCAAGTCTCTGAGAAAGAGAAAGACTTCTTCCTCGCTTCAAATTAATGCTTTTGTTTAAAGACATAAGAAAGACAGTATCAGGAAAATCATTTCTGTGAAATTAACATCATCTTTCCCCCTCTCCACGCTCTCTCCTTTTTGAAAGGAGAGCAGGCCACTTAAAAAACTTCATCTCTCCAGTACGGAATAAATTAAATTCTCCAAGTAGCTTACTGTAGGAGACAGAATATATTTAGATGTTTATCATCAACCTCTCTCTTCACAGACATTTTTATTTTCCTAAAAGCACCCTGCCTGTGCTTTAGAATAGAATAGAATTGAATCTAATAGACCAGACCAGGTTGGAAGAGACCTTCAAGATCATTGCGTCCAACCCATCAACCAATTCAACACCACCTAAACAACTAACCCATGGCACCAAGCACTCCATCAAGTCTCCTCCTGAACACCTCCAGTGATGGTGACTCCACCACCTCCCCAGGCAGCCCATTCCAATGGGCAATCACTCTCTCTGTATAGAACTTCTTCCTAACATCCAGCCTAAACCTCCCCTGACACAGCTTGAGACTGTGTCCTCTTGTGCCGGTGCTGGCTGCCTGGGAGAAGAGACTAACTTCCACCTGTCTACAACCTTCCTTCAGCTAGTTGTGGAGAGCAATAAGGTCACCCCTGAGTCTCCTCCTCCCCAGGCTAAGCAACCCCAGCTCCCTCAGCCTCTCCTCATAGGGCTTGTGTTCCAAACCCCTCACCAACTTCTCTGGACACATTCCAGCAAGTCCACAGCATCATCCAAACCTGTTCTCTCTCAGGAAGTTGTTTCTCTGTAGCCTATTTCATCCACACTCCTTCCTCAAAGGATTCACGCCAGGTTTTCTAGGCACTTCAATATTATTTGGGTGGCACTGCTTGCTCTTGGGCAGTAATGTCCTGTACCCAGAAATCCATCCATCAGCAGCTGTGATAAGCCCTTGGCTCAAAAGAAGGTGAAGCAGGAGGGTGAAGAAACCAGGAGGAGTTATTTTTTTCTTACTGTAAGATTGCTACTGTCTGAAATAATTTACAGCAAAAGCAGAATTATGTTCAAGAAAGCAACTAAGTAGCAAATGGAGGAGGGAAAGGCTGAATATTGCTGTTTTCTTACACATTCTTTCAAGAACTGAGGAGGGGTAGGAGAACTTGTCATGCAAATCCACACTAGTTTTAATATTCGCCAATTTACGTTCAAGATTTAAATAAAACAGGGACCCCCAAAGCCAGGCTGCTTCATAAACACTTCAAGTTCTCAGAGGCATTTCAATGTTGAAAAGAAATCACTGGAATCTAGATGTCTCACCTGCTTAGACATTCTGAAAACTAGACTCCCAACTGCAGAAAGCTTTTAGAAATCTCGCCCTAAACTGCAAAGAAGAAAGAACTGCAACATCACCTGCAAGGAACACACTGGCCCTCTTGTCATCTTCAGAGAAATAGGAACTTAAGGCAGTTGTCAGAAACATTTTGCCTTTTGCAACCTCTTTGGAGAAAACCAACAACTCACAAGCCTGTGAAATAGAAATGCAGGACACCTTACACCTGCTTATGCTTTCAGCATTCTAGGATTCAAAACAGCAGCTCTCAAAGAGAGGTGATAAAACGTAGTTGAAGATTCAGAGCTCAAGCAAGGTGGCTGCGGTGCTTCAGTCCAGCTCAGGGCATCACAGCACATTGATGAATCAGGGACCAGAGTCATAGGATCACAGACCATTAAGTTACCTACATAGGCCCTGCCACCAGCAGAGAAGGCAAGTCTGACTGTGCACAGTCATAATCCACTTATTGTAACTGTGTGGTTTTACCAGTCTCTATTGCACAAACTTTTAATAGATCTATTTGAGTATGCAAGGAGAATTAAGGGGGGGCGGGGGAAAGGGGGGTTTGGGGGAGGCAGATTTTATTTGGTGCTAATTCACCACATGCAAATTCAAGCCATTTACTGCAGACCTACCACCAAGCATACACTTCTTCCCACAGCTCATCAGAAAGCCTCTTACTGGTGAAAGTGGTTAATCCACAAGATTCTTCTTGCTGAAGCCAAAACTCCAAATGGGGGTTAGGTTACTAATGACAAAAATTGTGTATTCCTTAAGTAGAGAATACTGTAAGGGTCTGTCCATTTATAGCAAACCACGCCAGTAGTGGTTGCTGGCAGAAGAACATGACAAGAATAGAAGAAGCTGTTACCAGGCAGGACAGAGATGCACCAAGCAAAGTAGCAGTGAACAACAGGCTAGGAAAAAATCCTGTTATCTGGCAGCATGAAACAGCCAAGAAAGCCACAAGTTCCTTAGTGCCCGCCAAGCAGAAGCCTTGAGCTAAAATATCCTCCTGTGCCCTGGCCAACTTACAGCATCTGACCCAAGACTGGAAACAGGATCTGGCCTTATGCCTCATGCCACCACATAACAAAAGAAATGGCTTTTTCAATAACTAGGTTTGATGGTTTGTATTATTCCCACCCCAACACATCCAGCCAGGGTTAGAGCTTTATGGTGCTAGTTTCTTTGCAAAGCATGCACTGCAGCAGCTTGCCTGTGATTTATAGAGAATCAAACTGAAAAACTCCAATAGAATAAAAGAGAAGAGTGAACTGAACAAGTGCAAAGCTGCTCCATGGGTACACAAACCTAAATCGGATCAATGGAACGCTGGTAACAACCCCAGACCTGTTCTGCCATCATATACATTTAAGATTCTACACAGCACTGCATTTATAAATGGAAAAGTGTACTGGGTAGCAAATGGTACATAAAAAGGGATTTCAGCTTTAACATGAACTTTTGAGAAGATCATAAAATTCGAGACAGATCATTCTACAAATCATCTTTACAGTTACCAGATTGTGGCTCTACTTAATCCTTCTCCAACAGAATTCAACAGAAGCACTTCCCTCTGGCTGTGAACAGCAGCAAAAGCTACTGAAGGAACAAGTAACATGAAAAGATCTAGCTCTGAAGAGAATCACAGCATCTGCTTTTGCTCCTGTATCAGCTCTTCCAAAAAGCAAAGGGGAAACAGGCACCATCAGGTCAGTTTCACAGTTGCTCACGTGGTTGCAAACTGCAGTGAATAGTGGTGTCACTGCTGTGGTACCAGTTAGAAAAGTCAGAACGTAGCACCACAGCTACAGGTGCAAGAAGAGTACTGCATCTCCTGAAAAAACTAACTTCCAAACTGTCAGGAGTACATTTTTAGGGAAAGCTAGGCACTACAAACTGAAAAAAACCAAACCTTTAAAAACACTCAGTAAAGTGGCTTTCTCTAGATGTAAGAATAATAAGCAGCTATTAAACTCTGGCAAATATGTGGCTACCACAAATTTATAAATAATGTATATTAATAATCTTTACTAGTATGCAGGATGTATTTAATACATACTTATCAGTTGCCCAGGGATGTGGTTGGGGCCCCATCCCTGGAGATGTTCAAGGTGAGGCTCAACAGGGCTCTAGGTAACCTGATCTAGTTGGGGATGATGCTCCTGCTTACTGCAGAGGCGGTTGGACTAGATGACCTTTGGAGGTCACTTCCAGCCCAGCCCATTCTGTGAGTCTCTATTAGTATATATAACCTGTATATTACATTAGTATATATAATATATAATAAAATTATTGATAAAAGATGTATCAAAATGGACAGAGGCTTGAAGAGCAATACTCCTGAGACAGGGAAAACATTTCGTATCTCGTGATGCAGCACACTGGAAGCTTACACAAAGAATTCGCTAGAGAACAGCAAGGATCTGTAGTTTCACACAAGTTCTCCTATCCCTCTGGCAAGGAGAATTTTTCATGAAATAAAATAGTCAGAAGTGCTTTCCCAAAGCAGCAACAGAAACAGCAGGTACTTTCTCATGGCTGATCATGCCCTTTTTTCCCCCTAAGGAACAATATGATCCCATCACCTTCATGTTACTACAACCATCCTTAAGGATCTCATGCCTCAATACTGCACTGCAATTAAAGTACAAAGCTAACATCTAACTCACTGGCAGACTTTACTGACCAAAGTCTGGCACAAGTCAGGAACACACAAGACCTTTTCACATCAAGACAACCATTTGGGCAGGCAAACAGGAAATAGCTCTTTGGCAGATAGCCTTCTCCTATCAAGTACAGATATAACCAGACAAACACATCTCACTACAACTTAGCTTTATACAGCAAGTTTCTTGGCTTTTTTCCTTCTTCAGCCTGATAAATATTCACTGATTTATAGTAACTGGATCTACAGAAGAGATCAACTGACAAACTTCAGAAGCTTCACAGGTACCTGAAAGTGTGATAAAGAGCCTTATCCACAGGATAAGAGAGAAGAGGAGAGAGAAGTGTGGGAGAAGAACCACTAAACAGGACATTAAGGAAACAAAACCAAATGTTTAATCTCATTTTGAAGCCACTACCACATTTTTCAGAGGCCTGATTCAGTGGTGGAGCACTGGGCTGATAGTATTTGGTCTCCTGGCTCTGAAGAGCCTGTGCTGGATGCTGGAGTTAACTCCTGTCATAACAGCTTGCTATTTATAACAACTGTTTTTTGAAGGGCATGTGCATTGTTATTTCAAAACCCTAGTGTGATGGATTGAGAGACCTCAAACGGTCACACCTAGGGTCAAATATTGTTTGGGGGAAAATTCCACTAGTCCAAGAGACAAGTAAAGATACTTTTTCAAGTTGTTTTATGCAGTTGCTCAGCTGACCCTTCTTCATATTGTATAAAATAAGACATAGGTTCACAAAACTCACATCCAGAGAGAACCAGGGTATTCAATTCAAGACAGCAACTCATAGCCAGGAGGAGACAACTGCCATATACCTACTCCTTTGGCAGTGCTGCTTTCCCAACTAACTGCCTACCAAGGAAGGTTTTTCAAGTCCCCACAATGAAGAAGGAATCAAGAAACTCCAATTTACATTCCATATTCAAATCTACACTGTGAGTTGATACTCACTTGTATTAAGAAACTTAATCTCCTACATGAATACGCTGGAAAAGCTCAATGAATCTGGCAAACATGGATGCAGATTCAGAATTTCAGGAGATATGTACTCAAACAGCTGTTACTACATACATACATACAAGCATTATTGGTTCCACTGCCATTAGTGGAGAATGATTATGTTGTTAGAGCAAAGTCAAAATTTAACTTCTGCACATTTAATTCCTCCTCAGTTCAGATTTAAATGCTGCCTCTTGACTTCATACTCCAGAAGCCGCTCACGTGGAGCAGCCTATGCCAGTCAAATTAAGATTCTGCTTTAAATTCCCTCTGTAAAGTTTGCTCCACTCCTATCTTCTCCCCAGCCATGTCAGCAGCTAGGATGACCATAGATGGAGCACGTTTGGCAGCTGAAATGACCCAGATGCTGAAACTGGAGCCATCTTCCCAGCTGCAGTAGCTGGGCTCACATCCGAATCCTCAGCTGCTGGCTGTCAAGCTGCCCTCAAGATGTGCCAAGCACACATCTCAAAGCTTTGACCCAAGTGGGGCAAATGCTCCAAATCTGTGAGGCCTGCTGACAAAAAGGATAATGAAGACTAAAGATTTAAGATTAGACAGTGTGGGAAATTAAACACTCTTCCCCTTTTCTATTCCTTATGCTTTTCCCCAGTCTCTTTTCCCCTATTAGTAGTTCAGGAAGAGCTGACTGGTGAGAGCAGTCTAATGTATCACATCCTAGTCTGAGGTACTGGCTAGCAGGAGATTCCCCATCACTTATCAACACTATATGAAGTGGAAAATGCCTCCTGTACCTCCACATCAAGCCACAGGCTCAGCAAGAGATGGGAAATAATCTTTATTGAGGGAAAGGAGACACACAATTCCTTTAACTCATTACTCATCAGACTGTCAAAGCTGCAGAAACTCTTGTACAAATCAGGAACAACTAATTAATATCCTCCTTCGCACCAATTTCATCATGATATTGAAACCAAGAAGGGACTTATACACCCTCCATGCCTCCCCACTGAGGAGCAAAAGAAAAGGCTTACTTCAGCTCAACAGCCTCAGTGATTCAATCACAACTATGCATTCTGATCTAGATTTAAGGGCAAGTATCTGAAGTTTCAGCCCTTTACCTTATCACTGCTTATCCTGGCACAGCAGTCCACAGAGTGATACAATAAAATGAAGTACCTCCACATGGCCTGTTTGCTACTGAGATAAAGAAGTCTCTTCTGAAACAGCAAGCCAAACTCACAAATGCCTCTTTCAGATGTATCTATTATAAATATAGAAATATATATTTAGAGCTCCTAAAGGAAAAACACTGTTTTAGAGAAAGTTTGGGTTTCTAAAATATCACATTTAATAGTGAAAATATTTTGCATATTTAACGTTAAATACATTTACAGCAAGGCATAGGCTAAGTGTTTGCAAACTAAAAATGATCTTCCAAAGCAAAAGGAGCAGCATTGAGTTCACACTGCCTCAATGTTGTACAAAACAGACACAAAAGTAATACATGTTCCCATTTTTAAGTACTACTCAAAACAGTAGTTCTGAAACTAATTTCACCCTGCAGCACTTGAAAAGTCACTGGAACTGATTTACAGGCATGAAGAACCTTCAAGTGAAGCAGACTTCAGATGCAAGAAGTGGACTGTATTTTCAGGAATCCAACTCAATTTAACAACATATTGGGGGGTAAAGGAAAGAGACTGTCTGCAGTACCATTTCTTTCCTTAACCCTTTTGTTTCAAGATAAGCAAGTCAAAAAGATCTTTAATTAGCAACAAGGATCCAATAAACCAACAACTTTTATTCCAAAGACATTCCTTGTATGATCACGTCCAAGCAAATAGCATGTGTCAGCTTCGGTTTCTTTATATGCAGTCAGAATAAGATGTTGGAGGAGAGAGTAAGAGGCAACTTAAATAATTCTTCATAATTTCTTTAATAAAAAAAAAGATACAGATATATATATATATAAGCACTCAGTTTGCAGATCCAAAATACAGAAAGTAAAAGATGGCCACTAGTCAGCTGAACTGGAACTCCAACCCTCATGCCCACTCACACTTTCTTGGAGAAAAGGCAAGATTTGCAGCCCTCCCACCAGGAACAAATTCATTCTGCTAAGTTCCAAGAAATAAAGCTGCAAAACAGAAGGTACCTCACACAACCAGACACACCTATTTGTTTACACAGCACAGACTCCAATCCCTTGAAGTACTCAACTCCAGTAGTTGTGTAGCATGTGAAAATGACACTTGAAATGAATAGCCAGTAAATGAAGCAAATTTGCAGGATGCTAGAAAGCATGTGTAAGCTTTCACCAGCTTCCTAGTTTAGTTATTGGAACAGGCTGCCCAGGCAAGTGGTAGAGTCACCATCCCTGGAGGTATCTAAAGGACACATGGATGTGGTGCTGAGGAACACGGTTTACTGGTAGTAACTTAGCAGTAGTGGTGGAATTTCATGCTCTAGGTGAGCTCACTTGATCTCAAAGGGCTCTTCCAACCCCAGCAGTTCTATCATTCTATGACTTGACCTTCCAGAATAGAAGCTACCTCTTTGTTACATTTCTAGAGGACCTAGGAAAAAGAAGACCCCACATCTGGTATTCCAAACTACTGGAAAATACCAATACAAATCATGAGTTCTGCTTTTAAATGCTGTATTTGGAACCTTCCGTCCAGGTGACAGCCTGCCACTGCAGGATTATTTGATGTTTTCCTGTTAAACAATATGACATTAAAAAAATTATTGTTCAAGGCACTGTAATTTCCACCTACAGATTAGCACTGCACTTAGGAGAAACCCTAACAAAACCCCTTTCTGTCTTTCCACCGTGACATTTGCCAGAGTGAAAGGAGACTGCCACCCAGTGGGCTGCAACCAAGCACGCGAGCTGCAAGCCATCACATTCAACCCAGAATTGTTGAAAACTTTATTTTTAAGAAAGTGTGGTCATTTTGTTAGAATTTTCCCCATTAACATAATAATGTTTCAAATCCATAACTTCACTTGTCAGCCTGTCCTGCATGTGAAAAAAAAAAAATCAACCTTCACATGAAGGCACTGTACATGAAGGCTTTTCAGGATTATAAGGAAAAAAAAAACCATGAATCTACCAAATCAAGCTCTCACCAGAGAAATAGTTACCTAGTGCAATCACTCAGTTCAGAGATGTGTTATGTTCTAAATGCAGTCTGTGCCATCCTTGGGGAGGTTCAAACTGAATTCACCTGCAATCACCTGGCAACGCTGCGTAGCACAGAGTTTAACACCTCTGGAGTTCATTTGTATTTGTAAAAACCTTCTCCAGTCTTCTTGCCCAGCTTCTTTTCTTGTACCAGTTTGTTCAGGAGTGGGCTGGGTGCAAAAAGGGGATTGTTGGGCTCTAATGCATGCCATCCTAGTAGAGGAAAAGAAATGGCTAAATTAGAAACAGTTCTGTATAAGCAGAAAAGGCAATAGAGATGCACATCTCCTTAGAAAAACATGAAGAGCTCAGAAAAACTGAAGGTGGTTTGCAACTTATTCTGGACTGAGACCTTACAATACAGCTTCAAAAAAAAAGCACAGATCAGCACTGGCAATTATGAGCACATCTAGCAGCTAGTATTCAGGCATAGTCTAGTCCGAACCCCTTATAATGTCCACAGCTGAGGACTTGTAATACTTAAAAAAAAGTATTGAAAAATTAAGGAAAACATAAAAAACCCAACATATTTAAGTACAAGGAAACAGAACAGAGGCTACACTGCACAGAAATTCAAGTGGAAAGAAATTCCAAGCTGAATTTCCACCCGTGCAAGACATGGTCACTTAGAACAATGTAACATTGCTCCACAGTACTGGCTAAAAGGAAAAGAGGTTTCACTGTGCTTTTCATCAGAATTTCTTACCTTCCAAGCACATGTTTCTCATCCCATTGACTTACTCTTTTTTTGTAGTTAAAGTTCCATCAATACTATTATTTTCCACTGGAACTTGATGAAGTCAGCAAAACCACCATTTTTTCCTGTCCTCATGTATGCAGGGAACAGGCATACAGTACAAGTACTGTACTCATACAGCTTTCTGAGCTGAATTCTCATTCCCTTCTCCTCAGCAGTTAAAAGGCTATGCCATAAGCCTTCAGTTTAAAACTAATTAAGGAGTTAGATTTTCATTAGAACATTCATCTACAATTTTGCTAAAAAGGGGAAAACCAGAAGAAAATAAGCATGCAGTACCATCTATAATGTATTTACTGGTATCCAACCCAACATAGTCCAGCAGTTCAAATGGACCCATGGGATAGCCAGCCCCAAGCTTCATAGCAACATCAATATCTTCCTTTGATGCATCTCCTGGAGAAAAGATTGACAGTTTGATGAACAGAGAAGACTCTGCATATACTTGGCACCACTAATAAATAATTAACAGAGTGTTATTTCACCCTGGTGCAGCTCTTCACAGAAATCTCTGCACGTTTCAGAACCACAAAAACTGGAGTCAGCATACACATGCTGGAGTACAAAGCTAAATCTCTCTCTCAAAAAAAAAGAAATTTAAAAGAAGCCCTGCAGGCCTGTTTTCCATTTTTCCAGCTTCCTCTGGCATTTCCATATAGATCACTACACTACTGATGGAGCCATAGCTATGGTACTCAACCTGTCGGAAAGACTAGAGAAAGAAACGGTCACTAAGAACTGAGAGCTTCTTTTAGAGCCAGCTGAATAGTGGAAGGCAGGCAAGATCTCAATTCCAGCTTCAGAAGATCAGCAGCAGCTTCTGAATGGTGCAAAGGACACAGCTTCCCTTAATCCACAACAGCAAGTAACACCCAGCTGAGGGACAAGGCAGGGATGGGATGGGGAGGAGAGCGGAAGCAGCTGAGTAGCATAATGAATGAAAGCAACTTTTACCAGAGGTTACTCGTCAGCATCAGATAGCAGACAGGAATGACCTGAAGAGACTGTGCAGGTGCAGTTAAATTTGTGAATTCCAAAAGGGTAAAAAAAATAATTACAAATTATCAGAAGTTTGTTACTTCTACTTCAGTCTGTGCCTGTAAGAATATAAACCCTGTGTTGTCACACTGTCACAGTTGACATTCACCTCATTCTGGGGTGAAGTATGCTCCCAGTGTGCTGGGAATGCATACTTAGTAGTTATCACGAAAGCAGAGGCACCTTTACTGCTTATTTCTAATACATATTTTGTTGAATACAGTGCACCTCTTTGCAGATCCTGTTAAAAGGATGATGTTAAATAAACCCCAGAGGTACCTGTTAAATAATGTCCATGCTTGATGCGTTCAGGTAGTCAGGGTGTCCCAAACCTTGGCAGACACAACCTGTGCAATTTATACACCTAAGATCAGAGAATCTTAGAAATGCATTTCCAAAATCTCTTGTAAAGGCAGCAACTTCAGTGGAACTTCTGTATGAAGTAATAATTTTTATGTATCTCCTTTATACTCTCTAAGCTGCCAATTTAATTTTTTTAAGCCACATTTTATTTCTGAGAAACTACAAAGATTAGCCTTACTTAGTTCTGACACAAATTCAGTTCCCCCAATTCAAACACAGGTGAATCCCTAACTCATTTGAAGCTGATGCAGATGCACACACTTTTTTTATCCACAGATCTGTCCCACTTTGTCAAACTTGGGACTTGGCTGCCTGACAGTACACAGTTTTGTTACAATATAATGAAAAATAGTAAAAGGGCAAACAAGGGTTGTATCCCCCAGCTCACAGTAGTCTCCTAATAAAATCAGACTTCCACAGAAACTTGACTGCCTGCTGTCTTTGGGGTTTCTGCTAAGAACAGAGCAGTACAGAGCACCGCACAGTGACATTTATAATATGTCCCCTGTTTAAATCACCGATAGCATGCTGAAGGGATTTTGCCTGTGCAGAGGCACACATTTAACCCAAGGAGATTTTGTACGTATAAAGACTCAAGGACTGACCCAATAAAATGGTATTTCAGTGCTTGGGGTTGCCAGGAGAGAGACCCAGTTTCATACTAATGTGGATGACAGTCTGGCTCCAGTGTCTACTCTGAGAATTAACGCAAAGGGTATGATAAAAATTTAACTTGGATCGATGGAAAACGCACATTAGAAGGCAGCCATCAGGCTTTTCAAAACATTAACCAGCTTTGTAAACAGACCTCATTAGAGTTAAAAATTCATCAGTGAACTTTTAAACAAGTTTGGAAACATCATACTGTTGAGCAAAATACAAACAGAATAAAGATCAAATCAAAACATTGTTTCGCTTCGGCAGAAACCGGCCAATTTTAACACACAATCTCAGTGACTTTTCTTCTACAGTTAATTAAAGTTCTATTGTCTCCTGAAATATGCATAATGATATGCATCACTTAACAAAGGCACCTTGCACACACACTGGAACACTCACACATTCTATTAAAACTGTGACTTTTTCTAGGGGAATAATGCCCCCTCACATCCACGCTTCTGCCTTTCAAGTCATTAAACTTGCTCTTTTCTCCCTTTGAGATGTAATTAGGTACATCTGTTGATGGATAAACAAGTAGTGTTGGTTTAGGCTTTCTTTTTTTTTTCCTTCCTGGAGATCAAACCATCCTTCTCATGTGCTATAAAAGAGATTTTTAATATTTAAAGCATATTTGGTGGAACCCTCATAATGGAGTGCTTTCATCTGTAAAATATCAGTGATTTCAAAAACAAAACGTTTCAAATGACATCCTTAGTAGCATGGAGCTATAAGCAATGCACTTGAAATAAAAGCAATTATAGCCTGTAATTTCTTCATCCACTATATTATAGGCTTGCCTCCTTTTTGAAGCCATTACCAATGCTCTGAAAAATTCAGTGGTTCTTTGGAGATTTGTCATTATTTCTACCTAGCCTCAGTATTAATATAATAGAGACCAGCAGTGAGATGGGATTTCCTCAAGCACCTGTGTTTAAAAAAAGGACATAGAAGATGAACAGGGTGTTTTATGGGGCAATGGTTGAGCCCATATCACGTGTATGTTTAGCACTGCAGCGTGACATTCAGTATATGTTACCTACTTTAGGTGAAAACTGGAGTTGTTTGTTCACAAGCCAAATATTAAGTAAACTCTGGAGAACTTTGCTATGGGTCCCATTAGGGAGATTTTCAACTACTTTCATTAACAACTCAGGATGGAAGAGAAGTTCCTGGTTAGCTGGCAGAGAGTATTTTTACAAGGGCACTACACACACCTTGCCATCTCCAAACCACAAGCTTTTCCCCCCACCAGAATTTCCCACTGAAGTAACTAGTACCTTCTGACTCTGCATACACTGACATTTCAAACTGAAGACGAGGTGTTCCCAGCTACACATGCTGGCTCTATTTGATGTTCATTGTTGACTTCCAGCCGTTAAGGTCTGAAAGTTTTGAGGGAATCCCAAGGCTTTTCTGAAGGAATATAATATTTAGCAGTTATTTGCCAAGATTCCCTGAATTCAATATCCCAACAAGTACCTCTCTCAAAAAGTCGAACAGCTTCCATCATGTAAGGCACCAAGAGACGGTTTACAATAAACCCTGGAGTATCCTATGAGAAAGTGAAAAAGGGATTTTAAGTAAACATTCTTTACCAGTGCTACACTCAAGGCCTATATGATAGTTTAAATAAGTAGATGTAGGATACTTATTGAGTCATCAACTGCTGGTGCTCTCCAAACCATATTTTTCATGATTGATCTGCTCAGTATTAAAACACAACAGAGGAAATTCGCAAACAAGGAATGGCACAGAAACACTCACCGTGACTGAGAACAATAAAACTGCCACAAGCTCAACTCCTTAATCTTAAAACAATTTAATGAGGCCAGTTGGCAAATGCCTTTTCTTTGCTAAAATTCTGCTGATAAAGTTTCCTGAATGATACCAGAAGAGCAGTTCCAACATTTTTTTTTAGTGTGCTCACAAAAAAACCCAACCCAAAACAAAACAAAACACCAACAACTCCTGGCTAAACAGTCTGCTTCAACAACAAACACCAACACTATCAATGGGAAGATAAGATACTTGCTGCCAGAAGAAGATAAACTGATACAGGACTTCTTTGATTAAAGAATCAATATAAATACAGAGAAAGAGCTTTGCAAATATAGTATTATTTCATCCACTACTACTGTTTCAGGTGTTTATTGTTCATCCTATCTCAATATTTAATCCAGAGAAATCCAAGCAACTTTTCTTCTACAAACAGGAATAAAAAGAAAAATTTAAAAGGACAAAAACCCCAAAGAAGTTCAGTTCAGCCATTCAGACTGCACTGTCCTCTGTCCAAGCTGATTTATAACTGGAATTCATTATATATTCTGCAGATCACATACTGCATAGCTGTGACACAAACTGGGGCGGGGGGGAGTCAGCTAAGGCCACAATGCTATTTAGGAGTACAGCCAGAATTAGTCCAGAATCCAGACACTGAATGACTGGCAACTACCAGATTGCAGGGCCTTCTTTTTATGAACAGATGTCTCCTGGGGGCTATGAAAATCAAGGCAAACAGCTTGCATAAAGCTACCCAGACCACAAGTTAATGGATTTGGGCTTAGGAAGTAGGGTGTTCTTCTGTCAGAGAGCTGCAATGCAATAGAAGATTAATATGGGTCTAATTACTTCAGTGTTAAGACAAACTTGCAGTGAGCACACACCATGGAGGATTCATCCAGCTGCCTCACAGTAAAAGAGGTAACAGTCTTGTCTCAAGCGGGCCTAAAGGTGAGCTCCTACTTAACCTCTCCAGTCCAGGCTTCTGCAGGACTGGAAAAGAAAAGAAAATGTAAACCCCAATACTTGTGAGTTTTGCTGCTCTAGAAGAGGTGTTTCAAGCACTCTACTTTGAGGTATCTGTGGGTGTTTTCTTTATCAAAATGCTTTTAATAGGGAAGAAAAACTGAACAAAAAGTAGCCTGGAAGTTCTTGAAGTGATCTTGTATCTACTAAAACTTACTACCTTAAAATTAGCAGTTTTTAAGCATAGACCCTTTGAACACTATACAATAAATATGCACTCACCTTGCAACTGACAGGACTTTTCCCTACTGCTTTGCTGAAATCCACAAGTGATTCAAAAGTCTTTTGGCTGGTCATTGGAGTCTTGATGACCTGGGCAGCAGGAATGTAAAGAGATTGCAAGCACATTTATGAGCATACTCTTATTTCCCAGTACAGTAATGATTAAACTGTAATCCAAAGCACTGCTCCAGAAATTCACACATTTATTTTACAAAAAAAAAACAAAACAAAAAAATATTTCAGTGGATTTACAGGTAACAGACACATAAATCTATTTTAAAGATAGATGCAACATTTTGCACATTTCAAAACTAGGTGTTTAAAGAGTTTCCCACTCTGTCAGTATGGACGGTCAAATGGATCATCCTTTGCAACCACATTGACCCATTATAGTGTAACAAAACAAACTTTAAATGCCACAAAGTCTCTGCTGCCTTGGGAAACAGCAACTTCATCTCTGGAGAGCCACACCAACAGATATAGTGCCTGATACAAAGCATTGTGACCAACGCAAACATAAGATTTAATTCTAAAGGAAATGGAAAAATCTATCTTTCAAATCTATGACAGCCTCTCAGCTTTGAGTAGTACATTTCCATGTTTATTTTCTTCACAACTGACTCTTTCATCACATGTAGTTATTTTCAATACTTAACTGAGATGCATAAAGTCACTTATTAAGAGACCTACCCTCAACCCCACCCCACAAAGAAAAAAAGGAAGAAAACAGACCTGACAACTTTGAACTGCTTGTGATATTTGTGTTGAAACTGACCTGTGTGCTTTAACTGAAAACTCCTATACATCAGCAGTTAGGGCTGACCTTGTTCATACCTTAAGTCACAGAGAGATTTCCTCTGACTGACGCAAGGCCAACAAAAAACTGCTGCTAGGACTGAGGAAAAGTCTTGTTTCTCAGCAGTAAAGAGTGTTCTTTCACTTTGATATCAGATAAAAATATCTGAGATACTTACATAAGACTGTAACAGTTTCAAGAATGAGCTTTTACTATATACTTCAGAATTTTCAATCATTAGCACTAGCCTTTTGAATTATTAGAGAAAGAAATCCCCTGGAAGCTAAGTGCTTCTGAGCAAGAGATCAATAATGAAAAGAGCAAGTAAAGACTCAAAGGCACTGCAGATTTGTGATCCATGAAGGACAGGTTCCATGACAGATGGCTGGCAATTCCAGTAATATCTTTCATAGCTTTTATGCACTTCTCTCGACTTTTCCCTCAGTATCTCAAACTGAAACTTCTGTTTTGCACAGAAAATGTTGTTTGACAGCGTTTGTCAAAACCAAGCTTGGTTTACAGCAGATCTGAAACAGAAGCAAAGCTTTTAAAAGTGCATTTCAGAAGCACATTTTAAAAGTGCATGCTGTGTTTCAAAACCCTTCATCAACTGGAGTGACTCTGGGGTAGAACATTTGTTAGGTGTGGTTGAAAAAAAAACCTACAAATTGATTGACTACAGCATCCAGACAGGGATTGCTCTGATTTAGTGGGGGGAGGGTGGGGTGAGTTTGTGGGGGTTTTTGGTAGTTTTTTTTTCCACAAGCAATAGGTATCTTCTGTACTTTTCAAATCTTACTTTAGATTTCTAAAGACTATGATTTAATTTGGACTTGAGACAAGACACAGAACATTTCACCCACAGAAAGAACTTCCTAACAGCAAGTAGTTCTCAGAACAGAACTCAATAAAGTGTACGTTAACCTAAAGAATTATGCTAAACACTTCTGCTATCTCTGACAATACCTAGAGAATTCCTCTCTCTCCTTCTTACAACATTTTTCTCAGAGTATTTAGCCAGAATATACAGGATGCAATATAAAGCTAACAACAACAAAAAAATACCCAAACACACACGTGTACAGTTGGTGAGAACCTGCAAGTATTGCAGCCCTCATCAGACACTCATATTCTGAACAAAATTTCATTTCAGTTAAAAGATTTAAATGTTTCAAAAAGGAGAGGAAGAGAATATTAGGTTTAAGACAAAGAGCAATACATATTTTAATGGGAAACAAGCAAAACCAATTCTAATGAAGTAGATGTCAGGTGTTCAAAAGGCAATACTAGAAATATTCACTCCTGAGAAAGAGGGAAAATATTTATAGCATTTAAAGGCATGAAGTATGTGAAAATTTGGGGTAGAGCTGCCAAAAAATTTATAAAGTTCTGGCTGATCAGGGTCAGACATAACATGGGAAGGTAAGAAAAAGGAGAAGAGAGACTTGGGGTTTTGGTTTTGTTTTTTTTCCTGAAGCATGATCTTTACTTTGGAGGCTCAGACAAACTGTTGTATCAGCTTATTTCTTACCCTGCTCTGCACTGCAGCATTACTAGGAGTTGCATGATGCAGACAAATGCAGTATGTTTAGCAAAGATAGCTGAAGAGTTATGTAAAACCTTTGTACACTTCCTTGAAGTCTGGGAAATACTGTAATGCTTCCAGACAAATCATCTGGAATACTGAAATGAACATGACTGACTTCATTTCAGAAGTGACAAGGCAGTAAGATTTCATCTCACAGTCATTTTCCGTGGGCCAATCTCTTTTAGGTGGTGCACTCTAATAAGACAAGGAATAACAGATACAAGCTTGGACATAGAAGATTTCACCTCAACATGAAGAGAAACTTTGTGACAGAGCACTGGAGCAGGCTGCCCAAACAGGTTGTGGATTCTCCTTCTCTACAGACTTTCAAAGCTCACCTGGAAGCAGACTACCCTAGATAATCCTGCTTTGGCAGGGGGGTTGGACTCAATGATCTCTTGAGGTCCCTTCCAACCTCTCATGTACTGTGATACTGTGAAATTCCTCTGATAGTCACTGGATGATTTTGTTTAAGCCATCAGCAATTCTTATTACTCACAGAATCACAGAATTGTCAGGGCTGGAAAGGACCTCAAGGATCATCTAGTTCCAATCCCCCTGCCATGGGCAGGGACACCTTCCACCAGATCAGGCTGCCCAGAGCCACATCCAGCCAGGCCTTAAAAACATCCAGGGATAGGGCTTTCACCACCTCCCTGGGCAACCAGTTCCAGTGTCTCACCACCCTCATGGGGAAGAACTTCTTCCTAACATCTAATCTATATCTACCCTCCTGTAGCTTACATCCATGGCCCCTAGTCCTATCACTACGCAAGACCCTAAAAAGTCCCTCTCCAGCTTTCTTGTAGGCCCCCTTCACATATTGGAAGGCCAAAACAAGGTCTCCTCAGAGCCATCACTTCTCCAAACTGAACAACCCCAACTCTCTCAGCCTGTCCTCATACTAAGTGTACCTGAACACCTGAACTGGTCATTACACACAAACAGCACCTCTGGCTGGCAGTTCACTGGAGAACAGCCATGGCTTCAGGCTGACAGACTTACTGCAGTCTCTTCTACCTGCCCCTCAATAGAGACTGCACTAACCTCTTACCACTAGAGGTAGCTTACTCCTTCACTCCTGCAAGAGCTCTGTGTCATGAACTGAATCCTCATTGATCACAACTGCATTGCTGTGCTACAGCGATTACAATGTTGATGTGGTAAGACACTTACCTCCACAAGCTTCATCATAGGCACAGGATTGAAGAAATGGAGGCCACCAAATCGGTCCTGCCTGGTGGTTGAGTTGGCCATCTGTGTGATTTGCAAGGAGGAAGTGTTGCTGGCAAATATTGTCCGCCTGGAACACAGAAAGATAGGGACTGCATAAAAGACAGCCATTTTTCTGACAGTGGGAGATTGATGGATTTTCAGAAACATCCCTGCAGATTATTATGGTCCCTTTGCTGAGATATTAAGTACAGCAATGATGAAACGTAGAACCATAGAATTGTTTCAGTTGGAAAAGACTTCTAAGATCATTGAGTCCAACCATCAACCTAAGACCACCACAGCCATGAAACTTTCCCAAACCACCACTGGAAAGGCTGTGTGAGTTGCTGACTCCTAGGTATGTTGAATATTTATACCAGGTGATGGAAAAAAACTCTGTAAGAAAATTTTTGTTAAGTCCTCAACTCTCTTCAATTCTTTCAGCAATTCTGAAAGCCTAACGGCAATTATTTAATGGTTAACCCTTCAACCGCCTATGGAAAGCAAATCATTTGCCATATCAAAAATGCACTCTGGAGTCTTAAGAAGAATTTGGAATCTTACTTTTTTAATAATGATCAGTGGTTGATATGATGAGCAAAGAGATAACGGGGGGGAAAAGATAAAAACTGACATGCATGGGATACTGCAAGGATACACAAAATGACAAGAACTTTAAGACACATGAAGTCCTTTTCCAGACACAAACCAGACTTACTAATTGCATTTTATAATGATTTGAGGAGCTCTTGCTCTTTTTTTCCCCCTCCAGAAGTATCTGAGGTTCTCAGATATTGAAGAAAGACTTGGGAGTATTGATTGATGAGCAACTCGGCATGAGGCAGCAGTGTGCTCATAAAGCCCTAAAAGCAAATTGTATCCTCGGCTGCATCAAGACTAGTGTGGCCAGCAGGTCAAGAGAGGTGATTCTTCCCCTTTACACCTCAAATACTGTGTCCAGTTCTGGTATCCCTATCATAAGAAGGGCATAAAACTCCTGGAGTCCAGAGGAGGAGACCCACAAAGATGACACACAGGCTGGAGTACCTCTGCTAGGAGGATAGGCTGAGGGAGCTGGGACTGTTCAACCTAGATAAGACTCTAGTGGGGCCTTACAGCTGCTTTCCAATACCCTGAAGGGAATTGACAGGAAAGCTGGAAAGAGACTTTTCATAAGGGTGTCTAGCAGTAGAACAAGGGGGAATGGCTTGAAGCTGAGGGAGAGTAGGTTTAGGCTGGATCACAGGAAGCATCTCTTCGGCATGAGGGTGGTGAGACTCTGGAATAGGTTGCCCAGCAAGGCTGTGTATGCCTCTTTCCTGGAGGTGTTCAAGGCCAGGTTAGATGAGGCCTTGAGCAGCCTAGCCTAGCTGTGAGGTATCCCTGTCCGTAGCACAGAGGTTGGAGTAGATGATCTCTAAGGTCCCCTCCAACCTAAACCGTTCTATGACTCTTCAAACCACATAATCGTGAAGGTCTCTTCCAACCCAGTTTATTCTATACTTTCTACTCTATAAAATCATAAACTAATTTGGAGATGAAATTCTACCTTCCATTCTGGGCTGTATCCTACTGACATTTCAAAAAGTTACCCTGCTGGACTCATCCAATGTCAATCTATATTCTGTTTAGAGTTCACTAAGAGATAACTGAGCTTCACAACTGCGCTTTCACAGAAGTTATGTCCACGTTGTGGGGACATCTGATAGCGGCATCAAAAGAAAACATTTGGCAGCAACAACACCACCCACAGTGATTTTTTTTTCAGTTGTCCCAGGTTTTGAGAATTCAAGGAGAAGGAAATAAAAAAAATCCTGTTTATACTTCTTACAAACATTCTTTTGGTACAATTTTCCACCAGAAAGTGGGCTTTATATTGTTCTGAAGTTGAGCACTACAAAGCGTATTCAGAGTATTCTGCATTTCATTTTTGACTTTGCAAGGTCAATACATCTAAAAGACACCTTTCACTGGAAATCTGCCACTGCACACAAGGAATTTAAATACTCCCATAAAATCTAAGCACATTGATTTGTGAGCTGTAATCACTGCTAGGTTTATTTCTGGGTTTCTTTAAAGTAAAAGATTTTACCTCGGCCTCTGGTGTGCAGGTGAATACTGTAGCTTCACACAACATAAAACCTTGGAGGGAAAAAGCATCAAATTTGTATTGCATACAAAGTCACTTTATTTACACTTTTTGCTCTCAAAGTCACTCTATTTACACTTTCTGCTTTCATCAACACATTTATTTTAATTGAGTTTAAAACAGAATTTATATGTCTCTGACTTAGAATTACACCACCCCTGCCTCAGATGACAGCAGAGCTGGAAGGCTTTCAGAAGCAATAGGGAAGCCACCGCGATGCGTCTCCAGGCACCAGTGTGCTTTCACTTGGTGCCACCTAGTGGGTCAGAAGAAGACACTAAAACCATGGTCTGACAGAAAAGAAAAACACCACTTCAATAAAACTGATCCTTGCAGCACAGCTCCATTCACAAAAATCACAGAACTAACCAGGTTGGAAAAGACTTTTGAGATCATCAAGTGCAACCTATTCCACACTGAACACTAAACAACACTTCTGTTCCACCAGTTTTATAACACACTGATTCTAACACAGTGGCCCATTTCTACCTGGGCTTCCACATCCAAAGTTAAGTCCTAGACCAAGAGGTAAGAGGTGCTGACAGGCATTTCCACCACACAGAAATAAACTGAAAGCAAGTAGGCAACATCTCTTAATGTGAATACACAAAAATTCTTCTGTCATACTCATTGTGATCCTGTTTGGGAAAGTGCTGCTATGTTTGTACACCGACAAGCCACAAAGAAGGTGGGGATACTCTACAAAAAAATCAAACCAACCATCATGACCTTTCAAAATGGAAACATGAGACTGAAACAATTAAAGAGGAGGAAAATAGAACAGAGCAGCAATGCTTTATTGCCTGCTCTGAAGGTGATGATCATCTACCACAGTAACTACCATGAGGATGAACGTAACACTGAGAGCAAGAACCAAGAACACTAACTAGCCTTGCTCTCAGACATCCAAGAAAAGCACTCACTGTTTCACCTGGACAGTTATCCTGATGAAGAATACCCTGAGTTCCCAAAGCTCTCTGGGGTTCTCAAACTCTCCTAGCTCATTACACTTTCTCTGAAAATTCAAGGGAAATCCACTCCCCACCTGGACATAACACTTCTCTCGACAAAGAACAACTTTCCCACTCCTCCACCTACAGATTCATTTTCACAGGAATTGTAGATCTTTTAGGGAGAAAAAGGAAGAAGAATTAAGTTAATTTTGCTTTGTTTTTGAATGCAACCATTTGGGTTTGTGCTGTCTCCAGATTGATCTTCACTGGAGAGATCATCATAGTGCAAAACCAGGAGACAAACAAGTAGCTGTGGCAGCTGAGGTATGGGACACGGTACAAAAGAGGAAAAAAGCAAAGTTCCAGGAAGTTTCTATTCCAAAGGCAACATCTTGTCCAAGAAACAGTAACACACAGCCCCTTAAGTTTCCAACAGCTATCAGCTGGTGGTAGGGCCTGGGATTTGAATGAAGACAAGTCTTCCCTCTTCAGAAGCCTGGTAATTCATGATCTCTGCCTATAGCACAGACTTCACAGTGCCATCAATGCCCAGCACCTCATAGAAGCAAAGCTTCTTCCAAGACTCAAAGCTTTTTTTACACAAACCTTATTTTTATTACCATCAACCTCACTCCCACTAAGCTGATGCAACAGTAAGGCCATATAATAGTTCCAGAAATTTTGACATATTGAGCCTTAACAAATGCTGAAGGATACCCACATTAACAAGGAGTTTTCCATCCCACCACAGGGCTGCATGGGATGAATGAAGCCTACTGCTTCCTTCTAACGCACCGAAAAAACACTCACCAGATATTTCTGCCTTTCTCCACGCTACTGACCCAATCTGCAGTTCCACACTCCTCACATTATTACAAATTATCCTAACGGCTAATAGTTCAAACACCTGGCTACTAAGTTTCACTATTTTAGCAGCTTTTGTTTGTTTTCATCTAGACTTTTTACACTGCAACCCATATTCTTCACCATTCTCTTCCCCTCTTTTTATCCTACATGCATGATACCAGTATGTTCATCATCATTTCCAATTCTCTTGTCCAATGCTCTTTTCCCCAATCCTGCAAAACCATGCTTTCTGCCAGAGGAAGGAGTATATCTGAACAAGTCCCATGACTTTTTTAACGATCTTTAATGCAAAACTTGATGTTTCAAGGCAGCTGCACTTATAAACAGCTCAATCTTACAAAAGAGAGCCTCAGGGTTCCAAATATCCATATTATTAAATGAGGCTTCAAGTCCCTGTGCCTGCTTTTCCCTGATGACTAGGTCCAGTTTGCCACTTAGCACACTCTAATTTGCTCATTAGCTTTTCCTGATGTAGAAGGACAAAAACACAGGCAACCAAGGGTCTGTTTTCACAAAATAAGCACAATCTAATCACGATCAGGTACCCTGTTAATTGCCAAAGACAGCTACTTACTTTTGTCTGTCAGACTAAAGCTAAGGGCAGGTTACCCTGTGCTCAATGAGCTGCTGTTTGTCATCATTTGATGTTCTCAGAAGTGTATGAGACAGCTTGAAAATTTCCCCAGGCTAACATGTCCAGACTGTGCTTTTGCCAAGAAAAGTTGGACCAGATTATCCTTGAGATCCCTTCCAAGCATCTTTTCTCCCTTGACATTAAATGCAAGCTGTGACTTGCCTAGCACTTTAGTTAAGACAGTCTAGAACACCTCTTACCCAACACCCCCAGATTTCATTGCACTAGCTAAAACCTCGACCTGCAAACAGTCAAGGTCTTGTGATCCTGAATCATCTACCACAGGGATTAAGCCCCTAAGACTGAAAGCTCAGCTTACAGCATTTTGAGGGTTGGATAGAGTTCAACAGTGATCTTCAACAGTTATCAAATAAAGTTCAAAGACTCCATGGACTGAGTAGCTGAGGGAGTGCACACTAAGAAATTAATTGCATTTTTATCTGGTAGAGTAACCAGCAATGAGCTGTTTCCAAACTTTCACAAAACAAAGAACTTAAGTTCACTTCAGCTGCTGCTGAGCTGACTGTGACAGCTGAGATTTCTTAAAAATCATTTATGCCAGGTGCACTGACAACAACTTTATTTAAATATGGGAACATGTATATTAAGCACATCTCACATGTTCCATGACACAGTTATCCTACTCTAGAGCACTTAGATTTGAACTTGCTGAGTAGATGGGCTAACCACACCCAGGAGCACATCAAATGAAGCAATGCAACAAGTAAATAAACCTGGTCAATACACCTGGAATTGCTGGTAACATATGCACCTGGCACAACAACTGCTCTGTATCACCTCAGGGCCTGGAATCACTGGTTGATTTTTCAAAGCAGCTAAAGAAATGCACAACTAACAGTATAAGAATGAAAACAGAAGATAGAAAGGTCTCAGTTTCAAGATGTAACAGGAAAAATACACATACTCTGGAGCAAACTTATCCAGCCTCTTGAAGAGTTCATTTTTAACTTCCAGGTTCTCCACAATGGCCTCTATCACCAGATCTGTGCTGTGGACCACAGCTCCTGCATCTGTGCTTGTTGTGATGTTCTTTAAGGTCTTCTCAACGAACTCAGCACCAGCCTGAAACAATTCCAAGAAGTTGCAACATCTGTTTACAAAACTTCCAACTTCATTTTTACATGAAAATCCCCTTACGTGCACTGCAGGGATTCTCAGCCCTCAAAAATTCAGGCTGCCACATCTCCAGATCAGTAAGGAAGTTCCAAGTACATACAGATACAATGCTTTCACCGGCAAAATTTTCCTAGCCAATCAAATATGCTTTGAAGGGAGACCTCTGAATTCATTCTGCATAGAGAGACAAGCACAGCATCAAATAACCCGTAAGATATGATTTTAGATGCATCAGCTGCCCCACAGTCACTTGCTGTATGTTAAGTCTTACTTACTCAAATGCCAAATATTTTATACATCTAATTTATGTTCCTCCAGGGTCGTTAAACTTGCATAGCTTGCACTCTCATTTCCACTGCAGTAACCCTGTGCCCAAGTCTTCTGGGGTGCAGGGGGATGTAAAGACTCCTTACTAAGGTATTAAGACAATTTTGTTGCTATTTGCTTTGGGACAAAATTGGTACATTCCCAGGTAAGTGCTCAAAGATCAATTAAGTTAGGATAATTTGGCACCATCTCACATTTAGCATGTGTTTTAAAAAGTCACCAAGCTGTCTTAAACCTTTATCTCAAGGCTGAAGCAAAGAAAATAAGGTAAGACATCTTTCAAACCACCCTGAATCAAAAAGGGGAAGTCCAGGTTCTTCAGCACACTCCAAAATGTTGTCTTTTTAAGCTATTGCATTAATATGCTCTATAATGTCTAACTGTAAACTATATCAGAACATCAGCATGACAGGTTTTATTCTCCTAAGTCTTCCTAGAGGAATAAAGTAGATGTCAACCTCAGGCTTGTCTGCAAATTTCTTCTTTGTGACTCTCTTCAAACTCTCTTCAATCCCTTTTGTAGACTTCTTAAGGATTTCCTCTGACTGGTCTACTAACACCACAGTGTGACCACTGGCTGCTGCAACCTGAAAATTAAAAGGGAAAAAAGAGGATCCAACATCAGTATCATGAAACAAGCAACCATACTGATCTGTGTTGGGGCAGGTAAGACAACAGGCAAAGAACCAGGCACAAGACAGGTAAAAACCGCTGAACGAAGACTTGCACACTCTGCTAGAAAAATCATCAATACCTGCACAAAGTTGGGGCAGAGGGAAAGGAATAAAGGTTTCAAACAACCTAAGGGGAAAAAACAAACAAACAAAACACCACAACACATTTTTCCTGCATCTGCAGGCAGCTGAATTTGTGGCTATGCCTAGAGAACAGAACAGCTGTCTTGAAAAGAGCCAAGTGGCTTAGTGGTGACTGCTGGATCTTCTAAGGAAAAGGGCTGTGGAGACCAGAACTGAAATGCCGGCAGGGTGAGCAGGAGGCATAAGGGATGGCTAACCCTGTTTTCATGGAATAGTACCTATCACAACTCTCTTGTTAGGCCATAAGCGTGTATGTCCCTGCAACAACAGGAAGGTGACAGTGCAGCTGGGAGTGGCAGTGAAACGTTAGCCACTCATGGCCTGAACAGCCCATGTATTCTCCTTACTACTGATCCTCGGTACAAACCCGGGCTCCACTACAGACAGCACTGCTGGGTTGTCTCTTTGGTTGGTATTCAACTAATTTTCCAACACATGAAGTCACCTTCTCATATTGCCACAGCCTGTTAAAAAAAATAATCAGCTGTTCACTATCTATTCCTTCACTGTTGTTTCATTTGTGTTTCTCTTGTTATTTAGAAAAAGCCAATCTTCATTTTCAGAATTCTTGAATTAAGAGAGTTGTAACATCATTGTGGAAAACAGATGTTTAAAACCAGTCAGTGGGAGTGTACTTTAAATCACACAACTTAGGAGCTTCCCTCCTGCAAGCTTTTACTTTACATCAGACCTTGCACCTGGAGACTAAAGACTCTCCCCTGCCCACAGGACCTACTCCAACAAGTCTTGCTGAAATGAGAAATACAGAGATATGTTCTGAAGAAAAGCAAGTGCTACCCTAATCTGAGTTGTCTCACTAATCCAGCAAATAAAGAAAAGTCAGACTGCTGCTGGACAGCAGCAGTTCAGCTTTAACAAGTCTGCATTAATTATCTAGCTGCATTTTCACTACAGCCATGTCATAAAAACAAATGATTGGTAAATAATGTTCAAACGAAGCGTGGACTTGGGCTCCACACACTTCATCCACTGCTGATCATTTGCAATGGTAAAGCAAGATCCTGCACTCTTCAGAAGATAAAAATCAATACCAAGCACATTTGTAAGAGATGCTTCACTGGCTATCCATTTACAATTACAATTCATATCCAACTACAATCACTGACCAGCTGGAAAACAAACCCTAGAAAAAGTAGTATCTCCTTTCCCCACCTCATTCTTAGCATATTTACATCAATGAGAAAGAATAACAATAGCAAAAGGTCCTACTATCTCCTTGCAAGTCAAACACATGATCAGAGTTTACTATCCAATGGTCTTAATAGTAAGAAACAAGACTGCTGAGGAGTCAGTTAATGCCTTTCTCACAGAGAAGTGCTTTTCATGTGGCAGAATCAGAAGTCACAGACTCCTGGTTTTCATTCACACATTTCAGCTGAGGTTAGCTTCTCCTGACAGCATGAGGGAAAGCAAGGAAAGAGGAGATATAACTCCTGTTTTAAAAGGGAAGAAAGGCTTTATTAACAGGGTACAGAGGAGACTCCACTCTGTGTTATAATAATTTGTTTTCATTTTGGATTGACAACTTGGAGACAGATAGTCAGCAAAACAACCGTTGGTCCCTAACAGTGGTGGAAAACTGCAGCCCCTGTTACTGCCAAATACCAGATACACTTTTCTTGACCAGCAACTCTCTGAAAATGTGCAGTCTAACACGATATGCAGATTGGTTCACTGTCCCTGCAGAATTAGAACCTTTGCATCCTCCTCCAACATAAGCTTTCTTCAAAGCTGTTTCTTGATGCTTCCTTCAGCAGAAACCCCAAGCTCCAGTATCAAGGTACAGAGAAGTGTTTTTAACAGACTAGTTATTAAACAACAAGTTAATTTCTTACAAAAAAAAAAAAAATTAAGACAGGAATGTGAGAAATCTTCAGTCCTGAGAATCACAGAATATTAGGGGCTGGAAAGGACCTCAAAAGATCATCCCTGCCAGAGCAGGATCACCTAGAGCAGGTCACACAGGAACACATGCAGGTGGGTTTTGAATATCTCCAGAGAGGGAGAGTCCATACTCCCCCGGGCAGCCTGTTCCAGTGTTCTGTCACTCACACAGTGGAAAAAAATTTCCTCATGCTTCCATGGAACTCCCTGTGACTCAACTTTCACCCACTGCCCCTTGTCCCGTCATCAGGCATCACCGAGCAGAGCCTGGCTCCATCCTCTTGGCACTCACCCCTTACATATTTATAAATATTAATGAGGTCACCCCTTAGTCTCCTCTTCTCCAAGCTAAAATCCCCCAGCTCCCTCCGTGTCTCCTCATAAGAAAGAGATTCCACTCCCTTAATCATTTTTGTGGCTCTGCGATGGACTCTCAAGCAGTTCCCTGTCCCTGAACTGAGGGGCCCAGAACTGGACACAATATTCCAGACGCAGCCTCACCAGGGCAGAGTGGAGGGGGAGGAGATCCTCTCTTGACCTAACCACACCCTTTCTAATACACCCCAGAATGGCACTGGCCTTCCTGGCCACAAGACCACACTGCTGGAAGGAAATCCATTAATTAGAATGGAGAACTGCTATTTATGAAATCCAACCTCACCGTCAGTTTCTACCTGGGGATGCCTGAATACTCCAGTTTGTGAAGTCTGTGAACTACCCTGGTATCTTGGGCAACAGGCTCTGTGGATTAAGTAAATACATAAATCACTGACAGGGCCTGTTCAGTCGTCTGTCCCAAAGCCATCAAGTTAAAGGTGAACTTGAAGGCCAAATACCTGACATTAAACAATAGGAAAAGAAGCCCTATTTAAATATTAACCATTTCACAATTCTGCAAATGACTGACAGCTAGAAGTTCATTTCAGCTGCTGCATTCTACTTGAATAACCCACAAAACATGACTTGATCTGCTTCCTGGGCAAGGTAGAAGCTTCTTTCTTGGATCAACATTTACAAAATACTACTACACACTATGTGCTTTATAGATACTGCACATAATGGCTTCAGAACCAACGTAAACAATTCCAAACGTCAAACTTGGTTCTTCCCTACCCATCTGACTGGAGGATGGGTGGATTAGGCCGGCAACAAAGCTTTGAAAGTTGAGCAAGCAGCCAGCAGCGCTGCAGCAACACTTTCGACTCCTCCGCGGCAATCAAAACAGAATTGGCAGAAGTTTGCCAACACAGAGTCTTCACCCGCGGGGTGTGATGAGTCCACGCTGCCCACGCCAGCTCAGCTACGTCCTCGACAGGCCCAGGACATGCTGCTGGCCTGTAGCCCAGGGCTGTCCATGCAAAGGCAACCGCTGCTCCCAACACACACACTCACCCACACACACACACTCAGGCTCCGACCCGCACTGCGTGACATAATTTGAACACAAACTGTAAGACACATGGAGAAGTTCTGGTTTGGGTTCTTTTTTAATATTGCTCTTGCCTTGCAGATTACGATGGAGTTAATCGAGTGCTGACTCAACTCGCTCATGCTGGCCGGGCCAGCACAGGGCACCTGAGGGGAAGGAGAGCGAAGCAAGACTGCTTCGTCCTCTCCTGCTCGCTCGGGGCGGACTGGAGCAAGCATTGGAGCCGGGCTCAACTTGAAATAAAAAACTGAAGTGGAACGCAAGAAGCGAACGGGACGCCAAGAGCAGCAGGGCAGGGTGGCTGGAGCCGCGGTCTTCGCTGCTGGCTCTGCCCGGGAAGGGGCCCCAATTGGCAGCGCAGCCTCCGGAGGAGTCGAACACCAGAGCGGAACCCGGCTAACCCCACCGGCCCGTGGAGCTGCGAGCCCCAGCCCCTAACGAGCCGTGAGGGACCCTTACGCTGCACGCCCGTTCCACGGCCGCCATGCTGCCACCTCCCCTCACCCCAGCTCGGCGGCCAGACCGAGCCACACTCACCTGAGCGATGCCAGCGCCCATGAGGCCACCACCGATGATCGTCACATGCTTGATGATCAGCTTCTTGGCGGCCGCTGTGGCTGCGGCGGAGGAAGCGGCGCGCACGAAGTGGCGGGTGGCGAAGGCCATGGCGAAAGCGAGTGGCGGACGCGGCGAGCAAGAGGCAGCGGGACCGGGCGGGGCGAGAGGCACGCTCCGCCCCGGGGAGCAGCGCGGGGCGGTGGTGGGCCCCGCCGCTTGCGCTCGCTGCCGTGAAAGGCGATGTAAGTCCTTCACCTTCGCTACTTTTGACTCCTTAAGAGAAGTCAGGTAGCAACAGCAAGGTCAGCACAAGGGTTAACCCCACCGTTGTAGGCTGGCGTTGCGCCCGCGGCGGGCATGAGGCTGAGGCTGCAGTGAGTTCTGCCCTTCCAGCGGAGGTCACCGCGCTGCCGTCAAAGCCTTCCCCCTCCTGCTCTAGCAGCTCATTTCTCTGAGCACTCCGTAATACAAGTATTTCCGAACTAGGCAGAGATTTTATTTTCAGGCACAAACTATACAGTAAGCCAAAATTAAATCAAAATACTTCTATTATAAATTCTAATGGGTGACGCGACATAATTTTCTATCTTAATTCCTTTATAGCCAGAACGATTGGCACTTAAGTCAGCAAGAGCTGACAACTGAGCAATGGCAGCATATTCCACTTCAGTCAGTACCGGGATAAGCATTAAGCAACTTGTTTCTTCCAAAAGAAAAGGAATATTCTCATAACTCTGCAATGTGTGCAAAAATGCAAAGCAAAATACTTTCCCATTCCTCACTCTGCCTCATCTGACATCAGATCAGCCAGGACCAGCCAAAACAGCTTTAACCCAGGGAGCTCCAGGGAACAGGACACAAGATTCCCATGCACAGCTGCTGCTCTCCATTGCTCCACTCTCTGGACATGCCAATACTCACACCCACTTCTGCCCCACAGGTCCTTCAGTTGTGTCCTTCTCAGCCCTCCCTTTCTGCGGGCAAGGCTTTCCTGCTTCTACTTGGGTTCCCTCTGGGTCAAAGGCCCCAGATCTCCACCCCCACTGCCCAATTCCAGGCTCTACCGCAGCAGTCCTTTCCCTCACCCCTCTCCAACCCCTGCTTGCCAGGAGTTCAACAAAACTACACCTTGACTCTACCCACAGTTTTCTTTCTCATCTTATTCCTCCTCCTGGTGGCAACTCAATTTGCCTTATAGCTTCCTCACCTTTATTGTTTCCTTTCCTTTTACTCCTCTAACTGTTTTAAAAACATACTCTATCATTTGATCAAACATGCCTGGTGTTGTATCTTCCTAATTTCAATCCATTCTCCCACCTCCTTCACTCTCCATACAAACTACTTTTGCGTATCTTCTCACACAAAAGCTTTCTTTGTAAGATGGAGGCCACCAAACACCACAAGCTGAGCCAACAAGTGGAACTCATTAAAATGACTATACAAAGTTGCCAAACACTTGGGAATTGACTTTATTCAAAATAAAATTACACTGAAGCAAAGTCTGAAGTCCTTTTTAAGAACATTTTCAGCATTCTGCACTGGCCACCCACTTACACAAACACATTTTTCCATAAGGCATTTGAGATGCTTCCTCTGCTAATTAAAAAAAAAAGAGGGGAAGGATACATTTACAGACCACAAACCAAATCTGCTACCACTTTACTTACAGTTTACCAAAGATGGCGACACACTTTTAAACCCCCAGACACTGAATTGCTTTTATGCTATTGTTTAGCTACTTTCATGGTGCCCTGTGGAAGTTTCGGTGCATCTGGAAGGCACGGAAGGCAGGTCTTTATTGGCAATTCTTGCATTCTCTTGCATTCTGGCAGACATTGACATGGTCTCACTGTCACATTGGTACCTTCAGTTTGTTGTGCCATGTGGCATTTGATTGCAGGTATCACCAAAAACTGCACCCCGATGTACTATTTGTAGAAGGACAACTTCAAAGGACAGTTTTCAAAAGGTGACATTTTAGACTAAACCCAGCAGGCAAAATGAGAACAATTAAGTACAGTTCCACATATTAGGGGATTATGTGAATTGTGTCTTCTTTGGAACCTGTAAAACAACAAACTAAAGTGCTTTTAAAATGTGCCCTCCTCGACTGAAAGGACAGGTACTTTATATACACAATCAGCTGCACACCAACATCATTATGGTGCTTAAAAAGGCATTTCAACATAAAGATAAATATTATCAGCATTTAGTTTTAGCTTTGCAATTAAGCATATTCCATTGTAAGGATTTCCAGGCAAAAATCCCAACTGCACAGAATCTAACTTTTTATTTTTCAGTAAGTAAATAAAGAAATAAGTGCTTTCTACTCCAACACTGTCAGCTTTTAGTGCACATTTTCTTGCATTGGTACCAAACTCAACTCTTTATTGTGCTACGTTTCATACAAAGAAAAAAAACACATACCACAAGCATGGGCTGACTATTATAGTGACTAACGTTAGCAAACATAAGAACTGGAAATTCTCACACAAACAGTTGGGTAACTGACCAACCAAATACCTGATTTGGACATTAAGGCACTCTGTTATTAGATACAGGTAACAGAAAAACCTTAATTTACATCCAAAATAACTACCTTACCATCTTTGCTAGGCACTACCTGGCTCTTAAAACTTCCAAGTCAAACTGTGACATAACCAGAGGTTGAAGCTGAAGAGCTGACTCTTCTTTTAGAACACAGATTTATTTTCTGCTATGGAATACCCAATTCCACTTTACAGTCAATTTCACATTCCAGTCTAGTAAACCTGAGGTTAGGAGGACTGGAGTATTCTCTAGATCTCCAGTGAGAGGGAAAATCCACAATTCCTTTAAAGAGTTCATTATGTACTTGTTTCCTGTGATATAAAATTCTGCTAGATCAAAAGGTGTATACAGAGATTTAAGAACAATTATTTAAAGGTTGCTACATGTCCCCCAAAAGATTGCTTGTGGTGTTTGAGAGATCTTGTAACTAAAAGGCAAGACTGAATGCCCCCTTCCAAAATACCTAACAGTAGATTCCCTTGGTAACTGGTTTGATAGTGGTGAACAGCACTGAAACTTTGCATGTACAAAGGTGCTAATACTGCAGGAACTACAGATCTTTTTACTCCATATGGAAGATAAAAAAGAGAAAGCCTTTAACCTCAAACCTCAAGTCTGTCAGATTCCTGACGTTCCATGCCTAAATGTGTAAAAGACATCTGTAATGCCATACTGAGGTAAGGCTCCAGTTTCCAAAGCCAGACAGGTTGTGGCAGTGCTGTCCACAAGGACTGTCAATGAAAAACCTGAGTGCAAGGCCCAACTCTGATCACACACGTAGAGATTTCCCAATTCTGGTCTCATCCAGCCTACAGCCACTGATGTGGGGAAACCAGTGAATGCAAAGTGGCAGCATGGATGTTGTCTGGAATATGTGCTTGGCACTGGAGCACAGACTTCTGTTTCTTGTTAGAGAAGTCTGCTCTCATTTATATTCTGAGATAAAACATCTGCATCCAGACACTACCACACTCCTTTCATGTTCAGAACATGATACAGTCAAGGATTCATTTGGTGTCCAAACCTGAGTTTTCAGAGTTGGAATCTACTTGCCTGTAAGTGAGCCCTGATAGTTAGGAACATTTGGATCCAGGGATCAAGATACTGATTCAAGACAACACCTATCAGTTACTTGCAAGAAAGATTCCTCCAAGGTTAAAAGAAGTGTCATTTAGTCATTTCAAAGAAGCATTTGTCATTATTTAAGCTCAGTTATAATGTTTCTTCATACAGAAAATGCTAACACCCTTTCATTTGTTAATCCCTTTACTATCAGATGATGTCCTTCACTCATTTGGTAAATTACACATTTACATTCTGCTTATACCAAAAGAACAATTACTATTTCTTAAGGCATCAACAGATATTTTGGACCATTCTCTCAGTATTACCATTCAAAAAATCTGCCAGTAAGAGCTTATAGACAAAGGGGTTAAGCCCAGCAAGTTTTAACAGCAAACTGGAAATTTTACTATCAGTTAATTTGTGCAATGCAACAGCTGACCAAAAAAAAAAATAATAATAAAAGAGATGTTCTCTTTCAAGAAGTACAAATGGATCACTCTCACTGACTATGAAAGCCTGTGCAGTTGGTGTTTTCCTGGAAGGTAACAAAATAAGCTAGAAACAGAGTTGGATTTTTAAAGTGCAGTAGTTCTTTGCTTAATCTTTTCCAATCTTTCATCATTTCTTCAGAGCTATTATATCAAATGGACATGGAGCTAAAGTCAGACCAAACCTTCCCTCCATAGATGGCTTTGCAGCATTTTCAGGGTACAAAAAGGTAAAACTTTGCATTAAACTCACAAAAATCAAGAACAGCTCCATTTTTGCCAACTGCTCTCCCATGCACACACGTTTACCTAGAGAATAGTTGGAAGAGACACATCACTGGTTTTGTACTGCTGATCCATTTGTTAACACACATTCAGTTCTTGTGCTAGCACAAAGGCTGAACAACTATCAACTCTCTTTCCCATATTTGAGTCTGAACTTTGCTCAACAGTACCATTTCCTACTAACAGCATTTACATTAATTGCAAAAGTATTATCCAAGGACAGCTCATCATTTCTGCCTGGCAACTGGAGACTTTAGGATCCCCACCCATTCTGTGAGCCACCAACTGCAAGAATGGTGGCTGTCGTTGATTCTAGGGCAACTTCTACATCTCATGCCTCCAAGGCCCTACATTCAAACTACCACCAGCCCTCACGGGCTACTGACTGCAGGTGCAAACTACCCACTTACTGTGGCAGGTGCAAACTACCCACTCCCAAAGATAGAGTCCTGACAGACCTTGAGCCAGGCTTGCTCTGGCACCCCTTGGTCTGGGACTTGCCCTTCCAGTTAATTAAGACATTGACCACAGCCTACACTTGCAGGAGTATAAATGCAGTTCTGCTATGGAGAGGGGCTTGCTTGCTGGCTTGCCTGTTTGTCTGCTGGCTTTGCTTCTCACCCTCTCCACAGAGAAGCAGCTTGGCAGCCTGGAAAATCTCCCTTGGTGACTATATATACAGTGAGAATTTCCACATTTTGGGTCATCTCTCCAAACAGTTTAAATTGTTTTCCACAGTTTTTCCCAACAAACATTTGAACTTGTAATTTTATTGTGTTGCTAATGAATTCACAGTTTTTGCCTTCACAATACTTACCCATTCCAAATGGAATGAAGGTCTCTTTCTTAATGAGCTGGCCATTTTCATCCAGAAATCTTGATGGCAGAAATTCATCTGGTTTCTCCCAAATGTTAGGATCTCTGTGTACTGACCACAAGTTGGGCACAATCACACTGCCCTTGGGAATAGTATATCCCTGCAGCACTTTAAACAAAAGCACAGACAGAGAATATGACAAGTTGCTAGAAGTAAACATGAGAGACACACTATTCAAAAGACAACTAGAAGATGCCACAAAAAATGATACATATGCCTAGCTGTGGGCTGTACGTGTAGCAGGAGCTTAAGGCAAAGGTGATCTCTTGCCAGCCTTCTTGAGTCAGAATCACACAGGCCACAGCAGCTGGAAAGGCACCAAGTTATACCAACAGCTCCCTGTGGGGAAAAGGCAGCAGCAACTGTTAAGAATGCACTTTGCTGCAGGGAAGTGCTGTGACCTAGTTTCCTCCTGCTTCTGTGCTGTCACAGAGTCCCACCACAGTGAAGGTGGGGGTAAGGAAGTGGAACAGGTTTTGAACTCTTGTCACAAAAGGGGTTTGAAGTGACTTGTCTCATTTCAGCTTGTTGTACCTCATTGTCCTGCAAGCCCAAAACATTTTAAAAAGCAGATCAATTCAGTATGGGTTTGAAAGCCAAGTATTGCTGTCTCCCACTCACTTTAGCCAGTGTTCACCTATGTTTGTGAAAAAAGAGCCAAACAATAAGACTTGGGAAAGAATACTCGTTAACATCTTCCACAGAGGCAGAGCTCAATGGTATAAGCATTTCAAGCTTCAGCAAACCAACAGCTCCAAATTGGTGTCTTCAGATCTGTGTCAGATGGCCAAAACAAACTCTGCTGCTTCAGCTACAAAGGTGATGTCTCAGCTCCCAACTATCACTAGGCACATCAGTCAACATAAGCTGACCCCAGAAAAGAAATTGCTCTAAATTAGAAAACTTATGGCTGCTAGGCCAGACATCAGCATCTCCAGCCCACCTACTCTATAAATGGTGGTTTACATACTTGAGTTACATGTCTAATAAACGAGGTCTTTAAAAATTCTCACCAGATCTTCATCCACAAAAGAAATGTTCTAACAAGTCTCTGCAAATGCTTACCAGCGGTTTCTGAGGCCATTCGAGGGATAGAAAGGGGAACAACTGCTGTCATCCTTTGCACTTCCATAATGGTTGCCTCCGTGAAGGGCATTTGAGCCTTGTAGGTAAGAGAGGGAACTTTGTCACGTCCCAGAACTTCTTCAATTTCTGCTTGAACCTTCTCTATTCAAAGGGAATAAGAAAAACAGAAGATGATGCACAGTATGTGAGAAGACACCATCTTACTTTCGTTTGCCAACTCTCCATTGTTTACCTAGATTTGACAAAAATTACTACATATAACCATGCCAAGATAAGCCTTAGGAACACACTCAGTTCAGAATAAAACAACCAAGTGCAATCTTGACAACTGTCAAGAATAAAGTTACTGAGATGACAGACATTGCTAGCACTTCTGAACTGGGAAAGTGCAGGAAGCGTTCTGTTCCAGTTCCAAATGTATTCATAATCCCAGTTTAAAGGTTTAACTACACAGTAATGTGAATGGTGAAAACAAGCTTCTGGCCTGCATTAAAAAAAAATAACAAAAGGAGACTACAGGCTGTGTGTGTCTCATGTGGCCTCTGTCCCTGGGGAGATCCAGTTCTCAGAACTGGGAAAGGTGGTGAAGTGTTCAGAAAGCTTGCCATGCAGTTGCTTTAGATACTTCGTTCTGGAACAAAAATTCTTGTGCTGTTATCTCAAGCGTTGAAGCCATTTATTTTGCTGCTTCCTACTTTCTATTCTCAGAAACCAAAACTCAGCTATTTCACAGCTCCCCCAAAAGGCAGCAGCAGATGCTCCTTCCCCAACAAAGAACTTCTACAAAGGAAAACCAAAAACTAATGAGCTTATCTCTCCTCACATTCATGTGAGGCACAAAGCATCAAAATATTTCTTTGCCCCTTTCATGTCACTAAAGACTCAGCATACAACTAATGCTCTTTGTGGAAGTTTCCACGATGCAAGATTTGTTTCACCCACGTAGAGAATGACACACCTTTCCTTTCACCTATCTTGGAATCAGGCTGCACAAAAAGACAATCTTGAAAGAGAGAACTTCAAAAATGAATCTTTAATGCAAAAAAGTCAGTTTTTACCCTTGATGCCCCGAATACAGTGTGGTTGTCCTGCTTGCTTTTTTCAAGATTCAGAATCCAGGCTGCTCATACTCTGAGGGTTTTTTTTTCTTTTCTTTTCTCTTCTTAGTGCTGATTCAAGATTAAATAAAAGCTCAGTGCAAAAAAGTTTCCAGAGAAGCATTTGGAAATACCACATGATATGTGTCCAACAAACATTTGCTGCCGCCTACTGGGTTAGCCAGGAAAACAAGTTCTTACACGAGGAACACAGAGTGAAAAAATACCTCACTAACAACAGATTTGGTGTGGCTCTTGTTTGCCTCCTTTGTGGGATTTTGCTCCTTTTTAAATGACATGTTATGGCCCTGTATTCAGAGAGGCACAGCCACAGTAATTTACATTAGTAAAGTTTTCAACATCAAAAACAGTAATAAAAAATGGAGACTGTCCCACGCCATATCCTGAATAACATTTCCTCACAGTTAGTACTGACATGAGGAGCTACAGGGAAAGCCATCAACCACAGCTCACACCACCAACTGCAAAAATATAGATTTCAAGAGCCCTCTGCTACAGCATGGTATTCAAACTGCTTCAGTGCATTTCATGCATTTAAAAATCCCACAGATCTTCAGAAATCAAGGACCAAAACCAAGTGAGGAAAGAGACCACACCAAACACAACCCATTGCCTCCCTATATGTACCCTCACACACACTCATGCACTCTCATACTCTTGTCCCCTGTGAAAAGCAAAATTGTCTTCCATGAACAAATAGGTTCTTTCTGATTTTTCCCCTGGTAGTATTTCATGTGCCTTTCCATGTCTGTAATATTTGCTGCTGCTAAAATTCATGCAGTTCAAGTACTTCCTGGATAAAAAGAGGCCCCCAATATGACTCTCAGGCAATCAGGATACATAAGGAATGGGATACTAGAGGGAAGAGAATGACCCTCCACAACTAAGTGATACACTCTGGGACTATTTAGCTTATTTATATTATTTGACTGCAGCCATGGCAAAGGGCAAATCAGAGAGCAACAACAGAACTGTTGGAAGTCAGCAGAAGAGAGGAAAACAAGTAGCAGATATATGTGCGGTACAAGGCAGTAGGGAAGAGTTAATTAAAAACCTGTGGCCGTTTGAGGCTGTGCCTTTAAGAAAGGGGCACACTGGCTAAATGTTTATAAAATATTTTGGTATTCTAAACGAATTTCATTGGCCAAGTTGAGGTGGGAGGTGAGATTGGACCCAGGGGAGCTGGGAACTTTCTCTCAGTCTTCCTTTCTTCGCTGTCCCTTTCGGCTGGATCTGCTTCTGGGCTTCTTGCCAAGAGATAAGAACTAACACATTCCCTATGCCAGGCCTTTCTTCCTTTCCTGCCCTGTTAACCATCCACATCTCTTTCTTCTACCTCTTTGGGGGAGAAGGGAGGTAGGGGGGTGAAGGGGGCACAGGGGGAAGCCCCCTCTGTGGGGGTCTGGTTTCTGATTGTGTTTACTTGCTGTATATTCCTGTATATATTGTAAAATACCTGTATTTGTTGTGTTACATACAATCTGTTTCCTTGTAAAATATACTCTCATTTCTCCGACTGGGTTTAGCCATGGTCTCTTTCTCAGTGGGGGAGGGAAAGCAGAGCCTTTCCTTTCAAACCACTACAAAACCCAAACACAAAAATCTTACGCATCTCAAAAATGTATCTGATTTATCTAACTTGCATATCAAGTCAAGCAGTGGCAACACACAACCATTAAAAATAGAAGAATACGTCTATGCAATAAAATTTTACCTTGTCCTTGGTGGACTCTCTCTCCTGTTTACTGAACTGATGCCCTAATTTGCAATCTTTGCTCAGCAGTTTGGTTATTCTGTGCAATAAACTATGATCTTGACCTATTTAAAGAAATTACTGAAGACAGATATGTTCTGTAAACAAGTATCTGTTTGCTTACTTGCAAAGCAGCTGTAGCACGTGAACATCTCGTAATCTCAAATACGTGATAAACAATACTCCAGGACTGATGGGGAGAGGGCCTTGCAGCGATGCTGACCAGCTGATGTCATGGGTTTGTGTAAGTCCTATTTGCTTAAGCCATCTCAAATTTTATCTTCTACAGTGGGCAGTGTTTTACTTTCCCAGACTCAAAAAACTCCCTGCTCAGGAAGGCATAGAAGCAGACCCTACCCTTACATATTTCACATCCCTTGTACCACTACTACAGGCCTGGAATGCCACAATTGACCTTTTATGGTCAGGTTCCCTGGAACTGCTCAGGAAAGATAAAAGTTGTCCCCAAACAGAAGAAATGCATAGACTAAAAGGCCATTTAGATACTTAATACGCAGCACCAAACTAGAGATCATCACAGCAGAGCAGGATAGAGAATGTCCTGTTAGATGTCAACCTTTCAAGTTGCACATATGCTCGTACTGTTTGCAATCCAAAAGCCTTCTCCACTGTCACTGCTCCTGTTTTCGAACATTCATCTAGAGATTTACAGTCTGGAATAAAACACCTGCAATAAAAACAGTCTTACCTTGTACTTCTGGGTAGAGAGACATGTAGAGCAGACACCACAGTAAGGTGTTGGAAGTAGTGTCTGTGCCTGCAATGAAGAGGTCACCAATGATGAAAAACAGGTAGTCTTCATTAAAACTGCTTTCCTTGTTGTTCTTTTCCTCTTCTGCATGGATGAAGTACATATCAATGAAGTCCCTGGGATGGGCTGTATCCAGTGTATCCCTGTGCTGTGCAATGATTTTCTTTAGGAAAGCAGTAATATCTAATTCTGTTTTCCTAAGCTCCCAGAAAGGTCCAAAGGGAAGGTAGTACAGCCAAGGGCAGATATTGACCAGCATCATGTAGCTGTTCACGCTCAGCTCCAGTGCACGGGCCATGTTCTTCAGCATCGTCTTGAACTCATCATCTTCATAGTTAAACCTCTTGCCAAAGGCCATGGAGCAGATGACATTGGACACTGCGTTGCGAATGATCGGAAAGGGATTAAATGAATCTTTTCCATGCTTCAGCATTTCCTCTTTTATAAACTTCAGCTCCTCGATGATTTTAGGCTCTAAACTGTGTCTTCCTACTCCAAAATGACGCAGTGTTGAGAGAGAGAACTTCCTCTGTTGCTTCCAGATAGGGCCATAAGGTGCAAAAATAACACCTGGAAGAGAAAGAGTGTGAAACCAAAATGCTGTATTGTCAAGAAGAAATTGTTTGACGGGGCCTGCAACCCAAGAGCAAGAAAAAAAGGAAATGATACATGGCAAACATATCCCAAGCGCTGAGCTAGGAGCTACAGGAAGCACAACAAGGTTCTTTTTAACAGATGTGGGAAGTCCTGTCCCTCCTATTCCCTATCAGGGAAATGACTCAAATAGATACAGTCATAGTTCTCCGAGTCTTTGCAATACACTAACAGATGCAGAAAACATACTGCAGATGCTTTATTACAAATGGTAAAAGTTCTGCAGAAATTCTTACTCTGGGACAAGTCAGCCTTTTCTCCCCAAAGTCCTGAGACACACCAAGGCAGAACAGAATATATTAAAATACAAACTGGTTTGCAGGGCTTTTTTCCCCCACTTCGTGTTGCACAAACTTCAATATCATTTGTGCATGTACCTATTTCTGCTACAAACAAGGTTTTTCTTTAGCTTATAGTCAAAACACAGGATACACAGGCTGCAAACAAACTGTTAAGGTGAAGATAGATTCAGAGACACCTGGCAAAAACCTACCTGATTTGCATCTCGAGAGTTTTGATGCCTCCAGGCACATGTTCTGCATGATTGTGTCATAATGAAACACCACTGCAATTAAATCCTTTTGTTTCAACTATAAAGATTGCTTGCTTACAAACAGAAACACCTCTGTATCTGAATTAACAGACCACACACCAAAGGTACCACAGGACAACAAAATACACAACCTGCTATTTCTGAAGTTTAGTATTTTCATGGTTAACCTGAGGAAAGTTAAAGTCATCAAAACACAGAGTAGTTCTGCTTTCATTCCTCTAGTAAAATGACACTGCATCTGGGTTTTTTTTCTGGAAATGAAAAGATACTTTATAAAAGTAACAGCAATTCTTCTGCCAAGTGCTAAGCTTAACATTAAATTTAACAGGAAGAGAAACGGCCACAAGAAATTAGAATAGAAAGATGGACCATCCTTAACGTTACCTACATTTTTATTACAACTTACTGTTCATAGCCCCTATTTCAAAAAGAAAAATAAATAAGAGATCTATAGCTAGAAACAGGATTCTCTAGATGTGTAAATGAGGTAGCTGCACTCAGAAGGGTCTGCAATCCCAAGTGTAACATAGCTGGGAAGATTTCTAGACAGATTTTCTGATTACATTATTTACCCATAGCAGTAATAAACCCATGACCTAGTTCCAAAGGCCCTGAACAAAATAAGGAGAACATCATAAACAGCCAGAACAATCTAAGAATCAGCTGAACTTCATCTTCTCTGCATGAAGACATTCCTTAGGAAATTTATTCAAATGTCTGCTCCTTGACACTTTAAAAACAGAACCAAAACTTACTCAGAATCCCTTTCTCAAGTAATGTTTGCTGGTAGCACTGGTGTCCTCAAATAGGGCAGGTGAAAGAACAGGCTTATTTAGAGCTGAACTTGGCCAAGCTCATGTAAGTAACACAACAGCTTGGTAAGTTTTATGGGCAACTAGGCAACCCTCGTGTAAGAGTCTTGGGGCCTGAAAGCAGATATGGTGACCTTTCAGATAAAAAAAACTTAAATGTAAAGCAATGTCACATCCCTGCTGCAAAGAACAAGAAACACAGAATTCACTGCATTCAAGGGAAAGGAAATTTGCCACAAGCCTGAACACGTTTTACAGCACCACTAAAACAGAACTCATATTTAATCACTCTTTCCCTTTTCTCCCACAGTCCTTGCTAAATCATAAATGTACTGATCTAAAAATATTCATGCACTGTAACAACAAACACACACCAGTAAGATCTGTCTCAGACCAGTATCATTACATCAGCATCATTAATATTTTCCCTTTTTTTAATCCTTTATACCAATTACAGCAATGGTACCCAATTGCTTTTTAACACAATGTCTAGGTCACTTACTTCTTATCTTTACTAGGGTAATTCTGATACAGTATAAAAATGAGGAAAAATGTTTCAGGCACTTAAGCAATAGATTTCTCTGGCTTCAGGAAAACAGCAGACTTGTAGTATGCTAACTGTTGTGAAACTTGTTTGTCTTTCTGTTTTCCTGAAGTTCCTAAACCTGCGATGGACCTAAAACCTAAACATGAAGAAATTCTGTCATGAGGCCGTCATGTGTTTAACCTCTCTGTGACCTATTTTTGTGAACGCTAATGAACTCTGCTTTGACCTACTAAAAGGAGAGTAAAAATATGCTCAGCAGGTTTTCATGATTTAGCACCGGACTTAGCAGTTAGATAATGGCTGGGGCCTGATGATCTTAAACTCTATGATCTTGGGAAGCTGAATAATACACCTATACATAGAATAGAATACATGGAATAAACCAGGTTGGAAGAGACCTTCAAGATCATCGCGTCCAACCCATCAACCAATCCAACCCACCTAAACAACTAACCCATGGCACCAAGCACCCCATCAAGTCTTCTCCTGAAAACCTCCAATGACGGCGACTCCACCACCTCCCCGGGCAGCCCATTCCAATGGGCAATCACGCTCTCTGTATAGAACTTTTTCCTAACATCCAACCTAAACCTCCCCTGGCGCAGCCTGAGACTGTGCAAACATCTCAGCAACAGTAACCCTCCTGCAGGCAGCAGAGGCTAGGCAGCTATGGGTCGTCACAGAAGACTGCTCCTAGCCATCATTACTTTGGGAAGAACTGAGGAAGCAGGCAATTACTCCATGCTGTTTGCCAGTGTTTCGAATTTCTTGTCCTGATAGAACTAAAACTAGAAAGCCCATGGGTTCCTGAAGTCCCTGCATAAACACCATTCTTTTTCTTGCAAAAAAAAAAAAAAAAAGGTAAAGGGATCAGGCATTTAGGTCACCATGAGGTCATCTGTCGTGCATCACAGCCCTGTGAAGTTCATAGGGATGCTACATATTCACCTAAAGGTAGGACGAGTATCTCCCTGTATGCATTCTGTCACCAGCAGCTCAAAGGACGAGCACGATCAGCAAAAAGCAAGCAGATGGTTCAGTCTGCAACTCACAACAGTCATTTAAACGTTTCAGCAAAGCTGCCACAAAACCGAAAGGCTGCTGCTGGATGCTTTTGCTCGTCCTGGCAACTCACAAAGACTGTGTCAGCTCGCCCAAGCCGGACCCGCCGGGACCGCGGCTCGCACCTTCCTGGCCCCTCAGCAGCCGCCCCCGGGGGTCCTTACCCTTCTTGTGAGTGATCATGACGACGATGGGGACGGAGGGCCGGTCACTGAACACCTCTGCCTTTTGCACCAGCGCCTCCCGCACCGCCTCGAAGGTGTTGAGGATGATGACGGGCCAGCTGCCCACGAAGAGCCGGAAAACGCTGCCGTACATCTTGGTGAGGCCGGTGAGGAAGACGTGCGGGGAGAAGGCGGGGGAGCCCCGATCGCCGTCCGGTACCTCCACCGCCCATCTCCTTAGCAGCGGCGGCGGCAGCAGGGCGAAGCCAAAGTTACCCACCAGCGGCCAGGGCGCCGGGCCCGGCGGCAGCCCCGACAGCGCCCGCGGCCGCCGCAGCAGCCAGTAGCAGCCCAACCAGCACAAGGCCACTAGCAACAGCTCGGTGGCCGTAGGGGCCCTCAGCAGCCAAAGCCCTTCAGCCATCCCTTCAGGCAGCCTGCGCTCGCACCTCGCCGCTGGGCCCCCGCACTCCTCCTCCTCTCCCCGCCCCGTCCTCGCCCCCAACCCCGCGCGTAGCAGCTTAAAATGGCGGGGGCGGGCGGGAGGCGAGGCCTGCTTGGCGCCCTGACCCTGTCCCCGCCGCAGTGTGGGCGGGTAGCGGTCCGCCCCGCGGCCGGGCTCCACCGGCAGGCTGGAGATAACGGGGAAGGCAGAGGGAAGGCAGAGGGAAGGCAGAGGGAAGGCAGAGGGAAGGCAGAGGGAAGGCAGAGGGAAGGCAGAGGGAAGGCAGAGGGAAGGCAGAGGGAAGGCAGAGGGAAGGCAGAGGGAAGGCAGAGGGAAGGCAGAGGGAAGGCAGAGGGAAGGCAGAGGGAAGGCAGAGGGAAGGCAGAGGGAAGGCAGAGGGAAGGCAGAGGGAAGGCAGCTCGGCGGGGTTTTCATCCGCTAGCGCCAGCGCCGGGGGCACGGCCCTCAACACCCCCAAAAAAATGCCAGAGTGGGTGTGCAAGGACGCAGTTAATGAAGGGTCGGCAGTTCGAATTTGTGATTTCTGTGGTGCTGTTTTTATTTTTGTGTTTTGTTTGGAGGTTTTGTTTTCATTTGTGTTTTGTGGAGGTGGTATTGTGTTCGGCTTCGGTTTGTTTTCCTGTGGTCGGTGGTTGCCGGGGGGTGGGGGGGTGGGGTTGGTGGTTTTAATGGGGGTTCCAAAATTCTCTTGACCAGACCCGGACAATGGAAAAAAATAAAATCTGTCCCAGGTCTGGTTGTAGTGGGGTTTAGAAAGAAAGCAGAGAGAGGGTCCTTCTTCCTCTTCCCAAATTTCATCTTCAATTACTAACCTGTAATACCTTCTCAGCTTTAGGTTAGGTAGCTGCTTGGCAAATGCAGGACTGCAGAGGGGCTCCTCAGAGCTGGACCTGAATTTCACTGGGGAAGACAGCTTAGTTCTCATTCTTCCTCATGAAAAAATAAGCAACTCGTTTCCAGGGTAACTTCCTCCTCCTCATGAAATACCCCTTGGTGCACCTTCGAGTTAAAAATGCATTGAATTTGAGATGTTGATTAGGTATTGAATAGTGAAAAAGGCTACTGCATGGTCTTCCAAACCATTACTGTGAAGTGTTTGAGTAAGGACTCTTGATACTCCTTTTTACTAAAGGAGAAACACTGTTGGCATAATGCAAGTACAGCGCCTTCAATGTATGCTCCAGAAGTTAAAAATGCAAACAACAAGTCGTGCTTACCTTTTTAAAAAGAATGTTTGTTTTTCTTTTAACAAATAGTTGAACATTCAAGTAAAGGGAGTGACAAATGCCTCTTGAAAGAGTGGCTGTAATACATTAAAAAAGTTTTATTGCAATTATACAGACATTACAGACATTTTAGAAATACATGAAGCTTCAAATGGTCAAGATCAGTTTTCTTCTATGCAATTAAGGCAACTGGATGCAATGGCTCTCTAATATAAATAACAAATAGGTATTTACTAGCCATGGATTAAAGTAGAAAAACCCCAAGATCACAGATTTAAATTGGTAAAAGAGAATGCAGCTTCATTTTATCTGTATTTGGTAGAAATCTGGTAGTGAATTACAATGTACCAAATAAAATGCATCTATTAGAAAAATACAGAAAAAAGCAGCTGAAAATTTATCTGGACCAAAGACATTTCAAATTGGAATCTCAAGGAGAGTTTAAATTCTGCAGTCTCAAAAGAAAAAGCCAAGCTATTCAGCACAGCTGAAATGTTACTGGGTTTGTGTATCCTCTTCATGAAACAGTAATTGACTTCCTCAGTGTAGTTGAGAAGCAACAGTAGATAAAAAGAAATTCTCTCACCACATCCCTATGCAATTGTAAGATCGACTTCAGGAGCACGTGGCCAACCCTAGGTTGCCAAGAGATCAGTAAATTAATTCTATGAAAGTAGTTTCATTTTGCTTAAAACTGGTGTGAAATTTAATCGTTGCACAATATGTTAAAGGGATGCTTCTGCTCAAAAATACTAACATTTTTTCCAACATTAGTTTTTCCAACTGGAACCAAATATCTTATTTTTAAAGCATAAAATTAAGAGCAAAATATAACCAAGTACTTCACTAATATTTTGTATAACCCAAATAACTACATAAACAAGATTTAACACTGTAATGCTTTCCTTGGAAATCATTCCTCTTCAGTCCTACTATTGGTGTAACAAATCTAATCCCCGTTTAATTCTGCACGGAAGGAAAATCCACTCCTCAACCTCTTTTGCCAAAAAATTGAGTAATCAAAGCATTTGATGACTCTTAACAGAAAAAAATTCTCCATGAAACAAAAAAAACCTCCCAGAGCAAAGATGCATTACAACATGTGTTTTTTAAAAACTACTAGTTCAAATGAACTCATTTTTCTTTAAAGATAACCAAGTTACAGAGTTAAGGCCCAAGCAGAAACATTGGAAGTTTAATTAACAGTGGACTCTCAAAAGCAATGTAATATTCCTGTCTGAAACTTTCTCCCAACCTTTGAATCCTATAAACATGACTGTTCACCAGTTCTTTTATATCATTAAGTTAGCACTCACTCTCTTGAGGTATAGGCTGTGGTTTTACATGTTTTGTTTAAGCTTGCAGGCAGCCTTTTGGGTTTTATTTCCACAGGGACTCTGTTTTACAATATTCTCCTTTTCCAAAGAATATTAAAAATATTTGGAAGTTCAGAGTTGGGCTAGTGCAGTGACAATCAATCATGCTTCTGTAACATGTCAGCAGATAAGGCTAAAAACTTGTTCTCAGTCAAGTGCATGTCACAAGCTTGCAAAGGTTTTGGTTTTGCAGGGCATTTAAATGTGCAGCTATTTATCTGTTTCTATTTCTGTCAATATTGCATTTGGGTTTGGTCAATTAAAAGACAACCTGTTTTCTCTGAAGCATCTAGTAGTTAAAAGACAGGAAAGTTGTGTTTCAATGTGGCTTAAACTCTTATGGATGATTCTGTTCTATTTTTGGATTTTCCAACTATTCTACTATTAAAGTCAGCACTGAGACCAGCAGCAAGACAATACATACTGCTGTTACTAGACTACCCATCTTCACTCAACCAGAAACCCAGCCAACCCTGCTTTTGTGATGATGGATTTGCTTCTGCTTTAAGTTACTCTAGACCTAGAATACTCTTTGCACAGATGCAGAAGTTCAGTAAAAGAGATCTTAGAGAAGCCATTTATTAAGTACTAGGTCCAAGTGATTGAAGACAACTTATTTCAGTACATGAAAGATAGCGGCTTTGTGACCAAAACCTCTGGGTGCAACTACTTTAGAGCAGGGAAAGTGTGCCACAGTATTCCAGACTATACCCATGTACATGCCCTCTGTTCGCTCACCAGTGCGCCTGGATGCAGCACCCACTCTGCATGTTCACTTGTCCATATCAGGAGCATCGTATTTATTCTGGAGTTGACTATAGCAGGATTTACAGGCAGATGATTTTACAACTGCAAGTTGAAAGTAAGGGCCTTTAAACAAGAACTAAAAATGCTTCTTAATGATTTGGAAGTGTGCTGTCCTTCATTGTATGCAACATAAAATCATAACCAAAGTGGGGGGCAAGGCAACAGGAAGGATAAAATGGTTTTTCCATCTTAAAAGGAGGGGTTTGTGAAACTTTAAAACAAAGCTAGAAGATTACTTCACTGTTTGACAATCTAAATAATCCTAGTTTAAGGCTCTTTCATATGTTTTTATAATGTTCTTCTTGGAATTGCCCTGAGAAGTCTCAAGTTTCACTTCTGTTCTTTAGTCACGGTTATGCGGTCACGTTCTTTCACAAGTTAGTTCATCTGAAGTTTCATCAGAAGATGGAGCTCCATTGCATAACCAATGTGCTCCTAATGCAGTTTTGTCCATTTCACATTCCTTCTCTGCCTCCAAGGCTTTAACAATGATGACAAAACCAGAATATTTTTTAATAACTTAGCTGATGCCTTAAATCCTACCTAATACAATTCTTACATTTTAGATCAAGTTTCATAAGATAAGTATCCTAAGGATGTATGAAAACTTCATGTTGGACTGGTAGGCTAGACCATACACATTCCTAACATTTTCCTGCATTAAAAATACTTACTGTGATATTTTGCAGGTTTTACATAAAACAGAAGAGTCATGTTTATGTAAAAGGCATCTGGAACAGGCTTAAAAATAGAGAAATTTTGCTTTATTGAAAAAGTGTCACAACAGCTTTCCTTAACGGTCACGGGTAAGAAGAAAACAATCAGCTCTTGACAGTTTTAAGGAAATCATTAGCACCATAAATGGACAGAGGGTTTTGATTTTTAAAGGGGTGTGTGGCCCTGTAAGTAGCCCAACAAAGTATTGCATTTTATTGCACACAGGCTGACCACAAAGTTTCAACTTGTATGTGCTGAGTAAACCACATTAGACAAATTCTTTAACACATTTTTTACCAAATTCATGGTCATCAGTGCAAGTGATTAAGACAGATAGCACCTCTGGAGATAAAAAGCTACAAGATGCTCACGTTACTGCTTTTCTTAAAGTACAGCTAGTGCAATATACATTGTTTTTACACAGTGAACAGACTGCAGTGTCATACCAATCAACTCTAGTATCCCAGGGCACGCAGCAAGCCACAGCACTCATTCATCATCCACTTCACCAAAAGAGATGATCTTCTAGAGAGCATCATCCTGAAAATTTGCAACATAAAAGCCAACTCTTGCTAGTTCTGAGCAGTTTATGTAAAAAATGAGGCCCAGCTTGCAAACGTTAGTAGAACCTGCAGCACAGAAGGTCTCTAAGTAGCGTCTTTTGTTACTGCACTGTTAATGCTGTACAGCATTTGCAGAACTGGACCTTAAGGCTATGAAAGAGGCCATGTATTAGATCATTATTGTGCAAGCATTACAGCATTCCTCTGTTACCATCTAGGGTTCCTCAGTAGCCAACCACTTTTCCTGCCTACTTCTCTCCAGATTGGGCATTTTGCTTCAATTATTGCACAGCAACCTAGGCAAAAATCACACAAGAAAGGTTGTGAACTTGGTGAGGATGAAGCCATATTGCAGTTAGAAGTGACATCCTGCCCTGGTTTTACAGAAGTCCTCAGAGCTGTTCTTAAAGACACAAGGAAAACGTGAGGACCAGAGCCATCAAACCATAATTTCCTTCAGGTTCCTGGGCGTGACCCTGGCCCCACAAAAGTGCCAGAATTTGTCTTGTTCACATCTCATGCATGCTCTTCTCAACCAGGAAAAACACCACACATTAACTAAACGTTTAAAGGTCAAGAACTGATTCCTGAGATAAAAAGTAAACCCTAGGATGTCACATTTTGGACGTGAAAGTAATTTCAAGTTTCAAATTATGCAAAGATGTATCTGATGAGAAGACCTTTTGCCTTTGGTGTTAAATTTTGGAGCCTTCTCAAACATAAATCCTACTCTTCTGTATTGAGATACTTAGAAGAGAGAATTAATAGAAGCAGTAAAAAGACAGGAGCCCAAAGCAGCCTAGGCTAACCAACTATGAAAAAATTGGAATGCAAAACCATTTTTTACAGAAGTAACAAAGTTACTCAGAATATAAGAGGGGCTGGAATTTAGTGCTATTATTTGAAGTCCAGATACAAATACTTCACTGGCAGAGGTAAAAGGAGATAAATTTCCTATGTGTCTTCTCAGCATTCCTTCCACTGCTAATTAAAAGCATCAATAATAATTATTTCAAAAGCAAACAAACCTACTCATTTTAAATGCAACCCATGTGCTTGAGGTAACAGCAGATTATAGACTGTGTCATATCAGAACACAGCACTTCAATGACTGGTTTTACAGTGATCTCTTTTTGCAGCCCCTTTCTGTTTTCTCATTTGTGAGTGAGCATCACTACATTTTTTTAGCTATTGCCACCTTTGGAACTGTGCCCTTGGTCAGACAGGAGCTAAAAAGGACAAGCAAAGGTAGCTCACAGCTGGTTACCATGCAAGCACACCCTAATTTACACTCCCAAAGAAGCTTGCCTTGTATGTGGCATCCTATGCATATACCAGAGAGAGAGACATGCATGTGTGCATGGTGCCTGGCTCCCCAGCTGCTCAGGGAGCTGTTACTTCAGACAAGTCCCTGACCACTTCTAATTAAAAAGCAAAAAAGTGAAGCCAAAAGCCAACATCAAACACATTTTAGCAAAGTTATGTTAAAATTAGTCTCAACTGACACAAAGGAAATTCTTCTGTAAGTTTTTGCTGTTTCTTGAAGGCTAACCTCCTAAACACCTTATTATGCAAAGGGCAGACACAAGCTTAAGCTGAGTATATTGACATAGCTTGAAAGAAGAGTATTTATGCTAGAAAACCTCTGAAAACACTTTAGGAACTGTATACAATAGATGTACTTTTCCCCCTCCCCATTGTCATTTACCAGAACTAAGAACAGTAACAGGAACTAAAGGACAAAAAAAACTGCACTCATCCAGAGGAAGGACTGGCCCAACCAATACAGAATCATTTGAAAAAGAATGTACAATTTGAACTCCAAAATTCACAAACTTCTTCCAACAAGAACTGGTCTGCCCTCTTCTCTCTTGGTTGCATCTTTTAAGTTAAAGGTTAGCCCACAGCAAACAGCCACAGAAAAACTTCTCATAATATTTGCTAAACTCCAGGTCCTTAGGAATTAAAATATTTTCATGGAAAACAAGTCAAATCTTCCTAAGTTTTTAAACACCTTCACCAGGAGAGAAGGAATCCTCAACATTACTATTTTATATACACTCTAGAGACTGCACAATATTGTTACTTCATCTTAAAAGATCACCGATTCTAAATGTTTTGTTAGGAAAGCTTACGTACCCCCAAAAAAGGGCTCAAAACTAGAACCTTCTGCTACAATATTTAAGTTTCAGGCTGCACCTAGCCTGAAATTCTGATGTGCTGCTTTCTAGGTTAATAAGATTTAATCAAATGGTAAAATCCATGGAAACTTGAGCCAATCAGAAAATGCTTCAGTATACGTTAAGCATTGCAGCACTTGATTCTTGTTTTAGAAACTATTAGAGACAGGTTGGAGGAGCAGCTTATGCAAATTTGCTAACTATTTAAATATTTTAAAATCTCCAAGGATCTCTCACTGACTTGGGTTTTATTTTTATAGTGCAAGCTATGGATGAGAACCTGCACAGTCTGCAGCAGACATCTGTACTGTAGAACCAAGTGCTTAATACTGCCTGTTTCCTTAGAGGGTTTTTGGCAGCACTATTGCACATAATTTAATGCTACATTACTTAGAAGTTAGGTGCAGTTTTAGCTGAGTTTCATGTAAAATGCAAGATAATGATCACCATCTAATTACATGTTTTCCTCTTCCTTCTTTTTCTTGCAAACACTAGAATAAAAGCCTATGCCTTCATCCTCAGTTTCTCAGCACAACTGTTTAATTTTTTTGGATCCTGGGATGCATCATGAACTAATATGTGAAGGCTAAGTTACAAACAAAGTTACTTCAGTGGCCCAGTAAAGATATTTTTCTCACATGCACTTAAGCAGCTCATACTCATCTCAATAGTGTCCCACAGAAGTGTTTATTTTTAAGGTTCTTTTTCCAGTAACTGAGTTTAAAGACACTGATTTTACAATGCCTGGTATAGAACACTCAATTCAGAAGTGTTCAATCTTAAAGCATCACTCTAAATTAGTGTGCCTGTAGAAGACTTCTATGTAAATCCAAAGCACATATATGGTAAAAAGTATCAAGATAATAATGGAGCTTTACAGCTATTAAGTCCACAAGAAAGGAAAAATCATAGACTGGATGTGTTTTCAGAACTACTCCATGAATCTTCAAGATAGTTGTTCAGTTTGGAGGGTTTTGTATTTAAAAAAAGCCAAAACCAAAACACCACCACCAAAAAATCCCAACCAACCAGCAACAAATCACCACACAACTAAGCTGCAGGACAGTTCATTTAAACACATGGAAAAGCTTCACCCTTCACTGAAGTTAATGCATCTGGTCTCTAGAATTTTAAATTGTACTTCATATCCACTGTAAAGAGAAAAAGAATTTGGATTAGTACCAGACAACTTAGGATAAATTGCCTACCCAGGCACTAATGATGGGAGAAAGCCAGAGTTCAAGCAGATTCTGATTTAAGATACAGATAAGTGGATTTGCAGTAATCTGCTTAAGAGAATTCTCTCTCACATCTTAAAATACCTCCCAGTTCTATCTGTGTTACTGAGCTTTATTTCCCTCTTACATGAAGGCAGCACACTTAACATACAAATACAGCCTGCATTTTTTCTTTCCTTCTCTTCTACCTCCCTGGTTTTAAGGCAGGGAAAAAACCAAATTCTAAAGGTCATAATATTTAGCACAGTTCTTTTTTGCCGCTAGCCTACCTGCAGTTTTCTTTCCAACAGCAATGAATGACCAACATTTTGTACCACGTACGTCCACATGGGAGTGCTAAAGCACCTACCACAAAAACATCAATTTTTATGTTCATCACTCCTGGCACCAGAATTAAGCAGCTGAAGCATGATCGTGTAACAGCACATTTCTCTAAATGCTGAAGATAACTTTTTAAGGGCAGGCTTAAATTTAGGATAGGCATTTGAGAATGCTTGTTTCCCAAGTACAAAGCATTCAACAGCATCCAAGTCACAGCAATATACCAGGTGTACAAGTGCACTGCCTTTTATTTATGTTTTTTAATTTTCAAGTGCCTGTGAAGTTGATTTTGTAAATGCTCTTCAGGAGAGAAAAGGAGCATTTACAGACAGGTGCACCTCATGTAACATCTGTAAGAAAAATTACTGAAATTCTAGGAAAAAGTTAGTGACATACTGCAAAACACGGTGTATACAGCCTAGATAAGGTACTAATCACTTGATTGTACACCTACATGAAGTTTAAGTTTCTCCTGTTCATTTAGCCACTGCAATCCTCTTCTTAGGAAGAAACCATGTCTTCAGCTTCATAGTGTTTAGACACAAGGATCACCAAGTTCTTAAAATGAACAGTTTATGTACCACCTGCAGTTTGCCTTGAATAAACCACCACAGCAAGCAAGTACTAGCATCTGTCATTACTTACCCCACTTCACCACCTTACATACAGGTCTAAGAAGTTTTAAGTACATCTGTATCATCCAAGTTAGCAAAACCAACTTACAGCTATTGAAAGAGAGGTGGGGTTTTCTAATTAAACACATGTGCCATTTTGAGAGCTTTGATACAATGGAGAAAATGAAAGGCACTTAAGGGAGGGCTGAGCTAGAACAAGAAGCAAGTCTTTTGATCAAGAGCTGTCATTTAAACTTTTCTTTTGTATCACTATAGAAGTTTCCAACAAATTCACCAGTAGAATGAAAGCCCACACTGCCCAACAAAAGCATCAGCTTTACTTGGTTCTAGTTCATTGCTCATTTTTTCCATCCAGAAATAAGTGCAAAAAAACCAAACCCACAAACAAACCCAAAGACCTCATCCTGCACGAAGATAACCTACTTTGAGAATATTTTACAGAAATCCCACTGAGACATGGTGGTGCTTAGCCAAGATAGCTAATTGTCTGCATATTGCAGTATTTATTATTCAGCCAGCAGATGAAAAGCACTGCTCAAGTTCCTTACCGGAATGAGTTTCATCATGTTAATTTTCAAGGCATGGCTACCACTGATGAAAATAATTTAAATGAAAATAGTAGCACTACAAGTGGCTAAACATGACCATACCTAAGGTATCACAAAGCTTAGGATTCACTTTAAAATAAACTACATACTTCATGAAGCAGTGATATTTCTTGGGAGATTTACAAGAGAGATAATCTTGGGAACTGAACACATTTGTTTATATGATACAAAGGACTTTCATATAAATGTTTTGACACTGGCTTTTTAGCTGCTCCAGCAAGCACACGAAAACACCAGTATGCCCATGCACACAAAACTTCCAGGGGCATGTTTTAACGTTCTAAGAAACTTATTTTAAATGAAAACACCAAACATCAGGAGAATTTTTTTTGGGGGGGCAGGGGGTGTTAGCTAAATTTTACGAAAGATGTATTGTAAGGAACATTGTTTATTGTATTACTTTTGATAATGCACAAAACTACTTGAAATGCAAATCAATAATACCCTCATGTACAAGTCATAGCAATTGATCCCCGTAACTGGAAAAAAAAATAAATCACATCTGAATGCTCTGTATTGCATTTTGTAACTTCAACTGGATTTTTTAAAAACAATCTGTTATTATATAAACTGTGTTCACACTTGTCAATCAGTTCAAAATATTCTTAAAATAAGCAGCATCTCTTTCATCTTAGCATCACTGCAACACAATGCGATTTTATCTGTGTGATCAGGTTTCGCTGAAGGTTTGGAAATAAAGTGGAACTGCAGAAATTAATACAGAACACAAATGGTTAAACAAGGTATGCTAATTTTCTACTTTGCCTTCCCAACAACACAGAACAGTAAAACCGAACAAGAACCAGGTTAATTTGGGTTTGTTACATGTTTGCTCCATGGTCGTTTCCCAAATTCTCAGCCAACTTGTTTGAACAACCATTTTAGTTGGACTGAAACCCTTGGGGGGGGGGGGGGGGGGGGGGGGGGGTGGGGAAGAAAAATTAATCTGCATATGAGTTCTACCACAGTGTCATTCAGTATGAAATGGGTTTAGGTAACAACTGAAGAAATGCTACTGTTGAAGGTATTTGCCTTGGCACTTTTTTTTAAGCTAAGTCACAGAAATATGTGCCAACAAGTAAAAAAAAGAAATTCAATGCAGAACTCTTCAGCTACCAAGCAAACCTGCTACATAGTTTCAGCAGGAGATAGCTACTAAAATGTAAAAGTTTTTTAAATACAGCCCCATTTTGGACCTGGCCCTGCCTTCCTGAAGCAGGTGAGATCTGTAGGACTTCTCCTGAATTAAGAACTGTCAGATCACTCTTTCCAGTAAGTAGCTTTGTTTAGTAGGTGTTGTTCAACTACACAGCAGCGTGTGCTTTTGTGTATGCAGGCACATACACTGATAGGCACTGGATAGCTGTATACACAAGGCCAAGCTGCAATGAAAGACTTCGAACCTCCGATCTTTCTTAACAATAAAACTTTTGGCTCCTTGAGCTCTAATGTTAGCAGCTATTTGTAATTTGCAGAGTCCTCATGTAGCACAACAGTTTAAATATAAAATTACTAATAAAAATGTAAAAATTGGTATATAGTGGAATATATGGAAGATAATGATGGTAAGTAGTATTGTAGGGTTGTAAGATATTCATACCCGCAGCGTGTAGAAAATGTCAAGGCTCACTTCCAGCTGTACTAGTCATGCAAAGGCCCAACCCTCATAAGCAACAAAGCACTTCCCACAGCTGTGTTCAGGTTTTTTATATATCTCTATATGCTGTTACCATGCCTTCACATTTTAGTTTGGTTTTGCCCTTATGCACTCCAGTACTCTGAAGCTGAGATTTTTTTTGGGGGTGCTTCTGTGGATGAGTGATAGTTAACAATGAAAGTGTTAATGTGGTCTTTGGCACCGCTGTCTCAATAGTAAAGCAAAGTCCTGCTCCATTTTTCCTTTAGTAGAAAAAAAAAAAAAAAATCCCGTCTGTGGTGCATTCTATTAGCACTGAAGAGTAGAATAGGTCTGCACAGCCCAATGATAGGAAAACATTAAGTGTCTCTACAGTTGTCTTTCCAATCAGTTGCACAGAATGTTGGTCCACTTCTTCAGTTAGTGTAGTCTTAAGAGCTTTGGTTACAGCATTAATGTTTTGGTAAAAACAAAACAAAACCAAACCAACAAAAAACCCCCAAACAACAAACCACAAAACAACCACCAACAAAACAAAGCAGATGCTTTCCTTCTTCACTTCAGGTAGATTTTTCATTGTCCTCTCCTGTCTTCTGAACCCGTGAATACTTTTTGCATGAAGATTTGAAGCAACTGGGAGGCCAAGATATCGGCCAGGAAAAGCTGCAAGGAACTGAGCCTTGCACGTTCTTCTCGAAGAAATAAAATATTGGGTACCACCATGCTCGAGAGAGAAAGTTTGTCTGCGATGACACCTTTAAAGTCTGTATTAGCACAAGTAGGTAAGGAGGAAAAGGAAACAGACAGTCAGTTGAAAGCATTATAACTGATTATGACAACTACAAAACTGCAGTATTTTCATACATTTCTGCAAAAACACAGTGAATTTAGCCTAGAAAGAGTACTGAGTGTATAGATCATAATCCAAAAGTACTCTGCCAACTGAGCATTTTTAATTCAAAGGGATGCATTGGTGCGGTACTAAGTTTAAGGAGACCAAGCTCTCCGTTCTCTTTGAACACGAGCCCTTTCAGGCACATCGTGTTTCCATTCACGACTAATAGCTGAAAAATGGTTTAAAACAGCTTGAGAGCTATGTTTCTGCTTGAAAATATACTTGAAACTGTAGCAGACACCTTCTGAACAATCTAATTCTAGTGTCAGAAGAACTGTCACTAAATTTTAGGATGGTCTGGTTAATTTGGGTTTGTCAGGAATTACTGAAGTACTGTTTATTGGTAAGCTCAACTACAGCAATAAAACCCTGAAGTAAAAGAAACAAAACAACCACCCAACAAATAAATCAACCAACCCACTCCACATTAAGCAAAAATATGGAATTTTAAAAAAATAAAGGAAAAAATTTTGAACTAACTTAATAGGCACAGATTTTAAAAAAATAAATCTAAACCCATTAAATACTTCAACCACAGTGAAGTGAAACTCCTGACCCGATTTGTTTCAACTTCAACATGGAATGTCTTTTCATTTCAAAATTAAGAACTACTTTTGAGGAGTATTAACATATGCAGGTTATCCATCGATTGTAAAGGTATTTGTCACTCACCTTTTCATTAGCCATCGAGTGGTACCACCAGAAAAGCCGTGTGGTGATATAGTAAGCAATGATGACATCCACGGTATAGTGTTCATGAGCAACAAGGATACAAATTATGCCAGCAGCGCTCATTAGCCAACAGATTAAGTGATACCACCAGAAATGACGTGGTGAATCTGTGAAATGAGGAGGTGATGGGAGAAAAAACACACAACACAGAAAAGAAGCCATATACATTATTGCAGCAACCACAAAGGGAAGAAGAACAGTTAAAAAAAAAAAAAAAACATAGACATTATGGCTCCTAAGGTTTAACACAACTAGTTTATACCACACTGGTACAAGAGCACTGTTTTAGTACAGGAAACAAGAGTAAAGAATTATGCAAACTTACTGAGTTCTTAACTCTGTGAAATGAATCCAAGATGGGCTTGCAATCAGCACCATTATAATTTTCTGGTCAAATTAAGTTTTGCAGCTAAATCACTTTTAGGGTACGGAGTGCAGGGGAAGAGACCGAATTCAGGTAAGATACACACTTCAGGTAAGATATTCACTCAGGTGTACTGCATCTCTGCTCTTTTTGCAGTCAATGCTCAACTTATACCCCAGTGAAATGTCTAGAATGGATATAATCTAAGTAGAGGTTCCAGGAAAAGACACCCCTGTTTTAATTTCTAGGTTTTTAACTACCTTGCATGAAGCCTCTGTTCTGTGAAACAGAAGACACTGTACAGGAAAGTACAGTATGTGAATTCATACCCTTTCATTAAAGATTAACAGATAGGAGTGAAGCTATTCTTCAGAGTGCATTTAAGCACTTCAGTGGAAAAGTTCTCCTGCCCTTCTTTCCCCATTGAAAAATGCCCTGGGTGTCACAGTGACCATTCATAACTTCTGACAAGCTAATGGGATTCATTTCACTCGCAGTGGGAGGTTTTGGCACCCCTTGCCTTGTGGGGCAATGGTCAGCCTTTACTTTCACACAATACCAGCAGAAAAGTCACTGATCTCAACAAGCCTCCTCAGCAGTTGTTTGAAAGGCCTGTGCAAAATAGTTACTGGAGGAGGACTTAAATTTTAGTGCAAGTGTCAAAACAGCAAATTATCTTAACTTTCTCCAAAACACTTGATCCTGATTTGTCTGCATTTAACTAAAAGAAAAAGGAAGAGAGCCAAGTCATCAAGAAGCTGATGCAAACTGTCCCAAGTAAAACAGGGATACTGAGGTATAAGACTATTCTGGGCACACCAGAAAAAAAATAAAAATATCTAGAGTGCAGGAGAGTAAGTGAAGAAGTAGGAAAGGATGAAAGGAAAAGTAGAGCAAAAAGTCCACTAAGCCAGAAAGAACAAAAACTTCAGAATGCATCTTGTACTGAAGACATCTACAGAGCAGGAAAGAATACCATAACCAATGCCTAATTCACAGCAATCATATGGCTTAAGCCCTTGCTCAGACAACATTTTGCTGATAATATGGGAGGCAGAAAAAGGAAGTACATGCATTTCTCATTTATAGAGCACAAGTCCACCAAGATAAGTGCCCAACCATTAGGCAGCAAGGGGCTTATTACATAAATTTGTACATTTTCTCCAGCTCCTAATGACTGAAGTACAGGAGCTATACTAGCCCCCAAATACTGGGTTATCTGCATCTTTCCTGGTACTAAAGATTCTAAAGTGTATGTGACCAACATTAGGCTGCAGGAACATACCCAAAACAAGGCAAACAAGTCTGCTATTAAGCTATTTTCCTAATACCTTTCCGGTAATTTCAGTTAGTTACAAATGCCATTCCCCCAGAAATGTTCACTGCATAAGAAGGACCTAGGCCTAAGAATCAACAGGCTACCATCATCATCTTAAACTACTGTTGGAAGAATGCCTTGCATCCACAGAATTGAAGTATGTCATATTAAAGCAGTGTTTTTAAATTGTGGGGTTTTGTTTAAGAAAGAATGTAGTACTGTAACACTTTCCTCCGTCAACAGTTTAAGTCATTCAACTAATGCTGGCTAGTCTTATTTTTGTTTCAGGGAGAATTCCCATGAGCCAACCTAGTGTCTGCATAGCTTGGAATACAACAGTAGGAGAGAAGATTCAATTCCAAACATTTGAACTGGAAAGGGAACTCCTCAACTCCCCACTATGCATTCATAAGCAGCCAAGTTCCCAGGGTGGAAGCATTGCTCACCATGTTTTGGACAGAAACTGTGGAGAATTGAGCACCGAATTCTCAATCAATGCTGTGTGTGCAGGACAGATTCCCCCCCTACCCCTCCATGCCCCACAGCAATGCAAAGCAAAGGGGGAAACAATGACTCCACCCTGTGTCTTGTGTGCTTACCAAATTCTTACCAACTAAGAGCAATAGGTAGGAGGCTCTAACAGAAAACAGAGCTAATCTGCATAATTAACTATAGTCTACCCAAAATCTGGATAAGCTTTCAACAAATAATGAAAAGCTAGCTTGCTTCACTTAACCTGTAAACACTTTTATACAGAGACAGAAGTGACATGTCTAGTCATATTATACTCTTAAAGCCCACACCACTTCCACTACACCCATATTCCATTTTTGCTCAGTCATGATTTTTATTTCAAACTGGTACAGGTACAACTTGCATACCCCTAACTAGTAACTTTGAAGTGCAACAGTTTTACATGCACTTCTGTCTTGTATTTTCTCAATACAAGGGATTTGGATAAAGAAAAGGGCATAGAAACACCATCACTTACACTCTTTGATGAACAGATAGATCAGCGTTAACACCACAGTGTGACCACTAAAAAGGAAGTCTCCACACAGGATGTGTGATCCAGTTATGGAGAGACCACCACCAGAAATTAGACGCAGGATCCTCTGAACCTTGGCTTGAGAATCTCCATTCAACTGCAACACCAGAAAAAAGGTATGAGAATTTAACCCACCATGACTTGAGTAAACTTCTTGCCCAAACATATGTAGATTCAGGGAGATGAGGAGAATAAGACCCAAGATAACTTCATTTTCTTTGTCTTTCATACGTTCTTCAGCATAAGCATGCATATAAGAAGCTGACAGGTGCTAAAGATCAGCTTGTTAACACTAGCATTCTCTCTCTACTTTTCTGGGCTGTTTTAAAATATGCCTTATATGAGAATGAAATGCAAAATACAGTGGAAGAGTAAACACTGAAGATTGGTAAGGTCAGGTAAGTCATAACAGCTATTTACAGAGTACACAAAACTCCTTCATCAAAACTAGTTCCCATACAGTACCAACCTTGCATGCTGCTTCTGACAGTCTGTTGAGAGCTAAGTAATGCATCTATGCAACAAAAACCTCAAACCTGCTTAGTTTTAGATTAGGTTATAAGCTCTGCCAGGACTTCAATTTAGAGTTGTGGGCTTGGGGTTTTTTTGTTTGTTTGTTTTGGGTTTTTGTTGTTTGGTTTTTATTTTTCTTTTTAATAGCTTTTGATTTCTCATAAATAATAGGCACTTAGTTTCATCTGTTTAAAGATTAACCCTAGAAAAACCCCAACCAAGATGAAGGGATAATTGACTTTTCCATAATCAGAGAAATATTCACATTGGACAAAAAGGGAAATTCAGAGAAACTATGGAGTTTTTCTTACGAGTTCCAAGTAATTAATCCTTTCAGTGCTAGAAAGACACATTTCCAGAGACGTTTGAGTTTCCCTGTGCTTACCTCTTCTCACTCCTTGATCAGTCTACTACACAATTTCCCAAACAAAACAATTGAGTCTTTACCATATGGTAGGCAAGTAAAGTTCTCTCTAAAGTTCTCTCAATACTGATACTTAAGTAGTTCAAACACTATATTCCTAAGTTGTCCCAGTATGAAAGAATAAGACTGCATAGACCTGATGCTGTACTTCAAGACCAATAAGATATTCCTTCCCGTGAAGTGACAAACTTACCCCCAAGAAAACTGACATTTTTTGGTCTCAAAACACTTATTTCAGCAGCAGACAACCAAACTGTTTCTTACTCTCTACAATGCACTGTTCTTGCAGTGCAGTCAAGATGGTACAGTTTGTTCCATAACAGTTATATGACAACTTCCTTAGTAACATAAAATGGCAGTAACAAAATTCCTTTGTGTTACTACTTAACTACACTTTTTTTTTAATGTTCATGTAGAAATACTAGGATGTACATGTTTCTGTATCAGCTCATTTAAATAGCTGACTTGTTTTAGTCACATTTATATACATTTTGTGAGTTGGAAGCAGAGACAGGCAGTTGACTTCTTGTATTGCAATAGCTCTTGACAAGAGAGCTGTGAGAAACAGGCCAAAGTATGACATTATACTGTGGACTCTCAACGGGACACTGCAGCACAAAGCTTGCACATTGGCCTATGCATCACCATAGTGCCCTTAGATAATCTTGTCACATAAGAGAAATTATTGCTACGGTAATACAACAATTAGCTTGAGCCTTCAAAGCAAGTTTACTAGTTCAGTAGCAGCACTACTTCAACACAGCCACTTTCCTTTGAAGCATCTTAACTGCAGTGGTAACTTGAGGCTCTTCCTGTACAATGCAACTTTTGCTTTACCACAATGTTTCTGAAGACAACCAACTGCAAATAATCTGTGTTGTTTAACACCATTAAGAGCATTGTCCCCTGTCTGCTCTAAGAAGCACTAAGCACTCCAGCAGAGACTTAAGGCAAGAAGCAGGACACAAATGTCTTACCTTGGGTGCACACTGAAAGTGCATTCCAGGCACAGGTAAGGTGGTAACATACATAGTAATGCAGCGGTACAGGTACAAAGTTCCTATTATAAAGAAAAACCTGCGTCCCACTATTGATCTGAAAGGAAGGGAACAGACTGAGAACAAAGTTCACATGTAGGATATACATATAACACTTAGAGCTCCAACTTTATTACACAGCTGAAACAGTAGAATTTGAGAGCAGCCCTGCCTCCTGCTCTTCAGCACGCTTTTCTAAAACAAATTTTTAAAAAATTACAATTGAAAAATAAATACCTTTCTTCATGTTTTAATCTTGCCAGTCCATAAGAGAAGACACTAAAGCTCCCACCAAAGCTATCCAACCAATTCAACACAGCTTCAGTCTCACTCAGGTGTGAAGTCAGGCACAGTTTTCCTTGCCTCAGTGACCTTCTCATTAATACTATATTATAACCACGCACTTGACTTAGAGATAATTTAAGTTTAATGAAGACAAAGGAAAAAGCTTCTAGTGTAGCTGTAGAGGGCACTAGATTCTACCTCAAATTTGGATGAGATTTTTTATGTCATTATGTTTTCCCCCCATTTAAACATCGTATCAACAAATATGTTTTGAAAAGCCCAGAATAATTGTTCCTAGGGCAACACCAGTGTCAGAAATTTAGATTTAAAAACACATATTTCAGTAATCCGGAGAAGGCTGTGATTCTGTATCCAACATGGACAATGGAGCATCTCATAAAGAAGTCATCCCTTGGTCATTTTCCCTCCGGCCCTAATCTACAATATTGCTATGGATTTTACCATGAAATTTCTCCTGTGCAAAGTGAAAGAGGAAAAATCAACATTCTTAAAACATACAATAACCAAAAAAGCTACTTACTTGTATCTTAGAAATAACCACTGGAATATCCATAACCCGACTAGTATCATTCCATTTATTTCTGATACAGAAAAAGCCCATTTCACACGATCAATGTAATCAAAAAATTTGTCAGGCAAGGGAGGGCTTAGCTCCTTTGGAGGTACTCTCTCATGGACCACAGTGATCATGACAGTTGTTAGAATCAAGTTGAAGAGAGCATAGACAAAGGCAATACCCGTTTTCCACCATTCCAAAGGAAACTTGTTCCTAGACTCAGCAGGCATAGCAATCTGGATGTAATCAGGGTATTTCTTTGTGGTTTTTCGCAAGCCATTAGACAAGCCCTTCGGTTTGCTAGTGCCATTTTTGTTCTCTTCACTGACTGAGAGAGCAGGTCGTGAGTAGCCATTAGAAGTCTCACTGGTTTGACCCTCCATATGTTCTTCAAGTTTTGCTGTCTCAATGGTATTCATTCCCAAGCTGTATGGCCAAAATCAGGTTTGTCAGTGACCAGTTTCTGGGCTCTCTGGCGTCTGTTATTCCTTGAAGTCTAATGTTCTTGTTCCTGGATGATTTCTGTAAAACTCTAAAAAGTGTCCATTGTGCTTTCACTATCCAGATAGGGTGAAGCTAGTGGTGAAGACAAATCTTTTTCCCTAGAACTGTATCATCTGGAAAAAAAAAAAAAAGGAAAAAACCACAAAACAAACCAGAACATATATTGAGACTTTTAGAGCTAGTAATGGGACAATGAACAAATATCTTAAAAATGCTGATTCAAAATTCCATACAAACCTACTTACATACACAGTCCAAAGGCAAACTAGAGACAGATGGTTACTGTGAAATCATTCAAACCAGTTTCTGCTGAGTAACTTGATCAATCTCTGATCAGTTTAGGAACTAGTACCAGTTTAGGCAGGTTTTTTGAAGGACAAGAGCCACCAGCTTTATGATCACGATAGCTCATTTGCCAGAATTAAAAATAACCCATGTCTGCAGCAATATTGAATTCTGTGGTTTAGGGACGTTCCACACAAAGCATCTACAGGTATTAACATGGTGTGTCTGTATAGATCAGGCAATCTTGTTAGTCCAGGTGATAGGACAGAAGAGTACTACTAGACTTCATTTTGTAAGGCATAAAGTATTTCAGATTCATCTAGGAAGCCTACTGAATAGATAGCTTCAGTAAATCTTTTGGTTGAAATACTCTGATTCAAGCAAAGAAAAAAAGATGTGTCTACATAGCTACTTCAGCACCCACTAAAAATACCTGAAACTTCAGAGAAATGAAAAATATACCTCTGAATTAGATTCTTAGCTACAGTAACCTATATGAAGAGCAGACATATGGATCTGTGTTTGTCCTTTAATGAATTAAAAATATGCCGACATTGGTTTCTTTTAACTAGAAAGACATAGCAAGATTCATTATCACACAGGTTTTATTTCAGGTTGCATGTGTCGATTCAGTAAAATCTCGTTAGATGAAGAAATTATATATGTGCATAAATTTTATATCAACATTTTCTACAACGTGAAAAGAATGCAGTGCACCTCTACAGATCTGTCATTGCTCTATCTGAAACAAAGGCCAATTCCCCCTCATCTTTAACATTCTGTGATATCACTTATATTTGTGATGTACCTATTTTTATTACTTTGTTCAGCTCCCATTGCATATGATAATTACTTTTGCTAAGTGTTCACTATCTACCAGCAAATTATAATTATCTCTTTCTACTTGCTTCTCTAAGAGAAGCCTACGATATCACTGCCTCAAGTCCCTGCATGCCAATACAAGCTGCCCCAGTTTGCCATGTTATATGTGCAGTTGAATCAGGATGGAACCCAGAGGTTCCAGTCTTCCTAACTGTACTTTACAGAACTTAAAGAGAAAGCTACCTACTTAGGAAAAACCTGTCCATGAACTGATGTCAACAGCAAGGACAATCGAAAAACCAAACCCACCTGGAAAGTCAGGTGTTGTGGTCACTCCCTCCTCATCCCCCCAAAATACAGAAGACATTTAACACAGCACATACATCCCACTGATTTCCTAGTTGCTGCTCTTTCTTCTAGGAGAAACAAAGGATAAAGGTTCAGATCTCAAATTCATACCACTAATACTGAAATCAGGAAGCACTGCTAAATTATTCTCTCTGTAGTGCTCCCAAAATCCACTGTCATTGGTTGACTTTTTTTAAATCCCTCATCAACAAGTGTATGAAAGCTAAAACACAAAACACCTGAACAAGAATTCTCCACCCCTCCCCCCCAAACACCATAACAACACAATACCCAAAAACACCAGTGAAAGGTGGTGATTTCAGATGCCTCCGTAAGAGGATGTTTAACCCAGCAGGCAGGCAACAACCTCTCATGCTTCACACAAGTGAAAAATCATTCTTTTGGAGAGCTGCAAAAGGGAAGGCTTTACTTAAACCCACAGAACATTTCACTTTTACAATTCCTGCTCTTAAGACACAGACTTTCTTCTCTTCCCTCTGTGACAGAACGCTTAAGTAACTTAAAATAAATCTGAACCTAGTTGCGTTTTGCAGCACAGTCTGATCTAGCAATCACCTACTAGACCTTTTGCAACACCATCAGCAAAACTTGACACATTTTATATCCTGCACAGCTGAAGCATTCTTGTAAATATGCATTTACTGAAAAACAGAGCATCACAGTAACCAGTAACCTTTGTTATTTCCTTCTCTTCCCCACAAATACCTAAAACCACTAGTAACATAAGGACAAGGAATATTTTCAGATATTTAATGACATCTAAGTAAGCCCTGAAGATCAAAGTGCATCTGAATTACAGAAGGGCAATAACCTAACAAACGTAAAGTCACACTCAAGTTTATATGAGCTTAAGCAAAGCAATTAGACCTACATCTTGCAGGGAAAAGTTGTGCTCCTTCCTGGTACTTTTAAATGGATTGGAAGGCATATTGATCTGCCATTTCTGATGGCTCATCAAGATTATTTCAAGCAGAGTGCATACTGTGGTGAAACCTTTATTTACACTGATAGTTCAAGGTGCTATATATTATCTGATCATCAGAACATAAATGCTTAGCCCTTTACCTTTCCAACCTGCTTACCCCCATATTCTTGAAGCAAGCAGAAACTCTATTGATGAAAAACACAAAACCCACTCAGCTTGAAGCTATCACTCCCTTGCTGTGTATGTGACCAGCCAAATAAGTCAGACAGTGAATCAACAACCCTATCATCACTCCTACAAACTGTCAAAGGAACTCCCCAGAAGTACATAGGTTTTTCCTGTCCCCAGTTCCCATCTTGCCTTGATGGGTGTGCTGCTTTCAGCTTCCATGTGGTACTTATGTTAGTTTAGGTAAAATATACTATTGTTACAGGGGCTTTGTTTGTGAGGTTTTATTTGTCTTTTTTAAACTTGGAATGTCCCCATTTAAAAAAAAAATAAAAATAAGAGGCGCTCATTTACTGCCTAGTAGTAAGGCCTTAGACTTCTTCAGTAAGCAGACAGCAATGTTCAAATCTGGTCACCAGCATCTAGGGTCTGAAAACCAAACCTGATTTTTCCAAGCTATGGGAGATCTATGAGGGCAGACTCAAAGCGTCATATAAAATTGGCCAAGAAACTCAAAAGATTAAATAAAATTCCTTTAAGGGATACCCCTGGGGTTTACAGTATCACCAAGGTTGGAAGAGACCTCAAAGATCATCAAGTCCAACCTGTCACCACAGACCTCATGACTACTAAACCATGGCACCAAGTGCCACGTCCAATCCCCTCTTGAACACCTCCAGGGACGGTGACTCCACCACCTCCCTGGGCAGCACATTCCAATGACGAATGACTCGCTCAAAGAACTTTCTCCTTACCTCAAGCCTAAACTTTCCCTGGTACAGCTTGAGACTGTGTCCTCTTGTTCTGGTGCTGGTTGCCTGGGAGAAGAGACCAACCCCTTCCTGGCTACAACCACCCTTCAGGTAGTTGTAGAGAGTACTGAGGTCTCCCCTGAGCCTCCTCTTCTCCAGGCTAAACAACCCCAGCTCCCTCAGCCTCTCCTCATAGAGCTTGTGCTCAAGGCCTCTCCCCAGCCTTGCTGCCCTTCTCTGGACACGTTCAAGTGTCTCGATGTCCTCCTTAAACTGAGGGGCCCAGAACTGGACACAGTACTCAAGGAATGAGTTTTCTTTTCAGAACCACTTCAATCCATTCTTCTAACCCAAGACATACCCTCATCAATTAGCAGAGCTTAAGAAGCAGTATTACAGCAGAAGTCCTAATTACCACAAGGAACAACATATCTCAAGAAAAATCTTAAGAGTACAAAAGATGGGGAAAAAAGATGAGGGGTCCTAAATGTTTATTATCTTGACCTTCCAGTTGCTCTCATACAAATTGCTCCTTCACTTGTCTTTTGAATGACAAATAGGGATGCAGCAAATAGCTGAGTGGGGATACAGTTTTGAGGTAAGTTTAAGAAAGCACATACACATTTGGCTCTTTACGTTAGACCTTAAGAATAACAAGCAGTTTTATTTAGCTTCTTAGTCATCCGATTTTCACATTTCATTTTCTCCTTTTCACATAAAGGTCATTTTCACAAAGTTAGCTCAAAATCAGTGCTTCTCATCCAGTATCTGGAACCTCTACAACATTTCTCAAAATACTAACTTCTACACTTGATCAAGGACTGAGCAGCCACAATTAGCACAGGCCTTCCAAATAAGTAGGTCTGAATCTGATGCCTCAAATATGAACAATACAGTTGGAACAGAAGCATCCAAAACAGTAAGACTGATATACTCTGACATTGAGGGAAGCTGCATAACTCATATAAAAGATGTTCAAGGTTTCTAGGCAGTAGTATTTTTAACCCTCATTCACTAGGGTCTGGTCTCTTCTCTCTAGCAACCAGCACCAGTACAAGGGGACACAGTCTCAGGCTGTGCCTGGGAAAGTTTCTCCTCACCTTGAGCCTAAAGTCATTTGTCATTGGAATGGGCTGCCCAGGGAGGTGGTAGAGTCACCATCCCTGAAGGTGCTCAAGAGGGGATTGGACGTGGCACTTGGTGCCATGGTCTAGTCATGAGATCTGTGGAGACAGGTTGGACTCGATCTTTGAGGTCTCTTCCAACCTTGGTGATACTGTGATACTTTTGTTAAGGTTGGCCCAAACATGACACAGCTGTAATGCAGTCTTGTATTCAGCAGCTGCAGAAAGAGGATCTGTAAATAAAATACTGCAGAAAAAGAAAATTGTACAATTGGAGATACCATGAAAGTTGTAGTATCATGTCATAATTAGCTGGAAACAACAGTTACCTAGGTTTTATTCAGTCAAATCTGTAGGACTACCTATGGGTGAAAACTAGCCAAGCAGCTGGGTATCCTCTGCTACCTTAACAGCAAGATTAAAGGCTGGCTTTTGAAGCCTTCTCCATTTTTGTTTTTAAACTAAGTCCAGGTCTCAGGGTTTGTTTGTTGGTTTTGGGTTGGTTTTTTTTTTTATAGTATCCCTTTTTCCATGCTATATGTATACCTCACAGTGTGCAGACCAGTGGGAAAAAGCAAAACAACTAAACAAATAAAGCAAAACCATTGAAACAAAATCCTGCAACTGCCAAACCAGATCTAAGCACAGTACACTTCAGTATGCAGAAACAAGAGCGAGTTTAATAAGTTTGCTTATCATTTCCATTTTACTATGGTAAAAATGTGTTCATAGATTTATACAATGGTTTGTTTTGGAAGAGACCTTAAAGATCATGTAGTTCCAACTCCCCTGCCATGGGCAGTGACATCTTCCACTAGACCAGGTTGCTCAAGGCCTTGTCCAACCTGGCCTTGAACACCTTCAGGGAGGAGGGATCTACAACCTCCCTGGTCAATTTGTTTCAGTGCCTCACCATCCTCACTATGAAGAATTTCTTCTTAATATCCAGTCTAAATTCGCCCTCCTCAAGCTTCAAGGTGTTCCTTCTTGTCTTATCACTATAAGCCCTTATAAAAAGTCCCTCCCCAGCTTTCTTGTAGGCCTCATTAAGATACTGGAAGGCTGCTATAAAGGTCTCCCTCAAGATTTCTCCATGCCGAACAGCCCCAGGTCTTGCGTCCTGTCCCCATATGGGAGGCGCTCCAGAGCTGTGCTAGTCTTTCAGCTGTACAATGTTTGTTTACAATACATAAAATGCATGGACAAAGTGAACTGCAGTTAATCAAAAAGTTACAAATTGACCTACATTCTGTAGCAGGCTGCCAACATTTCTTGGCCATGTGATGCTACAGGAGTGCAAGCAAGATAAAGCTGTACTACAGAAGAGGTGTTCATTCAGATGCTCTCAGAACTGAGACCATATTGTTGCTGGCAATAAATTTCACCCTTTATAAAAAGCATTAACTACTTACACATTATAAAAGTCTTTCCAGTAGCAGAAATAGAGCAGATAATCCCTCTACCTCTTGAGAAAGGAATTTTGCAATTCTCTCACTTGGGATTACTAATGTACCATCAGAAGCTGTCTTTTTGAGGACTAAATCCCTACACTTACCTAGATAGAAGGGAAAAGCTTCAAGGTTATTTGTTTTCTATTTGTGCAATCCCAGTTTTAACAGTTCTGTGGAATTCTGGTTTTCCCCACATCTTAAAAGTAAGAAGGGGGCTAGTTTCCATTTTCTTGGCATTTGTATTCAGTGTGTTCCACTGCAGTGCCAGGTTTCTGAAACATTACATCCCCAAAAGCACAAAAAATATGTCAGAATCAGAACAGTTTCAGTTGGAAGGGACCTCTGATGATCAGTTTTTAATCCTCCTGCCATGGGCAGAGACACCTACTAGCCAGGTTTGATCAAGGTCTCAATCCAACCTGGCTTTCAACACTTTGAGGCTTGGAGCCCCTGCAACATCTCTGGGCAGCCTGTTCCAGTGCCTCACCACTCTCAAGGAAAAGGATTTCTTCCTAATGCCTGATCTTAATCAAGCTTCATCCAGTTTGAAGCCACTACATGTCTTTGTTAAAAGTCTCTCTCCAGATGTCCTGGAGGCCCCTTTCAAATACTGGAAGGCTACTCTAAAATCTCCCTTGAGCCTTCTCTTCTCTAGACTGAACAGCCCAGTCTATTTCCACATAGGAGAGATGCTCCACCCCTCTGATCATCTTTGTGGCCCTCCTCTGGACCAGCTCTAACAGTTCCATGTCCTTGCTGGGGGCTCCAGAACTGGACACAGTACTCCACAATACTCTACTCTCCACAAGTGCAGAGTAGAGAAGAAGAATCCCCTCCTCCCTTGATCTGCTGGCCATGCTTCTCTTAATGCCAGCCAGGATTTGATTGGTTTTGTGGGCTGCAAATGAACATTGTGGGCTCATGTTGAGTGCCTCATGAACCATCATGTGTAGATTACAAGTAAAATGTGTGTAAATTCTCTCTTAAAAGCACTCACCAGGATCCCAGTGACTACCTGAGCAAGTAAAGTATCTTTGAGTTCTTTTAGCAGTCTGAACACTGCTGAGGAGGTTTGTCTTAATCATGCAAAGGCATTTTCAAACCCTTCAACTCTTTGGTCCCCAGACTCTAAAGGATCGTATTTGTCAACCAAGTGTTTAATTCTCTTTACAGGTGCTTCCTATCCTGACACCATGAGAGACTTCGATTTTCCTTCTGGTTATCTACTCTTACCGTTTAAGAGCCAAGGTCACAGTATCTGTTAACTGGCAATTATTTGTTATCTTTTAGTGCTGGAGTTACTCATTCTGGCAATAATCCACATGGGTATGACAAAGACAGGAGTTTTTACAGGTTAACAGCCATTCCTAAAACAAAGGGGTTGAGAGTGGTCAGTCATATCTGCAGAATCAGAAGCCCTAACACAACATTCTGTTTTAGAAGCAACCTCAGAAAATCTCTAGGGCTCTGGCCAATATCAGCTGTGACATCAGTGCTCAGTGCTTCATCCAGCTGTACCTTTAACACCTCCAAAGATGCACAACCTCTCTAGTGAGCCTGTCCACTTCATCATTTTAACTACAAAAGTTGCTTGGGTGGTTTTCCCCCCCCATTGGTTACTTTTGATTGTTCTTTAGTTTTGGTTTGCTGGGTTTGATTTGTTGTGGGGTTTGTTGGTTTTGGCAGGGTTTATTTATTGGGTGGTGGGGTTTTTTGGGGGGGGAGGGGGAGGGGAGGTTGGTATCTTTTGGGTTGTTTTTTTGTTGTTGTTAAGTTTGGGGCTTGTTTTATGGAGCTTGGGGAGTGTGTGTTTGGTTTGGGTTGTTTGTTTACAAATCTACTTATTACAAATCATGCCCCTTGTGTCTCATCCTCCCACCAGTGTGAAGAGTTCCTGATGACCTCGTGGTAGGTATAAAGGGGCTACTGTTTGGTCCCCCTAAGCCTTCTGTTACTCAGGCTGAAGCAACACAGCTCCTCAGCCGCTCCTCACAGGGCCTGTGCTCCAGCCTCTGACCACTCTGACGGTCCCTCCACTAGGCTGGTTTCCAGTTTGCTTTCCCAGGATCAGGGGTCTAAAACCAGACACAGTATTCTAGGTACAGCTAAGAATTACTGAGCAGAGAGCACTTGCCTATAAATACTGGCTCCTATTAAATACAGCTCAGGACAGCGCTGCCTGCCTCCACTGCCAATGCACATTGCTAAATCCTTTTTCAACAGGGCCAAAAGAAATATTGACCTTTTTCCAACAGGCTAAAGACTCCCTCATGACTTATTCACTCCAGAAAAATAAGATTAAGTCATCTTCCTAGATCCATCCTCTCCAAAATGAGCCCATCTCAGTATTTCAGATCTGGACAGAGAAGTCTGCTGACCTGAACTGATAATTAAGCTCTGAATTAGCTGCTTTTGAATAAAGGCCAAAAAAAAAAAAAAAAAAAGTGCTCTATCACTGCATATTTTGTAACACTGCAAAGAAATGTTTGGCTTATGTCCTTTTTTCCATTTATTAAAAGTGACTATTACAAACACTCTACAAAGAGTGGAAGTCACTGTTGTACTTCAGTCCTATCCGGCAAAATAATTCCAAAAGAGTTCCAAAAGAAACTTCTGGATCATCAGGCTTTTATGTAGCTTGCTGTCCAAGCATTCCAGCCTTCTCACTGCTGACTGTTTCCATTCTGCTGTAGCTTTGCAAACACTGTTGAAGAACAACAATCCAAAGCAAGACCCTTCTCCATGAGACAACAAGGTTTACAGATGTGTTATGAGACTAGCAGTGTATCTGATGCCCCACATCCTTTCTAGCTCACACAAGTTGCAGATTACTGGCTGTGGGGTGGGGGTCCCAGCACAGAAAGCAGAAATGTTTTAGACTGTTTTGTGAAATCCTCTACCTAGTTACCATGGGGAAAGGTTATGCTTCATAATGGAAAGTCAGACCCAGAGATGAGTCACCACTTCCAGGGTGGTGAGGAATCACAGTGACTAATGTGTGCTTTAACATGACTCTGCTACAGCATTATTAGCTGTCAGGCACCTAGAAGAGGAAATCACACACTTAAATTTATCAGCGATACACCCTTGCAATGTTTGGAAATTTATCAAGATGATGGTGCCTGGTAGATTTGTCCCCTGCATTACTGCCCAAAAGCAGCAGTGCAAACTCCATAAAAAGAGGTCACAGTTATGAGAACATTCTGAAATACTTCCTGCAGCAAGGAGAACCCTCTTTCTAGAAGTCTGAAGTGAGAAGACAAACTGCTTACATCTTCAGTGTGTTTTACAACATTAGCAGGTAGTAAGGAAGGAGTACATACAAGCTGTACAAGCCTAACAAAAGCTATTTTTGCACTGAGATATACACAGAGGCTCATACCTCAATGCACATTTAACTGAAGTCTTACAAGGCATAGGACATCAGAGACAACCATTAACTCATCTAGTGATAGCAGAAAGACAGATGGACAGGACAAGGTACATTTAGAACTAGCTGGCGTCATACTATAAAGTAGTTTCCCATATGCTTCAATTCGATTGGCATATTCCAAATGATAGAACTCTGCATAGGAGCAACACTTGCTGTGTGCAGAAACTCAAGCAACGAGTGTCACTTCTCAGAAACATTAATACCTCCTTCCCTCCCACATCTTACTGGTGTAGCCTGTGTTTGTATCCTGATCAATATTTGACCCTCTGTGCCAACACAAAATCTAGCACTCCACACACTGCCTAACAAAAAACAAGTATGAGTCCCTGAATACCTTCTCTCTGCATCCTAAAAACTCCAAGGGTTTTCAGCTTGCTGAACTGACATCGCTGCCTGGAAAGCTTAATGAATATTAGTTATGAGACAACATATCCTCTGTCATAAACTGTAAGCACACAGAGTGTCTGAAACTCATAATGAAACTATCTGCTCCACTATTTTGGTCTTCCCCTCTACCTTCTTGCAACAGCTACTACTAGTTCCTAACCTCACCTACCACTAAGCATCAACAGCTTGGCTCTCACAATACCACCAACACCACCATTAAAATAGAGATGGAAATACTCAGACCTCTCTCAAGCTATTTGTTCACAGGCTCAAACAGACAAATCTACATTTAGCTCCCACTCTGAACATTCGCTTCCCTCTTTTTTAGCAGCTTTTCACATCATGCTTTCAGAAGCAAATCCTGACAAATTTATTTCTAACACCAAGAAGTTAGACTACTGCACAATTTCAGTGACTACCACAATCAACCTGCATAGATGTTTCTGTAGGGAATTGGAACTGCAGCAGAGAATCCTTTGATAATATATTATTCAAGCTTCCAGATTTTTACTGAAATTCTGCTCATTAAGTTTAAATACAACAGTCAGAAATGCTAAAAGTTACCACAATCTAAACTTCCACAGCAGTCCCATGGTCTTCCTTAAACTTGTTCAAGTGTACCATTAGATCAAGATTTTCTACTAGCAGAAGAAAATACTTTCCACATTATGCTGACAAGAAAACAACATTTCCTTTTTGTGTTATTTAATTACTCATGGAAGAAGACACTGTTTAGCTTCAAATACTAAAATTTTTAGTATTATGTACTCAACACTTCCTTCTTCATTTCTCTTTTTATGCCAAGCTTCTCAGGCTCAGCATAGAGGTTTTACTACTCACAGTAATCCCTTCACTTAGTTTATTAGTTTTAAAAGTTTTTTAGAAAAGATTTAAGGAACCATGTTAGTCAAAAAAGATTTAAAGAACAAAGTTAGTGATGCTCAGCCCAAATTACTATTGACTAGACTTTTAACAATTAAAACTATTCCTGCAAAGAAAATGGCCAAGTACCATCTTCAGCACTGCTCCTGCAGAAGTCATCATTACATTCTCACTGTAGCATTAGACAGCTGCTCTGTAGCCTTGTCCACACACATACAGTATGATTAGAAAGGTAGAAACTCTAGTAATTAGCTGATTGAGTTATATTGATCTTGTCCTACCAAGTTGTAAAATCCAGTGTGAAAGTACTAAAGTTACTCTGAGACTACACAGAATCTTTTTCCAATACACTGTACCGCAGGTAGCAACTTCCAACTCTGTAAGCTACCTGCTATGCCCAAGGAAGGCTCCTAGTCATCTCTGAATCTCTTATCTTTAGAAGCAGAGAGCAGTAAACAATCAAGGTAATCAAGCATGAATGTGAGGGAGAAATACAAGCTGGCCAAAGTGCCTGCTAAACAGCTTTTTTATCAGTTGCTCAGATGCTGCAGCTGACCAGTTTATTTTTGATTTGTTTAAAAACTCAAACACTTTGAACTTGGAGTGAGGATATTATTTCCACAGTAACACACAGAAGATGGTACCCAAGTCCACTTCTCATTTGTCTTACTGCCTATGAGAAACCAGCAGGGGAAGTGGTGCATGCAATCAATCAAGATGTTTCAGAAAAGACATTTGGAAAAAACTTATTTCCAAATATATTTCATACTTCTTGGTCACTTCATGCGAGGCCCTAGAGCTCTGTAAGTGCTTCCTAAATAGAAAGCATTTTATTAAAATGATCCAAAAAGCATTTTAAAGAATTCTTACTCCATATCCAGTGAAGTTTGTGTTATCCCATACAGTGATGCAGGAAAGGAAGCACATAAAGAGGTGTCACACACTAGCTGAAATGTGGAAAGACTAACTGCAAAGTGACAGATTCTATAAACTGTTCCCACAAAACACAGCACAGCAGCCAGAACTGTTCAAGAGAGTTTCATCTCTAGACAGTCTCTAAGACTACTGATGTTGTGAATGTGTGCTAGGTAACCATGGTGTACAGTAAATAAGTGGTGAATCAACCCAAACCACATGACCAGTTGCAGAAGTCTAAGGAAAGAACTAAGTGTTCAACTGGAAAAAGTGTGATCACTTCTGAAAGAAGAAAACACAGAACTCAGCAAAATTAGAACACAGTAAAAAATTATTCTGCTCTACCAACTGAAGGACATCTGATTATTTTTGTTTCTGCTGCACTCGTGAATAGATCTTCCTCAAAAATACCAATTATGCCAAAAGAGATTTCCACGTATCAGCAAGGGTAGTTCATGTACTGGCTTTAGAAGTGACTTTAACTTCAGGGCAAACTGACATACTACAAAATAATTATCTGGAACTGAACTTGAAAGTTGGACCTTATTGTGGCTTGGATTTCAGGAACTTTCATCAACATAGCACTACAACACTCCACGGCACCTACTTCGGTAAGAACAGGCCAGCACGAGGGCTTGCAGATTCCAGCCACTGCTAAAATCAGCTGTTCCAGAACTTGCTGCATGGCCATTTCACAGCTAGAGCTACTGAACATGCCACTGCTCTCAACTACTCTAAGAGAGAGTATCATCTTGTCAGGAGTAGGACAGCACATCCAAATATCAGTTGCACCAATACAACCCTAAGAATTAGCATCTATTCTAGAAAGGCAGCAAATGGTGTAACAGGAAGTCTCATAGGGACTCAACCTAGAAGGTCAAGCATGCCAAATTCACTTGATAGTCACTGCTTTAAAAAGCAGTAACTTCCTAATTTTAACAGAAGATAATACAATTTCTCACATGAGAACGACAATATTGAACATGTGAATACCATGCCTTGCATGACAGGTATTGTGTCTTAAGAAACAGCCTCCGGGTAGCAACTACAGGACTGCAAATGACAGAGTTAAAAGCCCTCTAGAGCAAAGCAAAGCAATCAGGAAGAAAACAAAAGACATTAAGCTACACCCTAGCATCTGAGTTCTACTAAAATGTTAATGACAGCTGGGGCAGCACAAGATGGCCTGAAACATTCTACACTAATCCTAGCTCATGAAGTCTCTTTAAACTGTTTTATCAAGATAAGATACAAAGGTGGGGCTGGTTCTTATCACACATACTGCCACCCAGAAGGGTATGGTTAATTTAGCTGGAAGCAGAAGTCCAACTGGGATATTAGCAAATTTCACCCCCTGTTAAGCTGCTCCACACCCCTAATTGCAGCAGCAATAATTAGTTAGTTCATGCAAACAGCCTAGGTGCTGCAGTTTTAACTCATTACAGGTCAACGTTCATTTCACTTAACTGCATTAAATTATCTCTACTGTATTTCTGTACAAACAAAGATAGTGGCTCACATGTTACCCATACAAAGGGTGGGTTTTGTTGGTTTGGGGTTTTCTATTTTAGAAGAGAATGGAAAGAATTTATCTTAAGCCCCAGAGCCAATTTATGCCCCCACATCTCTCCTTCCTAATACTTGGACTTTTTAGAAGTCAGAGTTTTTTCCTGTTGGATTTTTTTGAATAGCCACAAGCTCTGAAAAAAAAAATATTAAAAAACCTGTCTAAAATAAGCTCTTAGTTTGCAAGGAATGTAAAACATTGCTCTGGCATAAGATACAGCTTCAGTTAGAATTTTGTAGTTTAACTCTTTTAGAAAACAGGATTTATACTTTGCAAATAAGGTAAGCAGAGGCTACCTTTGATCTAACTCAATCTACAAACTCTCCTAGATCTATGGGACCCATGGAAAAAGATATGTGGAAACAGTATCTTAAAACAGTAATAACAGTAACAAATCATACTAAATAGTAATACATTTTTTGTCCATTAAGATCATCTTTTACTCTACTGAATCACACAATGACAAATACACAACACCACCAATGTGCTCTGCAGTTTACATCCCTTTTAGATGAAAAGGGAAAGGCCTGTAACTGGATTCTAATTGACAACACTACAGTGTATCATCATAAATACATGAGTGGATTTATCATGTTCCATTTTCAGCAACACATAACCGTATCATAAGCTATGTAATAGCAATCTAGCATCTGCTGAGCAATGCAAACTATTAAAATGAAGCATTTTCTTAAGCAGTTATGGAAGATCAATAGAGTGATTCCTTGAGCAAATTGTGAGGCCTAAGTACAACTCTTCTAGCTGTCCTTATAATTGCAATGCATACTTTGACAACCAACTTTTTCTGCGTATTACATGCATCACAGTCAAGTTTTGACTAACCTGTGTTGCCTTAAACACATATTCTAGAAAGGCCTGCAGTGCTAAAAGTTTTTTGTCCCATTTCACTGAAACAGGGTGCAGTAGAATAGGAAGAAAGCACACATGCATGCACACTCAAAAAACTTGTGGGTGAAGTAAAAGAACATAGTTCTGGTGTTTGCTGTTAATGCAGCACAATAGAACACTCAGCTTCTGCTTTCCTGCCACCCTTCTCTGCATTCCAGGCCTCTGAGGGGGAATAGTGTCCCATTTTAACTTCAGTCATTCAGTACTCAGCCACTCACATGTAAGAGCTAAAGAGTTTAGCCCAAACACTAAGATGTTTAAGAGTTTAAAATAAACTTTCCCTAAGTCCAAATAAAGAAAAAGCAGCAAACAAACTGTTTATGGCTACATTCATCCTGCAGATTAAAACTAAGCCAGGCAGCTACTTGTTCAGGTTGTCCAAATATGAGAAAGCAGTGTACACAGGAAAGTGTAAACTGCCTGCTCAAAAAAGCAAGAAACAAGTGTAATGGTAATGAAGAACACTTTTAAAGCAAAAAAAAAAAAAAAAGTAATTATTTAGATTTTTCTTAGAGTTGAAAATTTCTTCAGCCCAACTCCTTTAGCTTTGTTATTTGACAGGAACCATGCCTTTTCTGGTGGTTGATACGCTGAGATGTATTTCAGCCATCACTAGGAGTTACTGACTTCTACCGTAGATATACACATTATTCCCAACTCTACATACACTACTTGCTCTATACAGAAGAAATGACTACTTACCACAATACTTATGTCTGTGTGCATGAAAATGCCCCCCTTCCTTTTTTAAGAACTGCATAGAGGAAGATAATGACCATTGCTACAAAAAAATTAAAATAAAAGCTCTACTCAATGGAGAAAGCTGGCCATTCATCTACAGAGTATGTGTAGACCTGATTTCATGGTGTAAACACTGCTAAGATGACAATTTTACATAGTATCTGTAATTTTAGGATACAATCACTGCAGCAGACAGACGTTTAAGACCATAACACCTAACTCTTCAGTAAGCTGTCTTCATATTAACAGCTCCTAAGAAGGAGCAATGCTTTTAATAGTTCTTGCTTCAGAGCCAAACGGGATGCCACAGCCTTTAAGTATCAAGAATTCCATCATGAAGGTTAACACATTTCTTGGGAAACAAGAACACTGAAAAGGGTTCTTTCTCTACTTTAATGCATGATCACTTCTAACAGTCAATACAAGATTCAAAACCCACTTCACTCAACCCTCTCTCTCTCACAGGACAAAAGAAACAAGTCAACCAGGGACCACCTTCATCCTTCTGGTACATTTTCCACACCAAGCTGGATTGCTTCCCAAATCACTCCTTGGAGCTGTATGCAAAGTATACACATGCAATGAAACACAATGATCTGTGAAAAAACAGCAGACCAAGCATCTGCACCTCTTCCAAGGCTGCAGCTCAAAGTGTCTGAAGTCAGTGTTATTGCTCGTTAAGCAGAGCCAAATTGTGTGTTCATAATGAGCCTCTACAAGACCAAGGTGGTGTGTCAGGAGACAGGAATGAACTCCTGCTAAATGACATGCTCAAAAAGGTATAGAAAGTCAGAAAAATTGAATTATGACAAGTTCATGCTTCTGAGAACGGCACTGTTAAGAACTCTTACACAGCACCCTGACAACTTAGTACAGTATTATGAAGATAGGAAAAAACACAAGCCTTGGTAGAAATTTTATCAGGCTCCTAGTACAGAGGATCTAAAAGTAGCTTCAAAATGTTAACTCATGCTGCAACATATTCATAGTTTCTGTACACTCCTGAAAGAGGTAAGTCACCAGAAAAAACAGCAAGTACAAACTAATCCAAATTAGATTTGTAGTGATTAATTTATCTCAGCAATAAACAACACAGAAGGAGCCGTCAAAATATCAGTTTAATGCTTTTGGGTTTATGTTGAAGTTGCAACATATGAACTTCAACCAGAAAAAGTGGCAGAGAATGAAATGACAGAATTGTACACCAAGCATATTTTTAAATGCTGTTAAGGCAGTAACACAACATTTCAGTTTTTATAAAGTCCTTTTGAGGCAGCAGCAGTGACGGGAACAGTTTGCTTCAATACAGTCTGTGTTCAGTCTTGAACCATGACACAGGCAGCAGTATTTGGCACCCTTATAAAGCATCTACAAACAGCAAGTGCCGTTTCTTATAAATAAGGTTGATATGGAGGAAGTAAAGAAATAAAAATAAATTGGATGAGATGTAATTGCTGTAGAAATGCATCAGAACAATCAATGAGTGACAGGGTTGTATTGTTAACGTTATGTTTTATGTTGTATTGTGCTCTCCAATTAATGACTACGAAAAATTACCTTCTCTGCTGCTGTTTCTCCTTAGCAAATTGTCAACTGGAAAAGGAGACTGCTCATTTATGCCTTCTCTACTAACCAACTGTCCAGCATTAGAGAGAACACAAGCAGGAACTTGGGTGTGTTCATAAGTAAATATTTTGTCACTTATGTACATTTCACAGAACTGAAACTAATTGCGAGAAGAGATTCAGCATTTGTCACACAACCGTTTAAGGCCATGGGAGGCTAGGAAGAACAAAACTTTTAAAAAGACAAAAGCTAAGAAATGAAAACATATTTCAACAGGAAAGACCTACCAGTGAGAGCAGGTGGCTTCTTACAGAACTTTCACAGATGCAAGTGTTCTATTAAAGATATATTGGAAAGCTAACATATGCCAAAGCACTTGCAAAAACATTTCAATAAAGTAAAATCGTTACCTCCACCTGAAGTCTTTAAGCTAGGTTTTACAAGATCCAGGTTCTACACAGGGTTTGCCTACAGCTTGCTCTTTGAACCTGGACAATATTTCTGCACTCTGGTACGGTTACAAACTCCCACTTAATTTAGTTACCCAAGATTTTAAAAAGGAAAAAAACACCAAAAACAAAACACCCAAATTTAATTTGTAGTATTGAAGGCATGAACACCAGAGATCTGCAATGAAGCCCAACCAACCAACCCAAAACCCACAAAGCCCACCTGTAAGTCACACACTACAAATGCAAACCCCAGTTAAGTTTTACTAGTCACTAGTGCTCACAGTGACACTTTGCCTTTGGGAACTTGCATGAAGATGAACACTGAATAAACACATTAGTATGATTTAACTCGATTCTTGGAACACTGGAGTTTGCAATAGCAGTGAAGTGGACCTGGGCCTAAGATATCAGAAGTGCTAGGCAAAAAGATCTTCTTCCCCAAATGAGTAAGAGTTACATAACTGTACATGAGACATACCAATTTATGGCAAGTAACTGCTAAACCAGCCTCAAACATCATGTTTCACTAACAAAGTTACCAACTGCCTAGGGAGCTTCTGAAAACCAGCGATTACAAACTGCTGTAGGCAATTTGTAAATTCTCAGATGGTGAATTACAATGAACAGCTTCCATGTATTTAGCTCCCTGGTTTTGCTTTACTGGCTTTGTTCAGTTTCTTTGATGATGTCCTTCTCTTGCACCATCAAAGTAACGTTACCATCATTGAAGATACATCTTTAATACATCATTATTTATTCTCCAAACTTTTCTATTCAGTTTCAGCCTTGATACATTTATATCTTATCTATGAAATTAAATTCAGCTCTACATGCTCCATTTAAGATTCCAGGTTACTACTAAATCAAAAAGAATCCTGAATTAATTTTAAATTTAGCCACTCTTCAGCAAATGTGTCCAGAGGTGCTCAGCATCAGTTCAGCTTAAATCATCCATGTTAAACTGATGCAACTTTCCAAAACATTCAGTGAGGCACCCAGGAGACTCAGCATATTTTCTCAAGGAAGAGCAGGTGTACAACCCCACTCCACTTTGCATCAGTAACCACAGGCACACAGAAACACAGCAAAGCTTACTGTGAAGCCCGATGCGCTGCAAAGAATTTTAAGGAAATCAGAAAAGGGAACAGAAGATTACAGAGGGGGAGCAGCAAGAGACAACTCCAAAAGCCAGGAATAGCAAGACATTGCTTTGTGTGGCTGCAAAACCCACCCTTTGGAAGCCTCAGTTCCGCTGACAGCAGCAACTCAGATTTAAAGTTTATAATGAGTAAGTGGGATTGTGCTTGAAACTTAAACATGACAGTTGCATAAACTGGGGAAGGTAAATGAAGGTAAGACTCTCTTGCTCAGGTACCTTCAAGTAAACAGGATATTCTCCTTTTCTAGGGTTACACATCCAATAAAAGGCATTTTAACTTTTAAATTCTTAAGTACTAGGTGTTTTATTACAAAACTGCCTTCTCAGAGTGAATGCAATGAGTTTTTCCTGAGTAATCATGCTCAATAATTATTTTGTTCAAAGACTTGGATCCAAACACTGTTTTATTATGGTCTGAAATAATTAACTCAACAGCTTCAGGTACTCTGACAAACTATTGAATTTCTTCATCTATACAACAGACTAGACTTCAATATTTTTTAATGTCAGACTGCAGACAGCAAGAGGCCACTTGTCACTGCATATTCTCAAAGGGCTTAATATCCAGTAAGGCAGGAAGCTTTACTCAGCAACCACAAGCACAACCTCAAGGCACAGTAGTCCCCTTGTATTACAGATACTACATATATGCCAGCCAGAGGGTAACTAACAGACTTTCCTGAAGCTAATTTAGTTGCAGCATCCATTTTAGTCCTACTAAAATTTGTATCAACAGGTATGAAGTAGACTTCCAAACCCAAATGTACTGGTAAGAAGTACTTTACTCAGTCTTACACATGTCCACACAAGAGCTATTCTGGGGAAGAGAAACAGTGATAATAACATAACCAAGTGTTAGGTCCTAATATAGGAGACACCTGTGCTTCTTAGAATTCTGGAGCCTCACTAAAACAGTTGAATTCAGTACAGTTAAGGAATATCTTTCAAACAGGTGCAGAATGGACAAGGCAGAGCTATGTGTGTTACATTAACTTTTCCACCATAGCTTTTAAGGTCTTCAGCATCTGCTCAGACAGTGGTGCCTGAATGCCTGACATTCTTAGCGTCCACAGCATCTTTCGGGACAGTGGTGTCCATGGTACAAACAATTCTCCCATCAGACAGATCTCTGAAAACAGTGGACCTAGTGTTACATTAATCTTCCCAGCATCTGTTCAGACTTCTGCAATACCATATCCATACTAAAAGTGTCACAGCATGCGTGTTGTCCACTGCCCACAAACAGGATCAGAGAACAGTGCAGGCCAAGAACCCATAAAAATTATTAAAAAATCCAAGCAGAAGATACATGCAATTCTGTTGTAAATATCTGCATCTTCAAAGGGCATTTCTATACTAGGAGATTTAACTGTAATGAGCCACCACTTGAAAACCCTTCTTCGACATTCCCTTAAGAAAAACGACTCATTTTTAAATCTATCACTTCTTTCAATTTTTCATAGTTGTTAAAAAAAAAAATATCAATATACTACTTTCCAGTCTTCATACCCTATTTGCTACACTAATACATTGTCAATAAAGAATTCTCTGGGTTTTGGAATGAAAAATACTTGAGATGAAGTCTCTTATTTAGCTCTCCTAGAGACAGGGCAGCATGTGTGGGGGTTGTGCTTGGTTTTTTTTTTTAAACAACTGATAAGGAAATAGGAAGTTTTTCACAATACTGCACCCATGATATAATGTTGTTTACTTAGAACATTAAGTTCTGAACTCAGAACAAAACTATTAAAACAGGATTGTTAAACCCTACAATCCTGTAGGGATTAGCGCATTACAACCACCTTTATGATCTAGAAAAACAGATGCTCATTGAACTATGATGGGCATGTTGATATTTTAAATTGAGGGGTACATAAAATGATTCCAGATTCAGATCACCAACCTAAAGGTGAAAGAAAAAAAAAAAAAAGAAAAAAAAAAGAAATCTCTTTGCTCTTTAAGTTCTCATTTCTCCACTGTATACATTCCACTTCAAGGACAGTACAGAAATCAGTTTCATTAGAGGCCTCTACCTATATACTATTGTCATCACCTTACAATTTTATCTGAATTGCACACCCTACCCCCCCACACTTCAATTTGTCCAAATACCCCTTGTGACTGCACAGGGTACACTTAAAAGAGTATTTTTCTGAAGGACAGAGCCAAGTATGCTTCTCTAAAGTCAGACATGGATTATAAATATTTACTGAACAGCAATGTAAGTCCTATTAAAAAAAGCACAAGTATATTGACCTTTCTAGTAGATTAGGCCCTATATTTTATCCTAACTTGAACAATAAGTTATGTTTCACAGAGAAAATGTATCTTAAGGCTATACAGTCTCCAAAAATCTGCCCTGTCAAATAATACACATAAGCAATTACGTTAAATAATAAAAAATAGGTGTGTTATTTTTAGGCAAACCATTTATTAAACGTAACTTTACATGAAGCTTGCCAAAACTTCTGTAAAGCCTGCTGGCTCAGAAAACACTGAGTACCTGCTGGGTTTATGCTAATACCTCTCTGGAACCACTCCCCTATATAATTAATCAGGTACAAATTAATAGCTGTTAAATGGTTTGAAGATAGAGATTTTCCTAAGGTCTTACAAAAATCAAATAAAAAGATTAGAAATAGATTGAACTGAAAAACATCTAGCCTACACTGTATTCTTGTCTGAAGAGTATGCATTAAGTACTTTTCACAAGTATTGTGAGATAAATTTGAGCCAGAAACCACACTACATTAATAGAAAAGTACTCTGTCACTAAGTTTAGTTTAGCTGCACTTCAGGAAGTTTAAGAGTGGCTTCAGCCGAGCAAGGCACAGAGCAACAAATTAAAACCCAACAACAGGCAAAAGAACAAAAGAAAAACAAAACTTGCAGGAACACACCTTTGCTCTATTATGATCCCTACAGTAACCCTTTATCTTCCTGAGCTGCAACCACGCATTTTGAAGACCCTTCCTGTACAGTATGTGGTACTGCTCCATTGCTCACATCAAGAACAGATAAATTTACTAGCGAACTAAGAATTTTCCAAGCATTACATATTTGCAAGAGAAATCGACACAGGTGCCCTCCCTAGTTAAAGATGCCTCTTCAAAAGTAAAATCAAGACTATTTCACAAGTAAAACATATATACTCCACAAATGAGTCTGCAAACACAGGCTTGCCCTTCCCAGTCTTTACCCAATTAACATCCAGAGGTCTTCTGTGAAAGAGGTTCTGTAAGTGCCTATATGTGGTATGCCATGCTTTTAATCCACCTGTGCCGTTCCCAACTTACCTACTGCGCTGCATATACAAAAGCTTTCACTGCTGGCAGTTCCTCCTCTACAGGCAGTTGAAAGTCTTTTTTGGAGCCTCAGGGCTCTCAGGTTTGGGCTTTGCAGTTCCTTCTGGCCAGACACTCCCACCAGTGAGGCAACAGCATGCAGAAGCAGCTAGAAAGTTTGCCGCGATCTCTACCTTCCCCTGCAATTTGGTCCTCTCCCAGCCTCTTCTCCTTCCTGGCGCAGGAGACGGGCTTTTAAGAGCGTCAGCGGAGGCGACACTTCCCAGAGAGGTTCCTACCCGCAGCGGTACCTCAGCAGAACCGCAGCTGGAAGCGCTGCCCTGCTGAAGGGCGGCTCCGGAGCGGGGACCGGAGAGGGCAGCGCTCACTCGGGGCTGCCGCTGTCGTGTTTACCGCGAGTCTCATGCTCGCCACCGGAGCCGCGCTCCTGCCTGACATCATTCATTCTCTTACACACGCACCCGCCCACTCCATTGCCGAACGGTGACTCACCCCCGGCGCTGTTGCTATTCAGAGGCAGGGCTAGAAAAACCGGCAGGACCTCTACGGAGCCCCCGCCCGCCGCTAAAGGTGCCGGGTGGCGGCGCGGCCCAGCCCCGCCCGCTCCCGGCTCACCCCCCCCAGCTCCCCCCTCCCCCCGCCGCTCGGAAGCCGGCCTGTGCGCGCGCGCTGCCCGCCCCGCTGGCTGGGAGCCTCCGTTCGGCACCTCCTTCGGGGTACCGGAGGTCTGGAGCGATGCGGAGCTGCTCCCTGCTCTTCCACGGCTCCCCTCGACCTCCCCCACCTGCCTGCAGCCTCTGCGCGGATCCCATCTGCCATGCCCACAAGCCGCCTGCTCCTCTCCAAACCACAGAACGCCTCTGCCGTACCGCGGGGGGAAGAATTCCGTTCGCTCGCCAAAGGGGATACCGGCGGCTCTGCTGCACCCACCAACCACTTGTTCAGAGATAAGCATTGCGCTCGGTGGCAGCGGCGCAGATGCCTGCGCCTGCACCGCTTAGCGCCGCGCCTCCACAACCAGGCCAGACCCGAGCGCCGCGGCTCGGATCCGCGAAGGGTTTCCCGGTTTTGCCGGGGAATTCAATCCCAGAACTGGTCTCCAATGCAGGATGGCTGTCACTGAAACCCCCTGCTCCTCACGTGCTTCACCCACACCTAGCTCTGCTTGGGGCTTTTTTAGGGGGTGGAAGGGTCAGGGCTTCTCTTTGGTTTTAAAAGATTTCCTCATCATTATGTAGCAACCAGGATCCTTTCGGAGGCTTCCAGCATAACAAACCAGGGATTGGCAGGGAGTGGGAAGGTGTCAACTCACCCCCACCGAAACTGGCTATAGCCGTGATACACCTGTCTTGCCTTAACGTCACAGGGTTTCAGCGATACACAGTCTACATGAACCAGAGCCCGGTTCCACAGCCCGGGATTCAAGGAAAGCACCTGACCCCCTGTTCGTCACTCCCCTGGAAAGCCCCCTTCACCCAGCTATTGGCTATTCTGCTTGGCTTGCTCGGACTTTGTTTTTTTCCACAAAAGCCTGGGGGAAGGGAAGGGGGAATCTGCTTTATTCCAGCACAGGGTGGAAACATTTTTTGCACTCTCAGAGTTCTGTGAGGCAGTGGAACTCTGATCTGACAGAGGCAGGCAGAGCACTGGCACAGGCAGGATGCCAAGATTAAGTTTTCCCTCCTGCAGGCTTAATACAAATAGTATATAATAACTAGATAAACCATTCAGCTGGACTACTGCTGTTCCTGTTGCTAGGTGAACACACATACACACCTGTAGCACTGAAGCAAAGAAATTTGCAGCGTTCTTTACTACCTCCTTTGATTCCTGCCCTCCCCAATTCCTCTAACTGGGTAATGCAGGAATCTGAAGAAAATTACAGATACGATGGGCAGGACAGGATGTTTGCTTTTTACTGGCTATAAAAAAAAGTGTGTGTGTGTATATATATGCTTAGCTGCATACATTTAACTACATGCAAGTCTCTGCAGAACTTGTTTTTACTTTAAGATGTTTTACCAAGAATAATGACTGAAGGAGCAACAGTTTGAGAGTAGAAATATTAACGAGTATAAAACTATTTACAGGCAAATACATTGATGCAGCAAATGCTAGGCAGAGGCCCTCATCTCTTTTAAGGACAGTTGAAAGATGGGAAAAGTTACTGGCATTTTCCTAAATTTAGATACAGCAGTCATCTGAAACACTGTCTTTACTTTTAAATGTTATTTTTTGAAGCATTGCGTTTGAGAGAGGAAAAAAACGTTCAAGGCTATCCGTCACATCCAACCCCACAAGCTCATCTTCTCAAATGACCTGTTGAAGAAGCACAGAACTTGGTGATGGAGCTCCTGTGAGCCCAGATATGCCTCTCTGAGATGTAGTTTGTAGGAGATGGTCTGTAACTAATTTGGTAACTACTGTGTGCAAGTCTTGCATAGCAACAAACTTCTGAAAGTAAGTGACACATTTGTGAACTCATAAAACTTGGCAGAGGAATCAGAAACACATCACTCAATTGTTACTTTACACTAGATAAATTTCACAAGATCCTTTTCAGACAGGAGTTATGAAGGGGAGAACTTAAGACCCGAAGAATGATAACTCTTATAGGAAAAAGAAACCTCTCACATGCATACAAATTCCATGGTGAAACCACCATAAAAGTCACATACCAGCTCACCTCCCAGGGAGGCAAATGGGAGAGAAGGAGGGAGAGAAGAGTGTTGAGGCAAATGTTACTGTTCTCTTCCCCTGGAACAAACCCAGCATCTTTTTCATTACTGCTTACTCCCCCTGCCCCCCCTTCCATGAGATCAGCAGGGATATTATTGGAAACAGGAATTCTATAAACAAACACTGCCAGCCTGTGCATTAAAATTCTGACTATTTCCAAAGAGACTCAGGCAGTTTCCAAAGGCAGCTACCACCAGACTCCTGCTTAGTTCTGCCCTGGGACAGAACTACAGCTGCAAGATGGAGTTTGCTGGGGGAAGCAAGAACTGTATAGAAATTTCTAGTTGAGGCTGACTTTACAGTTAATAGAGTAGGCAGTGGCACAACAACAAAAAACAAACAAACAAGCAAAAACCCACCACCAAAAATACCACACCCAAACACCCCAACACCCCACTAAACTACTTGTGTAGCTAAGCCACAGCAGATATCTATACAGAAATGCGATAGGGAAGAACCATAGATCTGTGCTCAGCCCAAGCAGCTTCAGAACTCAATGACTGTATAAGCACACGTTATAACGAGCTCACAGGTATTCGTAGCTTTTATTACACCTGTCTTAAAGGCAGAGAGGTGAAAACCTACATTGGTATTTTACCCTGAAGTGTTCCATAACCCCCTATAATTCTTCCTTGCTTTTTCTTCAATAAGCATATCAATCTGGGCAATCCTATAGACTGCTTCTGGACTAGCATTATATTCTGTACCCTGGTTCTCACAGCAGCCCTATTTTATCTATGAACATGCTAGTTAATAATCCTGCCTTGAAACAGAGGAAGTAACTCCAGAATGATTCATTATTCCCATCCAATTGTGAATGAATAAAATATCCTGGGGACAAGTGTATGTTGACTATCAATTCATAAAAAGATTCTTCACCGGCATGCACTCACTAAATACCTAACAAAATTGTTACCATTTCAGAATTAGATGCATTTCAGCAGTGATATGAATCCTATGTTTCCAGACAATTATTTTAATCTATTTACTAGGTGTTTTTTTTCCGCCTTCACCAAGGGCTTTAGAACAAGAGAAGAGCTTACCTTATAGGTTCACCATTACTATCACTATTTTCTGGGAATTAAAATAGATAAAAAGATATCCCTCAAGACAAGTTTTTCCATTACTACTTCGCAAGCGTCACAGTTCAAAACTACAGCACTACCCTGCTACTGGAGGAGGTAAGACCTTAAGAAACACATTTATAAATCACCACAGCTACCACAACCACAACTTAAGCAGCTTACATAGCAAGCCTCCCTTGACAAGTCACGAGAAGCTGAACCCAAATAAATACGCAGAGTACTCTCTACCACGAAGCACTAAGCTGTCAAGACAAGCACCTCTACAAGCTTAGAAGTGCTTGATTAACACCACCACTTCACAGGCTTTTACCATCAGCAAAGAAAAAACCTGACTGAAGCTCACTAAAGTGAGCTCAACCCACTTTCAGCCCCCATGAAAGTGAAGAAATACATCTGCTGAACTGCCCGCCCAAACATTACCTGCGGCCTCCTGCTCCAGCGCTGCCGCCCCACTGCTGAGGCGCCGCTGCCGCCCGCCCTTGTCTCGCTTTCAAAGGAGGCGGGAAGCGGTTACAGGCCAATGGCGGGCGGCCGGCCGAGGGGACAGCCTGCCGCGCCACGCAGGTCCCTGCCCCTGCCCCTGCCCAAGCCTACAGCCGGGAGGGGCAGACGGCCCTTGTCTCTGCCAGCTGTTAGTGAGACTGGTCTTCTTCCCAGGCCTGCCCATCTTGGGGCTGCTTGAAGCATCTCTGAAAGGTAGTGGCTTCCTTCATCTACTCTCTTTTAATTTCTGAGAGTTGCAAAACCTGTAATTATAGTTTGCCATTTGTCTAATCTTAGTACTTTATACTCCTCCAAAATTGCTATATAAGCTGTCCTCATAACCAAAAGCTGAGCAGACTACGTTTTCCAAACTAAATTTCCAAAGTCTTAACGTCCTTGGATAACTTCAGGAAAAAATGCTGGAGCTTTGTGGAATTTGTACTCCCTGTTAAAGCTCATGGGAAAGAGAAAAACTGTTTTAGATTACAGTGATTTTGTTTGGTTGGTTGTTTTTTTCCAAGCTGAAAACAAGCCTTGCACTTGCTCCTCAATGTTTCACTTACATAAGCAGAAAAGGTCTATCATACATACATAGAATACATACATAGAATAAACCAGGTTGGAAGAGACCTTCAAGATCACCGCGTCCAACCCATCAACCAATCAAACACCACCCAAACAACTAACCCACGGCACCAAGCACCCCATCAAGTCTCCTCCTGAAAACCTCCAGTGATGGCGACTCCACCACCTCCCCAGGCAGCCCATTCCAATGTGCAATCACTCTTTCATGGACATACTCTACTTTTCCCCTCTGGATACATCAGACTACTGTGTTGAGTTTTGGGCTCCTCACTACAGGAAAGACCTGGAGGTCCTGGAGTAGGTCCAGAGGTCAACAAAGCTGGTGAAGGGTTTGGAGCACAGATCTTCTGAGGAGCAGTTGATGGAACTGTGAGTGTTTAGCCTGGAGAAGAGGAGGCTGAGGGGAGACCTCAAGCCATACAACTCTGCAAAAGGAGCAAGGTGGGTGTTGGTCCTTTCCTTAGTAACAAGTGATAAGAGGAGAGGAAATAGCCTCAAGCTGTGCCAGGGCAAGTTTAGATAGGACATTAGAAGAAACTTCATGGCTGAAAGGATTCTCCAAGACTAGAACAGGCTTCCCAGAGAGGTGGTTGAATCCCCATCCTTGGAGGTGTTTAAAAGATGCAGTGTGGTGGGTTGCTGAGGGACATGGTTCAGCACCAGAATTGGTAAAGTTAGGTGGACATGAGCCACCAATGTGCACTTGAAGCCCAGAAGGTCAATCACATCCTGGGCTGTATCAAGAGAAGCATAGCCATCAAGTCAAGGGAGGTGATTCTTCCCCTCTGCTCTGCTCTGGTGAGACCCCACCTGGAGTACTGCATCCAGTTCTGGAGCCCCTATTACAGGAAGGATCTGGACATGCTGGGGCATGTCCAGAGAAGGGCCACGAGGATGATCAGAGGGTTGGAGCACCTCTTCTACGAAGACAGACTGAGGGAGCTGGGGCTTTTCAGTCTGGAGAAGAGAAGGCTCTGAGGAGACCTTATTGTAGTCTTCCAGTATCTGAAGGGGGCCTACAAGAAAGCTGGTGAGGGATTTTTTAGGGTGTCAGGTAACGATAGGACTAGGGGGAATGGAAAAAAAATTGAAATGGGTAGATTCAGATTGGATGTTAGGAAGAAGTTCTTCACCATGAGGGTGGTAGGATGCTGGAACAGGTTGCCTAGGGAGGTGGTGGAGGTCTCATCCCTGGAGGTTTTTAAGGCCAGGCTGGATGTGGCTCTGAGCAACCTGATCTAGTGTGAGGTGTCCCTGCCCATGGCAGGAGGGTTGGAACTAGATGATCCTTGAGGTCCCTTCCAACCGTAACAATTCTATGATCCTAAGGGTTGGACTCAATGATCTGAAAGGTCTTTTCTAACTAAAACAATGTATTGATTCTGTGACTCCTGTGGAGTGGGCTTTGTCGTGGAGGTAGGGTGGAGGTGTAGGGCTGTTTGCTTTTTGGTTTTAGTAATGCTTTTGGTATTCAAACTACCTGAAATCTGACATTCTGTAGAAGCTGTGAAATAAGAGAAATGGTTCAGTTTCTTTAGACCAGTTTCCCTTATGATTGAAGCCAAACATTGATTTTTCTACCTAAAAATATACGCATCTGAAATCACTGACTCCAGCTTCAGAGCTTTTTCCATACACAAGAGAAGCATTTGAAGAAATGTTGTTCTTGTACAAAACAATGCTTTGGAAGAAATAGTGAGAATGTAGGTACTTACTCACCACAGGGTGTGGAGAAGAAATGGGAGATCAGGAACAATAAAAAATAAAATCTAGTTCATTGTCTTTATCTGCACATATGAAAAAATCAAGGTGATTCTAGGAAACTGCATCTACCAGAAGTATGGGAAATATTCTCAGCCTCTTTAGGAAGAGAGGTAACATTTTTGGAAACAACCAGTAAATCAGAAGACTGATGCCAGGCAGCTGAGAAAGCTTATTAAGTGTTTTCTGTACCATCATAAGAAATTCTAGATACAACATTAAATGCATGAAAATTAAAAGAAGACTGCTTAGCTGTAGCAGTTAGCACAAACCCAACTGCCAGATGCAAGAGGGTAGCATTTTCTTTGCTACTCAGCCCTATCTACTTCACCATATCTTCATGCTCCTGAATTATCTTCTTTGAACTTCTTTGATCCCATCTATCACACATAGCTTGCTTTTAATTTCTCATCTTTAGGATTTTGTGTAGCAGGCCCATCTGAAGCAGAAGAGTTGTGCTAAAACTTCAACTGCTAGCAAGCATCCCCTTCAGCATAAAGTTTATAGGGCTTTTCTCCAGTACTAAAAATACCAAAAAGCCCCTATATTTTAATACAAACAAACAGTAGCTGAACAAGAGTTACTAGATGACCTCTTTTTTGTCTCTGTGTGCACACTTTTTCTGTGAAGGAGAATTTTACATTGTTCAGCTGGGCAAGGAGAAAAATACAGAGAGAAAAGGAAGTAAGGCTGGGATGCGAATGAGCAATCCAAGCATGCTAAGATTTACCCCTTCACACTGAAGTTTATCAGCAATATAATTTTTACCTCATTATATTACATTTTAGGATTCTATTAGTATAAAGACCTTTTTTTAGCAAAACTTATTTTTAAACCAAAGCAGCTGACACAATTGCATGAGGGACAGGTGGCCTACTTAAAAAAAAAAAAAAAGTGACTGCTATTATCATCTGAATGTAAATTCAGTAGGAAATATATAGGGAGATCTATCATGAGGGCAGCATCCTATTTAGTCTGCTGTTCTGGCTTTGGCAGCAGGCAGTGCAAGAAGCTCCAGAAGAGGTACGATGGCAATATCAGTAAAAGCTTGGAAAAGGACAGAAAAGAGTAAAGAATCCTTCTATTCTAGCTGCTTATGCTTTTTATTTTCATTCTGGCAAGCATTTTCTCTTTTTAAATAAAAGGACCAGCACCCAGCAAGTAGGACTTAATGAAGTTATGCTCTGAATATCAAAGGATTGCTGCTTTTGGTGCAGTTTTTGTGTAAGGCATGATGCTCCTCAAATATGTAAGCTCTTAATGCAAACCCATGTCTGTTTCTCCAAGAGTTTAAAAAGGTCTGAGGAAAAATAGAGGAAGGTATACAAAATTGTCTCAAATGAAATCTAACTCTCATACTTTGCACAAGGCCATAGAATAAAGTCTGACTGTGAAATAATGGCTAAAGACATTCTGACAGAAATCCTTCAAGTGAGTGAATGAGTCATGAACTTCAGAGATATGAAGAAGCAAAACACAGATGACTCATATATCAATTATGAATTTCAAATCTGACATGCTTCTTTTCATACACTGTGTATTAGCAGGGCTTTAACATGTGTTCTTTTTCAGAGGACTCAAAAGAAAAGTGAGTTTGGTGAAAAGATGCATGGAGACCTTTGTTCCACTGTACTTGAAATGTATCCAGAAATAATTTGGGGCTTATTTTTACATGGGAGTAAAATGTCCTGGTTCTGCTTACGGAAAGTCCTGACCAAGAGATTTGGTGCAAAGGCCACAGTTGAGAAAATGTTGACTGTAGATGACTTTTTAGACTGAAAAGCACTTCCTGATAAGTCTTTATGCCAGCTTGTATGTATCATCACACAGATGTGACTAGATGGCTTCTGATGGCATGAAGCCAAAGTAAAGGAATCTGGGTAGTGTTATGTCCTGCCAAATGTACATTTACTGTCATAAAAACGCCTTCCAAAGTGTCTTTTCCTTTGATTCATATTTTTTAATTGATTTTGAGGAGAATGCAGAAGGGGTGAGTCATAATACAGGGAGAAGGGTTCTTCCTATTATCTGATGAAAAAAAAGATTAAGAGTATTCTCAAGTATCTAGCTTGAGAAGAGGGGCAGACCTCAGATGAGGAGACTGACAGTTTCCCATTAAATGAGTCAATGGAAAACACCATAGCATAACCTTGGCTTTAGGTACTACAAGTCTGTATGTAGACAGACCTTCAAGATGTCTTCATTGCTAAGAGTGGAGATTCTTGTTCTGCTCTTATGAATAAATCACCAGGAATTGTAAATTTAGATGTCTCCAAGGTTGCACACACTAGGAAAGGCACCAGAAAGTAATATGGCAATGGAAGAGTATTCTGCAATTGAAGGCTGATGAGAATATTGTATCTAGTGGGAATATAATTGATGCTGATTAATTATGCACTGAGCTGAATTGGCATTATGCCTGGTCAAGGGATAGGCATGTGAAGTATGAAAGTCTGAAAGATCTAAAGAGTGATAGGCTTTGAAAAAGGAACTGTACTGGAACCAGAAATATGAGGACCCGTAGCTTCCTTTCAGAGTATGAAGAAAGACAAAGCATGTTATACTCTAACTGGAGAGTAAAGCTCCTTTCTGACTCAAGAATAACTGAGTGACTTGTGGAAACACTCCTGAGCATCTAACCGCTATGAGAAAGTGTTGGTATCCATAGCCCTGACAATAACATTCCTAGTGAGTTACTGATCAAATGTAATTAATCAAAAGAAATATAAACATATAAAAACTGGGAAGTGACAAGTGTCCTGTACTCCTTACATCACTGGAATCATTTGGAAGTTAACTGTCTTTGAACCAGAGAGCTCCAGCCTAAGAGATCATGATCTAGCTTACACTGGGTATCCCTAGAACAGAAGAAGAACTAGAACCCACCAGTGGCCAGTACTAATAACTTCCATTCCATGCTTTTCCTATGCATTACTACAGTCCATGTGCTAATGGTAACATGTTTATGATCCTGCAATCCCATTCCTGGGAGAATTTTTGCTTCTGGTGTATTTAGAATAGAATGGAATGGAATGGAATGGAATGGAATGGAATGGAATGGAATGGAATGGAATAGAATCGAATAGAATAGACTAGACCAGGTTGGAAGAGACCTTCAAGATCATCGCGTCCAACCTATCATCCAACCTAATCAACTAAACCATGCAACCAAGCACCCTATTAAGTCTCCTCCTTTAATCGGACACCATACTTAAAGGTCACTTGTAGAATCACATAAGTTTCTCATGTGGTGAAGTTTTTATGCCACTATCCTTTCAAAAATCCATGCAGACTAGGGCACAAATGAGATGCATGCAAATCCTGCTGACTGTGACTGCCCAAAGAGACTTAAAGGAAAACTGTAGCATATTTGTTGGTTTTTGCTTCAGTTACTGGGAGCAAAGTGGACTGCAGTTTGCCTACATTTGTCTACTTAGCTGAATTTTCCTTGAGCCTTCGAGTTACATCTTGCTTCTTGACCTAAACTCTTAAGCAGTGTTGCATTCTGCCTGTTAAAAAGCTGTCACATTCAGTGCCAGAGTTAGCTGTAAATCCAACCAGAGACTCAGGCAGGCAGAAATGGACCTCTGGGGGTTACCAAGTGCAACACTCCTCAAAGCTGGGTCAACACAGAATTCAGGCCATCCTGCCCTGAGCTGTGTGAAGCTGGGTCTTGAAAACCTTGAGAACTCACAATATCTCTGGGAAACCTTCTCCAATGCTTAAATATCACCATACTGAAATATATTTTCTTGATATCTAGCTGGAACTCCCTTTCTCCACTTCTCATTGCTGTTTCACATTCTCTGTTCCTGCTTCTCTGCAGGGAGCCTGGCATTGGATTCTTAGTTGGTAACTTTCTCCTAAGCTTTGGAAAGCTACTGATAGGTCCTCTCTAGGGCTTCTCTTGTGACAAATTTGTCTTCTGCTCTAACTACTAAATCTGTAAAGTGTTTAAGCAGGTACTGGATTACAAGTTTTGGTGTCAGTGCAACTCCATTAAGTTCTGCAGGTCACAGACAAAACACTAGGAATTCTACTGAATTTCTGTATGATACAATTTTCAGAAATATTTTTGTGGGCTTGACATTTTAAAGAGAAATTCAGAATCACATTTTATTTCAGTCCTTAGCGTCCAAGCACCAATAACAATTGCCAGCTCTTTCTTTACATTGATCTAGGAGAGAGTTTCCAAAATAGAATTGAAAAGTCCTTTTCCTGTCATTTGGGATAACGTGAAAAAAAAGTTGAGAACAACAACAATTTCTATTCTGCAAGCTGTAAAATGGTTACTTAGATTTTGTTTATCAAGAATAGAAGGTGTAGTATGAGAATAATGTATGTGGCAGGATTAGACATAGTTGTAGATATTTCATTGTCACATTTAATAGAATAGAATAGAATAGAATAAACCAGGTTGGAAGAGACCTTCAAGATCATCGCGTCCAACCTATCATCCAACACCACCTAATCAACTAAACCATGGCACCAAGCACTCTATCAAGTCTCCTCCTGAACACCTCCAATGATGGTGACTCCACCACCTCCCTGGGCAGCACATTCAATGGCCAATCACTCTCTCTATGTAGAACTTCCTCCTAACCTCCAGCCTAAACCTTCCCTGGTGCAGCCTGAGACTGTGTCCTCTTATTCTGGTGCTGGTTGCCTGGGAAAAGAGACCAATCTCCGCTTTAAGGTAGTTGTAGAGAGCAATAAGGTCACCCTGAGTCTCCTCCTCTCCAGGCTAAGCAACCCCAGCTCCCTCAGCCTCTCCTCATAGGGCTTGTGTTCCAAACCCCTCACCAACTTTGTTGCCCTTCTCTGGACACCTTCCAGCAAGTCAACATCCTTCCTAAACTGAGGGGCCCAGAACTGGACACAGTACTCGAGGTGCGGCCTAACCAGTGCAGTGTACAGGGGCAGAAAGACCTCCCTGCTCCTGCTGGCCACACTGTTCCTGATGCAGGCCAGGATGCCATTGGCCCTCCTGGCTGCCTGGGCACACTGCAGGCTCATGTTCAGCCTACCATTGACCAGTACCCCCAGGTCCCTTTCTGCCTGGCCACTCTCCAGCCACTCTGACCCCAGCCTGTAGCTCTGCATGGGGTTGTTGTGGCCAATGTGCAGAACCTGGCACTTGGATGTGTTATATCTCATGCCCTTGGACTCTGCCCATCTATCCAGCCTGTCGAGGTCCCTCTGCAAGATCCATTGAACCCAAGACAGCCATGAATTTACCCAACTCATAATCTTGAGGTGTATATACTGTGACTGCTACTCTTATGCCTAAATTTACTGTAGCTTTTCAATTCATTATCAATTTCATCGTCCACCTCTGCCATTCCCTCCCTGTGCTTTGCACATTTTCTGATGGCTGCAGTACTTTTGATATAGTCCTACTTTCGTTCAAGGTTTGGATGATCAGCCGCCTTCTCTTTATATAATTCTCAAGGTGCCAAAAAATTAAGACTTTTCTGAAGAACAGGAACCTAAGCACTTAAGTCAGTCAGAAAATAGAGATATGGTTCTTTTTCACATACTGTAAGGGCATTTTCTGTAAGTGTTAACATCAGGTTTTACCTAATTTTAATGATTTTTAATTCCCCTTGAATGATTACTGTGTAGTGAATATTCATTTGCCTTTTTCTAAGCTTTTATTAGTAAAAATATAATATTGACTGGTTTTTATCCATATTCCTCTATTCTTTTTCAGAAAGGAAAGTATGTACAATTTTCTGAGTTATCAGATTAAATTGTACAAGTGGTAGCTTCTCCAAGATTCATCTGCACATTGGAAACAAGATGGGGATTCCTGACCAGCTCACTGACCTGTATAGTGTAAGCCAACATCACTCTATTTTTAATCAGTGGGAAATTTAGTGTGTCTAGAACAAATAAATCCTGGCAATTTGAAATAATCCCAGAAGTCAAACATGCTAGTAATAGAAGGAGTGGTTGTGTGAGTGTTTACACTGTTGCAAGACAGATCAGGCCTCTGGCATACAAAGTATGAGAAGAAACTTCAGAATCAGAAAGTGCTGGAAAAATCCTTTTAACATGACCATGTTATAATGTCAGAGGGAAAGAAGGCCACGTGAGCCCACAGTGTTATGATAAACTTTGTTAGGCTGCCAAAACCAAATAATAATAAAAAAATAAATCCCAAACTGTAGAGAAGATAGGGGACACTCTAAATATAATGTTTATCTTGGGATTTTACAATAAAAGTCTGGAATTCTATTTCCAGTTCTGCATTGTGATGTTGGGCTAGTTGCTTCTAATTATAGTTTATATATGTCTTCACTGGATTTTGACAGCCCAGTTACAAGGGGCCTGTGACCAGCTTCCTCTATAAGGATTTTCATGTGTTGGGACTGTATTTTGAAACTCTCAAGTGAGTTTATATTTTTTGGGGGGGAAATACCCTAATTTTTCTCCCCATTTATCTGTACATTTTGAAAAAATTCTTTGAGACCCTCACCTATGAGGGAAAATCTGGAAAACTGACTGCCTACAAGAGGGATATGGAGGTGCTGGAAGGTGTCCAGAGAAGGGCCACGAGGATGAGCAGAGGGCTGGAGCACCTCTCCTATGAGGACAGCCTGAAAGAGTTGGGGCTGTTCAGTCTGGAGAAGAGAAGGCTCCGAGGTGACCTAATTGTGGCCTTGCAGTATCTGAAGGGGGCCTACAAGAAGGCTGGGGAGGGACTTCTCAGGATCTCAGGTAGTGATAGGACTAGGGGGAATGGAATGAAGCTGGAGGTGGGGAGATTCAGGCTGGACGTGAGGAGGAAGTTCTTCACCATGCGAGTGGTGAAGCCCTGGAATGGGTTGTCCAGGGAGGTGGTTGAGGTCCTGTCCCTGGAGGTGTTTAAGACCAGGCTGGATGAGGCTCTGGCCAGCCTGATCTAGTGTGGGGTGTCCCTGCCCATGGCAGGGGGGTTGGAACTAGATGATCCTTGTGGTCCCTTCCAACCCTGACTGATACTATGATACTATGATACTTGTATTACCAAGTATATGTAAGAAGTTCAGGGTTTCTGTATTTATTTATTGACTTCCCAGGATTCTGCATGACTATATACTAAATAGGTTGGTGGGGGAGGTGTATACAGGTATATTGCTTACATTGTTTAAGCACTGCTAATGTTAGTTCAGCTAAGACACGGGCCATAGCATCCTATGAGCTAGTGGATGTACACGTTTTAGTTGCAACCATTCCAGCTTATAGAAAACCCCTGCTTAGTCTACAGAAATTAACTGTGTAAGAGAAACTGCAGGCCCCTCTTTAATATTTCACCAATATGTCCCATCATTTCTAAAAGTAGTAATGAAAAAAAAAAAAGTCTTGACATCCCTCATCCCAATACAAATAGCATCAATACTTGGATGTACTTAGAAAAATGTGAACTAAAATATAATTTCTCTAACTATTTGAAAAATGCATAGGCTTTCATCAGAAAACTTGTACTGACAGCAGTTGTGTGTATTTCCTAAAAATATATTTACAGGAGCACTGAAAAAAAAGACAAGACATTCACCTTGCTATTGACCTCTGGTTTTGGCAAGATGATAAGTACAAGAAAGAGAAGATCTGTTCTTACCATAAACAGGAAAAGAGGCTTTATAACAGCAGCATTTGCTAGCACCTCTAAAATTAACTCTGGGTCAAGCTTTCCATGATAAATTCCTTTTTTAGAGTTAATACAGAGCAGCTCAGCTTATAAACACATTAAAATATATATTTCAAACAAGTCAGTCTGGAAACGAAGCTTTAAAATAGTACAAGTGGAAACAAAAACATAGATTTATACGGAGTGGTCCATTTTCTGTTATAAATTGTCTGACCTATAATTTTCCCATATTTTCCTGTGATAGGAACAGAGGGGAATTTAGAGCCCAGCTGGCTGGAAATCGCAGCAGAGGTTAGGTTGAAAGGCATCTCTGGAGGTCATGCAGTCCAGCCCCTTATCAAAGCAGGACTAAATGCAAAACTCTATCAAGCTGCTCAGTACTGGCCAGTCAAGATTTAAGTATCCCTAAGGGTGTAGGTTCCATAGGGCTTTTTGTCAAGAAATTCCAGTGCTTAACCTCTTCACTGGGGCATTCTCTCCCTTCCATCTATCTGGTGTTTCCCTCTTCTGCTCCAACAATCCCCATTTAAATAATCAGAAAATTACATTATGAAGGAAAAAATATTTTACATCATCTTCATAGTATTTTATGCTAACACATTTTACTACACCTTGAGTACTGTGTCCAGTTCTGGGCCCCTCAGTTTAGGAAGGACATTGAGACACTTGAACGTGTCCAGAGAAGGGCAACAAGGCTGGTGAGAGGCCTTGAGCACAAGCCCTATGAGGAGAGGCTGAGGGAGCTGGGATTGTTTAGCCTGGAGAAGAGAAGGATCAGAGGTGACCTCATTGCCCTCTACAACTACCTGAAAGGTGGTTGTAGACAGGAGGGGGTTGGTCTCTTCTCCCAGGCAACCAGCACCAGAACAAGGGGACACAGTCTCAAGTTGTGCCAGGGGAGGTTTAGACTCGAGGTGAGGAAAAAGTTCTTCACTGAGCGAGTCATTTGTCATTGGAATGGGCTGCCCAGGGAGGTGGTGGAGTCACCATCCCTGGAGGTGTTCAAGGGGAGATTGGACGTGGCACTTGGTGCCATGATCTAGTTGTGAGGTCTGTTGGAACAGGTTGGACTTGATGATCCTTGGGGTCTCTTCCAACCTTAGTTACTGTGATACTGTGATACTGTGATACTACACGCTGCAGCAAGCCAGAAATGAGTGTTCCCTGAGTAAGCAGTAACCCCTCAAACAAACCACATTAACCATCTGATCAAAATGTTAATTACTTTTGATCATAACTTTGTGTTAAACAAACCAAGAATATGGTCAGGTAGTTAAATATGAGAAAAGAGCTCTGGCAGACAATTCTGACCTTTAATAACTGATATGCTTTCATATTAAATCTGAAAATATTTGTTTGAATTTTAAGCTTTCCTGAAGTGGGCATACACCAAACACCAGGAGAAAATGTTAGTGTTAGAAACATGTTGTTTCACAGTGCCTAAAAAGGGGGGTTCCTGGGATGCAAATATGTCTATATTGATATAGAAGCAGCAAGCATAATCAGGCAATAATTGCTAAACAAGGACAACCATGAAAAGGAAATCAGCTACAAAAAAGATTAAAATGTCACAGCAAAGCAGGCACAGCAGAATCTGACTTCTAAAAGATGTATTAATAATCTGTGCAAGAAATGTTAATTTGCCTAACAATGATTAAAACATTCCCCTGTACTTCTTTCATATATCACTGCAGTTAGAAAATGTAGGAAATGGTTTGTCCCAGATATTCAAGAAACACTCAACAGGCTTACATGCCTCATATTTAACTTACTGCAGTAGAAGGTGGGTTTAGCACACTGAAGGAGGGGAGAGATTTAATACATTTTATCATAGCTCAAGTGAAATGTAAGGAACTTCTTGAGTGTCTACCAGAATATGGCAGTGTAAATTAAAGACTTTTCTAGTCTTCTCATGCCTAGTATTTAAAAATATTTATAGTCTCTTTGTAGGAAAAAAAACCACACCCCAGCATTGTGTGTTTTGGTGTGGCCCATCAAAAGGCATACTTTCTGCTCTATCCTTAGAATAGGAGTTTCAAGTGGAAATTTCAGTGGTATGTGCACTGCTCTTGGTCAGTGAGTGATTTGAAAATCATGCAGAACCCAAGATAGAGACAAGACCTTCACTGCCAGCGGTGGGCTGCGATCACAGCAGTTGCTGCTCCAGCTGAACCCCTAACACTAAGAAGGAAGTTACCTAACACCTTCTAAAACCATGCACTTCTCTGCTGATACTGCAAACTAAACTAAACTAAACTCTTCTAAGTGAAGAGAACTAAGGTCAGGTTTTTCAATATTTCCCTCCACTATAGCTAATGGCAATGGAAGAGGCAAAACTGACAAATAATTCTGAAGGATATTAAGTCTTAAAGGCAAAAGTACAAGTTAGACAACATCACTTGATCCTAATGGTGACTCACTACGTTTTAAGATCCTGCACAGGAAGTGCTGAGTAATTCCAGCATTATACAGAAGACTATCCCCCATAAAGGCAGCTAGGTAACATTAGTTTAAATTCAGAATATCAAATGCACTAGAGAATCTCTCAGGAGCAGAGGCAGTAGAGGAGTGTGGTTTAAAACACTGACAGCAGCCAAGGTCAAATGAAAATGTAGGTGCTTTGTTCTTTAAATTGCAACAATAATGGCCAGCCCTGGGGAGGGGTAAATTTATATAATACTGTACATAGTCAAATATTCAACATTATACAAACTGTTTACCCCAAGAGTAAACCCTGTCTTGGTTCATCACTGAAACTTGAAGACAGACAAGAACTAGTAAAGCCTGTCAGACTTGGGAGTTTGGCAAAATGTATGTTTTGATTAAAAATTAAGCATAAGTTCCAAATGTTTATTTTCTCCAATCTTAAAGAAGTAAATATATGTGTGTATATATATGTATATGCTGGTTTTGGAACTAGGCAGTCCTGACTATGATGTTACCTTGTGCTGGTGGGTGGTAAACTCTGCATATACACATTTTAGAAAAACATTTTGAGGTTCCACAGTAAAAACCATGAATGCTGGGTGTACAGTAAATGTCATCTATCTTCAGATGTTGCTGTTTACAGCAACTAACCACTTACACTGGTTTCTGTCCACTTTTTTTTGAGATTAGCCAACTAGATTCCAGTTAGATGTCAATTAAATGTCCAAATTATATACTAGGGCATCACTGGATTCTAGATTCTCCTGAATTATAGTTATGTGAATTGCTTCAGTTACAAAACATGTCTCAAATGCAGAACTTTCAAACCAGATCCAAACCATTCCAGACAGAGCCAGCTATCATGATTCACATCAATATTAATGTTTGAAGCCTAATTATAACAGTGTAAAGACTTATCAATGCACTTTGTAGAACTTCAGATGCTCACAGACAAAGACATTTCTATGCATTTTTCTGCCTATTTGTGACCATGGAGCCAAAAAGAGCCATCTAAATAACTGCATCTCCTGATGTCCAGTTTTGTTTTGTAAGCACATAAATATGGCAAAATAGGTATCAAACACCTTGCTACCCCCATTATGGAAACACAGGTTCTAACCTAGCATACGCACACGGATTTTTAAATAGAAAGAAACCCTGAAAAACAAATAGCCATTGTGGTTCCCTATGCTGAGCACTGAAAAGCAACTTTTTTTTTAAACTGATATTTATCTTTGTAATTAGAAGAATAATAAAAGAACTAAAAATCACCAGTAGATACTGAATTAATGGATAGCTTGTATGATTTAAAGAAAATAATATGTACTGAATTGGTGCATATGTTTGCAATTAGTTCTGTGAGAAGAACAGCATGGCATTTTGCAATAGCTGGCATATACAGCAGTGGGTATGTTTTATAGCTGTATTGATCCTTTGTGGTGTCTTATAAAAGAAGCCTGTAAATTATTCATGACTAAACCAAATTAGATTCTTGAAAACAACCTCTACTGAACTCCATTTTAAGGACAGCAGAATTGTAACATCAGCTAGCTTAGCTGTAGTGATTTCTAACAATCATTTGGTTGCTAATAACACTTCAGTCACTATGTAGAAACCACCCTCAGACACTGAATATAAAAGCAGTGGTGCAAAGTAAGTTTAGATAACAGGCCTCAAAAGGTGCTTTAATGGGCTATCACTTTGCCCTGGAAGTTTTAGCTTGCCTACTTATGTTGTTTCAGGGCAGGAAACAAAACTGTGGATATTAAAAGATCAGTCCTAAGGTCTTGAGCCTAACACTCTTCAACATAATGGAGACAGGCCTTCAGAGGGCACCCTGAAACAGTACTGGGCAAAGTCACTAGTCTCCTCGAACTCTTCAGTTTAACAGTGCAGAAACAAAAGTAAGTTTGTAATGTGGTCATCTGATTAGATGAATCTGTAAACATGTCATTTACAGAAAACATATTAATTTGATACACTGATCATTGTTATCACTTGCACTATAATGTGTGATACTTGCGTACTGGGAAGAAGTACTGACAGCTCAAGAGTAGGATTAAGCATCTGTTACAGTCTCACATTTTTTACTAAGAGACTGGTAATCATATACTCACAAAGATCTGGCATCAGTTTTAGTTTCTTTCTAATTTCATTTCTTTTCTTCCAAGCCTGCTGTGCAAGGTATTGAGCAGCTAACAGGTACAGCTATTCTGTCTTCTTAGGCTGAGGTCATCCTGAGCAGCATATAAAATAGCTAAGCAGTGTAACACTTGCAGCACAAGGACTCTTTGCCAGCAAGTTATCCAAATATTTACTTACCTTTACAGGCAGATTTTACAGCTGACATTGAACTGCCTGCTGCCATGGCTACAGTGCTTCCAGTAGCTGAGCTAGTTCATTTGAATCTAGTTTTGAGTTTCTCTTCAAAACTTTGCAGACATAACACTACAATGTATATGACCTCAGTTACAATGTACACATTTTCTGTTCCCTTTCCATCACATAGAAGACACTGGAGGATTAGGTTAAGTGCATCAAAGAGAAAAAAAACCTTACATAGGAAGCACAATTACTCCATGAAGACTGGAAAAGGATTACACGATACAGCACATAAAAGTAGCTGGATTTAAAGGTGCTTCTCAAGATGACTTAACACCATGAACTTCTCAGAAAACACTGAAGGCATTCTAGGATTTTAATCTGTGCTATGAAGAGTCTTGGAGTTTTGAGTCTGCAAGTAAAATCTCCCTTCTTTCTTTCTTTTTTCTTTTTTCCCTTTTCCCTTTTTCCCTTTCTTGTTATGTGTTGCTGCAGATCTAGCACAGCCTTTCCTACTGCTTTAAAATAATACAAATCATGTTACTATAATTAAAGCTGCACTGCTGAATTAGGAAATGGATTAGACACTGGAAAATGTAGTCAAGCTCAGAGTGTTTGATTTCAGTGTACTACTCTTGCACCAAATCCAGATGTATTTACTCACCCTCCATTTCAGTGAAGCATTCACAGCAAGACCTGTAAAGAGAGAGACCCATAAAATGTATGTTAATAATTACAATACAAAGCCCACAATAGAAGACATAGAATAAACCAGGTTGGAAGAGACCTTCAAGATCATCACGTCCAACCCATCAACCAATCCAACACCACCCAAACAACTAACCCATGGCACCAAGCACCCCATCAAGTCTTCTCCTGAAAACCTCCAGTGATGGCGACTCCACCACCTCCCCAGGCAGCCCATTCCAGTGTGCAATGTCTCAGTTGCATTATGAACTCCCATGTAACTTGCCTTTAGATAGATCACCTTTATGAAGATAAAAATAGATCAACCATATTCAAATAGCTATGCTTTATAACTTTATTTAAATGTCCTATTGCCACCTTCCCTTGGATTGTCTGATTCAATGTATTCTCTTCACTACAAACCCCTAAATATTTACACAGTGAGTACTTATCAATAAAACTATATATATACACACACACACACACATATGTGTGTATATATATGCACACACATATTTCTGCAGCTAACTCTTGAAGGATTATGCTCCAAAATTATTAATCTTTATATGGAAGAGATGCAGATAATTTGTGGACTATGCAATTCATCTGGTCTAGTCTGGCTTTCTGTAACTTTGGTATTTACTTTATGTAATGTAGGCTTTAGCCATTCTAAAAAGACAGAATTTAACACCCCCCATTCAAAAGCTTTTTGGCTAAATAATTTCTCTTCTCTTTCTTATCATTACAGAAGAGTAGGGAACTAGCTTAGCTCTGATGCACATCCAGCAAAAGTTAAATATGGATCTTACCCTATCAGACAGATCTGGAGTCTCTGAAGAATGTGTTAAAGGCAGTTTATTTTCTGTGACCTGAAAGAGGCAATGAGATACAGCTTCAAATTAAAATAATCTTGCACTGAAATTGTTAGGCAGTAATAAACAATCTCTCATTAGACTTTTTTTTTTTTTTCCCCTTCAGATTCTCTAGCCCCCACTTAAATTTTGGTATTGGGAAGAGACTTTTATGATCTAGATAGCTGTCAGAACCAATACAGAGGATTTCTCTTCTTAAAATGGTGGAGACTGCACATACACGCCATATAATGTTTTGGTATAGCTGTGCCACTTCAGGATGTGGTTTAATGGCCATGGTGGTGTCAGATCAATAGTTGGATTCTATGATCTTAGAAGTTTTTTCCAACCAAAACAGTTCTATGATTCTGTGATGATTGAGCCAAGAAGCTTTTAGGCATGATCACTATTTTAGAGAGTACTACATCTCAAAAAAACTACCTTTGTTGGATATCTTGTAAGGAACACTGAAAGACATAAGGACAAAATGGTTCCTGAAGCCTTTCTTTTAACTTCATGGAGGGTCATCTTTGTTTCATCTTACTTGCTACAGTTATAAAAGTTATGACAGTCCTCAATAATTTTAGGCAGCAAATTGATAAGCAGTATCAGTAGCATGCCATAATTCCATTAAGCCAGTGTTGAGCCTAATACATATATGGTATAAGGAAAGCAATACTATCACAAGATTCTACTCTGCTCCTTGGAAACTGAAAGCTGAGGTGACAACTCCTTATGGGTATGAATAACCCTATGGCACATTCACTAGTACTCACATTTATAATTTTGAGTAATCTCAGTAAATTACTTGAGTAATTGCAGTTGGCTGAGTGGTTTTAACTGGTTTAGCATTACTCCCTTGTCGTCTGAAATTACAGAAAAGACAAATTGTGTGGTCTTTGCGAGCTGCAACTCTCCATTGCAGAAACTCTAAATTTCAGGTTAGCTTGCCTATAAATACCTCCTTTGGGGAAAAACAAAAGAAAACATAACAACAAAAAAGTTGTAGCAAGTTCACAAAACTTAGACAACTTCGGTTATCTCCTAGCATACAGGGATGCCTGGAGCACACATCTATCAATGCTGCTACACACCTATGCATATAGCACTAGGATTGTAATAATTTTTAGATGCACAGGCAGTGAAGCAACTGTCAGAACAATTTAAAATGAGGTGACATAGCTCCTATACATATTAGGAAGAATTTATTATATAGCGCTGTAAAGTGATTTGCACTAAGAATCCCATCCAGTGCATAAGCAGCCATCTGATGGAAACACTTGAAATTTACTGTTAATGCATTTCTGTTCAAAGAGGCATCGGAGATTCGGTGTGGTTTCTCCTCTAATTAAAAATATTTTCATTTAATGGCAAAATATTTTTGTTCTTGTTCCAAGAACGCACCACTACAATCCAGTGTTTAAACCAAGTGTTTTCTTTCAGCTGTCTTCAGATCCTTAGCAGCCAAACTACACATGCCTTTAGTGGCTTCTACTCAAGCTTTCCAATATAAACCAAATGGCTTTGCTCATAAATGCAGCAAGGAGAAGCTGCATTACGTGGTAAATATCGAGTCCACTCCGACTGGAAAAGTTTACCATTTGTTCCTGAGAAATAAGCATCCTGATACTTCAGCCAGCACCTGGCTAAGTTAATTCAGATGCATTCAGGTATTTCCTCAAACTATAGCAGAAGAGATCTGAGATTTATTTCATACTAAATATACTGATAATACTTTGAAGTGAAATCGCTATGTAGGATGTCTATCTGAAGCAAAAGTACAATGTTACTTGAGAACATCCCAGAGAGTTGCAAATAATATAGATTTTGGAAAAAAAATAGATGCAAACATGAAGCAGGCAGTGCAACCTGACAAATTCCTAACATGCAGACAAAAAAACTGGTCTTCAGATATAATTCTATCAGCTGCAATAATAGAATCTGGTTTTGGAAGGCATGAGGCACAATAATCCAGATGACAGAGAATTTAAATAGGGAATGGAAATCTTCCTAATCCTCAGTATTGCTTTATTACATCATTTGGTTAAATTAGATCATCTGTACCAACTGCTGCCTTCAATGTGCTCCCAAATGAGCACAAATACTACTACTAATCTTTTTGTGTTTTGTTTTATTTAATGGTACCCAAGGTCACAATTACATTTGGAAGAGTTTCTTGTTAGAATCATACGGGAAACATTTATTGGGAGGAAAATAATTAAGAATAAAATAGTTGTATCAGATCAAACGCTTCCTCCCTCCCACCCCCAGTACATTAAAAGCAGATCTTGAATTTATCATGCAGGTACAAGTCAAAGATAAATTGTTAATGTCAATTTGGTTTGCCAATTTTGGTAGTACAAATAACTTGCAAATACAACTCCCCTGAATATTATGTTTTTGTGTATAGCAAACAAATGGATTTTAAAACTTGGTGAGGGAGTGTCAGGTGGCTAAAAAAAATACATAGAAACCCCAGTGTTTTGTCATATAACAAACTATAACAGCACTTCAAAGCTTTGGAAAGATTTCCTTATATTATTGGTTTAGGGTGTAGCTGTGTGGAAAATTGTAAATGTTGTCTTTTGGTATCTACTTTACAACCCTTTGTAATCTTGAGATATATTTATAGCCCAGAGTGGAAAGAAATCAAGATTAAAGAGGCCCGTTAGAGCATCCTTTGTAATCAAATGTTTTTCCCATTTCTCCTGAAAACAAAAGTACAGCCCGCACGTTTGGCTGCCTGAGGAGCCCACCCCAGGAGTATACAAACCAGGATCCTACAGGGAGATAGCTTTGTGGAAAAGCCTAGGCTGCAGGAACTCAGGGAGGAGTCACAGACAAACCACCAATTTTGTGTGGAGAAGGGGGCGACTTTGTTTTGAGCTCGAGGGTTTCACCAGAAGCAAGAGGGAAAGTCTGAAGTTGTCTTGCCTGGGGACAACACAGGAGTGCTGGGGTTATTTCCGAGGCGCTGGGACTGCCTCCCTAGCTCACCGGCGCACCGGACCAGCCCGTCCCCAGTGCCCACTGCGGGCCAGTGGTCTGAGGCCCGCCACAAGGCCGGGTGGCCCCAGGCGCCTCCGCCTCCGTTGCTGCTCTCCGTTGGGGCTGCTCTCGCCGAGCGGTTCCGCGGCGCCGCCTACGCCAGCTCGGCCCCGGCTACGCCAGCTCGGCCCCTGCCCCAGCGGCCGCAGCAGAGGCCGGGACGTACGGTGCCCTGCGGCCGCCCCCGCGCTCCGCCCAACGGCGGCCGGGGCCCACGCGTGTGGGCGTCCACGGTTTCTGTCCGCCAAGGAGCAAGCTCGCCCGTTAGCCGGGTGTCACGACAACGGCTGGGGCCTCCCGTCTCCTGTGACAAGTGGCGCCCGGCCTGCAGAGTGGGCGAGGCCTGACTGACAGGTGCCCGCAAAGGCCATCCGGGAGACCTCAGGGCCCGGAGGCTGAGAGCGGGTATCGCAGGGCCGCTGCAGAAGGCTCTGGCCGCAGGCAGGTACGGGCCCAGATGAGTTCTGGGTACGCTGGCATGCCCCATGCTGGGAAAACAGGCGAAATGACTGATCCAGGGTCAGCTGGCTCCATCGAGGGCATGGTAATGGCAAGAGAACTGGCTATGGCCAGTGACCAGCACGGATAAGGGCAGTGCAGCCCTTGGTGGTTATAACCAGAGATTAAGCAACCAGCCAAACAAGGGCACTAAAATGCAGAATGCAAGACTAGAGTAGAGAAATTTGCTATGAGTTACTATATTTAGCCTTTTGAAAATAGTTTCCATGGTAAGTAAGGTAGTCCAAGAACTGTGTCTAAGTTTTGGCTTTCCCCTGTTGTTTACAAGATGTTCAAGGCAAGGTTTATAAACACAATTGCTTTTTATTGGGCTATCTGCATTTTTTTAGCAAAACCAGTTAAGCTTTAGGGCAAATAAAACCTTCAGGATTGTGCAGCTGTAGAAAAGTGTCATGGGTACATAAATTACAGAAAGCCCTTCCAATCTGCCAAACACTTCCAGTCTAGGACTGGAAAGCTATTGCTACACAGAGAATATCACTAGGGAGCAAATAGGGGTGGGGGTATACAGAAGTCTTACAAAAAAGGGTTCTGGCTCTAGACCATTGGAATGGTGAAAACAGGCCCTCATTTGCTATAATGGAAATAAAAGTAAGGGGGACAAAAACCTATCTCCTGTAGTGGTTTTGGAGATGACCCTGAACTACAGTTATAAGAGCAGCTGGGTATACTGTAAAAGAAACAGAATAGTAATGTTTTCTGAAATTTCAAGAGACTTTGCCTTATTACCAGCTAACTGACATCCAGGTGATCAGATCACAGCCACATTTAATTTAAATTTTGTTCCTTTATAGTTGGACCAAAATATTCTCATTGCTTTTTGCTTCCTTCATTGCTTAAGACTCCTCATCTGCTTTATTTCTCTAAACACAACACAGGACCAGAAAAAATCTCATGGACTGTGGAGTCTAGTTCTGAGGTCATATAATCCCATTTTAAAGTTTATCAAGTGTTCATCTTAGAACAGCTGTGGAGGTTTTGCCTTCATACTCCTCCTGGGAAGCTGTTACAGTACTTTATGTCCCTTACAGTTGGAAACTTTTCTAATCTCTGTGATAAATTTTCATGGCAATATACTCTGGTGATCTTATGCTGATACTGAGTTCTGCTTGAAGTATCTTTCCTTTTGCTGGCTCTTTTATTTTCCTCCTTTATCCCCAGTGTGTTTGGGGAGCAGTAATAAACTTTTTCTCAGATTTTCTTTGAACAAAGAAGGTAAGTCCTTCCCATCTCCTCTATCAAGATGATGACCCATTTTACATTATTTCAAAAAGGTCCTAACAAATTCTTCCATAGTAGGTTGCACATTGGCCTGTCTATAGGAAAACTGTGGGGAGGGTTTCATAACTTCATCTCCCTGGTAGTACACAGTTCTGGTGCAGCAGATGAATACATTAGGTTTGTTTGTTTTTTTATTTTTTTTACTTTAGTGTCTCTTCTAAGCTATGAACTATTAGTTGGGAATAGAACATTCCTACTAATAATTCCAAAGTGTACAGCCTTGCACTTTGTACATTTTAACCTCATCCCCAAGTTCAGTGACCTCTATGATATTCCAAGCCTTTTCTAGTTTGACACAGCCTCCAGATTTTGTCATCAGAAAATGTCATAAGCACACACTTACACTGTGCCAAAATTAGCTATGATACCATCCACTATTTTTAGTTGCCAGACTAATCCTAGAGAACTCTGCTGGTAACTTCACTTCCCTTTTCGATGCAACATGTCGAATCTTTGTAGCTTAGGCCCTGGTAATGAAGGTAGTATAATCTGTCCCACACTAAGGAATTTGGGTTTGTGTCTGTAATTTTGATCTGATTTCAGTTTACTTCCTACCTCTACATTCTTATTTTCTTTTACACTGAAGCTTTTTCCCCATTGTGGGTTAGTTTTTGATTGGCTAATATACAACTGGTTTAATAAGATACATCAACATTAGGCTTATTTGGGTTTTGTTTGTTTTGGTTTGGTTTTGTTTTTGTTTTTTTAACTGGAGCAAGAAGGAGTTGTGGTTTTGGATTTTTTTTTTTTTTAGCTGAGAAAGGTAATTAGGTAGATCCCATACAGTCTGCTTCACCTAAAATGACTTTACTCTTCACTGTTTCAAATTTCCATTTACCTTGATGTGTAAGTTGTTCATTCCTATGCTGTGTGGCTTAAAATCCTGCATGCTGTTAAAGTCAGTTTAATAGGGTTGTAGTTGACTTGGTTACTTCTGCTTCTTTCCCCATACTCTATATTTGCTGATCTTCAGTACTACGATACAATTCTTGCCCTGTTCACTGCATTAATGAGCCCTCTGCTTTTCACTTCACCATTTCTGGCAAAGTAACAGATGAAGAAAACCAAACTATTAAAAAAATAAGCTGGGTAGGGAGTACTGTTGGTGAGGGGCTTGGAACACAAGCCCTATGAGGAGAGACTGAGGGAGCTGGGGTTGCTTAGCCTGGAGAAGAGGAGACTCAGGGGTGACCTTATTGCTCTCTACAACTATCTGAAGGGAGGTTGTAGACAGGCGGAGGTTGGTCTCTTCTCCCAGGCAACCAGCACCAGAACAAGAGGACACAGTCTCAGGCTGCACCAGGGGAGGTTTAGGCTGGAGGTTAGGAGGAAGTTTTACACAGAGTGATTGCCCTTTGGAATGGGCTGCCCAAGGAGGTGGTGGAGTCACCATCACTGAAGGTGTTCAGGAGGAGACTTGATAGGGTGCTAGGTTGCATGGTTTAGTTGATTAGGTGGTGTTGGATGATAGGTTGGACACGATCTTGAAGGTCTCTTCCAACCTGGTTTATTCTATTCTGTACTGTACTATTGGGAGCAGAGCTATGGTGCCTAAAGCAGTAACTATACAGGATTCATTTGGCTGTCTGCCTAATGGTCAGCACATTCACAGGGGTTGTATCTAAACTACAGAGTAAAAGCAGGAGCCTTGCTGTAACTCTCTCTTATAAGTTAATTGCTGAAATGCCTAGTTTTCCTTGGTTTTGCTATTAGAAGTCCCTGTGATTTACTGTAACAATTACTAATCACTTTGATCTGAATCATTCCTCTCTATCATATGCTGTGTTCTTAAAAAGTGATACTTTTTTCAGTTGCTTGTATTGTCTTGACCTTCTCAGATAAATTTCCTAATTATCACATGATGTTTTTTTCCTGTATGTACACCAAAACAGGAAAGATGCATCAACTGCACAGTGGTCTGACTGACCAGCATTCTGGAGAATGTTGTCAGAATTTGCAAAGAGCAAAACCAAGGATCAGGGTATTTCTGCCAGGAATGGTACAGATCCTACTCTGTAACAGATACTTAAAATTGAATCGTGCCATGTTGGCAGAGCACTGCAGAACTGAAACTTTTAAGGCATCTGAAGTCGTCATGTGAAAAATAAAACTTGTAGTTTAGATCTTTACAACATCCATCTCAAACTTACTTTAAAAATACCAATCTAGGATGAAACAATAATGTCATTGTTTGGCCTGTGCTGTAGAAAGGGATCATGAAGGAGAATTGCAAACATTTCAAGAAGGAATCTGAACTCCTGCTCCTTGCGTAGGGAACTGGATTTTTCTTTGCAGTGTCTGCTGTAAATGAGCCATTTGGCATCCCCAGTAATGGCTTCAAAGAAATCGGATTTCTGCCTTGCACTTCAAGTTAGCATTTTTGTAAAGCATGAGTTTGAAGTTTCTCCATTTGTCTGGAGATACGGAAGGCTTTAGTATTTCCCACTAGGTTCTAACTCTCGATATTTGCCTGTCTTAATCTCTTGACACTCATTGTACAAAGCTTTAGCCACAGGTACTTTGGAGCTGTTTCTCCTGAAGCCAAACCATCTGAAAAGAAAGCTCTCCTAGTCTGATGCCTTCCTTTTTTTTAACAGTGGTTTTCAAGGAGATGAAATAGCTTATTCTGCAGATTCAAAAACCTCACTGGGCTATGGGGTTTTTGGTTACTGTCATGAAATGTAAATAGGTAGTCACTGTGAACCATCCATATCTGCTATTTCAGGGTCATGCCTATTAAGATGGAGGAAGGCCTCTACTTTCCTAGGCATCAGATAGGTTGATCAAAAGGGCCAGAAACCTGTGGGTTCCCTTATTGCCAAAGACTACATTTTGCTTCAATTTTTTTTATAAACCACAGTGAATCAAGGCCTTCAAATGTGAGCTCTGAAGCATGAGATTACAGATTCTGAAGTCTGCCTAGATATATCACACGGGTTGCTGTAAATGTTAGGTCTACAGCTGAGCCTCTCAAGGCAGTGGCCTGAAAATTACAGTCTTAGATGGAAAGGGTGAGGCTGAATTGAGGGGCAAAGGAGATTATACAAACTTCCAAATTGTATAGATTGTGACAAGCACAGAGGGTGGAGGAGTGTGATTTGAGTTACATTATAAGGGGATGTCCATCCCACATTTTCCTTAAGTCAGAAGATACATCACTGTGTCATCTCAGAACAAGACGATTGCTCTTTTTGTTCTTTGAGCTGCGAATCTCATGCAGCGTGAAGACATGGAAAACCACCTGCTGGGTCCCAATTACATTCTTCTGAGTAAATAACCTGAAAAGCTTGTATTGTTTAAAGTGCAGGGAAGTCTGTGAGAAGTTTATTTGTATGCTACATGTTGAACAATTTGTTCTTCTGTGTGAAAGATCTGGCAGCCAACATTGTGCCTTGACCCTCTTGTGACATACTTGCCGTCTGTAGACAAGAAACAACTCACTTGAGAGTTTAGTTTAACACAAAGGTTAGGGTTCTACACTTCCCTGATGTACACAAACAGACACAGAGGTTGTTTAAAAAACAAGTGTGTACCTTGCTTATCTTTGCTTTCCCTTTTTTTTTTCCCTTCTGTTTTTGACAGGTTACCCTGTCTCTCTTTAGTTGTATCTCTGGGAAATTTCCCAGGAAACCTATGAAATTTTCTATGAAGAATACATACTTTGAGCTAAAATTGATACATTAAACTGTACTTGTACAATTTCAAATTACATGGGAAGATTATGAAGGACAAACCCATATGCCAGATCAGAATAAGATTTTATAGGCTGCTGTGTAAATATACACAAAGTGGTTCTTGATGTGGTTTCCCACAATAGTTGCTCTAGGCTTTCATCTGCTGCAATTTTCACTGAGTGCCATAATAGCAGGTTCCACAAAGCCCTCCTCATTCATTTTTAGCTCTACCAAACCAAAAGAGGAAAAAAAAAATCAGAAGAGAACAGCTAGTAGCTAAAGCCAGACTCAGAAAAAAAGAACTTCTGCTGGTAAATCCTTTCTCCACCCATGGCGGGGATTGGTCACTACTTTGCTGAAAAACTTTATGTATAGACAAATATTTAGAGTGCAAGTAGATGAAGATGGTTCCAGGCACATTGAGCAAGGTGAATGTGAGTGGCAGAAAGAAATGAAGTAATTTTGTGGTACAGGTCAGTTTAACCAGATCAAAAAGACTAAGCACAAAAGCTCAGGATCACGTGGAGCTACCCCCACAGCAGGTAGCCAGCTGTTCACATACAGCTTTGAAATTGTGTTCTGGATGAAGTCATTTAACAACTTACCAAGCTAAGGAACTAATATCCATGTGAATTGAAAAAAATTATAAGGAGTTTGCTGTGAAGATACTATCCCTAAATCACAGAATTTTAATAAAGCAGTAGAGATGCTCTAGAGGATAAAGAAAAACTTATTAAGCAAAATTGAAATTACTCATTTAGAAGGAACTTAATTTCTGTCTCTATCTGTGATGTATTTTTGGTTAATTGGAGGAGTTTGAAATGATAATTAGTAACATAAACAAGAAATAAGCATATTTCCTGTCATAACCCTTCCCCTGATCATTGCACATTACCTTTCTGTGACAAACTTCTACACAGGAACCTTCCCTGACCTGTCCCTCTGCAAAAAAAACCCCAAAATAAAACCAAAACAAACAAAAAAAAAGACAAAAGGTTTGTTGAAATATGGATAAAATAGTAATTTGGTCACAATCCACTTCCTTGGAGTAACAAGACCACACTCTTCATTCTGTTCCACTGCTCAGCTCCTACAGAGAGGGAGTTCAAAGTTGCCTTACTTCAAGGTAGTCAATGTAATTATTTAGGTAAATTATTGAAGTTGAAGGTCTGTGTAGAATCATTTTGGCTTAGAACCTAAGCAAAAAATCCTCACACTTCTTCCCCTCTGTACTGCAGACTGAATTTAAGTAGCACTCTCTGTTACATGACTGCCAATTGAAGTATATAGATTGTGCTCACATGTGGTAAGCTAAGCCTGGATGTAACCATTTGTTCTGATCAAGACAACCATGGTGTTTATTACCCTAAATCAGTAGTGAGTATGTGAACCATGAAAGTGTTGTAATGATGTTACACTGATGTTTGCCTCTGAAATTGGGAAGAAAGGGTGACTGCCTGCATTTCAAGTAATTTCATCTTAGAATCATAGAATGATAGCATTGTTTTGTTTGAAAGAGACCTCCAGATCATCAAGTCCATCCATGAATCTAAACCATTTACCTCAGTACCACATCTACACAACTTCTGAATGCCTCCAGGGATGGGGACTCTACCACTTCACTGGGCATGCTGTTCCAGGTCTTGACAACCCTTTTGGTAAAGAAATTCTTCCTAATACCGAACCTAAACCTCCCCTGGTGCTTCTTGAGGCTGTTGTCCTCTTGTCCTGTCACTTGTTACTTGGGGGAAAAAAGACTAACCCCTACCTTGTTACAGCCTACCTTGCTACAACACGGGTAGTTGTAGAGAGCAAGAAGGTCTCCCCACGGCCTCCTTTTCTACAGGTGAAACAGCTCCAATTCCCTCATTCACTTCTTGTAAACCTTGTGCACTAGACCTTTCACCAGCTTTGTTGCCCTTCTCTGGACATGCTCTAGCACCTCAATGTCATTCTTGTAGTGAGAGGCCAAAATTGAACACAGTATTTGAGATGCGGCCTCACCAGTGCCAGGTACAAGGGACAATCACATCCCTAGTCCTGCTGGTCACAGTTCAAACCAGGGTGCTGTTGGCCTTCTTGGCCACCCTGGACACACTGCTCTCTCATCATCAGCTGGCTGAAAGACCAGCACCTTTTCTTCCAGGTCCTTTTCTGCTGGGCAGCTTTCCAGCCACTCTGCCCCAAGTCTGTAACATTAATGGGGTTGTTGTGACCCAGGTGCAGGACCCAACACTTAGCCTTGTTTAATCTCATACAACTCTCTCTGTAAAGGCTTCCTACGTTCAAGCAGATCAACATGCCTACCCAGCCTTCAAAATTACAGAGAGTGCCCTCAATCCCCTCATCCAGATCAGTGATAAAAATACTAGAATTGTCTCTAGTACAGAGCTCTGAGGAACACCACTTGTGACCTGCTGCCAACTTGATTTAACTCCATTCACTACCACTCTTTGGGCCTGGCCATCCAGCCAGTTTTTCATCCACCTGTCTAGGATATTTCTCTAGGGGGATGCTGTGGGAAATGGTGTCAAATGCTTTACTAAGTTCCAGGTAAACAATAGCCACAGCCTTTCTCTCATCCACTAAGCAGGTCACCTTGTCACCAAAGGAGATCGGGTTAGTCAAGCAGGACCTGCCCTTCATAAACCCATGCAGAGGGAGCCTGATCACCTGGTTGTCCTGTACCTGCCGTGTGATGGCACTCAAGATGACCGGCTACATAACCTTCCCTGGAACCAAGGTCAGACTGACAGGTCTGTACTTCCCCAGATCCTCCTTTCAGCCCTTCTTGTAGATGGGTGTCATATTTACTAACCTCTTGATCTTCTGTTTTGATTTCCAGACTAACAAAAGATTGAAAATGGGAGGCCATCGTATAAAGGAAATTTGGATATGAATGTGGTGATGATTCTGCCAGAGGTACACCTTGCTTAACAAATTCAAAGCTTTCTTTGTTTTCTGCTTTAATTAACTTGTTCTGCTCTGGTTCTTTGTCCTTCTTATTCAAATGTTCTCTTTTTTTACAAATTATTGTGAGCTTTTTTTCCTTTCTTTCTTTTTTTTTTCCCCCCCCCCCCATTCTCTCATAACATCTTGAAAGATGATTCTGCAGCACAGTTTCCTAGAGAACAAAAGCACACTGTTGAAACCTTCTTCTTCCTGCAGGGACGTACTTTATAGCATTACAATCCAGCTCTGAGTAATAATGAAAAAATTACTCATCACAATAACAAATCTGCTAAGATTCCTCTTCTTACTATCAGGCATTCAGCTGACCGTTCCTTGTGACCTATATGTGAATTAGCATATAAATGACTATATATTAAACTCTGGATTTTAAAGGCCATATTCATACATAGCCTTCATAAAGATCTAGAAATGCCAAACTGCAGCCACATCTGTCATAGCCAAATGAAACACAATGTAATACATGAGTTAATGCTGTCATAAACCAGGTCAGTTTGTCCCTTGGACTCCTACCAGATTGTGCTGCTTGCTCCTAGTCCACTGGGCCTGGATTTTTTTAAACTTCTGCAGTCTGAAGAGACTCCAGGTACTTGTCTTTGTATTTGTGAGGTGCAAACTTTAATGCTCCCTTCTGAAACTGAACATGCAGTTCAGCAAACTGACTCCTGTGCCTGTTGCTGGTTTTTCAGGATCTTAGTTATTTAAGCACACTTTCAAGAGGAATTTGATTTGCGTGGACGTTTTAGGCTATGTTTTAGTTCTTTGGGCATACATAGATGTGAAGGCAAAGACTTAGTGAGTGGAAAAGAACTAAAATATGATCTGTCTTTACTTAGAAGGTAGCAGATTTATTGTTTAGAAAACAATATCTAAGTGCAATGCACTATTTTCTTTCAAATTACTAGAAGACTATCTGTTCAATGTGCCAGGACTCCTTCCTGCAACTGCTCTACTTGCTTTGGCTGAAAATGCCTATGTAGGTTAGTTCTTCTTATTCTATTGGCCCCTCTTCCACAAGACTTTTTTAGCTTTTTCATCACTTTATGGAACCAGGCAATCTGTAGTTTAAATGCCACACCTTTTTCTCTTCCTGCAGACCAGAAAGGATGCATTGTGATAGAAGCAGCTCCTTGTCCTAAAGATAATAGGCAAACTGTTACAATCTTAGGCTAACTTCCCTTGGACTTCTGCTTCAAAATACAGGGAAAGAAATAACATATAGACATATAGACTTGCAATCAGTCTTTTAATTCTAAGATAAACACAGTTTGCAATCAGACCAGTCAATTCTTTGTAACAGGCACAGGAGTAGAAAATGTGTTCCACATAGACACAGTGTATCTGTAACAATGTCTAACAGTCATCCAGGTTTTTTGATTGTATTTTCTATTAAATGAGCCATTTGATATTGGGAAGAAAGCCCGATATGATTAGAAGTGTTTATAGCAGGAAGATGCTCCAACAAAGAAAGACTCATGATAAGGACATGTGCCTAGAGTGCTCATGAAGTAATGGTTCATTCTTACTGAGACATTTTACAAGCTGACGTTTCAGAAAAGCTTTCCCACCAGATATACAACTTCTCTCCTGGTTTCTTTGCCTCCTTTTCTCTCCCAATTCTTCACATGATGATGAAAGGAGCTCTTTTTATTCTTCTTCACTTCATGATGTCCTGATCTGAAGACCTCCAAGGCACCATTCTAGGAGCAATGTTATTTAGGATTTCTGCCCCTGGTTCAAAATTAAAGCTTTGCTGAACAGACAGCTACCAGCCTAGAAACTTAATAGGCTGTTGCTGAATTCAATGTCAGGTTCTGGATGCAGTCCCATCTAGTCTGTTCACTGAAGAGCTTGTCTAAGAGGTTGCCCAATCTTTTAAAGACAGTAACAGTAATTCCAGACCTTTTCCCAGGAGTGACTCTTGTTTAGGCCTGTGGTTAGGGACCTCTAGTGACTCAAAAGATTACTTCAGTAAGAATGCAAAGTTGAATAGGTTTGCAGTGTCTGTGTTTTAGAAACCTTTATAAAACTCTCCTCCCCCTCCCCTCCTTTCCCCCCCCTCCCCGTTTTTACATTGTTTATAGTCATAAGAGAGAATTTTTGAGGAGGCAGAGAGGATCTGAAGTGACTGGATAAATGGGTCTGACCAAAACTGACTTTGCCCACAGGAAAGAACAGTTAAACTGCTGACATTTTTGTGTTGTCTATTTCAGTTTAGCTGGCGCGTTTGTCAGCATATCAGAGAGTATTGTTCTCAGACATCAAAAGATATAGATATTAGCAGTTAGAGATTGATCTTAGCTATGGGGCTGAAAGCCTCTTAAAAAGAGCTAAAATCTTCAGTTCCTTTTGAGTGCACTAACTTAAATCAGTAAGAGTTTCGGGTATAAACACTTCACAGGTTGTTCTTTGTATCACTCCAACCAAAGCCACAGCAAAGTCAGGGTGAGACAAGCATCTGTCCGGGGCACTGAAGTGAAAACTTGCTACTTGGGAACCGAGCTGGCTGTTAACTAACCAACCAATGAACCAGCTCTTGGTGCTGCCTCCTTTAGCCACAAAATGGGACACAGGAAGTGATGCAACGCTGGGTGTGAAATCCGTGCATAACTCTGGTTGGTAATACATTGCACTGAGGGCTGAAGCAGTTATTCTGGGAAAACACAAATTCTAACTTCCTTAGAGATGTCTTGAAGAAAGTCCAGTTAAAGCTGCTTCAGATTTGCAGATCTGAAAAAACACACAATTAACCTTTAGGAAACTGTCTGTTGATTAAATATTTTAAAGTTTTCCCTGTTCTTGAGTCACTGGATTTAAGCACCTTATGAACGGAGCTAGAAATGTGTTTTGGGTCTCTGTTAGCTTTGGCCCTTTGGTGTTCTCCAACAAAATACATTCTATAATTCTGTACTAGCAAATGTCAGAGTGGCTGAATAACTGTTTAATGTACATGACATAGTAATATTTAGGGTGTATAAAAAGCCTTTGGTTTCAAAGCATTTTCCTCAGATTAAGTAAGTACAGTAAAAAGAATGATTATTGATATGCTACAGGATGGGAAACTAAACCACAGAATGGTAAGTCAAAAATATTTAGAATTAAATAGTAACTTTGCTTGTACTTATTTCTCAGGGATGGTTAGCATTTACATGGATTTTGTAGTTCTGGGTAGTCCTCCAAAACATGACAAAAGGCCTGATTCTGAACAACAAATAATGGAGGTATAATTGCTTCTTCCCTTTCAATATGCATTTCATGACCCATGTCTTGTTTTTTAATAAGCAGACCATACTCTTATGGAAACATTTAATGCACTTTTTCAGTGGTGACTCTTAAGAAGCTACCTTTCCAAGTTTAGTGATTCACTGGCAACTCATTGATCTATCTTTTAATACCCAAGTGTACAACACTTGTAACACCTTCATACAGAACCTTTTTTCCATCCTTTAAAGTTATTGTGGACAACATTCTATTTATGATTTGGAATCTATCTATCTATGTCTCTATGTCTCTACCTACCTACCTACCTACCTACCTACCTACCTATCTATTTATCTGACTACTGAATAGTTCCATTTACAAAAAAAGTAAGGTTTGAAATGATGTGTATTTAACAAAACTGCTAGAGACAACCAAAATAACTTAAAAAAAAAAAATCTTTAGAAAAAATAATTCATAATCAATGAGATTCTCAAAATGTGCCAGGTTGCACTGATGGGTAGTTAGTCTGCTACAGTTGTTTCTAGCAGGTAAGTCTTCTCGGGATACAGTCCACTATTTAGCAGTCAGAAATCTGTCAAGATGAATTACATGTTAGATATTCTTAGGAGGCAGATTGCATGTTCAGAGCAGTAAGTTATTGAAAAGCACTCTAATGGCTCACTTTCCATTTGCAATAAATCAAATGACTGAAGAAGAAATTGTATTATAAATATTTCTTAGAAAGGATCTTTCCTCATGAAAGCAAATTTTTTGGCATTCAAATGACAAAATGTATTATTAAGCTAAATTATGTATGGGGCAAGTAGCAAACAGAAAGTGGCAGACTATTTGTAGCTGGTGAGAAAACAATTCATTAGCACACTGACACTGGAAATCTTAGACTTTGCAAATTTTTATGTAATATATTTACTCTTGGAAGGAATTTCCTTTTCAGCATTTGTGATTTGGCAAAACCACTCCGAGAGACATTAGACGCTGGGATTGTTGACAAGTGTGGAAGTCCTCTGTATGCCCTCATCCCTAAGAAAACAAACTGTAGGTTCATCTTCACTTTTTTTCTCAGTCTGTCTCTCCTACTATGACCATAGGCAAGAGCTGGTCCTTCTTTGGCTTGCAGGTAGGAACTGTTGCATATCTCATCTTAATCTTCTGCTTACCTGAAAGCGGCTGTGCCTGCTCACCCCGTGGTGGATATACAGTGGCAGAGTCACCATCTCTGGAGGTATTTAAGCAGCGTGCGGATGTGGTGCTTTGGGACATAGTTTAGTGTTGACCCTTCAGTTCTGGATCAAAGGTTGGACTGGATGATCTTTGAGGTCCCTTCCAACGGGATGTTTTCTGTGATTCTGCAATCCTTCTTCCAGTTTTCTTCCCTAATCGTCTTCCTATCTTCCTGTCTGATAACCTTCTGTTCCATTCCTAATCACCGAAAAATCCTTCTCCCAGTTTTCTTCCCTAATCATCTTCCTATCTTCCTGTCTGATAACCTTCTGTTCCATTCCGAATCACTGAGATCTCATCTGGTTTAGTTTATTTACAGGTTTGCCACAAGATTTTTTCTTTCCACACAATGTCAGAGAGGTGGAAAAGGAAGGGGAAAAAAAAGTAGTTTTCTTCAAATGTTGAACAGACTTTGATAGGAATGGAGAAAACACCTTTAATGTTACTCTGTCTTTACTTTTACTTCACTAGAGATCCCTCTGTCCGAGGTTTCTCAGTATTGCTCCTGATGTTTAAATAAACAATACACTTGTCCTTTCTTGTATCTACCAAACCCAGAAATTATATAGTAACTAAATTTTAAATATATATTTGTCATACAGGTATTTGTGACATCTGGAACACTCTAATTTGGAGCAGATATTTAAAGACTGCCAATTACCTAAAGAGACAGAGATTCAAGCAGCAAAGTATTCAGGTTTGTAGGTGTATGTCTAGTTCCTAACTAAATTCACTAGCACGCCTGAAAATGTCAGCAGTCACCTAAGGCTACCCACAGTCACTGTGAACCTATTGAGTACATGGGTAGTCAGTTTTCTTCAGAAATACAGTACTTAGCTCTCTTGGTAAGTGAACTCTTTATGTTGTTATTGACACAGAACAAAATAAATCAATCCCCAAATCAGAAAATTACCAAGCTGAAAGCCTGAATTATTTCTTACTCATCGCATGACCTCTAGTGGTGATCGCAGCTTTTACGGCAGTTGTAATCCCAGTACTCAGAACGTTCTAGAGATGGGCATTTCCTGCAAAATATGGAACGCAAGGATCAACTTTTTCACAACTTTGCTGTATGCACTGTTGCTCTACCCGTGTCAGTATTAGTGTTTTATTTCTCTTTACAGAGTGAAAGCCCTGTGAACTCTGCAGGAGATTTAAACTCGTGTTCCAGTATCTGCGCTGCCCCTTGCTGCCTCTTGCTTCCTCTCTTTGCTAGCCAGTACCTCCCCCAGTCGACCTCTCCTGAATTTTATGAGACAGCCTGCCACCGGCCCACACAGCGATGCTGCATACTCTGTACCTCTGTTTGGCTTCTCGGAACATGAATGTATTACCTGGAACTGGCCACCAACGATCATCTCTCCCTGCTGGCCAAAACAGACCACTTCATTCGGAGCACTGACAGCACATGGGGTGAGTTTATCTGTCTAAAGAGCAAACTCATCAGGTGTAACATTTGTAATATAATTGGGAAGAGAGCTGTAATCCTCCGTATCACGGGACATGAAAAGAAGTCTGAGTTGAACACTCAGTGGTATCTCAGGAAACAAATGGTGTTCTCATCACCCAGGGTTTTTATTATAATTTCTGCTAATCTTTGTGTGGTTTCTTTAAACAGCTGGACCAGATTATTCTGCTGGACTTACGTTTTAGTCCAAAGGGTAAAGTATTTATTAAAGCTTTTGCTAAAGAGACAGAATGAATTCCCAGAAATAGCTCCTCCTTTCCCATTTCTCAAGAATAGGAGTTATACAAGGGTTCCTACATTTGCCTGTTTGGTATGTAGATGAGCATATCTTGTCTGCAAGCCAAGCTGCACTACAGCTGAGGGATCCACATACTAATTTCATTCATCTCAGGCAGCTTTTGGCAATCTTTTTTTCCGTTACACAAACACGGTGACAGAAGAAAAATAGCACCTCCAACAGGAGAACTGCTTCATGTTCCCCCTTTCCAGTGTCAAAAAATAACTTGAGAAGAGCTTGAACAAAATGCCTAATCTCTTTAAGAGGCATTTTAAAGTTCTCACTTACCAGAATGGTGTCAAAACAAAAAGAGAGTGATTTGTGTGAGAAATAGTTTGGAAACAGTCCTGACACAGCAGTGATGCAGGCAGCATCACCTACATTGCAGACAATCTTTCTGAAAATCAAAAGAAAAAGGCAAACTGCAGCCAGCCTACACAACTGCTTGAGTTACACTTCTGTGGGTATTTTTTAAGAAAAAAAAAAAAAGTGAATAGATGTATCTCATTACCATGAAGTCAGAATGTGATCAGAGTGCTTACTGGAGGAGCAATTACAGTGTTAAAGAAGTTTCTACTCTAACTGCTGATTAAGTGTATTCTAAAGCATCATCAATACAAAGAATCATCAATACTGGCTTTCCTCCCAGAAATAAAAGAACATGTATCCTGCAGATAATGTTTGTATGCAAGGCATTTCCATGTTTGTGTATCACTCATGTACAAGAAGGTGGTCAGTCTTTAACAACAGAATACTTTGTCTCTAGTCTGTAGTCAAGTCTGATTCAGATATTCATTTCATGTTCTGATGGATGCTTGGAAGATACTCAAAATAATCTTGTCGGTTTCTGAACATCCTAAAGCTTGATTTAGCTCTGTTGTTTCAGATGACATCTTGGGACAGACTGTCTGGTTAAACACCTGGTCTGGTTAAAGGAAGTATCAGGCACCATAACTTTTAAATGTTGTAACTAAATCAATATTTTTAAATGCTATTTTTTTCCTCTGCTTATTTTTTATTTCTTTGGAACATAACCTAGAAAGAAATCTTCTCACCTTTTTCCCTAATGTGGTCAGTAGCTCAGATCTTACTGAAGGTTGACACTGTATGGTATGCTGTGTCTCTCTGTGGTAGTCAAATAATGCACATTGGGACTCTCACTGTATGTTTGGGATTAATTGGTGTTAGTATAAATGGCTATGCAGAAGTTAGCTCAGTAGAGAATTAGTTTCTGTGTTATGATGTCTATGTAGAATTGAAAGGATTTCCTTGAGTTGTTGTGGTCAGCATGCCAGTATGTAGAACTTGCTCTGGGCTGTCAGTCCTTCTTCAGTGGTATGATGGGGGTGTAGGCCACTTTGTCAAAAACTTCATCTGCATTCAAAGTCTGTTTTTCCCAACCTTCAAAACAGGATCCAACAGAGTTTCTTTGACTGGTCCCTGCTCAGCCTATGAAGATTCTAAGAACTTTGTTTTTACAAGTACTTTAATTTTTATGTAACTTCCCTTTTTGGAATTAAGCACTACATCATTGGATGCTTTGGTTTTGTTCCTCCCACAAGAATAGTAAATCTGAATATATTATTGTCATTTTACAGAGTAGTTCTGTGACAGAAATGTGGCCATCAGGTCTAGCAACGTTCTCCTGCCCTTCTGCTCTGCCCTTGTGGGTAGAGAATTGTGTCCTGTTCTGGGCTCCCTAGTTCAAGATGGACAGGGAACTACCAGAGAGTCCTACAGAGGGCCAAGAGGCTGATTAGGGTACTGAAGCAACTCTCTTGCAAGGAGAGGATGAAAGGCCTGGGGCTCTTTAGCCTGGAAAAGAGCAGACTGAGAAGGCATCTTATGAATGCTGGTCAATATCTAAAGGGTTCTTTTCAGTGGTGCCCATTGATAGAACAAGGGGCAATGGGTAGAAACCAGAACACAGGAATTTTCACTTGAACTTAAGGAGAAACTTCTTTACTATGAGGCTACTGGAGCAGGCTGCACAGAGAGGTTGTAGAGTCTCCTTCTCTGGAGACATTCAAAACCTGCATGGACACATTCCTGTGCAACCTGCTGTAGCAGAGGGGTTGGACTAGATGATCTCCAGAGGCCCCTTCTAGCCCCTACCATTTTGTGATTCTATGATTCTACAACTCTACTTACCATCAAGAATACAACTCAGGAATACCAAATCCTGGTGGTTTTTCCAGAGGTTGAAGGGGTCTTTTAAGGAAACCCAGACTACTAGAAGATTGAGCTCATAATATTTCTGCTGTCATTCTCTTACCAGAATTTAACATTCAGTGAAGGCACAAGGCAATACAGCACATTGGCTCCATGGAGAAGTACTACGAGAGCACCTGCTGCTGTGAGAGCAGTTTCTGAGCTCAGGTTGGAAGCAGATTAAGAAATAACAGCAATTCATCAGAGACTGGTAATTGATTTTAATTTCACCAAAGGCTCACATGGAAATTTGCTTTTGAAGTTCAGAAAACACCTGGCTTGGATATTAAAATCAATCCATCATGAAAGATGTCAGGAAAGTAGAATTGGAACTCACCCCTCAATAGCCATGCAGAACTTACACATAACCTTACAAAGAATTCACAGGCTGTTATAAATGAACATGTATTTGCTTCCTGTGTTTAAAGAACACTCTTCTCATCAGCCCCTTTAATAGTTTAAGGAGATAAGTTTAAGGAGTTAAGATCTTAGAGAGGCAAAATGCCTGGATTTACATGTCAAACTTCTGTACACCAAAAATACATTTACATTTTCACAGAGATGGCACTGACAAGAGCTGGTGACACAACCTATGCACATGACATTAGCCTCTGTAAAATCTGAAAATGTTGGTTATTGCCTGGTATGCCTCACCTACACATGTGGCTTTACTATATAGTTAATAGTCTAATATACTGTATCTGCATACATTACTTTAGAAAGTTAGTGCAGTTATAAGAGGTCATCTTCTAGGAATTGCTACTTAGAAATATATTTTTTTTATTACTGTGCTGGTTTTGGCTAGGATAATTTTTTTCATAGTAGCTGCTACGGGGCTATGTTTTGGATTTGTGCTGCAAAGAGTGTTGTTAACATGGGGATGGTTTAGTTACTGCTAAGCAGTGCTTGCACAGAGTCAGGTCTTATCAGCTCCTTACCACCCCACCAGCAAGTAGGCTGGAGGTGCACAAGAACTTGGGAGGAGGCACTGCCAGGACAGTTGACCCCAACTGACCAAAGAGATATTCTGCACCATATGATGTCATGCTCAGCATATAAAAGCAGGGACAAGAAGGAAGGAAGGTTGGGACATTTGAAGTGCTGGCATTTGTCTTCCCAAATAATTCTTAGGCATGGTGAAGCTCTGCTTTCCTGGAGATGGCTGAACACCTGCCTGCCAAAGGGACATAATAAGTTAATTCCTTAATTTGCTTTGCTTGTGTGTGCAGTTTTTGCTATACTTATTAAACTGCAATTATCTCAACCCACAAGTTTTCTCACTTTTACTTTGCCAGTTCTCTTTCCCGTCCTACCAAGGGGAAGTGAGTGACTGGGTGGTAATTAGCTGCTGGATAGGATTAAACAAGGACTGCTCCCTCTAAGATTATGTTATCTGCCTGACCAGCATCTATATTTTCAGTCACACTTCAGACTTCACTAGATTATGGTCTATTCATCTGGTTTTTTGCAATAGTTTGTGGAAGAAACCATGTGGCTCCCTGCCTTCAGTCCATTTGGGCAGTATGGTGAATACATCTTGAATACTACAACTGCGTTTTATTCTCTTGTGATTTTACAAACTGTAAATACTATTGCCTAAAACTTTCCCAATGCTCAAAGCCTTGTTTTCTCAACCCCTGAATCAGAACCCAACATAGTTTCTTTAGAAAGTAGATAACAAAAAAACCCCAAACCAAGCATAAAAAAATCCCATGATGGGATGTGACTGCTTGTTAGAAAACAGCTGACCAAGGCAAAACTCCTGTGCAGACAATTAATGAAAATCCAATGTGTCTTGCTCCCAATCAGTGTGTGAGCATTAAAGACAGCCAGATGTACCTGGAAGACATCACTTGCATAGTTAAGTGCTACCTGTGGTTTTTTGTTTAATTTACATCTCTTTTAAGCTCTGGGCTTCCCACTATTGTCTCTCAGACTGCAGAATGAACAGTACCAATCTGTACCAATAAAGTATCAGTAGAATCTGAAAAAAGAATGTGCTCACAAATAACATTCGGAGTGGCTCTTAAGCCACATAAAACACTGTTGTGCAAACCACAGTTAACTGAGCGTGCCCTAGCCAAAACCCAATAGTCAGAAGGGGAAGCCCTCAGCTCACTGTTCCATGGCAGTATGCTGGTTGTCCTCCCATGCTGGGAAGAGCATTGTGCAAAAGATTTAGATAATTAAAATCCAGGCCCTGCCTCCGTCACTGTTTGGCATGGTGAGATTATCCATATATGGCCAGTGATCCTCATGAGCAATGGCTTGCGGCGCTGCACCACCTTGTCATTCAAGTCAAGCCTTAATAACTGCAATTGTTCATTCCTTTGTTACAATGGTGTTAATTGTATGCCACGTTCCAATTGTCTGAAAGCACTTCTAGCTACTTTTCCTGGTTTCAGTGAGGTCACCTGTTTTGCAGAAAGACTTTAAGATTCTAATCCGAATTTTGCAATATGCTGTAAAACCAACCCCTTAAAACCTTCCAAAGGATGTCTGTCTGATATAGCAGGAGTAAACATTCAACCACAAAGTATGCCTTTTCATTTCTTGTTTAAACAGAGAACAAACAATCTACAGGCAGATTGCAATATTTTTTACAGTAAATGTAACTCAGCTAATATTTTTACAGTAAATGCAACTCATGTTACTACAGCCCATTTCCAATGTAAGATTAGCAATTAAGTGCAGATGGAATTCCTTTCTCAGACTAGTATTTACACAGGAAATGTAACTCCTGCTAGCTACCATGGCATCATTTCCACCTTAAGATTAGCACCCAAGTGCTAAAGCAATTCCTATCTAGAAATAAGAATCCCAGAACTTTGGCTTCTGAATTCACAGTGAGAGACACTTCCTAAAACATAGCACAGGACTAGCTTTGTAGGGAAAATCCATTTAAATCTGGGGATTTAGCCAAAAGAGTCCTTGCCTTCCAAGTCAGTCATGGCTCCATCACCACCTGTGCCCACTTTGCTGCTTCTCAAGACTTTCAGAAAAGAAACGGCATAACCTTGTCTTTCTTCAGAGACAGGAGAGAGTGCTCTGCTTTGGCTACGTCTTTACCTTGCCTCTGTCGTGGAAATGAGACGGCACTTCACTCCCCGCCCTCCCAAGTTTTCCACCTCTGTGTGGCAATAGGAGAAGGTGAGGAGCCTCTAGGTTCCTGCTGCCAGCTGAGTGATCTCGACAGCTGGAGCAGGTAGACAGCCTCTTATTCATTGAATCAAAAAACTGTTTAAATTGAAGAAAACCTTTAATTTCATTTGGTCCAACCATTAACCCAGCACTGCCAAGTCCACCATTAACGCATGCCTCTCAGCACCACGTCTGTAAGACTTTTAAATACCTCCAGAGACGGCGACTCCACCACTTCCCTGGACAGCCTCCTCCCATACTTAACCCTTTTGGTGAAGAAATTTTTCCTAATGTCTTTTCTAAACCTCCCCCGGCACAACTTGAGGCCGTTTCCTCTTGCGCTATTACTGTAGTATTCTTCACTTCCAAAGGAGCAGGGTAGACTGTAGGATCCAAAACATCACACGCAAGAGCGAACACCTCCACAACGCCGCCCCAGCGCAGAATGGGTGTGCAGAAAGCGAGCCGTCTTGACAGCCCAGCCCTACAGGCCGCACCGCCCAGCAGGGGCAGCAGCGGCCGGGCCGGCGTGCCGACGGCGGAAGCGGCTACGGGCGCCTCCCGCGGCCACCGCCCACCCTACCGCGCGTCACGGCGCAGCGCAGGCGTGTGGCTGGGATCCTGTGCCCCGAGCTCCTTTCGCCTCCCCCGCGCTGGGCTGCGGCTCCTCCCTGCACCACCTTTGGCTAAGCCGCGGGCGGGGATACGCAGGCGGCACGACTTCCCAGCGGCTTCACCCGCATCAAGCATCAGTGGAGAAGGCGCGTCCTCTTCTTCCTTCTTGTCTCACTGCCCCCCCCGCCGCCATGGAGCTGCCCGAAAGCCAGTGCAAGAAAGTCAAGCTGAGCAACAGAGTGCCGAGCTGGGTGAGCGGGCGGGGGAGCGGGGCGCTTGGGGAAAGGTGGGCGTGAGGGGCAATGAGGCGTGGGAAGAGGAGGAGGAGAGAAAACGAAGAAGTGGCCGAGCGCCGTGGTGATGTGGCAGCGAGCGGGAGCTGGGACAGCGGGTTCCCTTGTCCCGCTCCCTTCCACCATCCCGGCGCAGGCAGTTCCCTGCCCCGCTCCCTGCCACCCGCCCGGCGTGGGGGGTGCCGCGAGCCGGGATCGTTAACGGATCATCCACGCGCGTTCCCTCAGAGAAGCGTTGCCATGGAGCGTGGTGGGGGTGGCACTGGGGCACACGCAGCGGCTGCCCCCGTACTGGTGTGCTGGTTTTCCACGGGAAGGCGGGGGCTGGCTGTGGAGAAGGGCAGAAAGCCCCTCCGGAGAGGACCGAGGGTTTCATCCCTGTCTGTGCTGTCATGAGCCCTCAGCTTCCAGCTCCTTGGAAGAGTTAAGGCTGTAAGAATGCTGTGTACAATGTGGCCATTCATAAACCTGGGCTGGCTGAAGACTGAGGTTCTTTATATGGTGGGTGTTATGTGGAAAAGTGCCGAGAAAAGGCTTAAAAAAATCTAACCAAAGCCTTCATTCTTTGTCATAAAGACGGGGGCAGATCGGTTTACAGCAAAGACCAAAATCAGCTGTTTAGAAGATACTCTGCAGGCCTTTGAGAAGATTTGATAGTTGTGGTGATGCAAAGGAGGGAGGTGAAAGAAAAGAAAAAGTATTATTTATTTTTTCAAATAATGCTGAGCTGAAGGATATCAGAGGTGCGATCTAGTAAATATTTAGTATGAAAGTAACAGTGTAAAAACAGGCTTTGAAGTACAGGCCACAACTTTCCTAAGAAAGTGACAAACCTATTAAAGAAAAGGAAAAGTCTCATGGCTGCCTGAAAATCAGGGAAGTTGGTGTTACACTAAAAAGCATTCAGATGGTCTGTCCAAGCCTCTTCCACTGTGTGCAAGTTCAAACTTGTTTATGTAACACAGTACTTGGTAATTTACATTCTTTCAGTTTCTGTGAGAAAAAGGCAAAAGGAGATGCTATGAAGACAGTGGAATAGACCAGGCCTGGGTGAGGGTAGCAAGCTACATTCAAAAGTTACTCTGTATGATTTAATTTGTCATAAACAAAACCAAAACGGAATTGTCCAAAGCAGAAAAAGCTTACTTTAAAAAACCCGAAACAACTGACATTAACTGCTACTGAGTTCAGTTAAGCAAAGTCCTCTGTGTTACGTGGCAAAAAGAGGAAGTCTTCCGCTTTTTCTGCAGCTGAAATGCACTTTTTAACCCAATAAACTTCACCAGGAAAAAATGTAGTGCTGATTCACACACTGCACAGACAAACGTTCTGGCACTTCTGAGTTTGCACTATTCAACCGAGAGCTATGTCTAAGCAACCTATTATACCCTGGTGTAATTGGCAGCCCCTAGGAGAGTAGAAATTAGAAAGGAGCCTTGTCTTCCAAACTTTGTCAAAATACACTGTGGAAATTCTCTCACCAAGCCCACCTCTGAGCAAACTCTCAGTTACAGAGCAGCACACATCATAGCCACAAATACTGCCATTATGCTAACTTGATGGGAAGGCTTGTGGAACATTTTCATTAGTAGCTTGGATTCCTAGCACGACCAAGGTGTTGCCTCATTATGTGGGTAACTCCTAACGGTAATTTGCTCTAGGGCTTGTTTCTACGAGTGTATGCAGCAGAGACACTTCCAGCTTTGTTTTTGTCCTTTCTCTCTGATGCTAATGAATGACTCCACTCCAGCACTGGTGAATAAGCTGTCTCTGCTTTTGGTCATGTTGTTACTGTAGCAGGTGGCAAGTGAAGATATGTTCCTTATAGTACAGTTATCACCAAGTTGCTTGTGTCTACGGTTAAGTGGAGGATTCTGTCTGCTTTCTGCTGCTGTGATTTTTTTAAACTCTCCCAGCATTAGAACGTCTGGCACAGATGAGCTAGCCTGTGTAAATGACAGGAGACCATTCGGCAGGTTGGGTGGTGCTGGGTGCAGAGGTATTTAGATGCCTTGTTGTATCAGTATCCCTGTGGCAAACTGCATTCTGAAGAGCAGTTGTGAGGATAAAAGTAAGAATTTTTGTTACAAGTTCAAGAAAATGTAATGCCATAGGCCATAGCAGAATATGGAATCCATTTGGAATACAGGGAGTTGCTATTTTTAAAATAAATGCAAAACATCATTTCTGGGTTTGCCCTTCTTTCCCAAGCACAGCTGTCCAAATGGAAGCACAAATTTTCAACCTTGAATTTGAGAACATATACAAACAGACAGGCTCTCAGGTGAAGTGCCATTGTTTTACCATCTGTGGTAGGTGAGTTTTTATGCTGGAGCTATGTGTATGCTCCTTGTCTGTGTGTGTATGCAGACAAAGTTGGCAGTGTCCAGTCTGAGTTGCTGTTGAGGAGTTTGGATGTTGAGGAGAGCAGTTTGGAGGGAAAAAACCACCTTTCATTTGGTTATCAGTGCTGAAGAATAAATGTCGTAAAAATGTTGTTATTGGAGTATCCCTGGCTTATAAGAGGCACATGGGGAGCAGGCTAGCAAATGGCATAGAAAATATGTCAGATGATTGGGAAATGGGAAAGACCTTAATAATAAAACTGTACTTCAGAAGTGGTGCTGGATGGGTTGCCATTGTTAGTTTATGGGAGCTGTTAGCTTGGGGAATCAACACTGTCATCCTAGAGTAGAAGAACATGGAGTTAGTCACATCTTCTTGAATATATATGGTTTGTATAGAACCATGCCTTGACACAGTTCTTTCCAGATGCTTCTAACATCAAAGCTGTCTCTAGTCTCTGCTTGATATTGAAAGCTTTGCTTTCTTCCTTGATGTGAAGTGACTGTAGAAGCAGTGTTTAATTGTTGCTCTGAAGTAGTGAAGAATGAATCAGTTTATGCCAGTATAGTGATCTGTCAGTTAACTATGAAACAAACAAGCAATAATATTTTTTTACAGCTGTCTTTTGATCTTGGTATTCATTCTTCATCTGGATGTCTGATCAGAGTTCTTGCATCAAAGATCTTTGGCCCTGATAGTCAGGTTGGGCTTTGGCAAGAAAAAAATTATAATTGCAACTGGGCAAAACGTCAAGAATAAGATAAGAAAAAAGATATGGGTCAGGTCTATCTCGATAGATCTTTACATAGAGAAACTGGCAGTTAGTATTTCCTTTTGGTCCCCATCTTGTTTCTTCTGCTCCCATAGATGTCTGTATTCATTTCCTGGGTCGCAAACCTGCAAAGCTGAAAGTTTACCTTTATGCCAAAGAAAATAAGATGCAGAGTCATTCTTCCTTTCTCCATTATCATTGCAGCTCTTCAGTGTACATCTGTGAAAAGCTTGTTACTTTAATACTCAATTTTTTAATCTTCATTGCAAAGATATTGGCCTATTATAGCATTTCAGATTTCATGTGAGAAACCATCTAGCTTGGTGGGAGAGAAGGAAGGAAGGATGTCAGCCTTCTCGGCTGATATCATTGTTATAATCAGACTCATTGGACTGAAGCATAATTTCTATTTATCATGGTGTGGAGGTGGCCAGATAGTAAAATGCAGTGTTTGTGTAAGTAGTACAGAGGCACTTAATATGTAACACAGGATGGAAAAAGTGTTTTTGTGGGCAGGTCAGAGAGGAAATTTCCAATGGTTGTAACAACAAAAAAAGGGCAGTTAAAATGTCCTTTGAGATTAGTGCCCTTTTTTTTCATTAGCTGCTTTACAAAAATCTAGTGTGTCCTTTCAGCAGTGACTACTACAGTGAATGTAATTAGACTAAGTTTTAAATAGCTTCTTTAAAAGTGTACTTGCGCATCAAATGGAGGTTTTTCTGTTACTCATTTTCTTAGGTTCCATTTAACATTGATAATAGGACTCTTCAAGGTTAGCAATGCTTTGATACTGTGTAAAAGGAAATTACAGTTCTTTATTTTTGCTATCATTTTGCATGACCATTTAATTTAATCACTTGATACTCATATTTTATATATGGGAATTTGAAGACTAGCTAAGTAATTTAAGAGCACACTTCATGTGAACCACTGATTTCTGCTCCTAAGTATTTTTAATGTGCCACATCAATATTTGTAGTAAGTGTCAGGGACAGGAACCTAGAATACTGTGTCCAGTTTTGAGCTCTCTAGTTCAAGAGAGACAGAGATCTACTGGAGAGAGTCCAGAAAAGAGCTATGAGGGTGATTGTGGGACTTGAACATCTCTTCTATGAAGAAAGACTGAGAGACCTGGGACTGTTTAGTCTTGAGAAGTCTGAGGGGGGATCTTATCAGCATCTATAAATATCTGAGGGGTGGACATCAAGTTGAAGGGGCCAGTCTCCTTTTGGTGGTGCTTAGTGATAGGACAAGGAACAACAGGCACACAGGAGGCCCCACCTCAACATGAGGAAACATTTCTTTACTGTGAGGGTGACAGAGCACTGGAACAGGCTAGCAAGAGGTTGTGTAGTCTCCTTCTCTTTCAAAACCTGCCTGGATGTGTTCCCGTGTGGCCTGCCCTAGGTGTTGCTGCTTTGACAGGGAAGTTGGACTCATTGATCTTTACAGGTCCCTTCCATCCCCTAACATTCTGTGATTCTGTGATCCAATCTTTAGCTTTTGTTGCTTAGTGATGGTAGTGTATGATCTAGTGGCAACATGGACATGATTAGGAAACATTACTAGGATTTTTGCAGCAAAAGAGAATGATTTGCTATATTACTTATTCTTTAGAGCACCTCTATAAAAAGCTGTTTTCTAGCTGGAAAGCTAGGATAGATAAGGAAGATAAGGTGGATTTTGCTTTGCCCAGAATGCATACTGAGCTATCTTGCTTGTGTGCATGTGCAGGTGTATTGTGCCACTGCTGAGCCTACTGGCTGTTATGTTGCTATGCCTAGAAACCTGTTGGCCTTGTTGCTGTAATTTCTCATCTCTGCAAATTCCTTGCTTGACACTATTTTGTTTTTTCATTTTCAAAGTTGTATCTCTTTGGTCATTTTAAGAATCCCTCTTGCATGCTTCCTCAGGGATTCATGTGTGTTGTAAGCCTAGTGTAATACCCTGATCAGTTTTATTGGCTCTTTGCTAATTCTGCAAACAAAGAAAAGTGATGTAACTTACTGGATAGGGACTAGAAGTCTCCTTGGATGACACATTTGACCTCCAGAGTATTTGAGCATGATAATAGACTCATTGCCAGGAGTCAAAAGCAAAGTGTGTGTGTTTTTATGTTTTAATGTACAAGTGGCATGAAGGCTGGGCTTTGTCTGTTTGTCTGGTGCCTGGTACAATACAGTACAACTGGAATTAATGAGGAAAGATTACTATTAATGTATGAGCTTGAATTGCTGTGTAAATTCATTAGGCACAGTATATCTTTATTTTAATTAAAGTCTAAGTACTCATTTTTAATTCCACAGTTTATGCAATTGCTCACTGACATCTCCTGATTTTTATGTAATGCATAATTTTTTCTACTACAAGAAGACTTTTTGATTCTGACTTCTGGTTTTAGTTAGATACCTTGCACTGACTTTGTTGGCAAACAGCTTTATTTTAAGAGAGAAATTATTTGCAGTTAACACAATCAGCAAGTGTAACTTCATTTTCTGTGGTTATAACCTGTTTGTAGGTGGTGGTTTATTATGGGTTGGTATTCAGTCTTCAGCATATTTTAGATGCTGGACTGTCACATCATTTGTAGAACTGTTGTATTTAAAATCTTGAACATCTGTTCCTACCTTGAGTTTCTACTTTTATTAACTGTGAGCACAGCTGTGCATAGAAGTGGGAACATACAGTCACACAAATTCATAACTTCAATTAAGTTATAGATGAACTTTGCAGTGTTTTTCTGTGGAAGAATGATGTAGCCACAGTTCTTTAAGCCATAAATGGATACCATTTTCCTGTTGACCCTACTTTGTGGTGTGTCTTTCCAAAACTATGAACAGCTCTCTGCTAGTACTCCATAGATGAATATCTTCCCTTCTTTCTTTTTTTTTTTTTTTTGGTTAAATATCCTAGGTGATGTCCTTTCCAGCTAGCTCTAATACAATGATAGAATAGAATAGAATAAACCAGGTTGGAAGAGACCTTCAAGATCATCGTGTCCAACGCATCAACCAATCCAACCCACCTAAACAACTAAACCATGGCACCAAGCACCCCATCAAGTCTCCTCCTGAACACCTCCAATGATGGTGACTCCACCACCTCCCCAGGCAGCCCATTCCAATGGGCAATCACTCTCTCTGTATAGAACTTCTTCCTAACATCCAGCATAAGCCTCCCCTGGCGCAGTCTGAGACTGTGTCCTCTTGTTCTGGTGCTGGCTGTCTGGGAGAAGGGACCAACATCCACCTGTCTGCAACCTCCCTTCAGGTAGTTGTAGAGAGCAATAAGGTCACCCCTGAGTCTCCTCTTCTTCAGGCTAAGCAGCCCCAGCTCCCTCAGCCTCTCCTCATAGGGCTTGTGTTCCAAACCCCTCACCAACTTCGTTCCCCTTCTCTGGACACATTCCAGCAAGTCAACATCCTTCCTAAACTGAGGGGCCCAGAACTGGACACAGTACTCGAGGTGTGGCCTAACCAGTGCAGTGTACAGGGGCAGAAAGACCTCCCTGTTCCTGCTGGCCACACTGTTCTTGATACAGGACAGGATGCCATTGGCCCTCCTGGCTGCCTGGGCACACTGCAGGCTCATGTTCAGCCTACCATCGACCAGCACCCCCAGGTCCCTCTCTGCCTGGCCACTCTCCAGCCACTCTGACCCCAGCCTGTGGCACTGCAAGGGGTTGCTGTGGCCAATGTGCAGACAAGACAGTGCAAATATCTTGCAATATGTTTGTAAGCAAGAGAAATCAAAGTGGCATTACATATGCCACTGATCACTCTCATCCCTCTTCTTTAAAGCCTTCTCTTCTGTTTTGTTGTTTATGCTTCGTCCGGTTATCCAAGGTCTTGATCTTTTATCAGCGAAGTTCATGTAACTAGATACCATTAAAGCTTAAGAGAATGCTGAGGCTTATCTTCCTGTGGCCTCCCTTGCATTAGATTGTGAAATGTTATTAGACAGCAGTATTTTCTTATTTAAGATATTTGTAAAGCATCTCCTTACGATAAATAGTTTTTAAAAAGTATTTTAAATTCTTTAATAACTCACTTTAAAAAAGTAGTTTATTTAAACAATCAGAATATATGATGACTATCTCAATTCTGAAGATGTACCATAAGGTAAAGGCAGAGTTTTTTGTAGGTATGTCTGCTGAACTAAGAGTTAGACCAAACATGTTTGCAATGAAAAGGCCTCTTATGAGGGAAAAATGAGCCAATGTTTGGCTGGGTTTTGACCAAAATGTTCAGCTCTGAGAGAGGAAATCCATTTAATCTTCTTAGATTTAAATGACTTAAATAAAAGTCAAGTCTAAGAGCTCTAGCAGTTCATCCCCATTTTTGTAGTTGATTTTTCTAATGCAGGTTATGTTTGAAAGTAGTAGTCGACTGACCCAGCAATCACAAGGCTCACAGAAGGGAAGTGGTTTGCTATCTGTGGCATTTCTAATTTCCTTCATGTCCTTTGATCTGTGCTGCAGCTGGATTGGTTATTGTTTTTACTTTCATTGGTCTGTTTCTGAGTCTTTCTTTGTGCCTATGAATAAGTTCTGGTATGCTTTGCAAGTTTACCCTTCCAGAGGTTGAAGACCTAATCAACAACTTCTTTTACAGGGAATGCAGAGGGCAACCAATGTTACTTACCAAGCTCATCATGTCAGCAGGAATAAGAGGGGCCAGGTGGTAGGAACAAGAAGTGGCTTTCGTGGATGCACAGTCTGGTTAACAGGTACAGTCATGGATTTCTGAGGATCCTTATGGTTTAGTTATTCTTCTTAAAAGCTACTTAGCAGTAGCTCCTGAGTTTTTTTCATGCAAAATTAAATGGGTTTGGAATTTAAGACCTTGATGCAATTTTATTACTATTTTTAGGTAGACTAGCAAGAAACTGCTCTAGGAGGGATAGTAACTTGAGAACATATTTTGTTCATTGCTCCAGGAACCTTGTTTATTTGATACTGTCCACTGCTTAGTTCCAGTTGATTTTTAGAGTAAACGGAGTGGTTTTTTTAACCAGTTCTGGCTCTTCACACTGTCTATTTTACCTGTTAACAAGTGAAACCTGAGGTTTTTTAGATTCTGTGTTTCTGAATCTCTTCTGTAAAAGCCTCTTTGTAATGTTCTTGTATCCTTTGGTCGAAATAAATTTACAGCATAAACCTGTAACAACAGTTGCATATTGAGGCAACGCATGGTAGGAGTTGGCTTTGAAATTAGCATCTTGGGTTTTTTTAACTGAATTGTTTTGACTGTCAAAAGAGGGAGTGCATAAATTCTGGAAGACAGCTTTGGTTCACAGCTGAGGGGATTTTTTTGTTCTGTTTTTCAAAGTTCCTGGAAGCTTCAACTTATTTCCTTTGGAAACCTTTTCAGTTAAAACTGGAAATAAAAGATAAATATAACAAAATGTGTTATTTAATTAGTTTGCATATCATTTAGAGTACTGCTGTATTGTGATACAAAAGATCTTTGGAGAGTATTAGAAAAACTTATACTAAGTAAAATTTGTTTCCAATAGTGTTAATGAATGTGCATGCAAGGTAAAGCAGTAGTTAACAAATCCATTCCTAACAGGTTTGATACAGTAGCTTGCTGTCCTGGATTTGTTCAGTAAAAGAATGAAGCTCGCTCTTTCCCTGTTTCTGTCAGGTAGCTCCAGCTTGTCTTTCACCACTCAAATTATTTGCCAGGCTGCCTTTCTGTTTCTCCTCGTAATTCATTAATAGCCTTTTGAAAAAGCTCATGATAAAAATGTTTTCTCAGTTATCTACCTGGCGGTATTTTCCAGTCATCATTCCTTGTAAACAAACGTAATCTTAATACCCTATTTCCTTCTTTTCAGGAAGAAGGGTGGTGATAGAACACAGAAAAGTAGGAAGGCTGTAAGGTGTTGAGAGTGTAAGGGAAGCTAGGTTATTGAAGCAGTTTGAGCACTAATGTTAGGGACTGAAATGGACTGTATGTAGTGAAGTGAGCAATACTTCCCATTCCAGAACTCTGTAAACATGAGTCTTCTAAACTCAACTACGTGTTAGAATAATAGGTGGATCAGTGGTATACTCCCTTCAGGATTTTGTCACCTCATTTGCAGTCATGGGGTGGGAGTGCTATTTCTGAGATCACTTTTCATTATTAAGCTAAGATTTGAGAGCTGAATTCTAATGAATGTCTTGTGTTGTCAAGTATGGGGTCCTAGTAAAAAAATTAGTTCTATGGATTGTATCAAAAATATGGAAAAGCATTACTTGCACATGTAAAATAATAGGCCATTTGGAGAGTGTAAGGTGTTTTAATGACTTCTCAGCTCAAAGCTCTTTTTAAAATTCATTATTACATAATCTTAACTTTTGCATTTCATTACATGCTGGAGATAAATATGTGTGAAAAGCTAGAGTGAGAACTTGAGTGAATAATAAGCTAGATGTGGAGACAAAAATTGCAAGTCAAAGACTAGATCAATGAGACAAATTACAAAGTTGCAGAAATTTTAATTTGAACTCCCATGCTTATTTTATAGGATGGGGATGTACTTAATTGATGCCAAAAGGAGACTGTTCTGTTTCCAGCCTTGTTTTTCTTCTCTTACCTTTCACAAACTGGAGTGCTTGCCCAGCCCATCCTTGAGCTGATTCAGCATCAGTGAACTTAACACAGCCTCCACATACACACAAAGAAAGGGAGAAAAATACAGACACACACCCTCCAATCCCTTCCTCCCCAAGATTAGCAAACTAGAGGAGGTGGAATAATAGAAGTGGATTGGAGTCAGTGGAGAGAGAGGAGGTCAAAGAGATCAGGACTGCCACTTTTGGAAGCTGATCCTGGCCTAAGTCATAACATTCAGTTTCATTATGTATAGCTGTTGGGCTTTTCAGAGTAGACAGGTAAGCATTGACCCAAGGCACTTGAGTTGTCCAAGAAAATGCAGATAATTTTTCTAGGTGATGATAGGTGCTGCAAATTATTGAGAGTTTTGAGTATGAATGAAACCATACTGAAATCCACAAGAGGGACACTGGGGCATTTCTTCAGAGAGTGGTGTTGGCTGAGCTTCTTACGTAGGTCTTGTCCTGGGATAAACAATCTTGTCTTTTCAGTGGACTGCTCTTTGTCTTCTGGATCTTGAATTGAGTGAAGGAAGAACCAATGCAATGACTCCTCTTCTTACCCTAAACTATTACAGTTGTGAGGGTTTCCTTAGCTATTCTGTTTTCTTAGAATGTGCATGATTGTCAGGCTTTGTTGTAATGGCCTTGGAAGTAAATAACAAACTCTTCTTCTGTGGGATTCTCTTTTATTCATTCTTGGAAAGATAAACTAAATATTTACCACTACTAATAAAGGTCAGAACATTTTTCTTTACCTATTAGTGCTATTTAAAAAAAAATATTTTTAGTCTACTGTTATTTTTTAAAAATTATTATTTTTTCCTTAAAGGATTAATGTCATTTTATGAAGATTTGAGTTTTTGTGCTATTTAGGAAATGATTGTTCTGCATAAATTGAAGCATGTGTTCCTGATAAACTCTTGATGTCTGTAACATTATTTACTTCTCTGACTTAAAGAAAAAAGTACAATTTTTAGTGCCAGCAAATTGTTTAAAGGCTTGTTGCTGTAGATCCTGAACTGGACCAGAGTTTAGTATTAAAATTGTCTTTGCTTGTTGCTAACACGCTTGGGTTAGGGCAACATGATTGCTGCATGTGAGTGTTGAGTGAGTGGGTGTTGCGTGTGCAGTTATTCTGCAAGGAGTAAGGTGTGTGGTTTCTTTTGATCCCATTCCTTTTGTCCATTGAAATTCACTTCATTATGAGATCCTCCATTTCTGATGTAAATGTAACAACTCTGTGTTAAGTTTCTGAATTTAGTTTGCTCAGGTAGTAACAACTGTCAGCAGCAGCACTGAGGAATGTATACCACCTCTGTAAGTGGTTGCCAAGGCCAGAGTCTTTAATTTGCACACTTGACTTTGTGCGCTGTCGTGCTGTACTGTGTGAAAGGCCCTTGGCTTATATTGCAGGTAAGCATCGCTGCAAAGCACTTTGTAGTGCACGTACCACTGCTGGTATGAAAAAACCCAATTTGCTCTAGCTTGTTTCTATGCTTGTAATATGTGTTTATATTATTATTGAATATTCTAGGTCTGTCTGGTGCTGGGAAGACTACAGTGAGCATGGCATTGGAGGAGTACTTAGTATGCCATGGCATTCCATGCTACACATTGGATGGTGACAATATTCGTCAAGGCCTTAATAAGAATCTGGGTTTCACACCAGAAGATAGAGAAGAAAATGTCCGTCGTATTGCTGAGGTTGCTAAACTGTTTGCAGATGCTGGTTTGGTGTGCATTACTAGTTTCATCTCTCCTTATACTCAGGTAAATGTGAAAACCTCTGGATAAAGTATAAGAAAAATACAAAATGTCACTTAAAGTTGCTGTTTAATTATGGGAAACCCTTGCTGAACTTAGCCAGAATCAAGCATTTGCTTGGTTATTTTTAAATGACGTTTGTGCTTTTGAGAGATGTAACTGCTAACACAGGGGCAGGTACAGAAAATACTGCACTTTATGCCTGGGTTTGTTTTGTTGGGGTTTTCTTGGGGTTATTTGTTTTTAAGAAAACAGATTAGTGTAATGTATCTCAGATCTTCATATCAATGTTTACCATTGATGAACCGTAGCGAAATTTATCCAGCTTGTGGATTGAATCATTTCTTTTCTCAAACTTTAAAAACTTGCTTGATTTTAAATCAGTTTCTTTAAAATGAACTTCAAGAGCAGAAGGACATCAACAGGGCATGGCTGTAGTCTTTTAGGGTTTTTTGTTTGTTTGTTTTCTTTCAGGATCGTAATAATGCCAGACAAATTCATGAAGGGGCAAGTTTGCCTTTCTTTGAAGTTTTTGTGGATGCTCCATTGCACGTCTGTGAACAGAGAGATGTTAAAGGACTCTATAAGAAGGCCAGGGCTGGAGAAATTAAAGGTAAACCTAGATGTAGTCCCATCCTTTCTACCTAAGCGAAACATTGGTGTAATTTGACTCCACATAAATGGAAGTGCTCAAGTTTGTGAGCATGTTATTCCCGTGGTTGGAGTGGTAGGAGCAGTTCCTCTGACAATAATTTGGGGAGCTCAAGATCCATAAAATGCAGCATGGACTGAGGACACAAACCAGAAAATTGAGATCACCCAGCTTTTGTGTCTGTCTAATTAAATGCATAAGGATAGTAAAAGGGCAGAAGTGGCTGTCATCACATTGAAAAACCTTGAGAAGATTCCATGGTTTCTGCTGTGAGCTGTTACGATTCAGGATTAGTCTGTCTCCTTTTTGTGTCTGTTGACTAGTGAAAAAACAGCCTTATCCTCTCTGAAGTCTATAAAGAATTGCATTAATAAGAGTTACTAACTTCTTCAAAAAAAGTAAAACATGATCACTGTTCTGCTGTAAAGATCATTAAGAACACTTTTGAAGAGACTAATCTTTATTTTGAAATTAGGGTTTTGTGCTGGTACTTACGAAAATGAATTCCTGTCCCATGACTGGCCTCATGTAAAGGTTCAATTACCATCTGCAATAAAAAAAATTGCTTAAATATGTGATCACTGATTGCAAATATGGCCTCAAGCGCTGCTTTTCTCTGTGCTGTATTATAGTTTGCAGAGGTTGATGATGGCAGTTTTTACCTGTCTTAAGAAACAAAGCAATTTTAAAAGTAATTGCTTCCAGGAGTTCAGCTTTCAGATGCTGTAATGATGAACTTGCCATTAATAAAGAATGATATAAAATTCAAGAAATCTGAGACATACTAGAAGAGTGTTTGCTTGATACTTCTACTACTACTACTAAATGCATCATGTGAAGACCAAGAATAAATGAGGCTGAACTAAGTTTTGCTCAGAATCAAAACAAGATGTCATGAGAGAGCACAATATAATGATACAATTCTGTCCAGAATCCTTTATTTGTGCTGTAGAACTTCCTTACTATTTTGTTAATATTACAAACCTCATAATGGAATTGTGTTACTTTACAAGTGTCAGTGAGGTATACAGTGCCTCAGTAAACTACAAGTGGGTTTAGCAGTTGCTCTATCCTATGACCTATCTGATACATGAAGGAGGAAAGTTAAATGAACTTGCTTGTTCGCAAGGAATGTCAGCAACTCTTATCTTCTTTTTCTCTAACAGTGGTGAGGGGGCTCTTTCTTTTTCTCCTGTTCCTGCTCCTTCAGTAGTCAGATACTTAGTGTACAGTTTTTGGAGCAGATGCCAGCCTTTCTTTATCCCATGGGCTATTGTAGCAATTGCTCTTTTTCTTGGATGGGGTATTAAGCTACAAATTTAGAGAGTACTTGAAGTGAAAAACTCAAGGTTTAATAGTTGCAACTGTAGAGGGTGCAGATACTCAGTTGCTGATATTTTTGCTGCAGATCTGATTTGCAGGGTTTGCATACTTTGCCTTTGGGCTTCATTTTTTTTTGCCTTCTTGTTTATGCATGGTTAGTCAGAGTCTACTGTTTCAAAGCAAATTGCTGGCTAAGTAGGCCAGGGCAAACGTCACTTGTAGCTTTTACAATCTGTGACAATAGCTATAATAACTATAATACACACATGCCTTACATTAACAGATAAGATGAGTATTTTAACTAAACTAATATAACAGGTGTTGGAATTCTTTAGTCTTCAGAGTACTGCTTGTTGACAGAAGTGTAGATTTACATATATTGGTCATTCAACATCAGGCTGTGTATTCAAATAAACCAAAACAGCTAATAACACAAGACAGCTGATGGAGGACTCACTCTGGGTTGATGTGCATGGTTCTTCCAGTGCTCCTTTCTTTATTCACAGTATAAATCAAACAAATTCACCAGCAAAAATGTGCTATTTGTGGGCTGCAGTATACAGAACTTTGATGCAGTCATGTAGTAGGATTAGGAGATGCTCTGATAAAGAAACTGAAATTGTTAATTTCCTGAAGAAATCCTGTATTAAGAAACTGAAACTGTTGTTTTACTTGTTGTGTTGGTTTATACCTTGAAAATTCAGTGAACATTGTTACAATGGATTATTCTTTTGGAAAAAGTCACCTAAGATTTTTTTGTCTCATGTTCTGTAGGTTTTACTGGGATTGACTCTGAGTATGAAAAACCAGAAGCCCCAGAACTTGTGCTGAAAACAGATTCCTGTGATGTGAATGATTGTATACAACAAGTTGTGGAACTTCTTCAAGAAAGGGTGAGCAGAAATGCAGATATATTTTTAGTAACTTTTTTCAAAGCCTACAATCTGAATGTATGTACTGGGAAAAGCAAGGAGGTTTTAGAAGATAAAGGCTTATACATCTTTAAATTCTAGTTTTTAAAAGTTGTCCTATTTTGTGTTTCCTTTTTAAACCTAAATATTGCAACAACATTGATCTCCAAGTGGAAAAAAAAAGATTTGGACAAGTGGAAAATTAATTGATATTATCTCCACTTATAAAAAGTTGTTGCAGAACCAATGCTCAATGCTGACTTCAAATTGTTTGCTAACATTTCTGTGAGCCTGAAATTTTTCACTTTGTCTCTATAGTGTACAAATTAATATGTACTGCAGGTGTGAAGAGGTAGGGATGCGTATATATGGTAATTGGAGCTGGTTAAGTAGGCGAAGCTGTGGCTGTGTCTGGTTTCTCTTGTTTCCACTGTTTTTCTTGCACTAGTAAATGTGGTCCTGCAATTATGTAATGACCAGTTCAGGAAGCTGATCTTGACAGGGCTGACTTGAATTAATGCTTCATAGCTTCTGAAAAGGTAGGTCTCTTTCCTTGTTCATGCCTGAAATTTTCGCTATCCCTTTTGAAGCCTCCAGGCCTCCTCCTGTGGTCTAGTAAGTGGGTTCAGCTCATTGCCCAACCAAACAACTCTATAAATGTGTGTTGAGATAGGAATAGACCCATGTGTACACATACACATTTATTACACAAGAACTTAAAACATTATTCTTTTATAGGTAGTAGAATTACCTGGTTCTTAGAAATTTTTGCAATATTTGCAAAGAACTGTGAAACAGATTTCTCAGTCTTTTCCAGAAACATGTTCAGTCTT